>NC_071471.1:51048105-51709355 GCF_028500815.1 Rissa tridactyla | reverse complement strand
AAGGTCACCGGGGAGGGGCCACAATTCCTTTTTTAAGAGGCTGCTACCGGTGTCCTTTGGAAAAACTGGTTTTACTCTGTAGCAAAAGCCATAATTGAATGCCCAGCTAACTGGACTGAAATACCTGCCTGTGGTTTCTTTAAAAGAGACTCTGTTGGAGGATTCTCTGCTCTCTACCTGACCCGGGCCCAATCTTCCAGTGGTGTACGTCAGCAGACACCCATTGATTTATCTTGTCTGAGTACTTTAGTGCTCTAACGCCACGCTGCAGCAAGGACAAGATACCAGGCAGCAGAAACGAGCTGAGAGGAGCAGAGGCTTGGGTTCAAAGGAGTCTCAGGGTATGATGTGCCTGATTTACCCAGAATTCTAGGGACATGCTGCATCTTTTCCAAAGGAGTAAGAAAGCTCCTGGAAACTAGCCGTTAGCCAGACGAGGTAGTACAAGGAAAGACAGGCATTAGGAGCCACAAGCAAGTGACCATAAATCTAGTGATGCTTCCCAAACTACTTCTTCACCCACACTAACGAGTGGGTGAGGAACAAATTCCAGCCACATTAGATCATCTAGTACGAGCATCACTTCCCTCATTCTCTAACACAACAGTTTTGGCCCCACAAAAATCCAGCCACAGTGAATGGACAGGTCGCTAAAAGACACAACATGAACAACTTCTCTGGAAACACACAGAAAACCTCTGAAAACAGTTCGCTGAATCTAGTGTCGGGTTTATGGGATGGGATTGGGGACTTCAAAATACCATTGGAAATCTTTGCCAAAACACCTGCTCCTGAGACACCACAACAGAAATATGGATTCAAAATCCCCTCTCATTGTAATCAAAATGGAGGTATTTCATCATGACTGATTTCATTGTGTCATTATCAATTTATCCCATGTGAAGCGAGAGATGACCCTCAGCCCCCAGGGGATTTAGAAAGCGCTACAGGAGTGTGAGGAGCATATCGGGGGTCTCTGAAAATACCACTAGAAGCTGTCTGCAGAAATCCCACGACAATCTCTGACATAGACCATCCTCGCAGTGAGACACAATAGCAGGACAAAGCCAGGCGGCAGGGCTATTAGAGAATCCGTGGAAGTAAGAATGCAGGAAATACCAGGCTGTCCAGCCCGTGGTCTGTCTAAGCCCATAACCTGCCCCCAACAGTGACTGTAATTCAGCAAAAAAAACAAACTCTGCAAGAGGTAATTATATAACAAGGTACAAGTAACAAGATTTTCATGCAACTTCCTCCCAGTCACTGGCAGGTTCCAGCTGGCTCCTCTGCCGAGCAAATCCCATCCCAGACCTGAGCATACCTTTATAATTCAGGATTTCCTTGTGATCCACCTGAAACAGCCCATCTCTTTTTGTATCTTTCCAAGATCGCGGCCTCATCAAACTGTTGTGCTGCGGAGTTTCACCGCTAACTGTGCACCGAGCTGAAATAAAAAGCAAAAAAAAGTATTTTTTTCTACCAGTGGTGAGTTACTGCTAATTGAATTTCACTGGCTGCCAATCACCAATTTCTAGAGAGGCCCATGAAAGGCTACTTGTTTTGTTACCGAGCAGACAGAAGGCATTCTGGTAGCTGTTACAGGGTTTCTAGGAAATGGCGGGAGAATTAGAAAACCCCATGGCAATAGCAGGATGACTTCCATTTGTGTGTCCACGGAGGGAAAGCCTGGTGACTCCAGCTGACAGTACGACCCCCTGGCACACCAGGAAGGCCCGTTCGCTTCACAGTTCTGAACACGATTAACTGATGGAATTTGGTCTCACTTGCAAACCTAATGAGCTGGGCTGATACAGGGATGCCAGTAAATCCCAACAACTTCTCTGATAGCTACAAAAGAGCCACTTCCTCACCCAAATCTGCGCAGGTTACACAACTGCTGTTTACACCAGCATCCAAGCACCCTGTCCACCACAGCTCACACTGTCTCATCTTGGAATATTATGGAAATGCCCATCGGAAATACCTGTGATTATATTGTAGGGAGCAGCTGAGATTCCTGGGAGACAGAAAATACACCCTCCATTAAAAAAAATAATTTTCACCTTTGTGGGGAGCTTTATTAGTATGTATTGGGATGGAAGACAACATCACAGGACCATTCATAAAAACTGTAATGTGATGTCCCATTTCTAATGATCATTGGTGGCAAAGCGCACCATGAGGCGAATTAAATGTTGATCTTTATGGCATTTACTTGTCACTGCTGGCCATTAAATTCCAGCGATAAACTGCACCAAGAGTCCTGCTTGATGGCAGAATAAAAAAGCACCAACATTAGCTTGCACCAACATGCTACAAAAGAGCAAAGGGAACAGACCTGGTTTAGAGATTATGAAGTGGATAGAGAGTGAGAAAAGCCCGGAGAAATACCAAGACTCCGCCATTCTTTTGCATCTGTGGCTCACAGCTTGGTAGCTCCAGCAGGTTGTGGGACCTGCGGCATACGTAGGGAAGGACTTGAAGAACTCTTGGAAGACACCATTTATTATTCAGCTGGAAACACAGTTAACGCCGGTGGGATTTGATCTCCCTCATAAATGTGAACAATTTTTACTTAGAGCAGTCAAGTGACCACCAGGGCTTCTCCAGCCTGTGGGATTGCAGAGTACAGTTTTAAGCAGTTTTATTAACTTTAGTTTAAATCACTTCCAGTACTGATCCCCCTGAAGATCAAAGCTGCTCCATCATTTATACCTGGCAGGCAGTAAAACCCTTACGTAAATCTGTAAGTCCCCTTGTTAAATTTAACATTCATCACTTAACACCACTTAGCAGCCAACCAGGGGACACTGTGCCTGGCAGGCCCAGCCGGTCCCATCTGCATCTTTCTATCGAGGATCCAAGGCTACGAAAAAGGAGGCAAAGGCTTTGTCCGATATCTGCTCCTCCAAAAGACACAGATGGGAGATGGCCCTTGGAGAGCGCATCTTTGCTCCCCATTTCATCTGTGCCCCCACGGTAACTACTGAATTCCTTAAGTTACTAGGAAATCTCAGAGAGCTGCAAAAAACATTTTGTGCCTAATGAGGCCTTCTTGGACCATAGTGTCATCAGACACTACCATGTCCTGCTAATGAGCTTCTCTCTGTGCAGTGCGGAGCTGCACTGAACTGAACTCTCCCCATAGGACGACACGCCGTGAACTGGCAGATTAAACTTTCCACTGGACCAGGGACAGTTGCAAGGCACTGGGATGGCATCCAACTTCAGCTAAGCGAAGTAGGGATTGAGAACATGAATTTATAACCAGCAACCATCAATGAGGCGTAGGGAGCCATGTGTACAACATACACTTGGGGAAGAAGACTGGGGACTAGAGAAGAGTTGATTTCACCTAATGTAGGGCAGGCAGGACACAAAAGGACCATATCCATCCACTAGAAAACAATATGGGAAAACACAGAGGCAGGACCATCATGCATTTTAAAAAAAAAAAAAAAAAAGAACAAAAAGGGCAGAAAACAGATACGTCCAACTAATATTTGAAAGCAACGCTTCCCCTCCTTGGGCTTAGAAAATACACCCTGTACAGCCAAGGATGTTCAGGAGGAGATCCAGCAGCCCTAGGCAGGTGCCATAGTAGCAAGAGGGCAAATGGCCCATCCCTAAGAGATGACAAGTCTGGAATGCAAACCATGACAGAGCGAGCAATGAAAGACAAGGATGTTTAGATAGCGTAGTAGCAGGAACAACACAAGATAACAAGAGAAAAACTAGAAGATGGAGAGATGGGTACCAGTCAGGAGAAAACTGCAGCTACCCAACACAACAGCTTCCATTCCCTGGTACAAGTGCTCCGTGATGTGCCAAACCATTTCTTTGGGAAACACTTTTTCCTGAAGTTTCCTCCTCTTTTTATTTCTCCCTTTCCCCCTCCTTCCTCTCTCCTGCTCCCCCCCTCCCTCCAGGCAGAGATATGTTTCTCTCAGCTGCTTCTGTGCCTGTGACTTTACTGCATGGGGGAAGTCAGTCCGGAAGGTCACCTCTTTCATCAAGTATTCTATTTGCATCCAAAATTGTATGTACATGAAAAATGTGGTCGTGTGTTGCACCTAGCTGCAGACGCAGATGAAATTCTGTGGAAAGCCTGATGCACACTAACCTTTGCAGATGGTGCAGCTATTGCTGAAAAATGGATTGCTTAATAAAGCATATCATCCGACATATTTGCTGCTTGGCTAGCCAAATAGAAGTTGTTTTTTGCACAAATTTCCTTGTCAAATTTGTCAATGTTCATGTCATTTTTGCTTTAGGTCACAGAGCAAGGTGCAAATTCTTGGCATCTTTACTAGTTGCAAGCCAATTTCGGCTATTTCTAACAATGAAGTGAATTTCTCTGAGGATAAGACACTCACTTTATAGGGAGGAAAGGAAAACAGCAGGAAGTGGATAATTTTTTTTCTGGGATTTTTTTGTTGTTGCTTTTTCTCCTTTCTTTTTTCTCTCTCTTTCTGAGGGATAACATTTGCACTCATTTACGGACCTTGTTAATTCATAGCCAAGAGAAAGAGACCTTTTAGCCTGTTAAATCATTTATTTTGTTTGGCTATTTGGTGCAAGATGCACACAGATTTTTTGTATTGGTGCACAGAAAATGTATCCCTTCATGCAGGAAAACTTGCAAGAGAAGAAAAGATCCATTCCTTTGGCGTTCTCAGATGTGGAAGGCGGGGGGAGGATTCTCCCCTTCAAATATCTGCTGGAAAAGTCATTTTTTTTAAGCCTCACAATCTCTTACACTGAAAGCCACATAATGTATCTGTTTTACCAAAACTGTTTTTTCTACCTGCTCTATATTCTTTGTCTCTGACGACAGACACACCATGTTCCCTGCTCAGAAGGGCCATTTTTGAGCCTATTCCCTTCCTCCTGGGTTTCAAACCTTTTTGTTAGATGATCCCTTCCCAGGTGTAGTCATGGCAAGCAGCTCTACTCAGAAGCAGAAGTGAAGAAAGCCGTTACTGCATTTGCTATGATAACCACCTCAGCCGGGGGGGCTTTTAAAAATGCAGCATGCTCTTACTGCACTGCCGTGAGGAAAGAGCACCAGTCCCGGGCACCGGGGTGCAGTCCAGAAAGGGGGACACAGGGAACTCGAGCAGCTCATGGTGCATGCATGGAAGGGCTGGAGACCCATCCAAGCCCTTCCTCCACCTCACAGCATGGCCAAATCAGGTCATAGGAAAAAGAGCACTTCAGTGCCCCTTCAGACAACCAGACCCTATTCCTTCAGTGGTGCTGCATGCAGGGCTGGCAGCGTGCACTTTGGGCTACAGAGCTCCACATCCAGCCATCCACCCTGATATACCGCAGTTTATCCAACCCTCTGCAAGGAGAGCTGCAGTTTAGGTGTCAGGTGTGGTATTTATTTTGCATTTCCCTTTTTTTGTTCAGTACCTCAGCGGATACAGTGTTTTCCATTTACTAGTAACAGACGCATTCCTCTCTGGGCTGTGCTATATTCCTGCAGCAATTATGTTGCTCTTTGGAGGATTCATTTCTCCCTGAATTCCCACCCCACACAAAGTCCTCTATCAAGTATAACCTTTTCCGAAGATGCACCATTTGCCAAGTGCATCCTCCAGTGATCTATTCCTATAAAAGGAGGACTTTGCTGCAGGACACAGGCATTTGACATAATCCCATTTGCCTCCCAAATAGGCTGCCCCTTCAGAAAGTACATTCTTCTGCAAGGAACATTTTGTTTACAAGGTTTATTTTGTTAGCAGGTGTATTCCCACTAGTAAGTTTTCCACTGCACCATTTTTTTTTAAAGGTCTTGTTTGGTAGCCAGATAGCCGAGACTGCCTGTGATAAAGCCAGCACAAGTGATTAATAGCAAAGTCTCTGCCATTTTATTATTAATAGCAGTGTGTTGACTCAATTAAATCCAGCCTGCTTTTTTTGGCAGGCCTTCGCAATTATACATATCATTATGGGCTGCAGCCCAAATGCATCCTGGGAGTAGACCAGAACTCCACATTAACTTTTTCTGGCTCTCTCTTTGCAGGTTGGCCACTGTAACATGTGGGCTATAACCAATCCGGGGATGGCAGAATAGAGAAAGAAGGACAAATGGCAGAGGTGGGGATCACACCTAGAAAAGGCATGCTCCCCACAGCCATAAACAGCCTGGCAAGCGCATCCTGGATCCACCTCTCCACACTGAACCCCATAAACACAGTGTAATGTGTCTGGACAGTACCTGTTACCAGCAGGGTGATTTTCCAGCACGCGGAGGGGAGTGTTCAGCAATCCCTTCCAAAACAGACTTGCAAGCAGCTTGGCCTGGCTTGAAGAGGCACTGAACTGAGGTTCAAGCCTTTATTTCGAGACAGGCTCCAGCAACTTGTGTTTCATGGTGGTGAGAGGCTCATCTCCTAGTAAAGCTGGAATACCTCAAAGTACACCAAAGCATGCTGTAGGCATACTATAGTGCTGGACACGCTGCCCCTACCTTTTGAAACATCCCAGCTAGTCTGTTGGGAGGAAAGCCAGTCATGCTAAGGTATAAGACTGGGAAAAAGCCAAGTTAAGTTCTCAGCACTGACAGGGACTCCATGTGTCATTGCTGGCGAGTCTTCTATTCATACAAAGTCCTGGGGCATTTTCTAGCCTCCAAACTCAGGAAATTGATGAGTCATTTAGATCACTTGTTATTTGGGAGCACCAAGCCTGGGTGCCTAAATGGTCAACGGGGAGATGCAGAGACGAGGGTAGGTTGCCTTACCTCAGGGTTTGAAAGAAGCCGGATTCTGGGGAGCCCAGACACCTGGTGAAGTGAAGCACTTGTGGTTTTCCCACAGCCTTTTGTGACAGCCCATCCATAAAATGATGTCCTTTTAATCACGGGAGAAAGCTCTTTTTGGACATGAATCTCATTAGACTTGTATATACAGCACCTAGCACAGTGAGGGTCTGATCTGAGTTTTATGACTTGCCATCACCCAGGTAACAAATCGAAGTACTGGAGGGACAACCAGGTCTGGTCCCTTGCAAAAGCAGCATATGTTGCCCAGAAGCACTGACCCATCAGCGTCCTTTGCAGTCTGGGTGGGCTTCATCTTCCTGCAACCTGTTAACCAGAACTGGCAACTGCAGTTATATCCTCTAGCATGCGTACGATCTATGATGCTTCTCTCTCTGCTGGATTTTTCTTCCCAAGCCCACTGGTCTCTACAGCTGTAGATTTGTATTCTTCTCTCCAATGGAGCCTGGAAATGTCCCACCTTCCTGTAGGCACCAAGGGCACTATCCCTCTTCCTGCAACATTAGAGGAGATCCCACCAGCCACAGCTGAAGCCCCACAAAAAGCAGTAGATCCTGTTTCCCATTACCTCAACACAGGGAGCTTTGCAGCTGAAGGCTCTTTCCAGCTTGTGCTACTTCATCTTCCAGAAGCCCATTAAGACAGGAGGGCACACTGTGCTTTCCATCCCAGCTTGGCCTGTCTCCATCCATGTCATCCATCTGGTTTATTTGTTGGCATCAGACAATACACAGCTGTGGGGCTCTTGCTAAACCAGGGTGGAAGAGTTTAAGCGCTTGGCCTATAATTCCTCGCAGTGCCTGCAATGCCTTTGTGGAAATAATTCTGCTGCTGGACAAGGGAGTGCAGAGGAGCTTGGCTGTTGATATTCCGCTGTGCAACTCTCAGCAGCTGCAGGGAGGACTTCATTTGCACCCAGGTCCAGCCATCGATGAAGCTGATAGTTGGAGAGTGGGATTGCAGCACTGAATATGGGTGACAGATCACATGTGTCCCACAGATCTATAGATCTGACAGGTCTGTGGAGGTCCTCAAGGAAAGTTCCCATCAGTTTGCGCAGATACTTAGCTCCATAAGCCCCTCTTGGCTGTCCCAGACAAGGTACAGTCCAGTTGGCACCCACAACTGAGCCTTCTCTTGTGAAGGAGAGGTATGTATTGCTATTTCTACAGATCCAGACGGTGGGTAGCTTCCATCACCTCCCTTGCTTCTTCCATCCCAGAGGATGGATTTCCCAATGCAAGGCCAAGCTTTGGCAGCAAAAGGCTCCAAACTCTCACCTCCCTTTCTAGGGGCCAAAGCAGAGCTTGTGAAGAGTGAGTGCCTCCCTGAGGAACCTCAGCAACGTGAGGGAACGCCACCTGTGGCAACACTGAGTTCAACTACCCTCAGTGTGCCTGGGAAAGACCCAGGGAGTTCTGTCGGACAGGATGGGATGCACACATAGTAGAGGGGAAGAAGGGACCAGGAGGATTAATTAATGTATTTGGGAGTTTTGTACAACCTGTGTTTCTTCTCAGACAAAACAGGCTGCAGATCCATGGCTGTGGCTTACAGGAGTGCCTCTGCTAGCAGTATGCCAGCTTTGCCCATGCCTACAGTCAAAAGAAAGACAAATGCAACTCTGATTGATGGTCTTCAGAGATCTGCTTGAAGAAGATGTACCCTTCATGGACTAGGTGAACACAGCAGCCACATCCCCACAATGACTGGACAATTGCACTTTGATTAAAAATATGTTTAGAATCCAAGATATTTGTTCTGTTCTTGTTTCAACAAGAATCTCACTTTGATTTTTAGATATATGGCACTGACCACCTATGAAGCTGGGCAGAGGAAAAGTCCTTTTTTTTGGAGGGTATTAGAAATAGTCATTTCTCTTCCAAACATGCATACTTTCCCTACTACCATATAAACCAGACCCAGATTGACTCACATCTCAAACATGGGAGAATGGGACTCAAGCATTACTCTGGCAAACCCAGCCATAGTCCAGCACCCAAATTTTCATTATCTAGAGTAACATCACGTCTCCTGCTCTAGACACGGGGCTACTGACTTATAGTGTGATGTCAGCAGTTCCCTCACTTCAAGACCTTTTTATTTTTAAGGGCAATGCCAGACATTCCCAGAAGTCAAAGTTCTTGAGCCCACTGGTAATAAACCAGCATGCTTATTACCTCAGTGACTAAGTCTGCCTTCCTCTGAGACTTCCCTTAACCTCAGGATGAGCGACCACCAGAGAGGAGATGATCAGACATTTGCAAGGACTGTCCCTGTCGCCCCAGGACCAGTTAGTGGGAACTGAGCTGTTATTGCTTCTGTGTTATCAGTTACGGCAGGAGCTTCCTTGCCTTGTGGCTCAGGCTGCGTTGTACCAATGACTCACAGAACATAACTAAACCATGTAAAATGTCATCCTGTGTTTGCCATTAATAAGGTTTCAATTAATAGTACAAATTTCCAAGAATACCCCGAGCCTGAAACTCAGCGCTGTGCTGCCTAGCAGAGCCAATCAGGGAGCTCTCCGAGTCAAGCCACAATTAACTACTTTTGCTTTCCAGGAAAGATCGCTCCTTGCTGCTGCAGCTGGAAAACCCGGACCCCAGCACATACACAGACCATACTGCCCCATATGGGATAAGGCCTCCTGTGACTCCAGAGGATCCTAGGAAAGCTTTCAGACTGGGGTACAAGGTTTTATTTTTAAATATCACAAGACTTGTTTCTGCTTACTTGCTGGTCTAAGTTACCCACTGATGTACATGGGGTTGATCAGCTGTAAAAGCAGGACGACAGGAACTGGAGCTGTATTTAGGAGGGCTATAGTCAAAATCAAATGCATCCAAAATCACAGGTACTATTGCGATGCCAGCTGAGACCAGATCTTCCATCACATATGCAGCTTTTCAACACTCAGTGTATACACACAAACTTTTTCCCCGTTCTCAGCATAAGTACACAGGAAACCACGGGCAGATTTAGGCTTACATCAAACACACATCAACCTTTATGAAGGCAGATCTAAAAAGCATTGGGACACAGCCTAGGCCATGTGTGTGCCCCTCACACACATAAAGGCAAAGACGAGGAACACATTGCCACCTACCCAGGCCCTGCACGCACCTCACCTCACCTGGAGGAAAATATTCCTCTCTCTGGTATGCAGACATAGCCACACAGTATCCCAAGGGCACCCTCTCCCACAGACACACAGAGCAAGGCATCTTCCTTATTTCTGCATCACTCGTGCAACTCATTCTCTGTGCCTACAGTCATACACAATCTCTTGCTGTCTGTACACAACTATGTCCACAACACACACACCCTCTCAGTAAGCAGGCACGCAGGCAGACGTGCTCACACACACACACACCACCCCCAGGAGGAGCTCCAGGTACTGAGAGGTAATCCTCCCAGCTCACAGAGCCTGGTGAATGGAATAATTAATTTTCTGAGGAGCATAAATATCACGCAAAGGCAGCCACCCGGATACGGTGGAACGTTTCCAGCCAATATCCATGCGATCCGGATATTTGGATTCACCCGTCCCCAGCTTCTGCTCTCAGCAGTGCTGACAGCAGCAAAGCTGAGCCCGCTGCGCTGATTGGGAAGGCCTCCCGGCTCTGGCTGGCTGGGCTGGGTGGTAGAAGACAGCTAAACTGCTGTGCAGAGCCCTCCGCTCCTTACCACCAAAGACAGAGAGACTTTGCCAGCTTCCACCCCTCAACCTACCGCTCCCACATGAAATTAATTGCCCCCCAACACCTACCCCCCAACTCTGGTCTCTGGGGCAGGGGAGAGAGTTGCACGAGCAGCATCAGTCTGCTCAAACCTGACAGTCCTCCCTGGTGGAGAATTAAGGGCAAGTCCCTGATGCAAGGACACTAATTCTCTAGGCTACAAATCAAACTTCTATCACCCCTAATCTCCTCCCATCCAGGTTTAAGTCAACTTCTCCTCCATCTTACAGAGAAGGGTTAAAATGCTTGTAGAGAGCAACTACAGATGCTAATCCTAGGGGACAGAGGAAGAAGGAGCCTAGAGAAGGACAGGGAGTGCTAAGCAGAACAGTATTCTTAGACAGTGGTTCAAATTGCACCCAAACCCAGAGTATTCCCAGTTACAGAGCTATGATGTCCCTAAAGACTAAGACATTCAGCTTCTGTGCAAATGTTCAGCTGGTATTGCTTTAGCAAACTGACCAGTCTAGACAGAAACAGAAAGAACAAGCTTACTGTGCTAGAGATCTGTCACACTCCCAGCTCTGCCTTCAGCTTTGCATGTGATCAGGGACAAGTCACCTCTGTTCCACAGCTGTAAGATTAACACACAAATATTTGGCTTGACTGTTTTGCCTGTAAGCTCCTCAGATCACAAGCTCATCAAGAACTCTGGTCAAAAGCTAGACCAAGCCAGTGATAGTTGCCTTATAATAAAAGGATCCCTTGCTGCTGTAGCAAAAGCACTGGCACATGTGGCTAAAGACTTGCAGGTACGGCCATTTGCACATTGCCCAAGATACGCATGTGCATCTACACTCCTTGCATGGTGCCACACATGTCACAACAGCAGTTGCTGCACACCCACTTCTTAAGTATTTTTATCTTGGAATTCACATCAGGGAAGAAAATACCTGGCACAACTCTTTCCAGAAGACCTGAGGCCAGGAACTTAACTGTATACTTTTGGAGGGGAATTTGATGAGGATTTTCGCAAGAGTTCAAGTCTGAGCCAGACTTCAATGTGATAAAGTCCACTTTCCATTCTGTACGTTGGGTTCTATCAACCTTCTGGTTCTGATCCTTCCCAGTACACTTGGCTCTTCGAATTTTTTCATGCACAGTCGTGACGCTTAGAAATACCATTTGGCTTTTACTTGAAACTGGCAAATTTAACAGTCCTTTGTGTGTATGAGAAATCTCTTAATCTTTTTTTTTCCTCTAAGAAAAGCTAGGAAAAGAACTCAGGGGAATTATCTTACTGTAAAATTGAGGCTTACGAGTAAAAGCAGAGTCATGAACTGAAAAGATGAAGGTCCTTAGTCATTCTGAACTTGCTTTTTCAGCTCCTAGGGTTGTTGCCCATCCACAAGAGCTCAGTATGTCACTATTTATATTTGCTAATAGGTCCCACAAAAGAGAGAAAGGATTGTTGTGTAAGTCGTTGCCCCAGTCCAGAGTACACTGGGAAATTCCCACGGATATACACAATTACAGAAGCAAAGAAAGACATCCAAATAGCTGCCTAGCAAAAGATACATCTAGCTTTTCAAAGTGACATACCAATGTGATGAGGAATTAGTCAAAACCCTGGATTAGATATGGGTTCAAACTCCACTCCCCTCACACTAACACGACTTCCCAGCCTTGCGTGAATGGGCTGAGGCTGCTCTGCCCAAGACCCTGGGATTAAAAAAAAACCAAACAAAGCTCAGGTGGAGTTTTCAAGAGTACCAAGAGTGCAAGTCAGTGAGATGTGTGCTCCTAAGTCCCTCCACTGCTTTGGAAGACTTCCAACCCTAGGAGTAAAATAAAAGGCAAGGGATATATATAGCTGCCAGGCTAATAAAGCTTCCTTTTTTTCCAGCTCCCGTTTATTCTTTGGTCTCACTGCAGAGCCTTGATTACACATTCCTGCACCTTTTAGACATGCATATACACAGGCACAAACATTTTATGTATAGGTAAATGTATATACATAGACCTAGGCATGGGAGTCTGTTTATACATGTAAAGCAACTGGGTATTTACAAGCTGTTTCTAAGGTTATAATATACATTGCTATTATGAACTGCTTCATTAACCTGTCAATCAGATTGTTTTCTCTCTTTCACCCCTCTTCCGTGTTACTCTGTGTGTTGGAAGCAAAGCATGTGTGTTCATGTCAAGTGTATTATTTCAGACAGTACAGACACACAGACACACATGGACGCACGCCCAGAAATTAATACGGTTTCATTGCTGCCTCCCCAGGAGCTTGGCTCTGGCCCACCCTCTGGACTTTGCTAGCCATGGAGATGCCTCACGCAGTCATTTATCACCCAGCCCCTGGCCAATGGCACCAGGGTCCCGGCGTTGCTTCCCCAGGCAGCCTGGCTGCTGGGCAGGAGGGGCCTGTCTGCAGCGTGTTTGCAGTTTGGAAGCGCTGCTGATGGGCTAGTCCCCAATAAACCCCCCAAAAGTGCTGATGTGCTGAAAGCAGCTGACACTGATGGATCTGCTCTCATCTTGCCTTTCAGTCCTGCTGCAAGAGAGAAGAGAGAGAGGAAGAGAAACAAAGGCAGAGATTAACTCTTTTGTCACAGAGCTCTGCAGTTTTACAAGGCAAGATAAAGCTGCTGTCCAGGTTCGGTGCAGATGGGACCAGCTCAGCACAGTCTGTCTGATTCTCTATGGAGTCCAATCTGGGGGAAAAAAAGCCTGAACTGCACAATGATTTACTGACAGGGCCACTGCTGCCTAACTGAGCCTTATAACTTTCCTTGCAGTTGCAGCCGCAGCCAGGGAGACCAGCAGGGATGCCTGGACACAGTCATAGGCCACTGGCTCTGGGTGGCCCGGCTTGAGCAGAGGGGTTGGCCAAGATGACCTCCAGAGGTCCCTTTCCACCTCAACCATTCTGTGATGCTATGATTGTCCTGGACCTGCATGCCGGCCATTAAACCAATAACTCTGCTTTCACCCACACTGCTCTAAGCAGAACACCCATAGGTACACACAGACAAACCCACCCGGTCTGATTAACACACACAAGTGTGGACCCTTGAGGTGTGACACACGCTGCTCAGCCAGCAAGGCACACTCCTGTGGATGCAGGCTCAACACACACGGACACCCAGGTGGATTCATACATTCCTGTGTACGAAATCATGAAGTGGATTTTGCTTCTCCATGGTGCCAGGTGTCAGACTCCCCGAATCAGGTCTCAAGCTGCCATTTGGGATACCCCTTCACCACAGCCAGTCAGATTGTCTTAATATCATTTCATTTAATCAAACTAAGTTTTACCAAAATTGAGCTATTTGGGGTGCTGGATCCATTTGGACCAAGTGTTTCTTGAGAATGTTGCAGTTGCAAGGGGCTCAGATATGAAGCCCCAGCCTGCGTTTTGATGTCATTCAGCTGCACAAGCAGCGTTTGGAAGGTTTCCCTCTTCTCTTGCTGTGCTATAAAGAAACTTCAGCAGCTGCCAAGGAGAAGGACTGCCACTTTCCAGACCTCCTCTCTGCGAAGGACTAGCAACACATCCACACGGACGTGCCTTTTCCCCACACGGTCACATACAGAGCTCAATGCAAATACAGCTAGAGGTTGCCCCCATCGCTTTCAGTGCCTTCGCACAGCTGTATTTGTCACTGACAGTGGCACAGGTACAAAGGGACCCCAAATTCTCACCCACCCAACTGTAGGACCAAATGCCCTCAGAATGGCAGACTGCACTACATCAAAAGCCTACGCGCACAAGCAGATACCTGTATTAAATGGTACTACAAACAAAAGGGTAACAATAATAATACTAATGCTAATTCTTATTAATAAAAATGTTAAGCAACATTCTTGTTCCTACGGAAAAATCTCATTTCAGCTGTAACTTTGATTTTCCTTGATTTGGAGAGAGGAGGAGGAATACTTTTTCTAGGTCATTCTCAAAAAAACCTCTAAAACCATATTGGAAACTCCATCACTTGATCATTTTCCAGTTTCAATAGAAACTTCCAAATAGTATCTTTCAAAAAAAACCAAAAAAGTTCAGATTTTAAATCAAGAAAGACATCCTGTGTTACTAGAAAGCCATTTTTCCCACTGGGAAACACTGCACAGTTCTAATTCCTGCCTGGATTTTTCAAGCCTTGTTTGTCCTGCATTTGTGTTACACAGTTCCCAAGTATTCCCAGCAGCTTAAGGCAAACCAGTCACTGGGTAAAGTACAAATTAGCATGATTAAATAAAGAAGGCAGAAGCCCTCCCCAGCTGAATTTTGGGGATGTTTTGGGGTTTCTGTCAGAACAGGGGCCTCGTGGTGCCGAGCCCCATGCAGCTCTGCAAACACACAGAAAGAACCTGTCAGATCTGCAATCCATCCATCATAAAGCGCATCAATAAAGACAAGTACATTACGCTTGGACATGGACACACTCCAAAACACAGACACGTCACCACAGCGAAAACTCCTGCTCTCACGTACACTCCACTGAACATGCAATCCTTCCTGAAACACAAACAAGATCTCCAAGCCAACAAACAGAAAATGGGGGGCTGGGGGAAAGAGTCTTAAGATTTTTAATATTATTTTTTTAAACTCCTATAGAAAAAAAAGGGCCTTTTTAAATTAAAAAAACAAAAAACAAACAAACAAACAAACAAACAACCGCAACATTTCCTGAGGAAATCTTGACTTGTTTTTTCCCACATCTTCTCAGTTTTTGTCTCCTGGCACACATTTTCTTTTAATGAAAAATTCTAAAAGCTAAATCAGACTCCCAGAGTCTAAAGGGGGCTTGCAGAATACTGCTTATATCTAGGGGATGATTTAAAATGAAATCTGAAGTAGAGGGTCTGTTCTAAAGCCTGAAAACAACTTGGAAATTTCAAAGTTTCCCACCACACACAAATAACAAAAATAATGTCACCATGTCAAATGCAGACAGTCTAGGAAACAAACCCACCAAGGAATTATTGATCATCTCTTCACATGTCTTTAATAAAATCTTGGTCTAAAATCTATCCACAATATGCCATCTGACACACACTGAGATGAAATATGGTGTGTGTGCTTTTGGCATCTAACACTCCGATGAACCATTTGTGAAATCTCGGCAGAATTTCACAATCTCAGTAGCACGCTTCTCTAGGGGAGTGATTTTCAACTTTAATCTTATCTGTGGGCTCTTAAAAAAAAAAAAAAGACCAGTCTGAAAGGCTTCAAAAACAATCTGTAGGTTGTTGTACAGCTGGTTTGAACTTGCCTTTCCCAGGAACTTTTGCAGGCTCACTTAGGAACGGCCCAAGGTCCCCAGGGGATCCTGTGGACCCTGAAATCGGTATTTGCTGCTGTAAGGAAGGACTGCACGGACTGCCCGAATTGCGGTCGTGGAGGTTTCCAGTGGCAGGCTTAGCCAGCCCCTGGCTGTAAACACCTCTGAGCAAAGCCTGTCTCCCTCTCCATCTCAGCGCTGACAGCACTGAGAGGTGCTTAAGCAGGACACTTGAGCAAGCGCCCGCTTTCAAGCACCTGAGGAGTGCCGGCGGAGCGGCGAATTCCTCGTGTGCTGCAGGTTGGGCGAGTGCATGAGCTGTGGAGAAGTGGAGCCCGAAGCAGCAGCTGCTGAGCTGCTCCTGCCCAGCCGCCACAGCCCTGCGTCCTGGGAGAGCGTGGGGAGAGGAGAGGACTTGCTCCCCGGCCCATGCACCCACCTCAGCGCCCTCTGCTCCCAGCGAGACCACAAGGGCCCATTTATTCCAAGATAAAGAAATTTGTGTTGTTTCTTTATTGTGCTTTAATGAAACCCTGTTTATTCTAGGGTTTTAATTCTTTCCATCTATTATGTTTAGACAACTCATTAACAATCATTTGTTATCATTAGACTTCAATTTTAAGCTCCTTTTCCCAGAGGAGGCAATGCGGTGCTTTTAAACATATTTGCATCATAAACAATTTCAGGGCCCCGTGTGCCATCTATTACCCTGGCCTTTCCTCCCTTCTTACCGTCCCTTCTGCTTACCCAGACTGGAAGGCGCTGAAAGAGCCTCACTGGGAATTTTGGCTGGGTCCAGGGGCCTGCAGCCATGGAGGGTTCTGCATCAGGACAGCAGCCTGGTGCACTAATAGCAAACTCTTGAAATCCCAGGTCGTGCAATGGTGAGCTGCGCTTTCCACTGGGATTAATGACTACATGCTGCAGCTGAATTCATTAGGGCCTGTTAAAGATAGCGTGCTAGCTTGGGATAATGCGTGGGCCTCATTCTGCTCATTTATGGTTGTTCAGCTCCACTGGATTTAGTGAAGTCATTCCTGATTTGCAGCAGGGTCCCTCGTGTGCATGCCAGATAAGCACTACGTCACACTTTGCATTCATTGACAGCTCCCGGTGGGCAAAAATCTGATCCCTGTTATGTTGTGTAAATCCAGCTCAACATTCACTCAGGCTGCAAGGCATCCCTTGGATATGAAGTGGCATCAGCATGCATGGAGTGTGGCCTGCATCACAAAACTTGCTCTGGTAGAAAGCAGGTCCCTTAAGTTGTATAGAAAGCAAGAGTCACCTTTCTCCTCCTGTTTTTTTTCCTAAGTTTTGCTTGGTGCTGTATTCATCATATGCCATTCATCACCAACCATGACCAGTAAAATGCAGAAGTAAAAAGAAATCACTAACCTGGAATCTTTTTACGTATATTTTGGTCTCCAAAATCTCATTCCAAATCATGCTCGAAAAACGCTGGATGTGCCAGCCATGTCCACTCTTTCCCACATCCCAGTGAGCAACCCAATGACACATCTGTTTACAAGTTTATATCTTATTAGTGACAATGCTAGATCATCTCTGTCAGTGCCAAGTCTTGTGCTGGTGCTAATGCACTGTCACTGTTGTCTTGATATCCTGGGATTTGCCTTTTAAAGCTCATCTGGTGGTGCTACTGCATGTCCAGTAACAGGACAGGAATGCACATTTCAGAGCTACTGTGTTTCACTACAGCCCCTGCACTCTTGAGTGGCAGTCCAAAAGAAAACTGCTGCCCAAAGGCCTCAGTTCTGCATAGCTCTAAGCTTGTGCTCAACTTTAATGACTTGGAGGCCTTTCACAGGCCTTTCACTTGTCCAAAAGCCCCTTCACACCATCAAGTGCACACAGCCGAATTTTGCTGGCTAGAGTACACACACAGGGGAACCGCAGGCTGGGCCACCACACCTATTATACTTTTCCGTGCGGATGCCTGTAGCTTAAATGAAGATGAAAAAACTCCATACATAGCATCGTGGACTTTTCATGGAGTTATAACATCTCTGACGAGTTTTAGAGCCTGTCTCAGAGATAATGATGATCCCAGCTGCAAGGCTCCACCCTGCATGCTAAATAAATTCCTGTAATTTTCTATCCTTCCTGTTGTTATTCTGATCCAATTAAAGTCATTGCAGTTAAGTGAAAAGTCATGATTGGCTAATTGGATTTGGGAAGGCAGAACACCCATCAGGGGCCAGGTTTAATTTAGGTTTCCTTAAAATTTCTAAAGCCACTGCCAGGCTAGAAGAGGCAAGCTCCATCCTTGGTTAGCTCCAGCTCAGAGAAAAGGGATTAGTTAGTTGCTGAGTGAGCTCCCTGCTGCCTTGCGTCCATGGAGCTTTCCAATTCCAATGCCTGCATCAGAGTCTTTCTTTTTTCGGAATCCACCTCCTGCAATGGTCCTTTACAGATCTGCCACATGCCCCTTCTAAATCTCTTATCCCCAGTTTGGTCCTGCATCATTCACCATCTCTCCTGCTTTCTCTAAATATCAGCGCAGCTCCCTCCTCAGAAACGTGCTCTTCCATGGTTTTGAGAGGCATTTCTGTGCAAGTCACATACAGGTCCTGCAGTCCTGGATGTGGGACAAGACTCAAACTCCTCTGAAGTCAAGAGGAAGTTTTACCACTGTGGTTGAAGAGGTTCAGCACATGGAGAGCCCTAAGGACTCTTCCAAACACCGAGTGGCCAACTCCTTCCAACTGCCCTAGATGCAGACCCCTGGAGCTCCAATCTTGCAGTGAGGTGAATATGATAAAAGATCAGTTTCCATGAGAGAGACCAGAAGCCTATCAGTGACATTTCCAACATAAGCCATTCAAAAATGGTGTGCCTTATCTGCTAAAACTAGAAGGTTCGCTGAAAGTCATCAAAATACTTTATAATATCATAGATCCTGAGTACCTTCTGAATTTTAAGCTCCTAATAAGTTCTCAGGCTATTTATTCTGATTTAACTTCCTCCTTGGACATAGAAACATAGAAAAGATAACAAACTGAAAGGACAGCAAACACTGCCAGATGTTCACCTGATTCTAAGGGCTGAGAGTTTCAGAAGCTCAGCATTTTTACAAAACTTGCAATAAAAATAGAAGAGTTACTAACAGTAACCCCCAAACACACAATAAGCCACTTCTGTAAGATCAGTAGCAATTAAGAAAAATATCCTGACAAATATTAATAAAACTAAAGAATAGTTGAGATGGAACTTAAGATTCCCAGTTTCAGGACACTTTTCAAAGTACCTTGTTGGTTTGGCTTTTTTTTTTTTTTTTTTTTTAAGATCATGCCTGAGCATTTAGCAAATCTCACATATTTCCAATCTTGCACCCAAAACACAAGACATTCAAGATCATTGGGCATGTTAAGAAGCCTAGTTATTAATATTTGTAAATATTTGCAGCATCAAATACTGGGAAGAAGAATCACTTGAACCATTGCCTGAAATACTTCTGCTCCTATTGAAACAGAAGAGATAGAGGATCAGCCACAGCAACAGACCCCTTCTCTCCTACCTGTTGCATTTATTATTTTTTTCTAAAGAAATCATTATTTCTATTTTTGTTGACAACTGTGGTGGAAATACGCTCCCTTCCCAATATTTCTAACCCCCTTGAGGATTTTTCAAGGCTCATTTCAGCTGAGTCCTTTTTTTGCAAGCCTAACCCTACCACCCAGTGATGCTGCTACCAAAAAATCTTCAACATTATTGCTGCTTTTACACACAAATGTCTAATACATGCTTCCTTCCCTGTGGTCTTGCCAGTATTGGACCACAAGCCAGAAATTGCCATGACCCAAGTTCCCAGCTTCTCCTGATCTTGGCATTGACTGCCTTTCAGAATCTGGCCCCCGAGGCTTCACAGTTGGCTCCTGAAAAGAAAAAGGGCCCCTCCTTAAAATCACAGTCCGTGCAAGTTTGTGTCTTCCATGAAAATTAACATGCTGGACAGCAGATGGGACAAACACATGCTAGAGGCCAGATCCTTATGTTGGTTACACCAGCATCATCTGCAAACTTAAGGGAACAAGGGCAAACACCAGAACTAGAGCAATTTACATGAGCAGTAGGTCTGCCCTCCTGCTGGCTAACAGTAACAGTTTGGATTTTCAGGCAGAGAGAGAGAGAGAGAGAAATAAATACCTTTATACAAAATTTCAGCCCAATACAAAGCCTTCCTAAGAGGACCCATGCTGTGACACTTTGTATCTGATTCAGACGCTTTAAAAAAAAAAAAAAAACAACAAAAAAAACCCAACACACAAAACAAAACCAACCCCCCCCCCAAAAAAAAACAAAAACAAAAAACCAAAACCAAAAATCAAAACCACCACACCGTTTTGCCAAGCAACAGGCTCCATATCCACCTTTGGAGAGCCATGCTGTCCCCAAGGATACAGAAGTGACTTAATTTTCCCCTCTTTGTCCCCAGTGCCTGATCTACATCTCCTAAAATACCTGCTTATGGTGAAAATAGTTATGGGTAAATCTTATGGAAGTTTCCAGCAGCATCCTGCAAAAAAGCAAAGCCCACAGTGTTCAGACTGTGCACAGAAGAAGGTGCATGACACTTTACAAACAAAGTACATCCTCCCTGGAAAGCCTTGACCTCTTTGAATGGAAGACCTAGATTCCAAACCAACTCTTCTCCCCCCTGCCCAACTGTTCCCTTGATTCTTGGCCTCATTGATTTGAGGACACTCATTCCCTCTTACCATTTCTCTTTCATGGCTTTTGTCTGGCCACCCCCGAGGCCAGAAGGACCATGCAAGTTTGTGGTCCTGCTTTTCTCCCCAAGTTTCCAGACATCCTTCTCTTTGGGATACAATGTCTTCAGTTCCTTCCACTCAAGTTACACATAAACACTGTCCATTTATTCCTTTGTGCTTTTCAAAGGGAATTGGCACTTAACTTCCTGAGGATGCTGTGAAAATTCCAGCTGGACACTAGGAGCAGCAGGGACTATCTGCCTCAATAGTCAGACCTAAGAGACACTCTTGGATTTCTGGCAACAGCGAATTCAAAATAAGCACCTCTGCTTTTGGATCCTCCAGCAAGTGTAGCACAAAGGTTTCTGTGCTCCCAGGTCAAATATGTCTCCTTCATGGACAGGCTCCCTGGACACATCTGGCATGTTATCAAATTAATTTCCATTGAGCTTGATCCAATGTTCATCAAAGTCAATAGTGACATTTCCTGGGTCATGCCAGAGGTCCAGTAATGCTCCATACCTTCCCATATGTAATCATTTAATTACCTCCCATTAATTACTTCTGCAGGGAGCTTTAAGATGTTCAGTCTGCAACACCTCTTCCTGGTGCTCTCTGGATCAAGCTTTTGCCCAGTAGAAGGGGACTGGCCTGATCCATGTTACAGGAAGGGTTCTGCAGGCCCCTCATTGACCCACAAGAAACTCAACAGCGAGGGAAAAATATATTTATCATTACTTCTCTTGATCAGGATCTATTTTCTGAAGGACTCTTTGGAGCAGGGAACTCTGGTCACATCTATGCGTACATGCATGCATGTCTGTACGTATGTCCAAAGACAACCGACCGCAAAGGTCAAAGAGGACTGCTACTCTGAAAAACAATAAAGCTCTCAGCTCAACTTCAAGGAAGAGGCAAAAGCAAATGATCAGAGAGAGAGAGAAAGCAAGAGAGACAGAGATAAAGAGAAAAAACCAAGGGGAAGATGATTTTCTATCAACAAAACAGCAGGGACGAATTCTAGTTCATCTCATCGGAAACGTCTCCTTCGTGTGCAAACACCGCCTGGAGCCAGCACTAATCTCCCAGATTAAAGCCTTTTAATAGCAATTAGTCCTCTCTGCACTAACCCACTGGACACTCCACTGCATATTTGGGAAAGGGGGGGAGGCTGGAGGGAATGTCACCAACAGTTTAACTCATAAATGCCCTGATGTGTCCAAATGTTTGTCTTACACACACACATTTGTGCATAGGCCACGATGCTGTGGAAGCAAAACCTGTTTGGACTGCAGCAGAGAATGGGATCACAACAGCTAGATCTGGGTGTTGCATGTGTAAATAGTCGGGTGAGTTGGACCAAGCCCAGATCTAGGAGGTGCACTTTCCGAATAGCATCATGGCAAGCCAGAAGCATTAGCTAGCTACAGTCAGCAGCACTGACCTACCACCAGCTCCAAGGGCTACCCCAGCTGGCAACGAGAGACAGCCATGGGCAACAAGATGTCCTTAGAGCTACCTTCATGCTATATGCCTGCTGAAGCAGCTTTGGTACTGCTCCTGCCTAAAACACCTTCCGCCATCCCTGGAGAAAAGGAGGAGGAGAGATTTTTTTTAAATTGTTTTTGGTTGGTTTATCTCCGTATCCCATCCAAGGCCTTGTGTGACCTCTCTGTGAGTGTTTACAGGAAACACGAGCTGGTGCCCCATCTGGGTTTGGCAGAGGGAGCAGCTCCCACCTCCTGCACAGGGTGGGAGGGAGCCAGACGACTACACCAAGAAACCCAGGTCCTACAGAAAAGACCTCAGATTGCATATCAGCCCTCATTAATAAAATGAGCAGCTTGGCTGAAATGGCTGAAAGGGGGAAGAGGAAAGCAGAGGACACTGGTGCGAAACAGCAGTCTCTGTGCAGAGACTCTGAACTTCCCAAATGACAAGCCAAGCAGAATTTCTTGGAAGGAGCCACATCAGCTGCCCTTCGAGCTATCAGACCACACAAACAGGACAGAGAAAAACCTTCCATGAGGTGACTGTAGAGAGGGGAGGGAAAACTACCCTGAGCCATTATTATCTTCTCCCCCATGAGCAGTGGGAGCTGCCAGAACCCCTGCACAACCCTGTGGTGCCCCCCACCCTCTAACACACACACACACAACATCCATAGGGGTAGTGCAATTACTATTCAGGCTGGGGGCTGAAGATAGTCTCCTGGCCCTTCTTCTAATGTAAGGTTATTGTAATTGATATGAAGGTAATTGATAATGTGTTACGGTGAATAATGTCTTCAATTTTCTGCTAAATCCCATTTTTGTAGCCATCTGGGCTCCTCCAACTGCCCCCCTGGGACGCAGAGTAATAGATAGTAATTATTCTCAAGTCATTTACTTTTTCAAAGTGTTTAGTGCTTATCTGTTTTACAATTAAAATGGAAACGACCCTGATTCACTTCCTTTCTTTTTTATTTAAATAGCATTCACACACACACACACTCTCCTACACTCACTGGAGCCTGGAGGGTGTGTGCCTGTATGTGTGTGCATGTGTGCGTGCGTACTATTGTCATACAGAAACATACAGGACAGAGTTATGTAGTTCATCGTGCACCTTCACTCAGAGGCACTGTGAGAGTACAATCACACGACACTAAGAAATACAAATTGTGTCCCTTTCCCCTGCTTGTCCCCATGGTGACGTGCAGAGTGAATGCCACAAACACCCCAGAGAAACACCCCTAGCAAGGGCTGCATCCAGCACACAACACAACACCTCACCACATACCCCAGAAACACACCACTAAATACTCTTACCTGACCTATGTCTGGGGACCATACACTTCCACAGGATCAGCCATTGATCTGGAAATCAATTGCAAGTACACCAAAGCGATAACATTTCACCCCAATACTGGTAATCTGTATAAAGATAAACCTGCAACTGGTAACAACACAGACACAGTTACATCTAGAAGAATACGGTTAGGCGTATAAATGCAGAGACCCATATTAATATATAGCAGATGCCAGAATACACATGTAAATAAACTAAGGCAAGCTATTAAATGCACCACCAATGAAAAGGATACTTCACGCAGCAGCTTGAAGTCATTTCAGTATATGACCCAAACCCTTTGGGTTCTGCCTCAGCTTGTGGTATGTCAGGTAAGATGTAAACGACCATATCCATGATGTTCATGGGGAGCCACCATGCTGGATTTAAGGATTACTGTAACAGTTGTAGCCTAAGCCTCGGTAACCAATGCACAGGAACGTCTGCAGCTGCAAACCAGCATAGTGAAACTCTGGCAAGGAGGGCTAATGGTCCAGGAACCTTCCTGGAGCCAATATTTGGGTGATAAAATCCAACCCATTTGAAGCTGAGCTCCAACATGCAGAAATAAACCCAGGGGACACGCTGCGGTTTCTATGATAGTTTGAGAAGGAACCTGAACGCGAGACTGTGTCAGATCCAGGCAAGAGTGGCCCATAGGACTTCAGAATGAGACTATACAGCTAATCTTCAGAGTCACTGCTCTGCCACGCTCTCCCATCACCATCCCCGTTACCAGCCTGCAGGCTGCTCCAACTGCAGCAAAAATTACCTCACTGACATCTTAAAGTTTCTGCCTTTGCCCCAGAGTCCTGAAAAGACACGTTCAGGTAGGTACAGGCTGGTGTTGAAGCAGAACCTAAAGGAAGGAAAGATCATGAGGATCCTGGGACAACCCTCCATAGTGTTTTACAGACTCCGGGTTGCAAACATTCATCTGGAACTCAAAGATCAAGCCCTTTAAAGTTGACTGCTTGTGTCCAGTCATGATTCAGACCAAATGAGTGGCTGGCAGCTGAAAGAGCCCAGATTTCTGCATCTCAAGACAGACTCAAAATTTAGGCAACTATTTTGGGAAAACCTTTACAGTACTGAATTTGGATTATAAACCAGATCTTCCCAGACACACATCCATACCCTTGGAGCTCAAACCTTCCCTAGAGGCAGCAGAGGAGGAACAAGGAGCTCCATCCCACTTTTTTGCTCCCCAGATAGAACATTTGCTAACAGAGTTGATAATTCCCCAGAGCAAAGGGGAGGAGAGATGCTGCTCCCCTGGGACAGGTATCTGACATGCTATTCCCTCTCCAAAAGCCAGGATACAGACCCATTGCCTATATCAGCAGATGGATGAGTCAATCTTGGGTAATTAATTTAATTCTGTATATATATTTTTTTTTTGCCTTTTTTTGCCATCAATCGGATGACAGCTTCCATAACCAGCCCCACAACCCATGGCATCACTGCCCCACCAGGGACACAGCCAAGGCCTTCTTCCCTTCTCCCAGTAAGCCACTGGAGTGCTGCTGTCCTTTGCTGCGAGGCAAGGGCAGCCCAGGCCTTTGAGCTGGAAGATTCTGTTGCTCTTTTGTTTGAGTTTGTAACTGTTTTGGGCTGTTCAGTTATTTTTTTTTCCCCTCTTCACTCTCTCTGTTTCCTTTTTAATTCTTTTTAATGACTTTCCCCGATGCAATCGGCAGAGGACCGCGCAGAGACTGCTTCCCCCTGCTGAGAGGGAAACAAGACTGAGGGAAAAGGGCACCAAGGGAACTGTTCACATCCTCCATTCATCTCTGCCAGCCCCTGTTCCCTGGTGACTAGCCCCACGCAGCCCGGCTGTGTGGAGCTAGCCTGGAACGAAGCAGAACCTGTACCAGGAAAATCTCAGCTGGTACCACAGGGTCTGGCTGTGTCAGGCACGTCAAAGAAAGCCAGGTTGTCCTGACCATGACTGTGGCCCATATGGTCCTACCAAAAGGGCAGCAGCATAGGCTGATGAGGGAAAAATGGACTGTGGTTTGCATGAGTCCAGCAGAAGTCCCCTAACCATGGGGAGCAGCTGGAGCCCACAGCTCAGCTACTGGGGAACACATACGAGCACCACAGCTTGGGAAACCTGCTGCAGGGAAGCCAAGGAGCTTGGGAGACGCAAGCTTAAGACTCCTACAGTACTCACAAACTCCCTAGTCCAGGCACTCCCAGGCAATGCCATCCTTTGTTCCAGCAGCTCCCCCAGCTCCAACCTGGGAATGAGCTTGGTAGAAGCCAGATGGTTCTTCCTCCATCTGCTCCCTGGTACTTGGCTGCATATACATCAGGGAGCAGGGTGACTAGCTGGGCAGGCAGGAGTGCAAGGTGGAAGCGTGTTGCAAGGTAGCAAAGTTTGCTCCAGCTGGTTGCTTTTGGTGAAGACCAACGCCCTGTCCCACAGGCTCCGTCTCAGCCAGCTGCAGGGAGTGCCTCACCTTGGCAAACAGCCCCGGCGCTGCACTGCACGCAGGACAGCTCTGGAAAAGCAGCTGCTGCCATAGCGGGCTTTCCCGATTGCCAGGCTGCTGCTAACGAGCCATGCACATGCCAGGGCTGCAGAGAGAGAAGGGGGAGAGCTCTGAGCTGCCAGTGGCACGGGCTGGAACACAGGAGCTGGTGGCTGGTGAAAAAGCCATGTGCTTTCTGCACTGCCTCTCTGCAGGGGACACCTGTCCCAAAGGATCCCTCCCCTAGGAGGTGCCAGTTTAATCCCTAGTTTTTCCAGCACCAGAGAGGAGCTGTGATCTCTGTTGCACTGTGTAATAGTTGTTCGATAATCAATCATCTTCCAAACAGGAAATTTCAAAGCATTTTGCATCAGATAGCTAGTTAGCCTTGCTTTCTGTTGGGGGAATATATAGCGTGTGCTATGTGTTTTCATTGATTCTGGGGGTTTTCCAGTGGGAAAAAGGAAATACCTCAATGTACAAATTCCTTTGAAGTTCCCACTGCCCTGTCAGCTTCTAGGCAGATGAGAAGGATGGAGAGAAATGCATAAATGTTGGCTGGGAAAAAGCAGTGCAATGACCCAGGTACTCCCCTGTTGAGACAAATACATCCACACCATCCTTGGCTGATGTATATTCTGAAACACCTCCAGCCAAGATCTCAGCAGCTACATGGTAATCTCTACTGGTGCTTCTATGCTCTGTGAGTTAGCAAGGGCTTTTACTACATAGCCTCCTTCCATTCTAGGGATACCTGTTTCTTTCTGCTTGTTAGCAGGTGGGCACAGACAATGGTTGTTTACCTGCTTCTTGATATCATTCATTTATCCACTGGGAAACTGAGCATTTTACACCCATAGTCTTCTCCTCTACTTTCCCATAAAACAGTTTCTTAACCTGTCCTCACAGGCCCTGGTTTCCAGCTTTATGTTCCCTCCTTGGTCTTCTCTATGGACAGTGTCCAACAGATCAACATAGCCATGGAACTGCAGCCTTCAGCGCTGGACAAGACTCCACTGCAGTATGCCGGAGAGACGCAGGGACCTCTTGTGTCTCAGCAGTGACCCTGGCATTTATATACTCCAGAGCCAAACATCTCCTTACTGCTGGAGGGCAACTTTACTGACTCGCACTCAGTTTGAGATCTGCCCTCCCTCACAGCACCCTCCCAGGCACTGCACCAGTTCCTCCATTCCTTAGTCACACAGAGCCTTTGCATCTACTGAATATTACTTGCCTAATTTTAGTTTATTTCTCCAGCATATCAGGCTTTTTTGAGTTACAACCCTGTCCTCCAATGGACTTGCAGACTTCTTCCAGCTTACTACCTCCTGCAGATTATCTCTGGTTGGTTTCCATTTTATTATCAAAATCACTATTACAAATAATGATCAGAAGTAGGCCCAGGCCAATCCCCTGCAAAAACTCCTCCCTTTTCAATGAATAATTATGTCATAGATTAGGACCATGTTATGTCCAGACAGTAGTAACTAGCACAAGTAAGCACCTGACCTGCGTTGGGGCCACATCCTGACTGAGTGCAAAGGAGGGGGTAGAAATGAGCTCTGAAAAAACAGAAGAGAGCGTCAGCCAAGACTGACCAATAGCTGGAAACCGGTCTTCACCTCAAGCTGGCATAAAAATCTGGGGAAAACCCAGGACTACACTTCTAGATGAAAAACTTGTTGACTGCCATTCCATTTCTGGTCTAATGGACTGGAAGAGAGGAACAGAGAGAATGTGAAACCCTCAGCAGATTGCTTCCAGGTCTGGCTTTTCTCTTGCAATACGCAGTATGTGTGGATGCCAAGCAGCAGCAGGGGAGAATCAGAGTGGTTAGATGATGTGCTTTCCTTCTGCTCTGCCAGCCTGTGGCACTTCATCCTGGTGAAGAAAACCAAGAATGAAAAGATTTGGTGTTGATAAAATAAGAAAAAATAGAAAGTGGATATTGTAAAAAGGTGAAACTTATTGAATAATGCTTGAATAAAAGTGTTTCTAACACAAGAATAAGACACCGGCTTTATCAGAAGCTTTCTTCACAATATCTTAGTTAAGAAAACACATTTTTCATTTTAAAAAGTACTGGAAGTTTTGGAGGAATCCTTCATAAAAGTGATTCAGGAATAGCCACGTGTACAGCAAAGAAGTACCCTGACCTCATAGGAGAATGAAGAAAAAAAATATTCAAGCATGGCAGCTTCTCTGCAAAGATACTTAAACCTCCGGGTTGAAATAGCATCACCACAACAAAGGGTAGAAGGGTATTTACAGCAAATGAGACCCTTCCCTGCTCACTGCAATATATTTACCAGGCAGTCTTCCCCCTTGATATGTGATGCAATCTCTGGGTCTCCTGCAGGAGTTTCGGGGTTGCAGATTGACAGGCTGTTCTAGGTGCAAAGCCAAAACAATTACATCTAGGTAGATACTACACAAACTCGGAGAGTTGCACAACCCCACGGGCCTGTCCAGAGGGAACAGAGACAATGGCAGCACAAATGCTCCTTGAACAAAGCAGCGGGGAGATTTGGCAAATACCCGCGGCGCAGTGACACGCTGGATGGCAGCCAGAGGGTCCATGAGCCTAACAGCTCTGGTCTGTGCCGTACAACAGTAACCACTCACAGCCACAGAAGACAGATTTGTTGAGGCTTCGAGAAGCCAGATAACACATTTTTTCCTTACAAGACAGGACCAGCCAAAAATAACCTATTAGCAGGCCCCATTGCTTTTGTAAGAGCCAAAAATCAAAAGGTAGGGAAAACTCATTTTAAACGATGTAAGCTGATCCCTTTATGCATAGATATCTACATGGAGCAGGGAGCCTCTACCTACCTGTCTTGACCCACCTATGGTGTACATTTATCTACAGGGGTCTGAAGCTAACTTCAAGCAATTCTCCCACTCAATTTCACAATTCTCTCAAATCATCAGGACCTCCCTTTTTCCCTTTTTCCAGAAGATGTTTTTCTTATGTCAAAAACGTTTTCAGTGGATTTTTAGAAGACTTCTAATACAGAAGAAAAAGGTTAAATTTGCCATTAAAAAACAAAACAAAATCAAACCACCAAGCAACAATTCAATGAACCTGATCTAGTCTATGGGTTAGTCTGGCCTGAGGTCCCTCTCCAGATTTCTCTCCCGAAGCCCTCTTCTGAAGTGAAAAAAACATCCTTACAGAATCTCTGCATAAACACCACCTGGAAAGCCCACCTTTCTCCCACAGAACTTGTCTACAAAAGAAACCAGGAGAATGCAGACCAAAGGAGAACAACATGGAAATACTGAAGCATTGCAGGACTCCAAGCTTTGTGTTCCCCAGGCAGGCCTTCGAAAGAATCAAAAAGGAACATGTTTGTTGCTGGAGACCATGCCAGGACAAGACTGTTGCTCTCAGTGCTCGTGGGCAGAAAATAACACCAAAACTTAACTGTTCTCAAGTCTGCACAATGCAGTAGCTTCAACCAGGACTCTTGCAGACAACTACACAGCAAACACCCAGTTCTAGACACTCCAGACCCATCCTAAGCAAACACATCCCACAGCTTTGCTCTCCTTTCCATTGGGAACTCTCTTCTAGTGAGGAATCCCTAGTTTCAGCATATCACATATGACAACAACAAGGCAGGACCCAGGCCAAGCTGAGAAGTCAGTGCATACGTTAGGGTCTGGATTAACAAGACCTGTAGTAAGTACAGGTACAACAGTGCCTGATCCACAGCCACTCCTCCAACATTACACAGTCAGAGACTGAAGACCCAGGGACAAACTTAAATAGACCGCTGGGCCCATGGGTGGAGGTCCCAGGTGAGACTGGTCAGGATGATTAAGCCCTATCAATGTACTCAGAGCCATGACAAAACCTTTGCTAAGCTTTACCAGGAATTCAGATGAAACTCAGCAAACCAGGAAACCTGAAAGGGATTGTTCCTTTGCTGTGTCAAGGTCTATCTCTAGTGTCAAGAGCTGGACCAGCAGGTATCCACCCTGGGAAGTACAGGAAACTTCTGGAGCCTATGGAGCAACCTCAAATGAAGACGGCAGTTCCTAAGTTGTCCACCATTGGGCACAGTTCCAGCCTTTTCCCTGTTCCTTAGTTTCCACAGCCTAGCAAATAGGCTATTAACACTGACTGATTTTATGGGATGCTGTCGGAATTACCGTTCCCCAAGACTGCTTCAGGGAGAAATGAATGGTAACACGATGTGCCAAACCAGACTCATATGGCCTATGAGGGGTGAAAATCTTGGCAATGCCAACTGCCTCTCCATTCTGGTGGGAGGGACAAAACATAAGGAAAGCTGAGACAAACTGCACCAGTGAATCTGTGCTCCTGCCATGTCTCATTCCACCCACGACATCCCTTTAGAGGTTTCCTGAGAGATGGGTCCCCCACTGAAGTACCTTCATGATGAAGAAAAGGCAAATAGCATGAACACAAACTCTAAGATAAGACTCTATTGACACTTGTTAAGACCAATGCCAATCCTCAGACCATGTCCAGATCTAGTGCAAAATTCACAGTCCCCAGCGGACCGGTCCAATTCAAACTCTCTCCCTCCAGTGCCTAATACAACCCGTATTGTTCCTGGGAGCAAATCCCAGCACACAGCCAAAAGCCACACCTTCAGCCCAGCGTCACTCGGCAGAGCAGGGCAGCCGTGGGTGGGAGTCGGGGCACCGCACTGAGGTCAGCTGGGGTTAGGCAGGAATGGAGACAGACCAGGACCCCTCCCCAGCCAAAGGCTGCTCTCCTTCCCCAGGCAGGACAGCAGCCCAGACGTCAAGGTGCTCTCTCTCAATCCCTTTCCCCTGACCTCCATCCTCCTCCGCACCCTGCATGGTGCTGGACACACCACCCCTGCACCGGCCAGCTGCAGCAGCAAGGTGGGTACCTCTCCTCCCTGCTGCCTTCCCAGGCTCGCCTCCTGCCTGCTGCTCCCGCCTGCCCGGGGTGGGTGAGCGGGGGGCCAGGCAGGTCATGTATAACCCGGGGCGGGGGCCGAGGCACGTCCCCCCAAGATGACTTCAGCTGCATTCCAGCGAGCCTGGCAACCTCCCGCACACACAAATAAAAGGAAATGAGAAACTCGGCAACAAAGAAACTGGCAGGGAAGCCACAGAGGCACACAGGAACGGGAAAAGAGATTAAACACAGGCTCAAGAGCCCCAGCGTGCTGAGCCTTCCTCTCTAAAGCCTCCCTTTAACTTTGATGGGGGGGCACAGGAGTCTTCTTTTCACTTGAAAGAGCAAGAGGAGGGGCTGGATAAAAGGGATCCAGCATTATCCGGAATTGAGAGCACAAGAACGTGCTACAAAGCTTAAAAAAAAAAAAAAAAAAAGTTAAGTGCAGGCACCCAGCTTCCCTGCATACCTTCCTTGGTGGAAATCAGGAGCTGGAATCTGAATCTGGCCAGAGAAGAGATCAAAGTGGAGACGTTACAGGAAGAAGTCTAATAAAACTTAATGCAAAGTAGTTTGTTGAATCCTCTTCCCAATTTCCTGCTGCTTTTTTTTTTTTTTTGAGCAATAGGATAACAGGTATTTGAGACCCTCCAACTTATAATGGCAGACACTGATTTGTATTGATACGATATACTATCTCGGAGTCCATCCCAATACGTTAGACCACATAATTGTATTTCTATGTGTTAGGATAACTCATAAACTTGCTATGGTGCTTAGAGTTTTGGCTGGCAGTGGAACTATTTTAGTCAATCCCTTGCAATACTGAGATGGACTTCACCTGCAGTGTATACTGCAAAATACACAGTACACTTTGAGATCTGTGATAAGACTAAGTCAGAACCCCGTACTTTGTACATCATTAGCTGTGTGGTTTCCCATACAGAGTGTACATGCTGTGGAGCTGTCTGATCATGGATGTAACATCTACCTTGCTCTTCATGCATCATTAAATCTCAGGCACTTAGCTGGATCTGGAGTGGGGAAGAAGACAACCTTTTCCATCAAAGGGATAGATTGTTTCAGAAAGTAAATGGGAAACACCCAGAAAAGCCCCACACAAGCCCCTCTCTCTGGATGAGAAAGGACACACTCTCCATGCAGAGTCGTGGCAGTGCAAGACAACAGGCAAAGAATTTGCACCAGGCCTGAGAAGAGCCCAAAGCAGCTGTTATTCCAGAACTAAAGTCTGATTCCTTGGATGAGCTACTTTCCTCTTCTGAAACACCCTTGGATGTCAACTAGATTGTTGGGAAAGAACAAACCCACTCCTCCTTCCAGACACAAATGTAGCACACACTTGGAAGATGATCCTTCCTCATGTTCCTTAATCGTAGCAGGTAGCAATAAAATAGCAAGGCGGACCATGGGACTCAGATGCCCTGTCCCAGCTCTGAATGTCCTGTCTGTATAAACTGCCCCGTGAGGGCACAGGCCTGTGGAGCAGGACCCCAGGAGCTACCTTGGAGGGCCTTCTCCCAATCAGACACCATCCCAGGAGCACTATCACCCACTGATAAAAAGTGATCTCAGTTCAAGAGCAGTCTAGTATTGTAGATGCCTGACTAAGCATCCACATACCATCAACCACCTTTGTAGACGGACTGGGACCATTTACACAGAACGGCAGTGGAGAAATGGATTAGGATAGGGACAGTAATCTCTGCTGGGACTTGAACGCAGCAGATCTACTTGATGTCTCCTCTGCTGCCTGGCTCTGAGGGTCAGAACCAGTGCCAAGGAAGTGCAGTCCCAGCCTACTGGAAACAAGAGAGACACATCCTGGCGCACTTACCTGGCGATACAGTCAACCACAATGACAACAAAGTGCCTGGCCATTTTGCACAAAGGAGTAGAAGGCTGGTCAGATACTCATGTGTCTTGCTTCAAAGGGTGGATAACAGGTTCACATTCCATATCAATGATTGGTTCATACAGAGGTGTCACTCCCTCCAATGTGTTTGAGGTCTACACCCAAGCTTCTTTTGCTGAAAAGAAGGGAAGACAAAGAACAGAGGAGCAAATTTTTCTATGGGGTCTGCAACATTCAACATCAGATGATAACTTTTCCTTCACAAGTTCATTTACAAAAGACGTGTGCTCCTTTTGGTTCCTTTAAATCCCAACCACTTGCTGAACTCAGATGGACAGAGGATTTCAAAGTTAAAGGGCTGGATTCCTGGCTGTACAAACACAATGGCTTCCAAGGGAGTCTCATGCTGAATCAATGGAAAAGCAACATTTTCCAAAGTAGCCATAAGCTGGAAAGTTCAATCAGTGGCACAGTCTTTTCAAGACAATATGAAGCAATCAGGGTAGAGCTGGGACACTTCTTCCCATTTCTGCTACTGTACCTTGATGAGCATCTAACCTGCTTTGGACCTGAACTTCCCCATCTGCAGAATGGAAAATGGTTCCCTGTGCTTTAGGCCTGGTCCCTAAGCCTGTTTTGCCCAGATCCCCATGGGAATTTTCATCCACAGTAAGTGGATGCAAGTGACTCTCCATATTCCCACTATCTTCCATCAGGACTCGTGTGCAAGGCTGAGTCCATCTTTACATGGTCCCACCCTCAGTACCTATGCTTACCTATGTTCAGCAAAGTTGAGCAAAGGAGCGGGAGCATAGGACAGAAAATAGGAGGAGCTGGACCTTACCTCCAGCTTAGTCTTTCTACAGGATGTTGGGTGAGAGCTCCAAAATACTGTTTTCCTTTCTGTAAAATGTATGAGCTATACTCTTAATCTCTCTTTGCCAAGGGGGTAACGCTTGTTCTCCCACCACTCCAGTCCCCATAGCGTGCACAAGCAGCCAGATGGGCTGAGAGCTGGGACCACCCTGTTCACGGCTTGTAGCCCACTACATGTCTTATTTAATCTGCAAAAATACCAACCTAAAACTGAGATCCCTGGCCTGGAAAAATGAGGCTACTGGAGCTGCCCTGGCAAGGCTGCGTGGCAGTGCTGTGGCATCACATCCCTGTCCTCATAGGATGTGGGCTGCAAGCTGACTGCTTAGAGAGAACATTAACTACACCTCTTTATTATTGAGAAGAAATTTATTGGAGACATCCCTCCCTCTCTCCAGCTTCTCCTTTACCTTCGCGGAAAAGTAAACATTTAATTTTTTTTGTTGTTAATAGATTTAATGTTCATTTGTCGGTAGCCTAGGGGCAGGAACGCGTGACATTTCAAATAATTGTTGTTTCGGGGGTATCCTCTGGAGGAAAATGCTGCAAAAGTGTGGAGAAGATTTAAGTAAATTACTGTGTCAGCTTCTATTTATTCCTTACATGATTGCCAGAGGCAGGGCTGCAAGATAACCATTAGAGGCCCAGCCATAAAACAGGGAAGCAGAATTTCAAAAAGCCGGAGTGCCATTACTGGAAAGTTAGTGTGTAACATGTTAAATTATCCCCAAAGTAGGGGGAGGTAGGAGGGGGGGAGGCACGTGTCGAAGTGAGAGAAAAGAAAAAGAGAGAGAGAGAGGGACTGTTTGAGTAAAAGGAAGGAATTTCTCCATGGGGAAGGAGTGAAAGATTAGATAGATAGATAGATAGATAGACAGACAGACAGACAGATAGATAAACAGAGGAAGAAGGAATGAAGATTAGGGCAGTCCTTGAGTTCAGTTCTGAAGGCCTGCCATGGTCCTTGAGGACCTTTGGAGCAGGGAGTTCAGTTTTGGAGTCCTATCTGAGGGTGTTGAGGTGGGATGACCCAGGAAGAGGAACAGCTGGGCACTACATTTGAGATGTTTCCAGGCTATGTGACGGCTCAGCTGAGGTGGAGTGAAACGGCTCCTTTCTCCTTTAGCCAGAAAAGGTTCCAGACCTGGCAAATCCAGTTGCCTCTGTGTAAGCAGCAAGCAATTTGGGCCTAGTTCCCTCCAACTTTGTTGCCTTCACATCTCTGGGCACAAACAGAGACTCTAAAGAGAGTCCAATTTCCTGCACATTGAGGTATCTTGGCTTTTTTCTTTGCTTTTCACTTTTCTTCACTTATTACCTCCAAAAACTATTCCATCATCTCAGTAAGAGGAAGTGTCCAGTTTGCTCTGGTGCTGGGTGCAGTTCCAATCCAAGCACCACTGCTCAGCTCCAACCTCATATGCAGGCACCTGTGGTTCCATCAGGAAAGGCCTTTGCACTGGGAACAAGCAGCAGGGGCAGAAAGAACTGTAAAAAATACTGTGTGTTCAAAAAAATATCACCCAGAACCAAAAGGGAAAAGCATAGAGCAAATACACTTGCTGGGAGCAAACTGCTTTCTCCCAACACGGTCTTTCTACAAGCATGTAGGCCAGGGAAGAGAAGAAAGAGGTAGGCACCAAGACGCTGAACAAGCCCATGGCATGATCCAGTGTGAAGGAGGCATGTCAGGACCCAGGACACTATTCCTGGCTCTCCCTGTCCCATCTCAGCCTTTGTCTGCCAGGCTGACATGGGGAATTCTTTGAGGTTTACTACATTGAGCGTGGAAGTAGGGGAAGTGTGTAGGGATGAAAGCCTCAGCTATGCCAGCTATCTCTAGGACAACCCAACAGTATCTAGATGTTGGCCAACTAGTGGGAAGGCAGGTCTCTCCACCCAGTACAATTAGCTTCATGCTTTCCCTCATCAGTTCCTTCCTATCTCCCACCTCTTAACTGTAGGACAGTGTATCACCCAAAGGACCAGTGAGGGGCAGAGACAACCCCAGCTCTGCTCAAGACCATGGACGCTGCTACAAGATGATGCTCAGGCTGGAAGTTAAGCAACTCTTGAAAACAAAAGGAAGGAACCCTGCCTGGGAGGAATGGGAAATGCTCAGGTTCTGACACTGAAGCTAACAGAAAGGGACAGGAGCCAGCTCATTAGCCATGGGGGGCAGGAGGAGATCCTGTGGAGCAGCAGGCAGGCTGTATCTGCCACGTGCAGGATTTTTGTTGAAGTGTCTAACACAGCAGGAGAATGGCCCCATGGCCCTTTGCTGTAATCAGGCCTGGCCCTTCCAGTGCTCTCACAGCTCGGCCATCCCTTGTTCTCCCCGCACCTAACACTCCTTGTCATGTCCATTTGTGCTGCTCTGGACAGCCCGTGCCTGTCCTGCACCAACCTCCCCATCGGCGTCCCTCTGCTCCTGTTTATTACTCATGCTCTACAGCTCGGCACTGCCTTCACTCCTTGCCCAGAAGCTGCTGGTTCTCCTTTTCTTGCACTGTAATTTATTTACATCATGAAAAAAATTAAGTTCCAAAAAGTCTTGTTTATCCCAGAAATCTGGTTTTATCTTCCCCTACATCACTTTTCATTTGTTCCTGCTATTGCTTAATTTTTCCTCACTCTCTTGTCCAAGGCAAGTTCTACTGTCTGGGAGCCAAGGGGCTAACAAACGTGGGACTAGGGCCGTGTAGCCCCAGCCCCTCCAAACCAATGGCTCTGCTCCCACCCTCTCACCCAAGAGGATGGGAGTCCAACCACACACTCAACAATAAATAACCAGGGAGATTTTTTTTTTTTTAATTTTAACGACTCACAAGGAAGACTTGCTGGTTAAATCATTGCTAACTCTCAACCTCCTCAATATTTCTTTGCTAATAGACTTCAGGTTTAATTGAAGGATCTTCTCTGGACTCTGTCTAAGGCACCATTTTCTCTTTAACCCCACCGCTCACAGCCTCACAAAAGCCAATCCATTAAGGGTCTTCATTAGTTTGAGCACCAGCCAACCACCCAAGCGGCAAAGGTCAAACACAGTCACCTGTCACAACATGGCAGTAAAACTACTAATTGTATGGGAACAAATGAGATAAAAAGATGGTACTATTATGCTATTTGATTTATTTTGTTTCCAAAGAGTCATTTAAGTCTAATTTACTTTGCAAGCTGTAGAGTGGGCCTGTGTGGATACAGATACTCGTGTGAGCAAATGTGGGCGTGTACGTGTGCGTATCTCTCTCTCATGCATGCATATACACATGCACACACATACAGGATCTGAAACGCAAGTCTAGGGAACCATAAAGTCATGGCACCATAAAGACTTACATTTAACCCTTCATACAGGCAGAACACCACACCGAGATGGCTCTGCGGTAGTGGCACAGAGTCACATCAGCCCTACTGCTGCCAGCTCAGTTGCCCACGCACCGTTCCACAGCATCCCAGCTGCAATGGCAACGGCCAAGGTAGCTAGTGCAGGGTCCCATTTTGGAAGGGCATTTCCTTTGGAAACCTTTCTCTTTCCCTTTTTTTGTGCTCAGGAGGAGAAAATGGCCCACATGCCCTCTGGTGGACAAATGCCACTTTGCAGCTCTAGGATCCAAATGGAAAGCTGGAAGTGGCCATACTTGTAGGCACAAAAAGAAGTCGCCTCCATGAGAGGTTTTTAAAAGCTTGCTTTCTCTCCAGCTTATCCTGACAATTGTGTTCTCAGCACAGGTCTTTGACTGCCAACTGAAAAAATCTGGACTTTCTGAGGCACAAAAAAACACAGCCCAGCCTCACCACTTCATTGTAGTTGCCAAATCAACATGGCAATCTTCACCAACAGTTCTCATTACCAGATGGGGTATCATTTTTCCTTGAAAAAGATGTAAATAGTACTTCTCCTGGAATAAAGACCTTCTCATCCAAACACAGGACCCAATCTCATTCAAACACAGGACTCAAACACAGGAAAGTGTAGTCCTTCAGCACAGCACACCAAACATCTGGCAGGATTAGCAAAAAAGTTTCCATTGCTTTTAAAACACACTTAATGCTGATTTCAACTTTGATATTGTATAGACATCACCAAGAATTCTCTGAGTAGAGGTGACACATTCAGAGGCTTTTCAAAGAACAGATTTCTCCATGCTCGTGTATTAGGGGCACTCTCTTGGCTTCTTTGTCATTAGGATCAACTCTTTCAAGGCAATGCAGGGAGGAAAGCAAGAGACCACAAGCTCTTGCAACAAACAAATGGGGAGAGACCTGACCACCTCATAGCAATGAGATAGCTTCCTCCTGCACAAACAACAGTATGGTATGACACATGGACAAACTTTATGAGTGGAGCTTTTGGGAGAGTGGGAATATTTCCATGAAGGCAGCAATGTCATTTCTGCTTTTCTTCGAAGTTTTTTGACCATCTCTGTTCATCAGGGAGTCATGCAGGTCATCAACAATCAATACTTCCTCTTATGTGTTGTACAGACAATAAACATTCACCATCAAAAAGGAAAAATATTCACTTGAAACATTTCAGAGCATTATGAAGGCTATTTTCAAATGCCTACTTGCACAGGAAAGCCCTTTAGTACGATAAACCCAACTGAACAGAGGCGAAGAAAACTAAAACTAGAAATAAAGCATGGGTAGATGGTTCCTGGGTGAGCATAGCTGAGGAAAGAACCTGGGGAAGGTGAAAGCAGATGACTACGGTCACTTCCAGTGCACATAGCAGCAGGGACTACACAGCAGAAAATACAGCTAGGATATTGGTAAGATCTGTCTGGAGGGGGATGCAAGTTCCCCTCTGAAGTGGTAAGAGCATTTCTGCGTGCTTCTGGCTCCCTTGGCTGTGTTGGCCTGGTATGGCTCAGCCATTCAGCCATGGCTGCCTCTCAAGGAAGAGCCAGGGTCACGCCTGTCAAGCTCAATCAAATATGCCCTTGTGTTCACTCCAGCAAGCAGATTAGCAAGACTTAACTTGTTCTTGGCATTATGGGAGATCACATGGGCAACTGTGAAACATGAAAAGTTGTATATGCCATCCCCCTCCTGTTCTGGTGCTCCCGGAGTCCAGAGATCTTCTTGTCCTACGTTTCCTATTCCTGCTGAAAACAGGAAGGAGGTTGATCACAGCTTCATGTGCCAATGGCAAGCATTTAAATTACCCAATACTACCATTAGGGACCTGAATCACATGTCGTCTGTGCTTCTGCTTCCTTTTTTCCTTGTCTTTCCTCAGTTTGTCCCCAACCCCTTTCTCCTTGCCTCCCTCCTTTCATTTTGCTCCTGTCTCACTTCATGACTCTCTCCCAGTGCTGAGATCAGCCGTACCACGCTGCTTATCTTCAGCAGCCATCAACATGTTACAGAGGATCCCACCAGCCCAAATTCATTAGCCCTTAGCTAACAAAGGGCTCATGAGAAAAATATATTCCCTTAGCCTGTACTTAGAAAAAGACATTTTCTATTGTGGGTGAGAAACAGACTCCACCAAGCTTGTGACGCATCATCACAGCTACCAGCAGGACCCCACAGTGGAGCTGATTTCTGGGAAGGGAAAATTAGAATGTTTTTTGCTGGCAGTGGGTCACTTGCACCATGTGAATGTATCCAACCAGCTCTAAATCGGCTCCAGAACTGGAAGAAGGGGAAGGGAGGGGGATGACAGGAGCATTAAAATACTTCTCCCTTTTTTGTTATTCAAAGGTTACATTTCATTTCACCTTTTTTTCTGTCAAAATTTGAAAAATAATAAACCACACAGGGCTTCCTGAAACTTTTTCCACCCCCATTCCCCAGATATTCCCTTAATACGAGAGGGTAAGCAGCATTTCACAGCTCCAGTGGAGTCCAAATTAGTTTTTCTGGCAACTAAATGCAGTGTCTCCTCCACTATGCACACACACATCGCTGCCTACAGCATTAACAGATCCTGCCTAGGTGCAAAAGCCAAGGAACCAAAAGGATGCAATGCCAGAATTAAAACTGCCTCGTAGTGTTAAAGCCCCTAAATACACATTGCATTATGGTATCAGCTTCAATTACACAATCTCAACCATATTTCCAATGAAATGACTCCTTAATCTAGGGCTTAGTATCATGTTCCCTTAATAAGTGGCTCTGCCCTTATTTTATTTTCTCTTTGTTCACTGTTAGGTGTTATGCACTATGCTCACTGTGCAAACCTTTTCCTGAAGACAAAACCGTACATTTCTTTCTCCTGTGGGTTTTTTCTGGTGTTCATCACAAGGGTAGCTGAGTGCTCTTCTGAGTTGAACCCACTTATATTCCAAAAACGAGACTTGTTATTTCCATTCTAGAGAAAAGAAACTGAAGCACACAGGAACAGAGATCCAAAGGCATGATTCATTTTGGAAACCCTCTGTTTTCAGTGCACTTAGCTCACTCTGTGCAAGCACCACATTTCCCATTACACTCAGCAACGACATCTGTGACTCAGAGGCACACCTCAAGATAAAGCAGGGAGAAGCATGACCCTAAAAATGAGTGAATTGTTACTGGGGCATAGGGATTCATCCAGCTTCTCTTTGGAACTCCCCCTTCAATAACCATGCAATGAGCATTTCTTCACCAGACCCTGAGTCATTGCAGGCTCAAGTAAGTAAAGAGGCAGAGGCTGTACGAACAAATCTCTTTTAGTCTGCTCCATTCCTGAGCACATCCAGGTTGAGCAGTGAAGACGACAGGAATCTATTTAAAATATTTGTAACCAAAGACTTGTCTGTAAGCAATACAGAGAGAGATGCCTGGCAGAAGTTATCAGATCTTCACCACACTAGTGCTGATCAGTATGAAAAAATGCTCTTTTAATGCTATTGTGACTATCTTTTTCAGTGGAAGTGAGTAAAGAAGACATTCTTAACTTGCTTTTCCAATATGTAAGAAAACTACGTACTGCCCCCCCGAATCCAAACCAAAAGGAAAAAGAACAGGCACCACACTGTCAAGAATAATTGACTGTGCAAACACAATTTAGGAAGCAGCAGATTTGCAGAAAAGTATCTTGGAGTGATGATGAATCACATCCATGAGTCAACTATGTCAAGCTTTTCAGGAAAAAAAAGCAGCTACCACAACAGGATTATGAACAGCAGTGTCCTTTGCAAGACATGTGAATTACTCTTCCCACTATAATCTATTCCAGAAAGGCCTCCTTTGGTGGACTGGTTTCCATATGGGGCAATTTAAGCAACATGCAAATTTACTCAGGACTCTGAGTCCTCAGGAGTGGGGAACAAATGATCAGACATCTGTGAAGATGAGATGGAAGACCAAAAGAACTGGAATTGTTTAGTTGAGGAAAAAAAAAAAGATTGAGGAGAGACATGGCAGCAGTTTACTAGCAGGTGAAAGAGAGAAGGAATAAATTTTTTTTCCATGTCACTGACAGATACAAAAACAAGATATGAGCTTAAACTGCAAGAAAAAGAGATTTACTTTGGACATCAGGAAGAATGTTAGAGGAGTAAGTACTGCAATAGATTTGCCTGGAGAGAGGAGGATGACTTCACTGGAGTTTCTAAGGACAGATTAGACAAACATCTGTCAGAATTGCTTAGAGAGCTGTGATCTTTCCTTGAGAGCAGAGGTACAGGCTAAAGATGTCCTGAATAAAACTTAGTCCTCATCAAATTCCAGTACTGAAATCCAGAGCGTGGGATGCTAGTTTTGCTCAGAGAAGCAAATAATATGACAGTATGTGTAAAATTATATTTTCCCAAAAGTTATAAATTAGTTAATAAATGTAAAACTTCAACTGAGCAGACACCTAGCCTGCAAGATCTGAGACGGTGTGGTTAATATTTGACAAAATCATAAGAAACAGAAAATGGGGGTTGATAATGAGAAGTTTGGGCAGATCCTACCAACAGCTGGTACTTTAGGTCTCCATCGTAACTCAAGAGATTTGTACTGACTGAAGAAGCGCTGGCTTGTGGAGCTGATGAGAAAGTCCTGGAATTACTTTTCACACAAAAGTAGGGATGGGTAAAAACTCCAGCTCAGGGCCAGTTCATCCCAACGATCTCCTGAATTCTAAGTTATTTTTGTTTGTATTGCAGTGGTCTGGTTGCAGCCAGGGGGTCTCTCCAGACCAGGTCATAGGCTCTTTTATGTTGCAATGTCACAGATCACCCGAAAGCTCCCAGAGAACCTTTCCACTCATCCTCTAACGCCTCATTCTGCTGGGTCCTCACGTCACGCTCTGCAGCAGCAGAACGCGACGCTCATTCTGGCTGCTGATGGTCGCTGAGGAGCTCGGTTCTAAGCTCAGAGCGGAGGGACCGCTCCGCGTCCCCGCCGTTGCCCATCAACCCGGGAGCGCGGTTGCCGCCCGCCAAGGCCCGGCGGAGGCGGCGCCTTCAGCACCGCGGAGAGCGGCCCCGCGCCCGTCCCGCCGGCCCCGGGAGCTGAGCCCCCCCCCGCCCCGAGCCCGCCGGGAAAAGGGACCAGGATCCGCCCCGGGGGAATTTCCATCCCGGCCTGTCTGCCAGGCAGCTTGTTACGGTGTGAAAACTTGACCAGTCCGTGATTTATCCGGGCTTACCTCGCTTGGGCTGAAATCCTTTCCAAGGAACCATTTAAATCTGGATGATAACTGATAACTCTACATTATAGTTTAACCTTGCACCAATTTTTGATCTAACATTATTATGTTAAATAAAGGTGTTCTTATCATTCATTATCTCAGGGAAAAAAAACACATAGCGCTGTATTGCTGAAAGGGAGTGTCCTAACATCATTCTGTTCCCATTGTAAATGGCACCAGGTCATTAACCAAGCTAGTTAAGTAACTCACCAATTTGCTAGCCATCCTGCCAGCCAGAAAACCAGCCTGTTACTTGGGCAATCAGATAATTGTATTTTACATTTTCAAATAACCCTTAACAAGCGGGAACTAATTAATGTCCATAACACCCCAATGAGTTATGAATACTTACTTCCATCTTACAGCTTGGGAAACTGAGGCAAAGAGACACAAAACCCAGCCAGGGCAAAGGAAGAGCTGGAATAAACTCCTGGTTCCCAGCCCTGTATTCACTCCATTCCCTAGGAAACACTTGAAGGGTGCTTTTACCCATATGATGAAGCTACCAGCAACCACTGAATCATCAACTAAACTATCAGTCAGCCTAATAATTAGCCAATTAATTAGCAACCACACAAAGCAGATTCATTTACTCAGGGCTCCATCTAACACTGTAGTTGGATGGGGGAATCTAAACAAGGACTGGAACAGCAGAGCTTTGCCACACACCAGGCCCTAGCCAGCTTACAAACAGGGAATGGTGGTCAGCTTTAGAGCCTAGCACTCCATCTGGGTTTCTTGGTGGCTGGTGCACACAGGCCCACATTCCCAGGTACTGGAGAAGGAGAGGATCATCTGGCCAGGGAAGGGGAAGACTAGAAAGCCAGTTTGAACCTGAGTCCCAACACAGCAGGCCAGGAGCAATGCACACCCTTCGCTGCGCACAGGGAGCACGCAAAGTTTCGGCTATGCCTTCACAAACTACATCTAAATGGTACACTTTCAGTGTAGTGCAGTGTCGGGAGCCTGGAAAAAAGGAATCTGTCTTTATCACACAGGGATTAATGTATTAACCATCTTCCTGTTCAGGCCTTCCTGCTAAATCCATTTTCCCACCTGGAAATTACCAGAGACAGGATCCCTACTGAACTGGCAGGTACATAAGAATATCAAGAGCAGGGAGGGAATCTCACAACAGAAAATGTGACAAAACCGAAAAGGTTGGGTGTTTCCATTCAGGGTGGTGGGGGAACACCAAGGGCCCAGGATTACTCACCCAAGGAGTCTGGAGTCTGAGAGCAGCTGCAGTGAAAAGTCAAAAGGTCTGTATGAAAGAGAAAGGTTGTCTTTGCAGGTAAAGCCTTCGGTGGAAGCATCTAGAGAGATTTTGTGGACATAAGACTGTTATTTCAGTTGTTGTTATTGTTGTTATTATTATTATTATTAAACTCTGGGCTTACAGTGAAAAAAATTTCACATCTTCAAGACCACTCTATCAGCTAGCCAAGAGCCCTCAAATGTCCAGCTAAAAATTTTTGGGTCTGTTTAGCATGGAGTAAAAAGGAAAGATACTTAAGACTCTTGACCCATGCCATCAAGGAGTGAAAGACTAATTAGTAGCACCAGAAAATAAGAAATTTTTAATCCTGAAGAAAAAAGTGGGTGAAAAATAGAATCTTGTGGTTATCTTTATGCAAACTTTTCTTCAACATTTGAGGGATTTCAGTAGAAATTTCTCTCTATACAGAAAAAAAATTAAAATCACACCATCTCCTGAAAGACCAAGGCCACCTCAGCACTAGTCCTGCAAGGACAGAGCAGAGACCATGATGTTTTACATATTCTGCTCCCCCCTCCTAAAAAATCAGAGTGAATTTTTCCAAGTGCTCATTGCAAATAGATATTTTCTGCACTAATTAGCTTAATCAAATAATTATTTTCCTCCTTCCAAAACAAGAGGTTTTATTCAAGCATTTTGATTAAGCTTGAAGATGCAAGTCCAGACGCATAAAAGATGATGTAACTACGCCTTAACCATTTGCAATCCGTTAGCTGAGCTCTGCAACCCACTTTTAGTCTCTGCAAACTGCAGCGTGAAGAGCCACCGTAAGGGTGGTGTGGTGTAAGACAGTCCCTTTTGCCTCCTAGCTGGGGCAGGCTGCAAGTGGGGCTCCCCAGCAGCTATGTGGGCTTAGCTAATGGGAGACAACTGTGATGCACTTGCAATACTGACACCAAGTATTTGCTTTAGGCTTACCCCTCATGCTAATGCCATTAAAATGGTGTGGCTCAGCAGTTCCCAAAGGGATTATCACGAGCCTCCATTTGAGGAGCTCCTCGTTTGACCAGCCCCTGAGCTGCAACTTGATCTGCAGATTGGGCGTTAGGCTCACCAAGTGCCCAGTGGGGTCACCCCAACCTTCAAACTGCTTCTCCTTATGGAAAATCTTAAGCCTTCAAGAGCTGGTGAAAAAAAATATTGATACAGATTCTCTCCCCTCCCCAGCCTGCAGAAGCCCAGCAATCTCCCTGCATCTCCAAGGCCCACAGAGCTGTTTGTCCATAGTGCAGGAGGAGCAGGCTAGTAAGGAGGCCAAGAACCATGAAGTGGCCTCCTGCAGCAGAAAAACCTGTGTGAGGATATGTGAAAAATAACCCTGACTTGCTAATCCTAGCTGTGAGCAAACAATTAGCAGGAAGCAGAGGCAAACAGGAAAGCTGATTTAATTATGTGACACTGATACAGCCAGTGAACTGGAGGGGAGGGAAGGGGGGAGGCAAGGAGGGGGGGGCCGGGGATGTGGGGTCAAAACAGTTTGTAAAAATCTGTTTCACAAAAGCTGTTGTTCCCCTCGGGGCAGAGAGAGATTACCGTGGCTCAGTGTCTATCAAACACGGGAAGAGAATAGGGCCAGGGGCAATGAGACAGCTTCCGAGTATGAAGGGCCCTTCTTCTTCTCCGCAGCAACCAGCAGCCTGCCAAAGAATTCCTGTAAGCTCTCGGCGGCTTTGTGTGCCTGCCCGGGCTGTGGGCAGCACTGCAGCAGGCCTGCCTATTGTCGGCAGGGCTCAAAGGGAGCAGGGGAGAGAAAAGGGGAGCTGGGGGGAGGAAGAGGGCTTAAGGGGGCTTGTTGTTATCAAAGCTGCAGAGGTTATTGTGCCGGAGCAGAATCACGCTGCTTCTGAGCCCCTTCAGTGTGGCTGTTAATGGAGGCACTGCAGGGAGACAGAGGGTGGGATTTGCTCCATGTAAACTCGCCGGGGTCTCCCTCTGCATGCACTTTGCTTGCTCACACCCTCTGGCTCAGAGCAGGCATGTGCGGATGGAGGCAGGTGGCCCTGCACCCTCCTTTCCCATATCCACCAGCATCCAAAGACACCTGCCAAGGGAGCCGGGGTCACTTACGCTCCCACCAAGGCACCTGCTATAGACACAGGCTCAGACCTGCACAGAGCAAACACCCGAGCTTACACGCACAGATGCACCTACTGGCCACTCATGGATTCAGAGATTAATACACGCACATCCAGACCTCGAAATGCAACAGTTCATCACTGAAGGCATCTACAGCTGGACATATAGATACACCTGATGGCTCATACACATACCCTCAACATCTGGGTGCAAGCCCTTAACCCCAACACAGGGAGTCAGATAAACCCAAACACAATAGGATATAAGCAGGCTTTTCCTGGCATGCATAAACGAGAAAGTCTCGAGGCCCCGTTTCAGAGATCATGAGGACATGGCAGAGTTAGCAGAAGGGATGCTAAGACACATTGTTTTAAAAGCTTCATCTGCATCCCAGGAAAGGAGAAGCTGAAGGCCTCTGGGGATTGAAAGCCTCAGGAAGGGGCTTGTGAGCAGGGGTCTGTGTCCACCAGTTTTGCAAATACTCATGCCATGTGTCATGAACTAAGAATCTCTCAAAACACTGTGCCTCAAAGACCCTGACTGACTGGAGGAAGGGGCTAATATTGAAACTGGGGCATGTCCCAAGGGACCACAGAGTCAGGGTGAGCAGGGTGGAAGAGCCAGATCCCCATTCAAACTCTGGCCTGACTTGGATCAGGGGCAAGTGAGCACTGCCACAAGGCAGTTCCCAAAGCCTGGCACATGAGTCCCACAGACTCCATGAGGGATCCAACCTCCTGCTGTGGGAACCAAGCCATCAGACATGAAATCACAAAATGAACTTTTAATGGGGACTAGAGCCTCTATCTCGTTATTCCCAAAACCTTGCCCAGAGGAAGTACCAACCAAAGCCCCTCCAAGACACTGTGCCAGAGGGAAGTTTCACAGGCATATCAGACCCACAGCCAAGACCTTGATGGAAGTGGGAAATCCCAGAGGTCTGGCCCACTTCTTATGCTATGTTTGGCTGGAAAAGGAAATCACACCGAAAAAACTCAAAACCTCCATCTTTCTGGACCTGAAAATTTTCTTCACACTTGTATCAACGACATTAGTAGAAGCTTTTCTCCACAGTGGCCAAATCCACACCTGACCACACCTCCAGTCGAAACAGCCTTCACCCACTGAGCGTGGATGGTGGAGAGCTGGTGCACTACACAGCTGCCAGACCCTCTCCCATTCCCGGGGTGGCCCCACTCATCAGTCCCAGGGAGAATACTCACCCTTCGACCCAGCGCTGATTCACCGTATCGGTGCTACTCGTACCCTGCCCAGACTCACAGAAACATTCACATGTAAGAGACCCATGCGCGCGCACACACGTGTGCACATGTGGGGTGAGAGTAATTCAGCTGCACCCTGCACCTTCTTCTTCATCCCTTCTCCTCCCACTCCCACCCCATCGCCCAGCAGATGCTGCTGAGCCAGCCCAGGAAGGCAGGCGGGGAGCTGGGAAGAGGGATGAAGAGGTACCCCAAGAGGGAGAGCAGCAGCCTCCAACAACCCTGGTAGGAAAAGTAGGGGGGCTGAGGCTGTGGGGGAGGGGACGGAGGCAAGGCAGGGAGGGCTTCTCATTGTGAGGGAAATTTTATTTTTAACAGATGCTAAGGCAGATGGCACAGAATTAACAGAAAATGGGAGAGGAAAAAAGAGGAAGAACATTACTGGCTCCAGAGAGAGTGGACATTAAAAAAATAAAGAATAAGGGAATGAAAACAAGTTTAAGTACTCTCTCCAGAGGAGGGGGGGAGGGAAAGCGCGAGGCAGAGCAGGGACGAAGCAGCGTGATAATAACCAAAGGCGTGAAATTGCAAAAGTAAAATTTGTGGCACTCGGGAGGGGCTGATAAGGCCCCAGCTTCATTGCAAAACTCACTCAGAAATTACTGATGTGATGTTTTAGCCTTTATCATTAATAATAATCGAGAGTGGGGAGCGGGGTGGGGGCGCCTGAAACAAAGAGGGAGAGAAATCACATGAGCATCTGAAACCTGGGGAAGGAGGAAGAGGCAGCAAAGAGGAGAGCTGGGGGAGAGGAGAGGTGCCGGGGGAGAGGATCAGAGAAGGGGCTCAAATGAGGGAGAAAAGGGAAGAGAAGGGAAGGGAAAGCTGAAAAAGGAAAAGGAAGTGAAGCCAGCCAAGAAAAAAGAGAAGGAGGAAAAAGCTGGAGGAGGAAGGTTAAAGGACATGCGGAGAACAAAGGGGAAAGGCAGACAAACAGGAGTTGGGGAAGAAAACACCAAAAAGTGAGAAGGGGGGAAAAAGGCGGCTGTGAGGGAGAAGAAGGTGAATGAATGGAGAAAATGATAGCAGAGATGAAATAGTGGAAGAAGACAGACTGCAGGACAGGGAGTAAGAGAGGGGGAGACAAAGAGATATGGCCCTGCCACTCTCCTCCCAAATTAATCGAGGATACATCAACCCAAGCCACTAAAACAGAGCTATTATGAATGGGTTAGTCACAGGTGGAGTTAAAGGCCTACAGAGGGATATTAGCCAAAATTGAGTGGCTTTTAATTTCTTTCTAACGAGAGATTGTGGCTGGGGAGCCAGACACTGCCTCGGCTTAGCTAGGCCTGAAGGCAGCTAAACACGGGAGCCGGCAGCTTCCCACAGCCACGCTAAACCACAGGCGAGCTGACCTGTGCCGTACACGCAGCGAGGTGGAAAAGGCACACGTGAGCTGACCTGCCCGCTCCATGCCATGGAATGGCAGAGCCACAGGTCACAGCATGGGGACGCAGACAACAAAGCTGGCAGGGACCCACCGGACTGCTCTGCCTCCTCTCGGCATCAGCGCAGGGCTGTGCCGATGGATGGACAGACGGCTTTCCAGTGTCTGGGGGGGGATTCACCCTGCCCGTCAGGGCTTTGCTTTTACTGGGAGGAAGATCTCCCTGCACTGCAGCCTGCTCATTGCCCTCCTGGAGAGACCAGGGAGCTTCGACACAAGACCAGGACATCTGGGTTCTATTTCTGGCTCTGCTGCTGGCAATTCACCACATTTCTCCATTTCCCCATCTGCTATCTGGGAATAATGCAGTATTGTTAAAACTAAGCACTTAAAAATGATGAATCAGACCATCTCCCCATTCCAAAATCATGAGATTGGTTTAAAAAATCTGGACACCTTCAAGAAGGATAGGGCCACGTGCAAGAGGACTCACACACCTTTGGAGAACCCAGTCTATGGGACATTAGTTTCCATGCTTTTCTACAAGATTTAGAAATAAGTTTCTTTCTTTTCCTGAGCTTAAAGCTCACAATTCATTTTGCCACATGATGTTGGGATGGCATGAAAAAAAAAAAAAATCTCTAGAACTGGTAATACTAAGTAACATTCATTTTTTTTCTGTAGAGCCATGTGCAAATTTTCCATGAAAACCTCTTACTTCCCAAAGTGTTGAATCATTAAAACTAAAGGGAGGGACGAATTTCTAACAACTATTTCTCCCTGCAGCAATTTCAGAGAGGGGGGAAAAAAAAAAGAATACAAAAAAGTTGTGGAACCATGGCAACATCCAGATCTGACATTTTCTAAACAAAAACATTTGTTTTATGATTGAAAATGACTTTTCATTTTAAGTTCTAGACCATTTAGGCTTAAAAGGGACTTTAAAATGGTAAAAAGTTGCACTGGGAACAAAATACTTCATTTGATCCAATGCAAAATTTTGGGGCTAGGATATAGGGAGAGGGAGATAGGGTCAGAATGAGAATCAAATTATTCCCTTGTGAAAGCGTTACATATTTTTACTTCTTATCCCATTTTGGAGTAGAAGTAACTGCAGTTTACAAATTCTCATAGAATAAAAAAAATATTTCCTGCCTAGATCCAATTTCCATCTATATGAGATGTTTTAAGGACTGCAAATAGTATGTGCTAACTATTCTTCGTTTATGTATTTATTTTATCCACTGCCCATATGATGCAGCCTAAATAACCCCCACATACATTTTCATCTCATTGCTGTTCAAATACTCACACTTCTTTCCCTTTTCCAAGCTGGACCCAGGCTTGCTTGTGACGGTTGTGGAATTCACTCAGGAGTGGATGTGCTTTCAGGTGAAAGACACAAACCAGATGAGCTGGAAAGTGTGTGAGACCTCTGAGCCAACAAAAACACTTCTGCAGAATATATGTGAAGGAAGCAATCCTGCAAATCAGGGTTGAACTCACCTGACAGTGACACAGAAGCACAGTGGTACATGTGATTATACAGGTGGTGCTGTTTATGGAACATGTATTACACATGTGCCAAGTCATAAAAACCCATAGAAGCTGCTCTTAGTGCATGGAACATCATGTGAAATCTGGTAACAACAGCCACATCTAATGGGCAGGAGTCACATCTGGAAATCACCTGCTAATTCATCTGAGAAAAATTCATAAACTTGAGAGACAGCCAATCTTAGTGGCGAGGTAAATCTGTATCACTTCTCTGGGTCTTACTGGCACTTGGATGAAGAAACTTTATCCTTCCAATGAAAGAGCCTGCAAAGAGAAGAGACAACATTTGCACAAGGCTGTCACCCTGTGCTATGGGAAAGGACACAGAGACAGGGTTGCTGGGTTCCAGGCTCAGCTTGGCTTCAGCAATTTGCCTTGAGCTCCACCAGCAAACAAGAGCAGCTGCCAGATGCATCTGGTTTGTTGCTTTCATTCATTTAAAACATTGCAGGCTATCTTTGGCTATCTTTCTTTCAAAGACACAAGAGAAAGATTATGTGTGTTCTTCTCTTAGTCAAATGGTGAGTTCAACTGGGAGAGGTCAGCAGTACTGAAGTCTAGCTTGTCCAGCTTCTGAGCCTCCTCCACATCTACAGCTGGAGAATCTCTTATCTGTCTATGAGGGAAACAGTCCCATGGCATGAAGTTCAGCTTCAGGGAGAATTTATTTTTTCACTGAGACAGGGCAACCTTAAGGAATATCTTTATAGTGGATAAAGACTGTCCCAGGGGATAGAGGAAAGCAGGCGTAAGTGATCAGAGCACACAGGCCCCAGAAACCAAGCACCGAATAATGCCAGTGTACGTCCTTACTCAGAGACCTCAGACTTCCACGTGCAGGTTTTCCAGCTTGCTCACTCACACAGGAGCACTGGCTGAGCCTCCAGTGTTTCCTGTTGATAATTCTTCTGCCTCGTCTGTCGGCATGGAGCAAGAACCATTCCCCGCTGTCACGAAAGCCCTTTTCAATAGGCGCCGTCCCCCTTGGGCTGCCAGCTGAGGCCGCTCCCTGGAGAGCTACACCCCTCTCAGAGTCTATTAAAGCTCAATTACCGAGGGCTGACGGGCCTCACTGTCTGGCAAAGGGAGGTATGATGTCCCTCTCCCTCCTGGGGTTGGGGCTGCTTCACTATGGCCCGGCCAGCTCAGATCTATGGATCAATTTAATAGATCAAATGAAGTACAAGAGCTGAGGCAGGGAAGGCAGTGAGAGGAAAAGCTGTAAGAAGGCAGCTCAGAAAGCCACCAGTGCCTGCCTAGGCAAGACTGGCTGGTCCAGTGATGACAAGGGTGCATTGCTGATTTACACCGCAGGCACAATGGAGCCATCTTGATTTACACCAGTAGGGACCTCCAGGCCCTCCTGGCCTCACAGACCCTGTCCCACCAGCATCTTTCCAGCCCAGCCCAGCATCTGATCCACTGGTGCTTTCCCAGGGAACAAAAACACTCTCTCCTACATGTTCTGCTTCCATTCTGCCACCACGCAGGCCCTGATGCCCCAGGAGGTTTCGCATCTCCAGCAGTCACATCCTGGCCTTCTCCATATGTTGGAAAAGAGCTGTCATCAACGCCAACACAAAAGTTTCTATCCGGGATAAATAGCTTCCCTCCCACCTACACCCTCCCTCCCTGGATGTGTCTTCTGGGGTCTGAGTCCATAGACAGAATTATACAAATAGATCAGCCATACAGATAGCAGTCGTGTTTCATTTGCTACTCAGAATCCTTATGGGCAACGAAAATAAGAGAAGCTGAAAAAATGTAAAAGCATTTATTTCATTCCTCATCCCTTAAGGACCCATGTTTTCCAAAGCTGCTTGCATCAGCAAAGAATGTGGGGGCAAGGGAAAGGAGGACACAATGTTGTGTGAAGGTATAACTTTGGTTTAGCATGTCTCCATCACGGTCCACAGGACTCAGTGTCCCACAGGGATCAAGAGGTAAAAGCCTCATGTGCCTCTGGAAGGCATCCTTTATCCTCATCACACAGGCAAGGAAACTGAGGCAGGGGAGAAGCCTGACAGCCATTTACAAAACCTCTCAGATATGTGTCTGAGAACCGGAGGCAGGTGAAGCAGGGTCCCCTAAGCACCAGGCTGCCTGTCTTCCTTGGTACACTGTGACACCTGCCACCAGCTTAGGAACAAGGGAACAGAAGAGAGGAAGCTCATCAAACGCAAACCATTCATAGGCATCACAGAATAGACACTCAGTCCAGAAGGGTCTGCACAATATCCCATCTCCAAACTACAAATCACCACTCACCTCTAAGACAAACTTGAGACCTCTAGTAGAAGGCACATACCCAGCATGCTGAGTCACAGGGCAAGAGCGGGCCCTGATAAAACCTCCCCTATTCCCATATTCTGGCAGAAGTCAGGATCTGTGGGAATGCTCTCCAGAGCTCCTCCTGAAAACCCGCCTCTGGTGCTGAGTCGGAAGAGTAGGATGCAGCAGTGCAGGGAAACACAGATGGTCCAGCCCGCAGCTGGACAGCAGAGCAGGGCTGCTGCGCTCCTCGTGCAGCCAGGGAACAAGGGCTCTCTTGGGTGCAGATGCGAGCTGCCAAGAAAATACCCGAACCCTAGAGCTTCTTCTCTTGCCTTGAATTGATACTTTCTCGCTCCCATCAAACGTGTCACTTCAGACTGGACAGAGGAGAGATGTGGACATATGATCTGGTGAAGAGAGCATGGGCTGGGTGTGTGTCATTGTCCATGGGTGGAGTGGAAGGCATGGGATGGCGGAATCGACATATATTCCCATGCAGACTGGGCACCAGGGACGATGCCAACAGACACTGGCTCCACTGGGATCATGCCTCCAGGGTGCATTTCCCAGGATTGCCTGTTACATGTCCAGTTCCTTCCAAGGTAGCAGCTTGAGGAGGCTATGGCTGCATGATCAGATTGCAAGGAGAAAAACTGAGTTGCTGCGTGCCCTGTAGTTCACACAGGCCGACATCTCCAGAGGTGCTGGCATTTTTCATTCCTCGGCAGCACTGCCACATTGGGCACCACAATGCCCCAGCTCCCAGGCACATACGGCACACACGGCACACACAGCCCTGAGATCTGAGTGAGGCCTGTAAAGAGGACACTGCTGTCACAGCCCCTTTAGACCTTGGCAAAAACTGGGGGGCTTGCTGCAGATGCCCACTTTCCTAGCTTTACTCTGGGCCTTTTGATCCTTGCTGGTTCTCTTCAAACTTCAGCATCTAGAGTCATGACATTTTAGGGAATATGAATTTGGAGGGGGAAGTGTTGAAGGGCAGAGGTTTAGTGGAAAAAAACCTAACAGATTTAACAAACCCAGAAGGCAATAAAAATTAAAAGAACATTATACCAAGGCCAATGGGGTTTTGTAATTTACTGGCTTTGGCAGACACGCTGAACAAAACCTCCCACCAAAAAAACAACCTGAACATTCCACCTGCAAAGAGCACAAAAGGTCCCATGCGTGCAGAAACTGGTGGCAGTGGAAACGCCTTGTCTCCTTCCCATGCAGAAGAAGCCCAAAGTGGATCCCTGCAGTCCAAGCCCAGGCTCATCCGCTTCAGCCAAGAGGAATTGTACCAGGCTGGTGATTCAGGGAAAGCTGAACCTTCATTTAAGAGGAGTCTTGGCTTTGTGCCATCCCTCGTTTAAAACCTTCAGATCCTCAGAAGTGACAATGTTCTTGCTGGAAAAAGAGAAGGGATAGGGCCAAAGAGGAAAGGTCAAGCCTGCTGCACACTGGGGAGGAAGACCTCCAAGGAGGCAACACGCACCAACAGAGCTGCCCAGGTTTGAGCAGCCCCATCCTTGGTGTACTAAAACCACCGCTGAAGAGTGCCTTGACTTGCAGTGGAGTTGAGCAATGGCTGGGAAGCTCCAGCAGCACACACCAGTGCAGGCACAAAGTAAAAGGTGCTGCCCCATGGCGCAAACCAGGTAGGCAGGGAAAGGCAGGTAAAGTGAGGTGAGGTGGCTTGGGCTACCCAGCAAGCTGGTGGAAAAGAAGGATTGAATATTCCCTCGTGTGCTGCCCATGCCCATTGCTCCAGCTGCCTCCCGCTGAGGTAGTGGCATCTGACACCACAAATCACCTTATCCCTGGCACTGGCACCTGACAGAGACAAGACAGGCATCAAATTTATACTTGAACAAAACCATGGCCCAATGTGCTGCCTAGGAAGCCCTGTGTGCTGCGCTCCTAGACAGAGCCTTAAGGCAGCCCCTTTCGTAGAGAACTGAGGAAAAATATCCTCCCTGCCCCCATCCCCAGACATCGCTCCCTTGAGCTTTACACCCAAAGGACCACAGACATGTCAGGGAGGGACAGGGATACAGAGAGGGGATCTCCCGCTGGAGACTGGGTGGAGAATTAAAAAAATAAAAAGAAGAAAAAAGATGGAAGAGAGGCAGTGAGCAGAGGCAGAGAAAGAAAAAAAGAAAAAAGGAGTGGGAAGGGAGAAAGTGAGAAAAAGAGAGAGAGTGAGAAAAATGACAGGAGCTGAATTTTCGGCGCCCTCACTTTAAATCAAGATAAAAGACTGAAATGGAAAATAACAGTCCAGAGAAACCCCTGGACGGCTTTGGGCGTTAATGGAAACACATGGCTGAAGGCTGTAGTGTTGTCAGCTTCCCCGTGCTCTGACATTCCTTTCTGATAATCCGGCCTGCCATAAAATTAGAATAGCAAATACCTCCTGACAAAGATGCATGTTTCCCTCTATTGTGCCATCATAAAAAAAACTCCGCTGGTGACTCGAGGAGCCGCAAACTTCAATTTAAATTTACAGTGCGGCGGAAGGAAAGTGATATGCACTCAAAAATTTTAATAACCTATTAAGTTACGACTTCAATTTCATTTTATGAATATTTTCCTTGGGGAGCAGTGCTATCACAGAGAAAGATAGAAATTTAAAAAAGATAAATAGTGCCATTAATCTCCAACATTTCTCTTCCATTATCCTTGAAAATTAGGAGTTATTTTTGTTCAGATCTTCATGTAATTAGCTCCCTACACTTGATTCACTAGCCAGAAAATGACCATGTTCAGAAAATTAAAAATTTGTCATTAAGTGGAATTTAACATAATATCATTTATCTTTATCTATTCCCCAGCTGACAGCAGGAGCCTTGGAAGTGATACAGGCTTCTGTGTCAGAGAGTAGAGGCAAGTCCTCGACATGAGAGGGAGAGCACGGGAGTGTGGGGGGGGAGGCTATAAGGATGTGGGAGGGTAGCGGGAGAGGGGAAGCGTGTGAGACAAAAAGGAAGCAGGAGCTGGAGTCATGGGAAGAGGGGGAGAACAGGAGGAGTGGGGCGTGGGAGGAGAGGGATAATGCAGGAGGGAGTTGGAGGAGCGGGGTAGACAGCCAGGCAGGGCGAGGGATGGAAGGGGGAGCAGGGGGGTGAGGAAGAGGAGGGGCAGGGAAGGCTAGCAAAGTAGGGCTGTCCGCTGGGCTCGATGGCAGAGCTCAGAAAGGACCACCATGAAGCCAGCTGGGTGTCGCAATGAGAGGAGAGTCGGGGGCCTGGTGTAATCCCGAGCTGGCAGGATCCCCGAGTGTGACCACTGGCTTCAGCTGGGCTGGATGAATGCCAAGGCACTGGTTTCCCGCTGGTGGCTTTCACTAATTCTTTGCCTGCCCCAGCACACCAGTCCCTCATGAAACACACGGCAGGACCCAGCAGAAATCCCCACCAAGGTCAGAGGAAAGCTTCTGCTTTTCTACCTTTCCTCAGCAGACCTCCTCCTCTTCAAACATCTCAGAGTGATCCACCGAGTACCCTCCAAGTCATTATCACCTTGTATAGAGGGGAACGGAGGCACAGAATAGGTCTTCAACTTGCCACAAGGTGGTGAGACTGGAAGCAGGGCTGGGACCAGAACCCAGCTCAGGCTGGGAGACCCTTTGAGACCACCTGCTCTAACTCTTACTTTGCACTTCCCTCAACTAATCCTCTGTGCACACCAGAGGTGCTGCGAGTCCAGATCTCCAGCATGGGCTGAACTGCAAGAAGCCTCTTCAGCTTCTGAATCCCTCCCATGGACCGAAAACATTAGCCTCCTAACCATCTCATTTAATCTCTGTCTCTCCTTCTCTCAGTGGCTTAGATCTGATAAAATATCTCTCTGGAGAAAATGAAAGAGAATAGGTGGAAGGAAGGAGAAGACGACCATAAAGCAAACACTATGGGCAGGAGCTATTTTAAATAACTGGCTAGCTAAAAAAGCCAAGGACATTAGCTACTCAGCAGTTCCATCACAAGAGCTCATGCTATTTTAAGCAAATCTCTTCGCTTCTCTATTCTGGCTTAAAGTTTGGGGATTTTTCCACTCCTCCCAGAGAAGTTTCGGGGAGTTTTATTTAGTTGCATTCCCTTCTCCTATTTCTTGATTTTCAAACTTTGTGCATACGTTTTATCCTTATTTTGTTTTATAAGTACAATAAAGTGTGTTGGGGGGAAAGCCATAAAGATTTGCACTTCATCAGAAACAAGCTTAATGACCTTGCACTCTTCGGGTTGTATTCTTCTGTGCAAAATGTAACACAGATTTTTGCACAAGTATCCACTGGACAGTGTATAGTGTGTTATAGATCTGTACAACAAGAGGGCATAAAACAGCAGAAGAACATTCTAGTACAGACATTTGTCACAGTGCTCTGTGGCTGTGATTTTTAATGCAATCTAGGGAGTCAGGTACAAAAATAAAATTCACTCAATAGCCTTCTCCCCCCAGGTTCCTGCAAGCTACATTTGGCGGCCACAAAGTACCAGCCCATACGCCTCAACCTATTTCTTCCTACCTATAAAAGGACCAGATGAGTTAGGGTCACTGCACTCATCCTGTAGCTGGACACATGGAGGTGTTGAAAAGTACCTCAGCATTACAGCAAACCAACAGCAGAGCCGGGCATGGGACCCAACCACCCTGCCTCGTTTCTGCAGGCCACCGTGCGGTGCTGCCTCTGAAGCCTCCCACCACCATCTGGGGGATGCAATGCTGCTTTATGGCTCAGGCAACTTCTTTATTCTGGTGCACACGTAGCTGGAGCCAGCAGAAGGGTTGGATAAGCACATGTCTATCTACTGGTTTTCACTAGGTACCAGGTATGGCTCTAGATCGGATCCTTAGCTAGAGGAAAGGAAAGTAGCACCTACTGTAGCAGTTGACACAGTAGGGTGGAGGGCTGTCTCTAGGGATCTGTTCTGGGACACATTTTCTCATCTCAAGTCTACTGCAAGCCACATCCGTCTCTGGTCCGAGGGCTGAGTGGAAGTACCCAATGCTCATCACCTGCCACAACACTGCAGAGCAAACTCCCTCCAGCCAAGGATCTGAAAAGCCAAGAGTCGTCTCGTCCCTTCAGCGGGCTATCTTCAAATGGCTGGCTAGGACAGTCACAGCTTGGAGGGCCCAGGCTGGAGAGGAGGAAAGCTGCATACATAGCCATAGGGGGAAAATGTTGATCCTTGATCCTTGTGGGGCACCTCCCCATGGCAACACTGATCTGACCCACCAAAACTCCCATGAGGCATTTCCCTCTGTGCTGGGACTGGTCCCTGACCACTGATGGGGGAAATCAGGAATGTGATTTCCTCTCTCTGCCCCATTGCCCAAATCCTTTCTACTTCTTGATCTTTTTGTTTCGTGGTGGTCTCAAAGTGGAGGCTAAGGCCCCTTCCCATCTTACCCACTTATTATATGATTTACCAAAGTGCCTTCACTTTGTTCCCTCATTCCTTGACTCAGCAGCTATCCTTGTTGCTCCCCTTAAAAATCAGTTTTGCTCCTCTTTCACCCCCACTATCTTCCCCTACCCACTTCAACTTTGTTTTATAGCCTTACTGGCTAAGCCAGACTGTTCTCTTCCTCTCCCCCCACCACAGCCCCTGGCCCATCCCCTCCTGCCTCTCCCATCCTTTTCTCATGCTCCCCCTCCTCACCAGAGCCTCAGCGCTGCAGCCTTAAAGCAGGATAAATGGATATGGATATCGTACAATAAAACCTTCAGAATGGAGAGTTTTGTGCAAGTGAACAGCAGCCAAGCCTGAGAGACTGAAAATTGGATAAAGGGATTAAAACAGTAGCACATTAACAGGAGATTTAGAGTGTAATAAACTCATTTCATAATAATATGTGCGTTGGGGCTGGTAATAAATCATCGCGGGATCCCTGCCTTCCGCAGTGCCGGAACGAGGCAGTGACCCGAAAGCGGGGTAGGATTTCAGCGAGATGTGGATTAATTTCACAGGGTTCTTGGCCAGGAATAGAGCGGCTGTGCCATTGCCGTACAGCTGCTGCTGCTGCTACTGCTGGCTTTTTACAAAAAAAAAAAAAAAAAAAAAAAGCACAAAAGGCAAACAAATGAAACCAAACAAGAGGACCTGCCAACACCGCCTGGCACACGTGTTTGTGGAGAGGGGTGGTCAAGTGGCCTTCACCAGCACAACCCCAGAGGCCAAACACCACTACTTCTCAGTCACCTCCCTGGACGATGTCCTGCCCCCTTTCCATGCAGACTTGTGGGGTAAAGATGGTAAAACAGCAACAGGAAAAAAGCCATCTAGACAAAAATGCTAGGCTGAGTCACCACACTAATGGCCCAAATAACGTTGCCTAAGATATTCAAGTCAAAAGAATGTAACAACCACATGCAGTAGATACACCAGCCTGGTGGGTAGCCTAAAATGCAACCTTAGGACAGGTGGGGATGGGAAAAGGCTAAGACCTCACTCATACCTGCTGTGCAAAGCTCATGAAAAGTTACAAAAGAGATGAAGCTTTAGACCAAGAAAGGGAGGAGAGCAGCATGCTGGAATGTTCCCAGAGAAAGAATACAGATGGATCCAAGCCATAACGCAATTAGGTGAGGCAAGGACTTTGCAGCAAAAGGTAATAAAGGAATAAAGAACAGGAAAATGCAGTACAAGTGTCCTGGAATAAAAAACAAAGGGCTTGAGGAGGCACTGGGGAGATGGGGACAAGTTGATCGTATCTTAAAGAAGATTAGGGAGCAAAAAAAAGCTTCCCAAAAGAGGTGGTACAGAGAAGGTCACAACAATCAAGGCACTGGTCCACATGACAGGGGGGCTGGGTTCTACTTCTTGCCACTGCAGCCATGGAGCTTGCTTGGATGGTGAGCTCTCAGGGGAGGTCCTGCCTTGTTTTACCATAACCCGTAAAAACATGGTCCAGTGTCTGTGACTGTGAGAAAAATATATGGGGACACCTTGCTGTTGATGCAATTGGGCATGAAAACAAGAACCTGTATTGAAAAAAAGACAGGATGGGCCAATCTCAAAGGAAATTCTCTAAACGTAAACCAAGTCCTGGCATGAAGAAGAGGAGGGTAAATTTAGATGAGAGAAATGAGAGAAATTTAGATGAGAGATAGGATGGGCCAATCTCAAAGGAAATTCCCTAAACATAAACCAAAACCTGTCATGAAGAAGAGGAGGGTAAATTTAGATGACATTGGGACATTGTGAAGACTGAGGAAGTGAATGGCCAGCAGGACAAAATTCAAATCTCAAAAGGAGAGTTAAGGGCTGGAGACCTGCAGATTCATGGATATCTGTCTCTGCTGGTACCCTGGAGTTAGCACCACAATGCTTATTTACTCAAGGCCAGAGTCACAACTCTGGACTTCCCTGAAAACGTTAACCTCTATGCTGTGCTACCCAAATACAGTGGTAACGAAAAGTTGTCAGGTCACACATCAGCCATCTGCCTGCATGAGCAGTTGAGGATGCTCAAACCAAACATGGAATATAACTTTTCCTCAAATGAAAGCCCAAGCCTTGCAAGAAGCCTACATCTGAGGCAGAAAGCTACATTCATAGGGAAGTTTTCTTTACATATGCGGTGTCTGCTGACAACCCACAAATCCCGCAAGGAAACCCTGTTTCTTTAACAAAGGGAGTTTTGCAGCATCATGCAGGTAGGTGTGTGCAGAAGACACAGCAAACACCCATGACTTTTACAGGACCAGATTGGGAGGTAGGCTTGAGTGGCATGTCTGGATTTTTAAAAAGGTGTTTGACATCACATTGAAGGACGGCTTAAAGGAAAATGCAAAACAAGGAGAAAGGCAGGACTGCAGTAAAACAGCAAAATGAGACTCAATCAGACAGAAGGGCTGAGTGCCTCAGCTGCTTGTGATTCATTCAGTCAGGGGACAAAAAATGGGCCCCAGCACTGCTTGGAAAGTCACGCCCACGTATCTCCAAGAAGAGAGTAGAAGAAAGGAACGGATAAAGGTCCGTTTCCATCAGGTCCCATCAGATTGTTGCATGAACTGCCAAACTACTTCCAAGGAAACCAAAATACCGTATTTACAAAACTTTACAAGGTCTGGATAAAAGCAAAATGTTTCATAGCCATTGCAGTGCAGAGCAACGCAGGTAGCCAGTACTAGGTCGAAGGCCTGGTTTTCACCTCACTTCAAGGGAGGCCACCAGCCTGGCCTGAGGACAAGGATCCTGCACAAGGCAAATAGTTCAGCCTTGGCTTGGGCCAGCTACTAGTCACTGATGCAGACTGGAACAGGTCTAACAGAAGTGATCTGCACCTCCACACCGGCTGAAGTGTCCACTTGGGATGGAGAAGGTCTATGGCCTTGTCCATCTTCTGAATCACTCTGTGCCAGGACTTGAGTGTGCCCTTTGCCCCTGAGTGTCCAGAGCACAAATTTATTAACCATACCAGGTCACTTTCCTGCTAGTTTAGATCAAGAAGCTTAACTTCCACTCAGGAAGTTCTCATAATAACATTGGAGACTTTCCTATGCCCGCACCAGACATTTTGATTTCAATGAAACTACTTTGTGTTTCAAGGAAAAAGCTTCACAAAAAGTATTCCTAACAGTCCAGACTTCCCAGTCACCTGCTTCACACTACTCCTGGAGGGCTAAGGGGCAATACTTATTGCACACACCATTTTTGTGATGAACTGCTGTTGTGCACAGCACTGAGCCCAGAGGTTCAGCCAACACCAGTCTGTGGCTCTAAGACCTACGAGCTGGGTTCTCTTGCTGCCTTTACCTATCCCACTCCGAGCAGCTGTACTGTAATGCAGGGGTTGACTTCTTACATTTCAGCATTAGACATGACAAAAATCAGAACATTTCTCATAGCAATTTTTTTTTAATCACTCAAAAGTAAAATGTGCAGTAAGCAAAGCACTGGGAAATTTTTCCTCAACAGAAAAAAGACCTGATTTTAAAACACGTTTTGTAAAAACACCTTTCAGAGATCAGTTCCAGGTTGTAAAGGCCATTTTTGGTTAATAAACACAGGAACCAGTAGGTTCATGTTTTGAAAATGCATTAGTTAAAAAAAACTGAGTTTTAGCAAGTCTGTTAAGATAAAAAAGCAACATATATAAACGAAAGTCTTCAGAAACCAGACATTTTACTCAAAATACATTTTAATGTTATAAACACTGAAAAATATAGTCAAAAAACACAAGCAGGCCACCTTAGCTGTCAGACCACAGTAATGAGAAAAAGGGAAAGTAGGAAAGAAAAACTCACTTTGCTATTTCCTTTCCTCTGGTAGTAAGGGATAAAGCAGAAACGCTGCACGGCAGAAAGATGGGAGTCCCAAGACTTCACCCAAGGTGGTCAAACAGGGCACACAAAACCACCCGTGGTACATCACTGTTACAGACGCCCCCCAAGAGGTGGCAATCCCCGAGAGAAGAGTCGTTTCACACATGCCACGTAGAACAGCGTGTGGCCCTCACAGCAATTTCATCCAGGTAGAAGGGTGTCACAGTGGTGAGCAGTTGCATCACTGCTCTTCATCTGAGCTGGCTTTCACTCATTACCATAGCTCTTGCCACATCACTGAAGTGTAAATTCACTCAGTAAATCACACCAGCTGCACTGTTGCAAAATAGTACTCAAGAAGCACTAATAAAGCAGGAGAAATTGGATTTGCATTGAAGTCAACCTGCCACTTCAGCTGTCAGTCACTGCCAATCAAGGGCCATAAGCCCTATCCAAGCAGACTTCCCTGGTAGCAAGCTGGCGACGGGAACTTGGGAAGCCAAGGAGCAGAAGTGAACATGCTCAGCACAGGACCTTCATATTCCCCCACCACACACACACCCCTACACAAGAGCCAACAAGACCAAGTCCCGTGTAATAAAAGCTGGTGGACAGTGAACCACAGCAGTAAGTTACTCTGAATAGTGAACTAGAGATCCAAGGGGCTGTAAAGCGCCTTGATTTCTCTCCCATTTGATTCAAGGGAGGTATTTCCTTCCACACCCCTACCAGGTGATATTTAAGAATAAGGAGAAAAGACCAGAAACCCTCAAGTAATTTGACAGACCATTTCAGCTGGAAAATACAGGTAGCTCTGAAAATGTTGAAGGACCCAAGTTTGATGTCCTCCAACATTGCTTCCTGGCTATGAGTCAAAACTATTTCCTTGGTGTAAAAAGGGACCAACGTTAGAAAAAGGGCTGAATACAGCTAAAACAAAATATTTAGGTTTTTGCTTAAATGTAAAGGCTTGGATTGCCCCAAAATGACATTTTCAGGAGAACGGAAAGGAATGAGAGAGAAAGGAAGAAAATAAAATTTTTAAAGGGTTGGGTTTGGAGTTTTTTTCCCCATTTAATGAAAAATATCAAAAACGACAAAAAAGCAAAGTATAAGTGATTTTTTTTTACATAAAAGGTTGTGGCTGTTTTGCAATATGCCCCTTCTTTACTAAGATGAAGTTAAAGCGCTCTGATTCATTTCCCTACAACTGGGGCACTGGTACAATGATGTGCAGCAGTTTCAGGGCTGCCCCGTTGGAAAGGGCCACCTTCCAGGACACACTGCAGCTATATGGCTGCTGAGCTAAGGCTTGCCATTGATATTTATTTTTTTTTTTGTCACAAAATGTCACAGCAATGCAGTTGCATGATATTGTACTGGCCAGAAATCACCTTCAAGACAGTTTAGTGGTATGACATGGTACGTTGTCAACAGTAAATCTGGTCTGGGAGGCAATAATCCATTCCGATGCTGATCACTGAAGACATCAGAATCAATTAAATGCCCGCTGTTAATCATGCTACCTGGCCTACAGACAAACCACCTTGTTCTGTAACCTTCCATGGTTTTATTAGCTGAAGAGGCTCATATTAGGTTGATATTTGGATAGGAGACCTGCAAAGAGCATCCAGTGTTGACAGAAATGGCATAGTTGTTTCTAGCGCTGACTCCATTCACAACAGACTGACCCTGGGCAGTTCTAGTGAGTGCTGCTCTGCTCAGGCAAGCCCAGATCTTTGAATCTTTGATTTTTGCAGTCATAACAGTTGCCACAAGTTGGAACGACCAGCCACATTTACCAGTGTGACATTACCAATTTCCTGCAGGGACAATTCCAGCGTATTTAAATTCCAACTGGATGGCAGAGGCATCTTCTTCAATTCCTGTGCAAAGGAGTTATTTAACATTTCCTTGGATGTAAATGAATGCAGGCACAAACAAAATATTTCCAAATATAAAATATAAAAATATTAATAATAATATAAAAAAATATAAAATATTTCCAAAATGGCCTAACCAAAAGGCTGTAATATGTATGTCTATATTTGCATAAGTAGAAACATTTCTCTTTATTAAAAATGAAATATTTTTTCTTCTTGATGTTTTGTGGATTTTTTTTTTAATGTTAAGCATTTAAATTATCATTCTCTATGAAGCAGTACTTTCCATTAAGGAATACAGGCATTTTATTAAAAAAAAAATAAGAGAAAGTACAATATTTAGACTTGCTAAGAACTTATCTTCCTGAGAAAATGCAACCAAATGCAAGTGTTTTCCAAGTCATTCCATATCTACCTTTCGTTCAGCATGAAAAAAAAAAAAGTTTTAAGCAAATGAATTCCCTGATTTGGCATTCCTGAGTCCAAATTTCAGAATCAATCTAAGCACATCTGTGCCTTCTGGAAGGCAACAGCAAGAATTTGGGGATTCCCGGATACATGGAGAGGCAGAGGGTTAATGATCTTGGGGACTTTGTGGTCAAGGAGCAGCGGCACTGCTGGTTAGCAGGAACTTTGTCTGGTTTCCCTGGGGTTCGTCTCTGACACTGGCTTTAAGCGTGTCCCTGTGTTGCCTTCCTGTTACAGCACAACTTCCCAGCTGCATGGGCAGAGCTATGTCTTGGGGAAGGGGCCTGGGCACCGCGGTGCCCCACCTCACCCTGGTGAAACCGTTCCTTATATGACAATAATGCCTTTGTACAGTATAGCGCACTTTGCACTGCTCAGCAGATCCCCGCTTGAACTACGTGCTCACTCTCTGACACTCCATTTCCAGAGTAACACTGATGTGGTCCATCACATCAGTGATGGAGACGTGAGCTCTCTTACGCCTTCCTAATATGTTAAGGAATTAGTTCCTTCTGCTTCTCCTGCTCTCATAGGGCCAAAATCTTTGCTGGTAGAACTTAATGGGATCCATTGGTATTCAGTGACGCTGCCCCTGGCCCTGCATGTTCCTGTTACATTGACCTCATCTATTTATTGTATGTCGCTGGTACGATATACACAAATCTACGTGACTATTTCCCAGGACTGTGTAACCAAATCAGCAAAATACTTTTTTCAGAACACGCACAGAGTCAGCCCAGGTTCTTCCACCACAGCATGAGCAATGTCTCTAGTGAGCTGCCAGTGGGATAAAGAGGAATGATGTAAACCAAGAGTCATTAAATCCACAGCCTCTTTTCAAAGGGTGAAACACACACGCGTCCATCCAAACACAACCTATACACTTCACTACAAACAGGATTTACGCAGGTTCAACTGTGCTCCTGTGCAGGACCAAACTGCTCCCTTGGGCCACATCCACATCTCATGTAAGCTGGTATCTTCACATTATCTTTCCATCCAGTGACAAAACTCCACATTTTTAATTCTGCTTGGTTGCTATCACCACCAAATAAGAGTCTGTTCATCTCGTGGTCTGCCCTGCCTTTTCGTCAGACCAGCAATACAGCAGTTACTCTCATTTCTCTCAAAGGTCCTGTGCATACAGATCTTGCTGTGAAGTAGGGAACATACTTTGTCTGAACTTCATGGTTTTTATCACCGGAGTATTAGTCATTTTCAATATGTTTCTGTTGCATTAATGGAAAAATATGAGAGCCCTCCGGTGGTAAAAATAATACCTTTAATTTCCCATAGATGATAACCAGAGACTGTAACCTAGCAGATAAAGTGCCTACTTCAGCTTTCAAAGGTGCAGCTGTGAGTTCAGAACTGTATTTTCAGTACCTTTTCTGTTCACTTTATTCCACTCATGCTGCTTTAACTTAATTAACACCCGTTGATCTATCAGGACCATAACAACAACAGCAGCAGCTACCATCACTGATGGGTCAAATTCAGACATACAGTAAGGTGTGCAAATGCTGTAGGAGGAAGGGTGCAGAAAGGGATGAAAACTTTGGGATTGTTTTAAAGAAGAAAAATCAACCATGGTGTAAATGCACTGATTTTTACAAGAAGTAAAGCATACATGACCACATTCAGCTGAAACAATGAAAGCCTCAGCTTCAAAGAAAAACTTTATTCCTCATAGGTATGGTTTTAAAAGCTACGTATTCCCAACACTGAACTTCTAGCAGCTACGAGGACAGGAAGGTAAAGATCTCGTTAGATTCACTCAGATCTATTCCTTGATGCTACCTGCTGGCTCCCCCATAAGTTTCAGCTATAAAACCACACACTTACCAAAAAGCTAGTATGCTGGAAAAGGGGAAAAAGAGGGAAGAAGGGTCAGTCTAAGTTTTGTCTTGGCAAAAAGAAAAAAGGAAGTGTTTCAGAGCAACAAAAGCGTACAGTTTTACTCCAAGCTAATCCCTGTAATTTGGTATTACATTTTCTTTCTATAATTTTTTTTAAGTTGCACTTAAAGTAAAGCTCAAAATAACCACTGTAACAGAAAAAATGAAAGCTTATATTGCTTTTAAATCTTAGAAGAAAACGAAGTTTTCCTGCATTGCTGGTTTTGGTGAAAAAAAAGTCGTTTTCAGCCAAAACACAGTTCACCTGGATGATGACAGTCACAGAGCCAATGGTGAGAGGCAAAAGAAGACATCATACGTTAGAGCTACAAAACTGGCAATGGGAATTACTCCTTTATTTTGTTACACATATGAAACCGTGTGTGAAGCACTCACAGAGCTGTCTCAAAACCCTTCCTCTGGTGTTCATAATTGCAACTGAACGGCTCACAGAGACCCACGTGATGCCAGCGCATGCCACATCATCATTTGGGAGACAAATCGGATGTGTTCTTTCATCACCCAAAATAAATCATAGATAGGGACACTGATAGTGGGGAATTCTCCAGAAGTGGCCAACCCACTCTGCAAATAGCTGCAGTAAATGGTGTTCCTCAAGGAGATACCCTATCACTTTGCCAGTAAGTAGAAGCTCATGGTAGCAGCTTGCCCTGGTCACATCACAGTGCCGTGGACCTGCAGTGCTGGAGCAGATGGTTTCCAGCTGGTTGCTCATTCCTGGCAGATATCAGGCCATGACACCATGGATCATAGTACAGAACACAGCCTATGGACGGGTAACCATCCATCACATTTACATGCCTCTTTATTTCTGATCACAAGGACCAAGCTTCCCAACTCAGGGTCCAGCCCCGCATTGTGCAGCAGACCCTTCCTCACTGGTTTCACTTTTCAGTTAGCTATAAGCTACAGTTACAACTACAAGCTACAGATGTTCAGAAGTCCTTTAGCACTTTGCCTTGACCTCGTGGGCTGCAGGGAAAGAAAAGGTAGTTTGGGTCAAAACCAGAAGTAATAGATGCTCTGGAAAATCCAATACTCAAATCAGATAGATTGGCAACAATAAGAGGTTCGTCTAAAGCACACAAGGGTTAAAGTATTTCCTTACCCAGCATAGCAACTTAGAGTTCAGAAAGCATGCTTCCCTCAGACCAGCACGGAGCATGGCTCCAAGAGACGGACCTGCCCCCTCAGACATGCAAGGACCTCTCATCAGGAAAGAAGAAGGCAAGATCCACAGTGCAGATCTGAGAGCAGAAAACGTCAGTGTCCCTGTGTGGCAGCTGTTCTTCCTGCGAGTAAATAGGCTCAGCTCACCCTGACTATCTTCGGAGCCAGTTGCCTGATGCAAACACCGTAATGTTTTGCATCAAGGTCTTGCTTCTGTACTGTTCACAGTGCTGGAAAAGGAGTTTCCCAGTTCCCTCCCCTCCCCCCCCCCAGTCTTTTCTATCTGTGCACGGAGCACAGAAGGAAGCAGAGTAGAAGATGGTAAGAGAATTTTTGGGATGCACACCCCACTTTCCACATTTTCTTTTAAATGCTTCCTTTGCTGATTTTTTTCCCCCGTCTCACTGAAGCTCTGGCTAATGGTGTTGCATAGCAGAATGAGAGAGCTCGTGCTGTCCCACTGACATCTTGGGTGGGGAGGTCAGGCTTTCCACCAAAGCCCTGCCCAAACATCACCCATTAGTTGTCCGAGATAAAAAATGCCTTCTTTAGACTTCAGAATTAACGTGTCTTTGAGATGAACACAGACAGCTCACAGCTATATTATACCTTAGCAGTCTTCGTTCTACTTTTATGCTATTCTGGATTTATAAGACTGGAAAAAGTTAATTTAACCATCAATAGGGGAGAGCTCTCCAAGTGTAGAAGATATATATATCCTAGAGTTCATAGCCAACTTTACACCATCATCTCTCATAATCAAGAATGTTGCCCAGGAAAGGAGGAGAGGTAAAGCGAAGAGGAAATTTGCCCTGCACACTACTGCGTTGTAGACAGTCTCATTTATGGGAAACGCTCCCAGAGCCAGTCATGAGTTGGAAAGCCATCTCAGGACTCAGTTTGACTCCCCACGGACAGGATACAGCTACGCAGCGTGGTATCTTGATTCTTCAACCACATGCAAAATGTTTCTGAAACAATCTGGGCTTCACTCTTTCAATCTCACAGCTGATTTTCCTCATAGCTGGCATCAATGTTGACTGAAAGGGAGCAGGATAAAAGGCAAATATTTTTGACTGAGGAACCAATTTGCCAGATCTCCACTTCACACGAATAACTCTTGTGTTGACTTCATCTTCCTCAGATCCAGCCCCACATTTGGAAAGCCGTTCTTAATAGCTCTGTTTTTAACTGTTCAGACAAACACTATGCATCCTGCTGCTAAAGAGTAGTCAAGCATAGCATTAACTTCAGGACTTCAGAGTTTTGTGCTGCATCTACCCTGGGCCATCACCTGCTAACACTGGATGAACACAGAAGAGAGTGCACGTAGACAGGGAAGAGCCTTGACACTGACCACACATAGATATGTGCTGTGCTGCCGCACATGGTGCTTGGGGAAAATATTATCAGCTATAACCACAATGCCAAACATAAGTGGAATTTCTTTTGAGCAAAATGAGCTGTCTTTCCTTCAGAAGTTCAGACCTCTCTAAACCCTTATTTACTAGAATCCAAGCAAGAAAATGAGAAGCAAGCAAGCATTTCTGACCACCTCTTGGCAGTGCAGATGGGAAGAGCAACTACAGGTTTTTCTCTTCCCCATGCTTCCTTCAGTGACTGTCAGGTCAAAAACACAATGACCTAAATTGATATGCCCCTGCCTCTCTCATTCTACAAGTATGTCTATCATTAGTCTCCTCTCCTCTACTTCCATTACGTCCACATGATGGGCTTTACCCATTTGGAAGATCTCCATGGTCAGCTACGCAGATTGGCGAGTACTTGCCAGTAATGGGAGTAATGTCCAGCTTCCAGTGCTTGTCCCAAACGTCATCTTTAAAGCCCCACTCAAATAGCAGAAGACCACCAGAAAGCAGCTGTGTTTCACAAAGACTGTGCTCTGTTGTTCCCTAAAGGCTTATAGCAAATGTGCTCTTCGGGACCTCCCAAACATCCTAGAAGATTACCATACATGTTTGTAATGACCCAGTATTCCAGCTAGGGATGCATTTTGTTCTCCCATCTCCCTTTTTTTTTTTTTTAAAAAAAAAAAAAAAACCAACAACAAACAACAGCATCACAGCATAGCAGCCACCACTGCCGCAGCAGCTCTGTGCAAGTCACATCAATTCCATTCCCAGGGGTGCAAACCAATTTCTCTTGTTTTTCCGCCCGTCTCTCTGGCTGAACCTCCAGCAGCCTTCAATCCCATTAATCCAAGCACTGCTGGCGATGACGAAGACTGATTTCACCAGCAAACGATCAATTTGTATCTCCCCCCCTTTTTTCTTTTTTTTCTTTTTTTTTTTTTTTTGGTGTGATGTACAAAATATCATGAAAAAGGCGTTAGTGGTGATAGTTCCACAACAGTGAAATAATAGAGTAATAAGGCAATCCACTTTTGACCTTGCAGGACAGCTAATTCATCTACCCATCTATCTTAATTATTCCCTGGGTTACAAAAGAGAAACTGTACAATTCATTCATTCCATGGTGACAATTCCATTTTCCACCCCCAGTAAAGCACCATCCTTTCTCTGCAGTGATCCTGCCATAGACCACATCCCTTCTCAGCCTACTCATAGCAGCCCACATGCAAACAGTCATTAAAGACCTGATCGAAAGCCTGTTGAAGTTGATCAAGTTGATCAAGTCAGGCCCTTGTTGGCCCCAACGCACTATAGTCTGTGCCCTTCCGCGCCTTCCCCTGGCTTCTAAGCAAACAAGAAACTGGCCACCTTCATAAGCCACATCAAAAGCAGCAGTGGGATCTCTGGCAGAGTAGACAGGTGCTCAGACAGGCTAACTTTGCCCTGGGATCTTTGCAGATCTTCTCTCGTGTTGATGGAAAGAAGGTATTTTACAGGAAGGTAGGTATTGTCTCAGGAAAGTCTATGAAATCTGTCTGCACCGAATGAGAGCAAGATAGGATCTCCGAATTTGGAAAGCCCATTGTGATAAGGGTATAGAGAAGACATAGGCCAGACAGTGGAGAAGATTCAAAGCACATCCCATGACAGCACTGCTCTAGGTTCTGTTGTGTATCATTTGCTGAATATTAATGCGGCCTGGAAGTTAATATCTAAGTCTCAAATATCTGAGTCTTACATCCATACAACCTGATCTTTCTGCTGCTTCACCTCAAAGGTTGAATACCACAGCCTACCCGTTTTTAGGCATGACATCTACAAGTAAGCTGTTTGCACATGACTCTCCAACCTGCAGGGAGAGGCTGGTGTGAATGAGTGTCTCCCACCATTTTCTGAAAGAGACAAGGTTAGTCTTTACTTCCAATAGGCAAAGGGGCCTGTCAGCATTTGCAATGCCAAAATTTCACAACACCACTTACAGCCTAACAGTTGCTAGGAAGAAAGCAGAGACCTGGCCAAAAAAGAAGGTAAGGAAGAAGGTGCTTCAAAGCAAGTAGCGGTAACTGAGATAAATCCCACTGACTCTTGGTTAATTCCTGTGAGTTAAGTTGAAACAAAAGCAGCAGAAACCCCCATAAGGAACCGCTGTCTTCGGTCAGGTCTTCTCCTGCTCAGAGGAGCCTTGGCTGCTGATATATCCTTGAAGATTTGCACTTCCCTAGCACCCCACTTCTCTTCAGATGTTTTTAAGGTCATCTTCAGGCTCCACAGCTCACTCTCTTCCTCTACTTAGCACCTCCAGATCCTTTCTGGACTTCTGAGCAAGCCAGACTCTTTTCCTCTCCTCACCCTCATCTGTCTCCTTTCCATCACTTTACTCTCTTCATACTGCTCAGCTTGTATCCCTGCTTGTCTTTCCAACACCCAATTGCCCTTATCTAAAATATATACCCCTCTCTTCCTTAAAGCCACTAAACCCAGAACCTCCTTTCCTATGTCTGTAACAGGTCGTCTTAGCTTGATTTCCTTTCCTGCCTGGTTTCTCCACCTCTGTCATGTTTGTCTCCAATCTGCTGCCCTACCATACCAAAGCCATTCCCTTTTTCACACCCACATGCTCTTGCCTCCTGAACTCCTCTACTTGTCTCACACAGTCCATCCACGCTTTTGATTCACATTAGGAAGACAACTTAAATCTTCCACCAACTTCACTCTGCTGATACATCCTCCGCTCCCTTACCTCTTTCCCCACTCTTACCTTCATTTTCCCCTTCTTATTCTTTTTTATACTTACTCTGGTCCCTCCCCCATTATCTCACCAACCTATTCTGCTTTCTCCTCCCCATAATCCTTGACATGAGTAGACAACCTATTTCCCTTTCTGTCACGTCTAATCTGAGACTGTAATCACTTAAGAGAAGCGAGCATATCTTCCTACGTGAAGTTTGTATAGCACTTTGTCAACATATGGTGCTTTGAGTTATTATTATTAATACACTGCTAACACAAAGATACCACCTTGGGTTCAGGTATCCCTGAGACACAGATTGCTGCAAGCAGCTAAGAAAGTATTGGAGCTGCTTGCCCCTTTGTTACAATTTTCCCCCAGGTTTGGCCCAGCAGCTCCTGTCAGGAACAAGTCCCTGGACTAGAGTGTAAACAGAGGGAAAAGACAATACCCTGCATCTCAGGGAGCAGAACTGGAACCTAAAGCCAGGCATACACAGGCATACAGGAAAACCCATCCCAGGACACGGCATGGATGTCTTCAGACCTCTTAGCACAGAGGTGCCTACTGACATCAGCTCCTCTGAAGAACCAGAGTCAGTGGATAGGAGCCTGGCACAGAAAAATGGGAGGAATTTAGGCCAGCTGAGTACAGCCCAGGATGCCACTGAGCAGTGGAAACAGCAAAGCAAAGACCCCAAGGCAGAGCCTGGACCAGTGGTGCTGCTTCACTGCCACGTGTGTGCCATTGTGCTCAGTGCCTTGAGCATTTCAACAGAGCCTGCATAGTATGTCCAGGCTTTAGGAAAGCAGCAAGTGGACACAAACACAAGGTCTACAGTGAATAATGTTATAGCAGGACACAGAGATCACGTGTGACTGGAAGCACCAGGAGCAAAGCAGGGCAAGCTGATGCACAGGCATAGGTGACACAGGTTGCTGCAAGCTGTTACACTGGAAACAAAAAAGCTGCCCCAGCCCATATCATAACTACCCCAAGCCCCAGCAGAGAAGCTATACAGTGTCACAGTGCAGAGTGACACATAACTGGTCTTCCCTTTAAGATACTGACAACCAGCTAAGGAAGATGCATTTCAGTCCCTGACTGACACAGGTTCCCTGGCTGACCTTGGTCAAATCGTATGACATGCTTTGGAGTTCAGCTTCACACAAAGGAGGACCACAATCTTTCCTCTGCTTCTTGGCATTGTTTAGACAGGATGACAAATGTCCTTTGTGGCACGTCCAGTCTCCAGCATCCACATAAAGTTCACATTCTTCTTCCACAAGGCAGTCTCTTTGGTTCCTTGAGCTTTTATCAGGTGTCTCCCTGACCCCAAGACCTTAGAGTTTTCCCTAAACTACAACCTGAATTTTGCTATTTCCCAGAAAGTCCTCTTCCTCCCAGTTCCCTCTTTTTGCAGTATTTTCAGTAAACCCCTTCCTTCCCCTTTTCCTCAGAGACTGATTACCATTCAACCAAACCCCTGAGAGGTCCAATCCTCCTCTTACCTTCAGCTGTCTTTAAATACTATGGCTGTAAACTGCAAGGCAGGTGGCCAACTGCTCTCTGTTAGCACGGTTACTGGATGACAAAGGGGCTGGCCCATAAGCCCTGACATGATGCGATTTTTTTCAACAATCCAGAATTCACACTGGAGACGCCTTATTCTCCCCTCGAGAATTAACCTTTCTGCACCTCCTGCAGTGCTGGTGCTTGTGGTATGCAGGAACGTTTCCCACCTCAGGCATAGCTACTAGTCTCTTTCCTGGCACTCGATATGCAGTATAGCTAGACAGATGAATGCTTAGATCTTCTTGATGGCTGGTGCATGTACAAAGCTTTTGGAGTCATGTACTTCCTTGTTCCCCAGGAGAGCAAAGTTTCTTGCTCAGCTGAAAATTAACTTCTGGGGTTGCACTTACTCACTTCCTCTTAAATGGCCTGCAAAGCAGCTCTGAAAGCAAAGTACTACGCTCCAGGGATCCCATGACTGACCTTTCCCAGAGACTCCACAAGACAAAAGAAGAAGAGAAAAGCAAGGGAAAGGGAAGAATAAAGAGAACGGTGGTCCTGGCCAAAGAAGAAGTTTCAGAGGAATGAGAAGGAAGTGAAGGAGAGAAAAAGGAATGGAGGGAGAGAGGAAGCAGCAATAATAAGGTCATTTGTTACAGGAGCTACTCCTAGTCTGTGTGTATGTAACACAATTTGAGCTAATTGTATTGCCCTCACTTTGGGGACGCTGCTGTCTGTCTCTGAAGCTTTTTCTAATTTCCCCCCTTAATGTACGATTTCAGAATCTTTCATTCTAATGATTTTAATGCAATCAGCAAAACTATGCATGTAATTGTCTTTGGCACGGCACTCGCTGGAGTGGCACTCAGGGACAGCTCCCTGAACCCAGGACTCCGGCAGGAGAATGCAAAACAGGCCTGTTTTCAATCACCGCGGCAGAAGGCAGCCGGCAACGTCTGCGAAAGGCTGCCGAAAAAAAACATTTGTCGGAAGACAATGACAAAAAAGGGGGTCTCAGCTCGGTGCTATTCAGAGACAATTTGTAAGCACGGCTGTTGAAGTCGATCCAAAGGCTCCGGAACAGCTGGAGCTTTGCAGTGATTGATAAGTGCGCCCAGGAGAACTTCATTTCTGCCTGAATGAAGACAAAAGCCCCGCGATGCTGGGCGGATGGGTAATGTCACTATCATTAAGTAGTGAGAGTGGATATGCCAGACCTTCAGATGGGGACACAGTCAGGGCTATGAGGAGAGGTCAGGGCACCCTCCCTTCCTTCCCATCACCGCCAGCTCTTTCCCCTCCCTGACTCCCCCCTCCCCACACACACACTTTCAGCACAAACACCCCCTTTGCTAATTGTAATGACCACATAATAAAAGTTACCCCAGCTTATAAGTACCACACCATAGGTCCCTCCCTCTCGTCTTCCTGACTGCTGCGTACATGCTCCTCACGGACCTACTAGGGCTGGTTCTGTCAGTGGATGCTCCAGGCCATCCAGATGCACGTTGTCCACAGACAATGTTGCTGTTGCTCATGATCCCACACTCAGAAGACACCACCCTTGAAACCCACCTTCAGTACCCACACTTGGGTGACTCCCCCCAAAAGCTGCTTGTCTCATTCCTCCCTGCATTGCTCACCACTACCTTCTGAAAACCAAAGCCTGCATTTCTGAAGTCAAGTCCAGTTGAAATTTTTGGGCAACCCCATGAAAACAGTTAGAGCATCACCACAGAAGAAGAAAGCACATGAAATACACAGCCAGTCACAATGGAACTGAACTGGTGTCTATGTGCTTTGCACAGAATCTCATCTGTCTTGAGGCTTGCCTAGTTTAGGATGTTTGCTGACATGGTCTCTTTTTCCCTGGAGAGTTACCAGATCTCACATACAATAGCCAGCATGAAGAGTGTTGGAGACAAGATGATAATCTCAACTTTTGCTTTGTGCTTTTCTCATGGTGAAGAAAAAGCTGGAAATACAAACCCAAGTTGTTCTGAAACAAGAAGCAAAATTAAAGCACCCTTTACTCAGCAAATACCCTTGTTGCTGCCCACAACTAGTCAAATTCAAGAGCTGTCTACTCAGTTTCTACACATTCAGTAGTCAGGACACCAGCCACCTCTGAAACTGCAGCACAGCTGGGAATCAGCAGTGCACCACATAAGCCATCAGAAAACAGTCCACAGCAAGGGGAACAGGTAGGAAGGGGAACAAACTGCCTAATATTGCTCCAAGCCTGTTTCACAAATCCTCAGAGGATCTAACAACCCACTTCAAACACTTGCTCTTTCCATTCCAAGTACTGAACCCACCTCTTTTCTCCTGCTGTCAATGGCCAGCCCAGACAATGCCAAAACCAAGACAAACGCCTCTTACAAAACCCCCACAGAATCTTGACTTCAGTAAGAAACCTTAGTCTGTCACATTCTGGGATGCTTTAAGGAGTTTGAAGGCAAAAGAAACAGGAGTGCAGAAAAAAGGTTCCCACTGGCAGACAACCTATCACTATTTCACTTCCTGCTGACATTTTGGGCCACCCTCCTCTCACCTAATGCAGATTATTTCTGTTCAGATGACACAGTCTAATGAGCATAGAGCAACAGATCTCCAGTGGGGATCTTGGTCCAGGATACCTGCACCCAGCCACAGCTGAGACTGACTCATCATCAGTGGAGATGAACCTGAAGAAAGATGAGAAGCTTCGGACTCAGGAGGTCTGGGACCATTTCCAAACTCTGTTGCTGACCTGGACCCAATCACAGCCACTCTGCTATATCTCTCTTTTTTCCCACTTTTGTGCCTTTGAGAGCTCTCCAGTGCATGGTCCAGGCTGCTGTTCAGCTGTACAGCAGCTAGAGCAACAAAACCCCACCCTGAGCTAGGGCTATAACCTGCCCCAGCAATAACACTTCCAAGACCCCCTACCTACCAGCGCCCAGTGTATTCCTGCCATGCTGCCACCATGTCAGAAGCCATAAAAGAAAGTTACTAAGGAAAGCAGAAACTCTAGCTATCAAATTATCTCTGAATTCCTCTGTGATTCAGATCAGATCGATCTGAACCTTTTAGGAGCAGCACCACCACCACCCTGATGCCCAGATAAGCTGCCCTGAGGGAGGGAGCTGAGAGACCCCAGAGATGTCCTCCTTTGCAGAAGGTGATCTCTAGTTGCTCAGCTCTAGCAACCAACTATTTAGAGCCCAGGGAGCATAAACTCACATTTCTCCTACTCATTCAATGACATCTCTGTCACTAACCCTGACTCACCTTAGACTGTTAGTTCTTTGGGTAACAGGCAGCTTTGTGTTCTGGGTTCGTACAAAACCTACCATGTGCCCAAGCCACTTGACCTCCAGAGGAAGAAGCAGCAGCCCCCATACAGCTCCAGCACACACAGAGAAAGCTGTCTGACATTCCTCTGTGCCTTCTGCCAGCGGTGAAAGCAGGGTCATCTGACATTCCCCTCAATCTCCCTCCACTTTCCAAACTCCAGGAGCCTTTTGCTGAAGTAACACAATTATTTTGACTGACTTACACATAGCCAGCCAGCATCTTGCGCTCTCTGCAGGGTGATGGAATAGCACAGGCCAGCGATCAGCGGGAAAGCCAGTTCCCATCGGCCTGTGGATGAGCACCAGCCCCACTGCTATTTGTACACGTCCTCTGGAACATCCACATTCAGCACTGTCCTTGCCAAAGCCACCACCAAACTGTGCACATTGTTCCCTAACCTCGTTGTCCCCAGAGCTGGTGCTCCTGACTGTTCTGCCTTCCTGCTCGGGCAGCTAAATAGTTACACAGAGCACTGAAGTGCTGGGAGGATCTCAGGTGGTTGGTCTTTGGTGTGCACTTTTGGGGGCCGCTTGTGGACATCCTTCCTGAGCTGGCAGCCCTACCGGCTGCAGCAGGAGAACAGCTCTTGTAGCCTCTCTGGAGTAGAAGGGTCACAGCAGACCTCTTCTGGAGAGGGAAACAGAATCAGTCAAACAGCCTAGTGGTTCCTGTCAAGCAAGAAAGGAACAGGATCCCAAAGTCCCAATGCCTTACAGCTCCTTCCTTTAACTGAGCAATGCTACTTCAGCTTCTATACCTCTGCTCTGCAGGTAGCCATGATGATACAGGAACCTACATCTCAAGGCAGAGAGATATCCTTTTTCAGGGCCTGCACATTCAGCAGTGATGATACCAGTACCCAGCTTTAGCAGTAAGCAGAAGCAAGATATCCAGCTTTAATGAAGTAATGTGGACCTACAAAGATTTTATTCCAAATAAGTAAAGATCCCCCCAGCCTCCCCTCAAGCTTAGTCAGGCCTAAGCCTCCAGCAAAGTGACTATCAGTTGCAGTAACATGTTGACCCCAAGACACTTCATTTCTCACAGCTACCAGGTTCCAGCTCCTAGAAGGAGAAGAATATATTGCCCAAACATCTCACTGCTGTAAGACTTCCTACTCCTGATTTTTGGTCACAGAAAAGGATCTTTGAAGTCTTCAAAGATATTTTCCCAGTCTCTTACACCAGTCTGGAATGTCTGTTTAGCCTGATCCTCCCAGTGATGGTAGTTCATCTTTCAGTTGCCACATTTAGCAAGACTGACAATACTGTCAGGTCCAGTATAACCGGTCCAGTATAACCTTCACATGCAGGTAGAACAACAGTCAGCATCAAATTTCTTGGATATGGTCATACTGTCAAGTACAAGACCCTAGAGGTCCCTCCTTGGCTGTGCATAATCTGCATCCCACCCTTTCGAGCATAGGGACCTTGAGTGTCCAAGAGCACCAGGCACGGGAGGTCACGGCTAAGCAGACAGACTGCGACAAGCTGTATGCAGGCCACCACAAGACATTTACAGGGACAGTCAAGAGGAGGTCTGTGCTTTTAGACCTGTACAGATACAGCCAAACCAAAGGTTTTGCCATATGTTCTATGATCTGAGTTCTGTTCTGACCTGGACCCAAACAGCAATGGTACTTCATGCTGGCAAGTTTTGATCCCTTCATGGTCCTCCCTGCCCTAAGCCATGATGGTAGGGCCAAGCAGGACCCAAAACCTCCTCCAACATGTCTTTGTTCCCACTCTGATCTGTGAAGTAATAAATAGTGATCAATCTCGACAGAGAGCATCCAAGTGTCTGGCATGTTGCGGAGGGCAAGGGCAAGGCAGTCTCTGCTACGGGAGATGATCCCTGGCCTGCCTCTCTTGATGACCCCAGAGAATTCACACCGCCCCGCTCCCTCCTCTTGAAAGGTGATAACAAAGGTGTGAGTTTCTAAGCCTGACTGGCTCATGGAGTTAAAACCCAGTGAACCTGACCAGATCAGTGATAAAGCCAGAGCTCTGCTGAATTGGTCATTCTCTTGCTCTCTCCTTCTCTTGCCTGACCCCTCTTTTGCATGGTTCATAGAATCGGCAAAACTCCCTGACACAGAAACTGGAAGACACTCGATCTGTCGGTAACAATTTCCAGCGGCTTTGACAGAAACAGGCAGAGCACAGGAAGAATAAAAAAAGGGAAAGGGGAAAAAAAAGAAAATAATTCCTCCTGTCTACTATTCTCCCTTTCATTTTTCCTTTGGCTTCCCCTCTTCCCTGGTGCTGTGTGAGCATGTCCCTTCCTTTGTCTGCTGCTGGACAGATAGTCCATGGGCTACAGGAGATATCCCAACCGGAGCCATCAAACAGATTAATTCATCATAGAGGAAAGACTGCACACAGAAGGGTAGATGAACACCTTTTACTTTAAAGCCCCCACTGCTCTTTCAGCATGCTGGTTCCCTGTCCAGGCCTGAGATTGCCCACACTGGCAGGAAGGCTTGGACCAGGTAGAAAGGTCAGTGGAGAAGATGGGGCTGGTGAGGATTTATACCCACATGTTATTTATATTTTTTAGGTCAGCTTTGCTGGGAGAGAGGAAGCTTTCACTTTATTCTGCAGAGTGAGGTGTGGCCTGGGACTATCAAAGTGTTTTTACTCACTAGATGCCTGGCCCAGTCTTTGATCTTTCTTGCTCTCATTGCTGTGGCTTCAAGACTGATGCACAGTAGGCTTCATGGAGGATTGGGGAAGGATCTCTGAGCAGTCAGGGCATGCGGACTGAGACTTCTGCAGCCCCTTCTGGGCTACACATCTGACACACAGACTGACACCGTCACTGTAGGAGACTGCACTCCAAAACCCAGGTAGTTCCTTCCCATCCCTGGCTTCTGATGTCCTTCCCTAAGCAAAAGTCATCCTGCCCAAGTGCCTAGGGAGATGTGAGGACACAGTATGATGCCCACCTTTTCAGACAGCCCATACTTAAGCCTATGTCCACCCTAGCCAAAAATTAGATCAGTGAGAATTATGGGTAGTGGAATCTGTGTTGCATCTTCAGAGCTGTGTTTTCTTCATCTCCCTCTCCCACTGAGGGAAATATTTTTCAGAACAGGTAATCTTTTGAAGGAGGTATGTGAGATGGTAGGAAGGAGAAGCCATGGCTCTGATGATCCAATGGCCAAGAAACAACAGTACTGATTACACAAGGCCTAACTTTCATCACGATAAAACCAGACTACCACATTGTCATACAACCTGCACCTTCAGATAACACACACCCTTGGAAGGGTCCGTGCTTGAAAATAAGATCTTACATAAGGCAAGTCACCTGTACAGAAGAAGCATGGGAGAGAGCACTGGAGAAGAAATAGAAGGACTTACAAGAGCAAAAATGTGCAGAACATACTTGACTACTGAATCACAGCAAGTCAGGTTTTTACATTTAGCCCAGGCACCATATACGTGAGATACCAGCAGGACATGACACAAGGGTGATATCCACCATGAGCCTTTTCCTTCAAAGGACAAAGCACATCTGGCTCAGAGCCTACACAGTTTTTCATGGCTTTCATCACCTACATGAGACTGGGGACCATGAAAGCAAGATACACAGATAACTCTTCACACAGATGGAAATTCAAAAGAAAAGCTTTACTCTTTCCTCCATGGCAGAAACATTATCAGTGTCTGCTTACAGAAGTAATTGGTCCCATGGTTGAAGAGAAGGCTGAAATCTAACCTTGGAAATGATCAGTGCTCAGACTCTCCCTGAAGGCAGGAGCTTACCTCCCCATCCAGCTCTTTGCTGTGCCAGAATCAAGCTTGCATGGTGCCCAGCCTCATTGGCTTTGAGTATCATGGCACATCAACAAACGGAAAGCCAACAGGTGAAGTTGCAACTGCCCTTCCTGAGACAGCTGATCAGAGCTGTGCCAAAGGCAGCTGCTTGTTTCCTTCTCAAGAGATAATTACAGCAGCTAGAAAACACCATTTGCCATGTTGCTTTTAATTCATATCAGCAGAACTGACAGTTCCAGCTATGCTCACTCAGGGGCTGCAGGTAGAAGTCCGGAAAGGATGGAGCTGCTCCAGCCTTGACTGCAGAGGGCTGGGCGGTTTTCATCTCAGCCCTCACCATCTCCACCCTTTGCTTTGCCCCACTCAGCCCCCTCCGCTTTCTGCATCTGCTCCACAAACCGTTCAGCCATCTACAGTCAGCAGTTGCACCCATTGCTGTGAAGGGAAGGGCGACCTTGTGCTTGAGACACTGCTGCTGCTCTCAGAAAAGTGGGAGTTCAGGTCTGCTGCAAGCTCCCTGGCCATGTCCAAGGGAAGCTGCCAGAGCTCCCCAGGCTTTTGGTGGTGATTTATCCCCAGCTAGCCATAGAGCTGCTACCATAACCCCAGTGATGAGCCAGGTGGTGTGTGGAAATGGTCCTGCTGCCAGTAAGGCTGCAGACTGGCCGAGTGCTCCAGCAACTGCCAACAGGCTGTTTATACAGCAAATCTGGGGCAGGGAGGATGAGGGGTGGATCTTGCACACCACAAGCTAGAAACACTCACTGTTCTGGTGGAACCAGGGAGAACCCAGAAGTGGGATACACAGATTCAACAGCACACTTAAAGAAAGTGAAAGCAACAGGTAAATTAGATATCTCAGAAGGGAGTAGGAAGAGGCTGTAACAGACCTCCACTTGAGAAAATGAGAATACCATCCTTGCAAACCTGGCAGCCATGTCCATTTAGACTGCACAGTCTTCAGAGCAGCTGTTGCCTCCTACCACCATGTTTTGCACAGCGCCTAGCACCACAGACCCCCAGCTGAGATGGGCCACCAGGCCATGAAAAGCAGCAATGAAAATACTCACAACAGACAAACTCAATTCATGGAGCATCCCTCAAGCAGAAACTACACACAGTGAGCCACAATTGTTTCTAGCACCTCTGAAAATAAGTCCTCTTTAAGCTCAGAATTTGCCCAAATTGCCTATAATCATACAGACTGATGACAAACATGAGTGACTCAAAACCTAGGGAGTCTCAGCCATGTAAAATCAGGGCAGGGAAAGTGAGGAAGCAAATCAAGTCTTCTCTGTACAGCTGTACCCTCTTGCAAGTCATCGTGCAGTAGGTGCTTTAAAACTCTGTCCACCACAACCACACCAATTTCAGACTTATGCCAGCGTGGCAGTTTGAAGTGAACAGTCAAGTAGCTGGACACCAAGGATAAATAAGATTTCTACTAATCCTGCTTTCACAGCAGGATACTAGAAAATTTAGCTGACCTTTGTTAAATAAGCTCAATGGGTCCCTCAAGAGATGGTGAATTACTGTGAGCAAGCAAAGAATGTCTGCCCCGGGCCACAGCCTGCAGAGAGGTTTTTCCTGCACAAGAGGCAGTAATCAACCCCCTTCCAAGGAAAACTTCTTTTATGCTAAGGGGAGTAGGCCACCCCAACCTACTGCAAAGCCAGTTGTGCCTCATCTACAAAACCACTCTCAGGAGTATGGAAGACACTCTACACCACGCAGCTTTTGAGCCGTGGCACCAGAAACTCTCACCAAGGAAGCCGGGCTGCCAACAGAGTTCCTCTTGCCCTGAGATGTCACTGCCGTGGCTGCCCATTTCCCTGCTCATGGGCTTGCCCGCTGGACTGCCGGCACATGCATCTGTGTGGGACTTCCAGGGGGACAGTGGAAGACAGGCAGCATCTGGGAGACAAGCCCATCAGAGACATCAGTGTTGCAGGGTTCCTTTACTAATATACTATGAATCCAGGTTTCCTGGCTTGAGGTAAAACAGAACCAATTTTCTGTTCAGTGATTTTACATTTCAGTTAAGCCTTTTTTAACTAACTGAATTCTCTGAAATTAACAGCATATTGTTCAAACATTGATAATACCTGATTGTTTATAATTTATGCAAAGGGATGGTACGCACAGAGGCTCCTGCTTATACTTATTGCTATAACAACCGAGGTCAGCTAACTTCGTTATTTGCCCCATTGGAGAGTCAGAAGCAGAAAAGCATAGAGGGGTCCCACCTGCAGGGGGAGCGGACAGGGCAGGTGACCCAAAACTGACCAACAGGGTATTCCATCCCATCTGCCCCATGCTCAGTATAAAAGCTGGGGGATCACAGGGCCAGCTGCTTTCAGGACCCTGTCTGTTCTTCTGCCTTTGATCCCGATCTGTGCATTCCAGAATTCAGTTCCTGTCCATCACTGAGTCCAGTCTGGGACTTTCCCAGTGGCGGCCAGTGACATGATCATCATCCTGGGAGCTTGATATGTTTTTTTAATATGTTGTATATATTTCATTATTTTCTTTTTATTATTTTATTAATATTTTGTTAAAGTAGTTTAGTTTCTTTTTAACTCATAAGTTTCTTTCTCCCTCTTCCCCCTCTCCCTGAAGGGAGATGCTCTCCCACCTCTGAAGGAAGAGCAGTCAAAGAGCATCTGCCGTTTGTTTCAGTGGCCAGTCCAGCCCAAACCACAACACCAGGGCACAACGTGGACCTGCGCAATACCACAGCCAGACGCAGCCAGACTAAATTTCATCGCTACACAGCACATTTCCTTTGGGAAATTTAAAACCTTCAAAAACACTTGTCCACCTGTTCCAGCTTGACTAGCTGGAATTTAGGCCACCTCATCTGCCTGGCTGTGGTAGTAGATGCGACAGAGCAGTGCTACATGAGGCTTTTTTAATCCATGTTCTGGCTGAGGTGGATTTGATGAGACACAGTGGTCATACAGGGTGAGATCAGCTGAGACATTAACATGCTACAGCAGGAAATGCAGACTATCTCCTTTCCAGGCATACCAGCGCAGAAAACAGTATTGCAAAGCTGCATCGAGGGCCTTTCATTCAGCATCTAAACAGCTGGAGCAGAAAACTGATCTGGGCTAGCCCCTTCAGAGTGAACTGAGCCAGGGCAACTCCTGCCTGGCAAAGATGTGTCCAGCATTACATTTCTGGGTATCCACAGTTGCTCCAGGTGCCGCCACTTCTTCCTTTCACAAATCAGGTAATGAGAAGGAGCAGGGAGGGGAGAAATGTGATTAGAGACTATTTTTCCTGGTTCTTATTCTTTAAGCAATCCCTAGTCATCTGGATAGACAAATATCTGCATTGTCTCCTTATGGCAAATTAAAAAAAAAAAAAAAAAATCTGCTTCAGGTTGGTTTGAGCTGCCTTTATTTTTCCCTGTCCCCCTGTCTCCCTCCAACTCAGAGCTCTCAAAAGTTTTCAACTGAAACAGATCACAGGTTATAGTATCCATAAAAACAGGAACATTTTTATTTTAGTTTTGAAGCCTATTTCAATGACCCTGCTGGGGTGGGGGGTAGGGAAACAGGATCATTCATCGTGGCTGAGCAGCACAATTCCATTTGCCAGACTCTGAAATGAGAGACTCGCTGCTGATGAAGTCAAAAAAGGAAAAAGCTCCTCTGTGTCATTTTTCTCCTTTTCCCCACCCCAAGTGTTTCTTTTCTTTTTCTCCACACACTCACCCCCCACCCCCATCTTCCAGCAGGCTCTCTGGAGATGAAGGGAGAGAGAAGCAGAAAGGTTGGTGTCTCAAGGGAAACCCACACCTCTCAATATTCAGAATATTGAATATGAAATGTCAGAGGCGTTATCAATCTTACTTTGATGGCACGAGGAGCTTCATTTGTTAGTGCAGGATGTGAAAGGGGCCTTTCAAAGCCATTCACTGACTCTTCAAAATACATTTCACCACCAGAGCTTTGTGATTGCTCATTCTATGCAGTGTCCAGGTAGGAAGGGGAGTCACATCCAGTCATGCCAATCTGTCCTAGGCAGCAAGGGACGTGCAGACAAGTAGAAGTACATATAATGGCAGCAGTGCTGTGCAGAGCAGCACGAGGTGAGGGCCAGTTCTTAGCTGGTGGAAAGCCACATATGCTACTTCAATTGGCCTGTAACATATGATGATGCAGCCCAAAATGCATAATGGAACTAGGCAAACCTGCTGACACCAATGACCACAGCATCAATGAAACCAACTGAGCCTAATCCTCTTCTTCAACCGTAGGCTCAGCCTACAGGCTCCCCTTCCTACCTGACCTCTTAGTCACCATCAGCATGTCAGCACTCTTCCTCACCTGCTCCCTAACCCTAGTGCATGCAGAGAGATGCCTCAGAAAGGACCAGAGAGCAGCTTAATTCTGAGATACGCCAAACAGCCCCAACTCAACAACCACATACTACACACAGCAGTATGGAGACCTGGGGCCTGGCTGACAGCAGAGCAGCAGCAGAGCTGGGATTAGGCTACAATGAGAATAGCAGGAAATTATACTGGTCGGGCAGCTCCTTAAAAAAGAAAAAAAAATATATATATATGTATATATACACACACACTATCAGTACTACAAAGTTTCCAAGTGAAAGACAGGTCAGCCATATGACAAGCAAAGACAGGGGGCAGGACCGCTCACTGGTGAAGAAAGATAACACTGTTATGGGCCATAGGCTGCAGGTTATATATTCTGGTCTGCGTGGTTCTCTGGCTCCTTGTCAGCCCCGCAGTTCGGGAGGTTGACATTTTTAACCCATACCTATTTTCCATATTGTGTGATCCACAGCCTTCAAGTTTGCACACAGTCCCCAGTTTGGGCAGCCAGAAGGGACAGGTTTCAGTTTTCCCCTAATTCATCTCTCCTGCCACTCCCTGATTTTTCCTAAGCATCAGCAGCTGTATTTGGGGCTGAATCAGACAGCACATGACCCAATTCTCTCTTCACTTGCTACTAACTACTATAAATTGCAGACAAATCAGATATGCGTAAGCTCCAGTGACCTACAAGAGATCACACATGTGTTGCGCTCTGACCAACATTTTCAAGGCTTGAAAATAAAGGGTTGATTCCTAATGTACATTCTCTACTACTAAGAATGTTCTGCTACTCAAAAGTTACTATAAGCAGCACACCCATTCAAGGGGTGGGATAGAAATCTGGACACTCCACAGTATTCAGTGCCTACCCTTGCATTTAAGAACCAGCTGGTGGGGATAAGTAAAGCTCCCTTGATTCCCAGGGAACTACATTGATTTAAGCTAACTAAAGGCTCAGACCCCAACTTTTATACAGGCAATTTGTAAATGCTGGACTGCTGCTGTTTCCTGCAGAGCCAGCATGTGGAAATGAGGTGCTGTTGTTTATGACAGACCACTGTGCAGAAAAAAAATCTCCTGGTCTCAAACGTGACCTTTCCATCAGAGGTCACCAAAAAGTCATCAGTGATTTCATCAGATATCAACCAACTCAATTGCCCTTACGTGCACACATAGCAGTAACAACGTACAGGTCACACTCATTTCCTTGTGTGAGTCAGTCACTCTGAGCCCAAGGCCACCAGTTAGAAGAAAGAAAGATCGTCCGAGATCCTGAATTAGATTTCTGCTGTTGGCTCAGATCTCATTCTCAGAAATATGCCTACTGAGTGATTACAGGAATTACACACCCAGTTTAGTGTTACAGGAGGGTGTCCTAGGAACAAGGGTGCTACACTGCAACAGCATAAATCAGTGTGGTTCCACCGACACCCCAGCACCTCCACTCAGATTGTGGATCTGCTCCGGCATATATACTCCATGGATTTGTTTGGCTGCTGTCCGATGCTAGCACAGGAAAGACAATAAAGAGATGAAAGAATAATACAGACATGAGGGTGACTATTTTCCAAAGAGGAAACACTTGCTTTAGCTGTCAATGATTTACAGGGTCATGTTGTTCATTGTTGACATATTTTATTCTCATTATTTATCACATTCGCTGCCAGAGCTCTAAGGAGCCCTGCACAGGAACTTGGGCTGTGTAGTGCAAGGGGCTGCACAAATAGAAAAAGTTGTCAGGGAGGTAAAGGCACCAGAGTCCTGCCAGCTGCTGCCACTGCAGAAGATACTGCGGATTCACAGCAGGATATAAAAGAGGCAGTAGGGGGAAGATGGCAGGTGTCCAGAGTGCCAGAATATTTCTCAGCTCAGCACAGAACAAAAAGATTCTCTTCACTCCATCAAGTTTATAGAGTTAAGTTCACAAATGCTAAATGCTTGCATCATTTTTAACGCTTTCTTACTGGCCACAAGGCTGTCAAAATGTAGAGGAACTGCCTGCGCAGCCAGAATCCTGAACAGGAGATTACCCAATAATAATTATTATTATTGGTATTATTACTACAGATTTGTACAGGCTGCCTCTATCAAGAGAGACATTGTATTCCCCTTGTGAAATAACATTTGCTTTGCTCTTCACAGAAGAATTAGAGGCTTTACAGGCAAAAATATACTGGCAAGCTACTCCAAAAGCACTCTGAGGGAAGGCAGAGATCTACATCAAATGTGTACATTTGCACCTGCTTAGTCTACGATCACTGTCGCAGTGGTGTAAATCAGGAGCAATGTTCCTGGAGTCAATGCACCAGACACTCCACTAATACAAATCAGTGCAGTTCACTGACTTTGTATAAAAACCCTACAGACATGATACAGGCAAGAGAGCGCAATTAGGCCCTGTCCGAGATCACCCCGTGTCCATATGCTGTTATTCATTACAAAGTATGATCTCAGTGCCTAGGGGCTCCTAGGAAGGCCAGAGTCCCCACTCCACTACATTCTGTACTGATCAGTAATGACATACAGCACCTGCTTCAACAATTTGCAATGAAAGGAGACTGAAACCAAGTATATTCTGGATACACTCTCAGATGATGAAAAAACTGCCAAGTCTCTTAATTATACAGTGAGCCCATACAAGCCCACATTTTTCCGCAAGCCTCAGCTCCCATTCTAGCAAGCTGAGGACATCTTGAAGAGAAAGGCTTCACTTTTACCTAAAGAATCCTCACAACTCAAACCTTCACGATGGTCTTTCTGCCCATTTCTGGTTTCTGACTGCATCTTTGGTGCACGGCACATTAGCCACTGGCTGGGTTGGCTCTCAATCCTATTTGTGCTAAATCAGTCTAGAAAGAACTAGAATCCTGAAGAACAAAACAGCTGGAAACAAAGAGTAGGTAACAAAATGCCACTACAACCCTTGTGAGTCAAAATTGACACAAACTTTCCAGACTGAATTTTCAATGTGCCTGAACTTGAGTCAGAATTACCAACTCGACGTGCACATTTATTTTACTTACTTATTATTCAGATCTAAAGAAACCATTTATCTCTGTCAGGAAAAAAGTGAAATACCAACATACACTAGGAAAGAAAATAAACACACCACTGCTCCGAGACAGCGGTGTGGGAGCTATGCAGAGCTGGCAGTCCGAACCTTCGTGAGAAACAGTGTGGTTCCTCCCTGCTCTGGTGTGTTCTTGGCTGTTACTTAACTGTGTTATTTTAGTTAAAGGGAGTAACCTAAGTCTCCCAAAGAGCAGCTTCTGCTATTACCCATACATACAGTCACTAACCAAAAAGGAACCACAGACTGAGAGTCTGTGTTGGCCTTCCATACAGCATGGCACCTGCAGTCCGGGTGGGAGGAGAGCCACGGCTGCTGGCAGCCAGCCTAAAGGCCTCTCTGAAGTACAGCATCCTTCCTGGACCGTGCTATAAGTCCTAGAGATACCTACAACTCTGCAGCACAGCAATGCCAAGTCCCCCGCATCAAAGACTTCCAGGAGGTCATTGGGAGACAGCGTCAGGGCCATGCCCCACAGTGCCTGTGCCAGAAGGACCATCCAGGATCTCCCTGCACCGCTGTGACTCTCCTACCCCACAATAATCACAGAATGGATGAGGTGGGAAAGGACCTCTGGAGATTGTCTAGTCCAACCGCCCTTTTCAAACCACAGTCAAAAAGAGGAGGCTGCTAAAGGCTGTGTCCAGTCAGGTTCTGACTGTCTCCAATGATGGAGACTCCATAACCTCTCTGGGAAACCTGTTCCAGTGTTTGACCACCCTATAAAAACCATTGGTGCATGGCTCACATGTGGAGATATTCAGCCACCTCCTAACTAGATTTGTCAGCTGTGTGTCAGAAAGGAAACGGAATAACTCCACTGTCCCTAGTCAGCATGTTACCAGAGTACTGTAACAAACCTACTGCAATAGTATTTGGAGCTCAGCTGGAGCTCAGGGTCCCATATGCTACATCTGTCACACCATGAACAGACAAGACAGAGAAAGAGTGAGGAGACAGGATGCAGAGGTGGCATGGTTCAGTCTAGCTCACATAACAGGCAGGACTAAAACCACGGTCTCTGAATCCTCTTTACAGCATCAGGAGAACCATGCTAAAACATCCACAACAAAGCAGCTTTCTGTGTTCCACTTTGCCACCAACGATGGTGATATTTTTCATAGTAAGTACAAGCTGTTACAAGTTTAGCCTTTACCTTTTCCTGTTCATAGATCTGAAAAGAAAGGGCTTTCTACAAGACAGTTCCTTGTTTGAGTATTCCTTCCACAAGGAACATGCTCAGGGCTCTGTTGCAGTGATTCACCTTAAGAAGAACTTTCATTCCTATGTAGACATCTGAGGTCACTAAAGTTACCTGCTCCTTCTACTGCATCATGGATTAACCGTGGAAGTAGCAAATAGCCACAAACCAGAATTTTCAGATGGACCAAGAGCCACATGCGCCTACAGGACTCTTAGGGGGCCATAGGTCTCCTCCTCATGACAACTGCCAGCTGCAAACACACACCCCCTGTCTGTGATCTCACTCATAGGGCTGCATAACTCCTCCAGCCAGGGCAGGGATGCACTTGCCCTGGGAGCAACCCCTTTTCCCATTTGTTACCTTCCGCCAGCACTTTTCTGGTTAAAGGAAAAGCAGAAGGAAAGTTAAAGAGCAGCAACAGCTGCTCCGGTGTCTTCCCCAGATGTTCAGCTATGTTCAGGCCGTTAACGGTTTGAGAAATCATTCGTCAGCAAAGGTTTTGCTGCCTTGCAGGCTTATCTCTGAAACAACATGGTACTTACAGAAGAACTTGCTCTCACCCTGCCACACTTAACATCTAGAAACCCCTTGTCATTTCTTAACCCACCATACTCCGTATTCTCTCTGGGTTACAGAAATTACTCAGTGTTATGACGGACAGAGATGTGAAGACGCACCCACCCAGTTAAGACTGCCTGCATGCACTCAAAAAAGTCAATCCGAATGTTCCATGAATAAAAAAAGTTAACCCAGTCTTTCTGGGTCCCGTACTCCACCATATCTCCCTGCTAAAGAGTGCTCTTCTGTCGATTATCATTCAATTATCGTTATGATTCTCTGTTACAGGGATTGATTGCAGAGGTCAGTAAAAGGGAGAATTACAACAAGTGAGTGTTAATGTTGAGATCAGGGCGGAGCAGAGTGGCTCATGTCCAAAGTTATAGCAGGTCAAATTACAAACAGCAAAGGGCAGTTTAAGCAGGCCAATGTTAGGACCTCTTAACACCAGGTATCAAGGACTCAGAACTGAACCACAGTGACAAGAGCTAATTGCCAGAGGGATACAGTCAGGACCAATTACAAGTGTTAACTGCCAATTAAAATGACAGGGCCAATATCAGGGCCACTACAAAGATCAATTATGGGATTACGGCAAAGGCCCTCAAGTAGATAAGAACAAAGCCCACCTGCAGCCACATAGAGAAACTCAGATGAGGAGCTTCCAAAAGTGGCAGAAGACTTTTTTTCCCTTGAGGCAGCTGGAAGAAGAGGCTCAGATTCCCACAGCTGGCACAATGGAGGTTCGGTGACGTTCGGGAAACAAGGCTGATTTACTCCATCCAGGGTTTCAGCTGAAGGCCTTCAGTGTTGGTAGGAGTGAGGTAAGACTTGACTTACCTTCTCCATGGCATTAACAGTCTCATGGTTGTAAAGAACTACCAAGAGGAGCAAGAGACAGCTGCATTTACAAAGGGCTCAGTGAAAAGGAGCACAGAGCACAGCTCTATCAGCCTGAGGAACCAGCCAGGTGTGAAATCCAGACCTCCTGTACTCCTTCTTTGCTAGTGTTAACACCAGTGAAACCAGGATCAGAGGTTTTAAGCTCAGCCTTGCTCTCTCTATGCTTAATTACCTACACATCCATAAGCACATTATGCAGTGTGTGAAAGGGCTTCTCAGACCCCTCTGCTAAGCACTCCAGCTGTTTCAGAGCAACTGACAGAGCTTTATGAATAACCTTAGGGTTTTCCCCCCTCTGTTTGCAGGGCTCACACACTGCTCTCAGGACCTGACCCACCTTCTCAGCTCACATAGACCTTCTCATCCACTTTGAAGTCATCTAAACACAACTATAGCACAATTCTGACAGTGGTACAAAAATATCATCTCTCCTTTGCCCTCTAAATCCAGATGGGTGAGGAGTGAGGTCAGAACGTAAGGTGGGCAGGCAGAGAAGCTACAAATGTAGATTTCCCCGGGGCCTGAACTTCGCTTTGTTCCAAGGAAGATACCAGGGATCAGGCATATTCCCTCCAACTGCAAAACTCTGTCCAGGTTTCCTCTCCTCTGGTATCAACCTATCAATACCTAAATGATCCCAGCTTGGAAGAAAATTGCTAGGCACTGATCAAATCCCCTTTTGGGGCAGGATACATGCCACTCCAGAATCTTTCACACAGGGAGGAGACGGTGACCCTCTACATGCCAACCCTAGAAAGATCACATTACACACGGTCATGCACACCACAGAGGCTGCCCAGATTTCTGTGGAGCTGCAGGACCCACAACAATTAAATTAGACGCAACCTCACAGCACACCTGCCCCACTGCAGTATAACCAAGACTACACCGAAACCCCAACCCAAAAGTCCTGGCTTTCTCATTCCAGCACCCACTCTTACACTGCCCAGCTCCCAGGGTATGCTGGAGCATCATTTGCCCACAGAAAACTATGTCCCTTTTACTGGCTGGACAAGATTCCCTGAATCTCGTGCCGTGCAGAGGCAGCCAGTGCGAACTGCGCTACCTTCCCAGCTCACCTCCGAGATGCTGCTGTAAATCCAAAGAGACATTGTCTTACCTGCCACAGTGTTACCTCCTTGACTGCCAGCAACGGCAAAGGGACTGGTGAAAAATGCTGTAAATTAATTAACATCAGACCTCTTGTAGCTGTTTGTTACTGTAAACAAACATTTTAATATGCAGTAATTAATTAAATCTGCCACGCTGTCCCCCTCCTCCCATTGATCTTTCTTCAGCTTTTCTTCTGCTCTGCCTCATCTTTTTCGCTTGGTGAAACAGATCACTTGCAAACAGAGACACCACTTTCCCAGTGGTCCAACAGCAGCGACCCAATTCAAAGAGATCACTTTCCTCTTCTTAATCAAATGCTGGTTCCTTTTTTTGCCCACACATACTATTTTGGTTTTTTTCCTCCTCCTGTGCACATTCTTTTCTCCTTCTGACACCTTTCTTACCATTTATCAAATGTAAATATAAAACTAATTTTTTTGATAAAGATTTAAACAGCACCCCAACACTTACCAGTTGTTCCCCAGACAAAAAAAAAAAAAAAAAAAATCAATCTATCAGATAATATATCTTGTCACTATCCACTTTCTTTCAGCAGAATCTTTCCAGCCCTATCCTGCTATGGCTCAGCTTTTTTACTCTCAACTTTAGGCTGAGCTGTAAGTTTTCTCTTAAGTTGTCAGCTACCTGTACCAGGCACTGCTCAGACAAAACACATCTCTCCTGGTAGCTCCAGCCTATATTTGATAGCCCATTAACACTCCCACAGCAATACTGCCTTATGGTTTACCTTTCTCCCATCCCTAACACTAACAGAAGCCAACTGTAACTCTAAGATTTCTGCAAAGCTGTAGACAGAGCCACTGTCCAGACAGACCTCGTCACTTTGAACCTGAAAGGTTTGGGCTGAGGTTTGGGTCTGGACTAAGGGAGAAAGCACAGGATGGCAATTGGAGCAGGGCCGAAAGCACATGACAAAAGGAAGGTGGGAACTATCAGGAGACCTGGGATGGGAGAAATGGTCCTACTGACCAGGGCGAGGGGGATCTCTTCTTTGACTAACCAGGAAAAGTAGAGTTTAAATACAAGAAGCATAGCTACAACTGGTAGAAAGAGCAAGCCCCACACTCCAGTCAGAACAGGCTGAAAAGCATCAAAAAGCAGGAAGAGCAGGGCTGCTCCATGACAGAGGATATAAGCCAAGGACCAAAGGCAACCACAGCAGAGGAAACGCTCACCAGCCAGAGTAGAGTTTCACAGTACCTAAGCCAGACTCCCAGAACAGGGTCCATCAGCATCCCTGGACAAGACAAGGTGTTAAGTTAGGTTCAGGGTCCTTCCAGGGAGGCCGGTCAGCAGCAGCATGAGATGGTGCCATCAACAGGACTGAAGAATAAACTAATTCTTGGCCTGACATCCTTCCACAAGACAAAACTGAAGATGAGTATGCCTAAAACATAGGATAAGCAAGAAGCAAAAGGCCAGGCCTCAGATGAAATGAAAACTCCCAGACCAATGGGCAGAGAGTCTGTGGGTGTCAGTCCCATGTGAGGCTTGTCAGGCCAATTAAGTGCACTAGTACCACTCAGGGCTGTGACTACAGCTTCCCCCACCATCAAGGAGCATCTTCACTCCTCACAAAGATCTGGGTACTAGCAATCTGGTTGCTATGGGTTGACATGGGCTACTTCAGGGGGGACATGGAGCCAAGGCAGGAACATGGCATGGGGGACTTAGAGCTAGGTCACAATTGGAACAAGGACGTGACATGGTGGACTTCAAGGATATTTAGACCAGTTCTCTTTCCCAGTTTCACACAAATATCTATTTGAACTGTGCACAGCCCAGTCTAGGTTTCATTTGGCATGCCTACCTTCTCATTTCCATGCACCCAATGGTAATATTTGAATGGCCGGAGTACATGGGTGTGTTGGATGAGGACTGGGATTTGGGGGCATCTCTGTATGTGCATAAAGATGGATGTGGGTGTGCGTGAATGAATTTACGTATAGGTATGCTTGTATGATAAATGCTATGGCAATGCGTGCTGTTTGTAGAATGCCCTCATCGATAGGTTGTACCATCTTCACCTTTCTGCAACATCTCCAAAGACACCCAATAAAATTTGACTCCCACTGAAAAAAAACTGTTGGTGTGGGTGGAGCTAAGCCAGCACTGTGTGACGCAGGAGGCAGCTGGGGCAGAAATGAGTGAGTTCCTCCGCTGTACTGGCTCATACTGCAGCAGGGAGAAGTTGCCTTTTCTGGCAGCCGGAACAACCACCCAAAGAACCGTTCCAGAAGCAGACCCCAGGAGCTAAGAGCCCCTTTCCACTATCCTGATCACTTGACTTACTTCCAGAGAACAGAATTTCCACAGAACAGGCAGGTCTGACAATGGCACTTCACAGAGACCACTGTGTCTGTTCCGCTTCTGGGGGAGAGCTCCCTAACCTCCATGAGGCTGCCAGGGTATCCTAAGGCTGCCTCATACCTCCCAAATCCCAGGCTTCACCATGAAAGATGGCTTCAGTGAAGCCAACCAGAGTCATGAGTACCCAGCACCTCTCAGAAGCAGGCCCTGCATTTGCAGTTTTATTATCCATTTTTCTTTTAATGTCCTGCACACTTGAGAAACCCTGTGTGAGAGTCAGAATGAGAGAGGGAGAAAGAGAGAGAGAGAGGGAGAGAGAGAGCTCATCATGCCCATAAAAGGGACAGATTCTGATTAGCTGAAGTTATAAAAATGATTTATACTTGCAAACATTATTTCTACTTGTATTGTTTGCCTGCAAGCGTTAACATCACGTCATGGACACTGTAGCCAGACTCAGTCATCCCTTGAGACAGGACAGATGGCTAACGTCCCCTTCCCATCAAAGAAACCCCCCAATGCAGAATTGGGGTGATCAGAAGAAAGACTTTGCTCTCGCTCTTGGCACTTCCGAGCCTCACGGGAACATTCATCCTCATGCAGCCAAAACAGAGTCTCAAGCACCAAGAAGAGCAATCCTGATGTCGGCTTCTTCCCTTCTCTGCTTGGCATTTCCCGAGCAGGAGAAGCACGCTGAGTCCTGCCTATATTGTGCGCTTTCCCCGCCTCCTGCCAGCCCAGATCTGGGTTTATTTCCTCATCCGTGATTATTGTAAAGAGGAGCAGAATGAAATGCAGATGCAAAACATGCTCGTAAGAATTTCCTCTCTCTCTCTCCCCCATCTGCCAGAGAATAGATTTTAATCTTTAATCCATGAGCAATCAGCGAACACTAGCGAATTGCAAATTACAGATGTTTTACTGTCTTTGGCATTTTTAGCTTCCTCGCTTCCCCACTGCCACTCAGTGTCTTTCTCACATCCTCCCCTCTTCTGCATTCATCGAATGCCACGCGCCATCACCAAAACCATATGACACTGTCATCATTTGGTAATTAAACCTTTACTCACTTTAAATACGCAAAGCTGGCTGGGGTAAGCAGCACTTAACCCTTTCCTGACAGGCTCTGTGCATATCTGGAATGAAAGGAAGGGGAGGACGTTGGACAGAACAGTAGGTGAGGGGAAGCCCAAAGTTTGAAACCACATCCAAGTGCTGATGGCTTTCCTTGAAAGCATCCCTGCTCTCAGAGAGGCTAAAAGAGATGGCAAAGGTCTCTGCTTATTTCCATTTACCTTGTTGTCTGGGCTGTGGTACCGCTGATAAAGAGCATAGGCTCCTCTGTTAAACAAACCCCAGGGGCTGCTGGAAGACACTAGGTCCCTAATAAAGATAATCTCCAGGAAAGTTCACTGCAACTTTAACCCTGCACCACACTTTTGTACAAAGCAGTTACAGACTCAGTCCTGGACTAGTCCTGGCTGCTTCAGGTTGTTTATTAGCACAAGCTGTACTGGTCTGAGGTCTGTGGTTTGACTCTTTCCTGCCCAGATGGAGACCTCCAAAGAAAATCAAGTGCAGGGGCAACAGACGTCAGATGTAGGACCATGGGCAACCCCTCAAGAGGGGTGGAAAGTAGGTTTGCAACCACCCTTCCTTTCTCCTTAAACCCCAGTGAGGTCAGTATAGCTGAGCCCCCACACGTACATCATCTGACTTAGTTCCTGGGAGTATATTTCAGCTGTGAAGGACAGGGAAGAACTTTTACACTGCCTCAATTGCAAGCTTATAGAGAAAAGACAAAGCACGGCACTACCAGCCTTCAGCAAGAGTTGCTGTAGTGGCAGGGGTCTCTTCTCTTAGGGTGGCTTCCAGCAGGGGTGACAGCAGGGTGCAAAGCACCAGAGAGCACCCATCCCCACCAGCCTGTGAGCGATCTGAATTCCCAATGGAGGTTACGTTGCAATTCTTTATTGAAAGAGTCCAAGGTAAATCAGAGAGGGAGAAAGTGAGCCATGGCAAGAAAGAGAGAGGGGGAGAGAAAGGTGGCTGCAATTATTTTGCCATAGATTGGCAGGGCCTGCTTTCCCTGTAAGAAGACTGCAACATTTGGGGAAACATAAATAACAGTTGACAAGAGACAGCACCGCAGAGACAGGCAGTAATTGTTTCACCTCCCTCTGTGCCCTGTCCACTGTAGGCTCCCAAGGAACTACCTTTGTATCTTAGCTCGAGGCAGCAGCTCAGGGCCCCTCCGGACCAGGAACAGCGAGAGCCTTAATCATTTTCTACAAGTTTGTCAATTTAACAAGTGTTTGCCCAAGGGGCACCTGTCTTCCTGCCTTCCTTTATTCTTCTCTCTGCTTGTTTGTTTGCAAGCTGGTGCATTCTGGCTGCTATCACCAGCACACCAGCTTTGCACAAGTCTGACTCTAAGCAGGATGTGGCCACCAGTGGAAGCAACGTTGTTAACCCCAGTTTCAGAGGTTACTGACTGGTATCCTCTTTACTTTCTGCCTTCATCTCTTTTTTTCCTCCATCTCTCCTTCATGTATGTGCAGGCTGCTGCAGTCACAGAGAGAAACATCGATCCTTCCCTCCTCCTGGCTGACTCCCGGCACCCTGCACCGGAGACTGAGCTTACCCCACGGCAGCTGGAGTTGAATTCATCAAAAGGCTGCGCATTGGCTGTCCTTGAAAATGCTGCCTTTCAAGCGAGTCCCCATAGGACCTGGGGCAGCACCAGGGAGCTCTGGTTCATCAAGACATTTTGGAGAGGCATCCTGCTGCTGGGCGTCTCAGATGAAAGCACATGTGCAGTTGGGCAAGGAGGAGGAGGAAGGCAAGAGAGAAGACAGGATGGGAAGGGGCCACGCTCCTCTTGCTGCGGCAGGGCCCCGGGACGCCTCAGAGAGCAACAGGCTGAAACACAGAACTTGTGAGTTTCCACAGTACTTCAGACCACTAAAAAGCAGGTCCTGAATCTGCTTTTCATTTTATTTTTCCCTTGAATGCAGTAATAATAATAAGTTTTGATAAGAAAGGATTAAAGTGCCTGATTTTAAATGTATTCTTTTGTTTCGGATTTCTCAGGGCAGGGTTATTTTCACAGATGCTGTTCCAATTAGCCATGACCCTCAATATCATTGCAACATGGCATTAAAACAACTCAGCATTATCTCAAGAAAACGATTTAGTCCTTCTCACGTTACTCTGAGCTTCAGTTCTCAGAAAGCATTGGACTTTAGTGCCCGTGATTCCCCAGCCCTGCTCTTAACCCTAGCCCAAACCCCAGGCTTGAGAGCCAAATCACCCATCTCTACAGTAAAGTAGAACGTAGGACCCGCAAGTCCAGAGGCACCAGATCTCTTCCTTACTGTACAGACCTAGCAGATTCTGGTAAAAAATAGGACTGTTCAGTCTTTATATTCTGACACAAAACCAAGTGACAGCCAGAACTGCCATCCCTGCAGCAAGAGAGAACAGAGGCATCAGGCCTGGTGAGAACCAGGCATCTCTCTAAGGATGATGACCCTGCAGAACACATTGATTTTGACTCCCTCAACCCAAAACTTCACTTGAATTATAATGGACAGCCCATCCTTACAGTAAAGAGAAATTTAAGACTCAGCATCTGTGAGAACCCTGTAGTGTCCAACTAAACTTGGTTCTCGTCATTTGGATTGAGATGGTTCTCCAGCCTGTATCTGAGGCTGCAATAAGGTTTTTATTCTAGTTTGGTTGTGGGACTACAAAGATGGAGGTTTCTAGTTCAATGCCCTATAGTGCTGGGCCCTCCCTCTTCAGGAGAAGGCTGTATTTGATTGGTAGCATTACAATACTTTTTCCTAAGTTATTTGTATGGATTTTATTGTTGTTGTATTTCAGCACCTTTTTGGAGGTCCCTTCACAACATCTTCGGGTCAGTTATGGCTGTCTTAAAGACAAGGTATTAGCACAGAGTAAATTCAGCTGATAACTCCTACAACACTGAGCTAAGTCACAAACAGGCTCCAAACCTCCTGAGTGTTCCTATCCTAGATTTGGTTTAGGCCTAAATATTAAATGTGTGACCAAACAACTGAAGTGACAAAGAAGTCATTAAAGATGGGAGCAGGAGGACAGTGCTGGCATTTACTCCCCTGTGAGATGGGGCAGGGAGGAAAGGATTGACTGCAAAATATACTTGCGTTCCAGGCATGGCTTTTATTATGGAGCTGGGAGGAAAGAGCTCAAGCAACAGGACATTACTGCAGGCAGGCAGCAGCAACAATCCCAAGAAACCTCTTTGCCACCGTCAGCAATATTTTTTACAGGGAGGCTGGCCTTGAATTTTGCACTTAGGTCAGACTGTCATTGATTAAAAGGGAAGATTTGCCTGGACCATGATCCATCTGAGAAAGGCAAGCAAAAGAGCAATCACTTAGCCACTTGGGTTCACATCAGGCAGGTTACATCTCACAGAAACCATATGAGAGGCAAAAAGTCTCAAGTCCGATGGAAAATCTTCCAGGATGCTCACTTACTTTTCTTGATCTTTGAGACAGTGAAGAAATGCTTTGCAAGAGCCAGAAGTACCACAACAGCTACTGTTGGGACTGTCACCTCTGAGAAGGTATCAGTGTGAATAACAATGAACCACAGATCCCAGTGTTTCACTTCAGCAGCAGGAAACCTACTGCTGACAGCAGAATTTGTCTCTGTAAGCTGCCCTGTGCTCTCTCCATGTTTGGAACTGCATCACAGCCTTTCCAAGACTTTCTGCCCCCCGGCCCTTCACATACCAGCAGTGGTTTATAATCTCACTCTCCTCAACACTGGCAGGCAAGTATTTAAGAAAAATGGGTGCAAAACCCAGCAAATGTGTCCTTATTAATCACTGTTAGGGCTGACAGGGGGGAAGCCAGTCCTGGACCATATCCGGATGCAGCAAGGATGGAGGGAGAACTGGAAAGACGACTTCCCAAACAGTAAACAAGGCCCCAGAGCAGAGCCCAGAGTGACCTGGATGCAGTCAGAGAAGCTGGAATGTGTTTACAGGTTCCCTTCAACCTGACACAAAGATGGACAGGACGAAAGCAGACATACCGGGGCATTTTCCACCTGCCACTCTCATCAAGAGAAGTCTCTTCTGCCTTCCTCACCCACCCCTTGGTAACGAACGCCTCCCTGGGTCATTTATAATGAAGGTAACGGGTTTAAGAAGAGATGAGCAAACCGCAATACGGGAGCATTTGCCAAGTCTTGGTAAGAGGATAGAGAGGCAGAAATGCAGCCACCCTTCACATAAATCTCAACTCCCTCTCCAGCAGCTATGGCCACAGTCTGCTGGCTGCCAGAGTCAGAGCAACGCTTTTCTCTGTGGCACTCCTCTCTGCGTGTCACTGCTGTCAGAGACCCCAGGCAGGACAGAACAGGGATGGAGTATGCCCTTGCTCAGCACTGGCCATAAAACATCCACCACTGTGGAACTAACAGGGAGATCAGTGAGGAGTTTTTAGGAAACAGATCTGATTACCTCTGCTCAGTCCTTCCCGTCTCCCTTCTACAGCTTTGCTGTACATTTTGCCAGGATGGGGGCAAGAGCTGAGGTTAGGCAGGCAAAACAAAAAGGAGGAGCGGGAGTGAGTGCTACAGAACAAAAAAGGCACTATGCTTAGGGGGACAGATGATGATGCAGGAAGAGAGTTGAAACCAAAATAATAATAACAAACTTTCTAAAGTCAGTACTTGACAACCGACACGCTGCTGAGGTTTCCTCACTGGTTTTCCCCAAGCTTAACCAGAAAACATATGGCATATCCCATTTGATCCTGGGAGGTAACTGGAGTATTTCAGTGCAGGCCGCTGTGCGTCTATACCCTCTCCTCTGGCAGACTAAAAGATCATGTAGAATAATGCAGCTGCCTTTTAGCACACTGCCCAATAACACCACAGAGCAGTCTGCACTATGAACTGCAACGGGAGATGGAGACATTATAATGTAGCATGGACACACAGCCCAGATGACTGCCATGGAAACAACTTGGCCAGCCTGGCTCCATCAGGGAGGAATACCTGCCCTAGGCCAGTGACCCAGCAGGGAGACCGTGCTGCTGAAGAGAATAGGAGCCCATTTCCAGACTGCTTCTTCCATTCCTCCTGCCAGCCTCAGCTGTTACCCTGTTGTCAGGCTTTGGCCAGGTGCTTCCCATAAAAAGTATTCTCAGGATCTGCTTTCCATTTTTCCCAGGTCTAAGTAGCTGAGGTTACGTAGGAAGATTCCAGAGTGAGCAATATATTGCCTAAGAGCTTCAGATAGCAATGGAGTCTTTGCTCCTGGAGCTCTTGGTTGAGAAAAGAAAGGTAGGAAAATACTTGGAAGTATTTAACCTGGCCTTCTAGTAAATGGAGATAAGGAACCCTTAATTGGAGTGTGCTCAGGGAAGCAATACAGGCCACTTCCCTTCTCAGTGCCTTTTTTGCTCCTCTCAAACTCCCCACACACACACCTCACACCCCCCACCCCAATGTCTTTAGCCTGTATGTGCTCTATCTGTTTGTACAGCACCTTGCACACAGCTACGCTGGTCTCTGCTGGGCTACCTGGGCTCACAGCAATAACAATGATAAACTCCATTGGCAGACAGTCCACTGGGAGAACTGGAAAAGGTCTGGAACACAAATGAACTTGTATCAGTAGGGCAGGGGGTGGTGGGAAGTCCAGCAGTACTGTAGTAGCCTTGAGAAAAGGGCCTGGCAAAACCCTAGTAGGAAAGCAACACCAGATGGGCTTGCACAGAGCACCATGACGTGTACTGAAACCTGGCTGATGGCCCGTAAAACAAAGGTAAGGTAACACAATAATGATCAGCACTGGGGAGGGAATAGCTGAATCTGGTGTCAAGCCAATTCGCAGGTTTATTAATGATATAGAGGAAAACATATGAAACACTAGAGTGGATAATACCAAATTCTCTCATTTGTCAGCTCAGCAACTAAGACAGGGCCAAGTGAAGACTCTCCACTCATTTTATGCCTGTGGTCTAATACACGTAAGGTCTTCTACCAGTGATAGCCACAGCACCCATGATTTATTTCATTTTTGAAAGGGAAGTGAGCAAACCTTAGCCTGCTCAGCATCCAAAAGGATAAGGGATCGATCTGCCCAGCAAAGCCGAAGGCAGGCTCATGTGCTGGGAGTTACATGAGTGCTTGATGGTTGAATCACACTATACTTAATCATGATAAAATCCCAAAATGAAAACAGACAGGGCATGAACACCAGCTACACCATAACAACTACCCATAGGTGCTTTCCAATACCTAGGAAATTCATGGTAGCTTAGCCCTAATCTTTTTTTTTTGGGGGGTGGCAGGTGGGGGGGGGAGAAATGGGAAGTGTTTGCCCTTGATGACTTTGCCCTTGGTATGGAGTGCTGGAGGACAAGGGTATGCACAGAAACTGCCCAAAACAGCCAACACTCAAGGCATTCCCAAGCTCGTTTCACCCCATGGTAACTTGTTTGGTTAAATCCCAAGCAGCCACAGATGAGAATTTGCTGTTTCCCGTTACTCTCTGTGGACATTTGTACAATAGGACACCATGCCAGTCGCTCCCAGAAAGTGACTATCAGGCTGGTTGCCAGGATCTGTGCAATCAGCACTTTAATTAGTTTGGCTGTAGGTCTGTGATAAACACATGCCAGTCACAGAGCAGGCAGGTCCCCTCCCACACTGCTCTGGTGGCATCAGAGAAACCAGCCAGAAGAAAAACAAGGAGGAAGGTGGCTTTTCAGCAAACAGACCAGAAAGTCAGGTTAGAACAGATAGTGAGCTGGCCCTCGGCTGCGATATACAAGTCCCATGAGCAAAGAGGGATTTAGATCATAAATGAAGGAAGGAAGAAGAAGCAACTCTACAGGGCACCAGAGACAGAGGAAGGTCTCACTGGATGTAATTGGAATGAAGCAAGCAAGAGTCAACTTGCAGGTTATGTGGAAGTGCCTCAAGAAAGAGGATGGAAGACTTGGAATTATTTAAGTCACTTGAAACTTGCCTGGATGAGGCATCTGATCACACACAGTGAAGACTAAGCCTCTGCTGACCAGCTGGGGAGGGGCAGCCAAAGGACCAACCCATATTCCCTGTGCAGGAGTTGTTCCCACCAGGACACAGCTGATGAAGCACTCAGCTATCGGAGAGCATAGCACAGTGGGCAGCAACGTAGCCAAATACCGGCAGAGCAACACTGAGGGCTCCTCGCAGGCTCCCGAATCAGTATTGGGAAGTTTGGCTCATCATCAGCCCCTGATGTGAGTTCCTTCCTTTGCCCAAGCAGACTGCTGATTAACTAGGAATTAAGCTGGCATGAGACAAGAGCTTGTTGATGTCTCTATAATGCTTCAGCTGATAGACAAAAATAACTTTCATGTTGTCTATTCTGCTTCATCTTCTGCAAACATGCCTGGTACTGCCAGACTGTCAGCCAAGGTACTTGTGATACCGCAGTTTTATGCTTGTACTCAACAGGAGGAGATGTGCAGCTCGCTCACACTCCCCTACCCACACATACATGTTCAACCATGTGCAGACTCATGCATGCACACGTGCCCTGACAAATTCACGCTCATGACAGACACCCACACATGTCTTCATGTACAAGAGTCCCCAGCCTTCCTGCGTAAGGGCATCCACCAAATGCTCAGGGATACACAGGTGTGTCTACACGGTGAGGTACAGAAACACGCTTTCTCACCTCCCTCTCAGGCACAATCACGTCAATACAAAGGTGTGTGCATGTTTGAAGATGCCTTCACTTAAAGGGATACATTCCTTCTCATACACGTTCACCACCCAAGCATTCACACACACCTCAGCACAGATACCATATGCAAATCCCATACCCTTTAGACATGCTAAGACATAAATTACTATTTACTTACATACAAGACATATGCATACAATATACATATTCGAATGTGCCTGCAAAGGAGTGTGAATACACTGCAAACCTACAGAAAGAAATACTTTGAAGTCACGTTCATGTATGCATGTGTGAAGCAGCCTCACTGAGAAATAAACTGCCGACAATTCTGTAAGAAGGGGAAGAGTTGCTCTTTACTAAAGATCAAATTCTTCACAGTTCATTATTGTGACAGAAACATGGAGCAGCTTTAAACTGCAGGTATTTGTTACCTTAATTAACATTAAAGATTCCTCACAAACCAGTTTAAGAGAAAAAAATTCTGCCCTGTTCCCTGTGCCCGGCATACAGTCAGCTCCAACGCCACCACTGCTACTTGTACTGCAGCAGCACCAGGTTCCAGGCAAGGGATCAGGAGCCCACAGTGCTAGAAGCTGTACAGAGTGGTCCTGACTTTAAAGAGTTTATAGCCAGCATCTGAAATCCTCCGTGACCCGTGCAGCACAACAGCCGGTTACAGCGGTAGGGCCTGTGTTGCCTGGATGAGCAGTGCCTGCTCGCACTCTCTCCCCTTTTGCACCCTGCACTCACTTTCGCAGACACGCATACCTGTGCCGCCGGCTTCCCGGCGAACACACCCGGCTTTCCCCTCTGGACTCACCAGCAGGCACACAGTTCTCACCAGCCTCTGCAGAGAGTGACGGCGGGGTGCAGACCGACCTATACGAGCACCGAAACCGGCAGCAGCGTAGCGATGAGTGACAATGCAAAGCTCAGCACAAGATGTGAAACCCTCCCAAGAAGTGAAGCATTTATTAAGCACAGAGTCCAGTTTGGACTAATTATGGACTACAAGCAATACCCAAACTAGCAAGTTTAAAGCCAGACCAGGTTTGTCCACATGACATAGCAGTCTCTGACGCACATCTACTTCACCAATACAATCACTGACGTGAATTTGATGTTTCATCTGCTTAGAAGAATATTTTCTCTCTCCAAAGTTGCTAGTTCATCAATTCTGACCTTTCCAGTGGTAATTTTTCATACCTTTTTTGAAAATGAGTTTTCTTCAGGAAACAGCAATGTGCTAGTAATGGAAAAACTACACACATGAACGTCTCTGTTTCAGAGTTACGGCTTTTCTTCTCCTTTCCCTAAGCCTGTCCCCAAGATGTGCGAGACACTAAGTCAGTCCAAAACTGCTTGCCCTCACACAGAACACGCTTTGCCAGATCTGCCTCAAAATCGCTTCAGCAGTCACGGGCTAGCTTCAAACTGAGTGTGAATGCTTTCAGAACAGAAGCAGTAGGTTTGGGGAAAAATTCAATAATTAAGTGGAAAATTTCCCCACTGTAGTTCAGTTGTTAAAATGAAGGAATTCAAGTTAACTTTGCATTGCACACCAATAGGAAACGCATGGGGGGGGCTACTGTCCCAGGCTAACAGAACAGCAAATTTAGAGACAAGGCACACAAGTTTTCATACAGAATTGCAGGTATAAGGGCTCTTAAGAAAGCAAGCATGGTCATACAAGAAAAGCATCTAGCAATGCATTCTCAGAGTATTCTCTCAGGCTCCAGGGACAAATGGTACTGGCACTAGGAGATCCACACTTACATGTTAAATGGGAGAGGAGAGGGTAAGAAGAAATTTCAGTCCCCTATAAGGAATACACACAGATCACAAAGGTTTTCACCACACATACTAGCTGAAGAGAGACAGAGAAGGTGAAAGGGACTGTTCTGAATCTCTCCATGAGGTTTTGTCTGACCTAGAAGCGTCCACTGATTCTAGAAAATGGTTTTGAAATATTGATTTCACAGACAGCAGAAGTTAAGAGGGACAGATGCCTGCTACCACCGCACAACACATTAAACTCTTACCTTGTGAGTATTTATTGAACTCTGTCAGTGAGCAAACACTGGGGAGTACAGGCTTTTCCCTAATCCTTTGACTTCTTGACTGCAGCCAAGGCATGAAACAGCAGCAAGAACTGCAGACAGTCCCTCGACAGAGCCTTCAGGCCTCTGTTTGCAACATCAACTCTCAAGAACAAGTGTAAACCTCACAGAAAGTGCAAAGGGCTGCAGCAGCTCTGTGGGACAACGAGAAGCATCTGCCAGGGAGGAATAAGGACAGCTGTCCCCTCGGTGAGGGCAAGCCAGGGGCCGAAGGCAGCCCCAGTGCAGGCACACAGTGGTGGGGCAGGGTCACACAGCACCCGAGCACAGCAGGCAGAGCCAGGAGTCAGCAGCATGCTCCATCACCAGACCCAAGCAAAGCAAGCAATGAGCCAGCTCGAGGGTCCATCCAGAGGAGTCCAGCCAGGAGCAAAAGGAGACAGGGTCAGAGAGGTGACTGGAGACAAACTACAACATATGTTCAAGGCAGGCACCCAGGAGACAAGCTATCTATCAGCACAAGCCCAAAGCCCACCCAAAGGGCCATGGGGAGAGGCACACCTACAGCAGAACCAAAGCAAGGCCCAGGCTTGAGCTTATATGGAGCTCCTGGGCCCCACATTGGACCCAGAAGGTGTGAGGTGTGTGGAGGCTCCAGATGAGGCTGGTCGAGACCATTAAGGCCTATTGGGGCATCCAGGGCCCTTTTCTCAGGAGAAGGAAGATTTGCCCAAAAAGGATGTGACCAGCATAATAGGCAAGCCCTGCTCAGAACAGAATGCTGCACAGACCATGCCGCTCCAGAGACATCCCAAGAAAGGGTTCCCAGAGCCCACCTGAGGGCTTCTGCAAAGAGGAGATGAAGAAGAGTCTGGGCGGGATTCAGGAGGTCTGGTGCAACCTGCTGGTCTCTGGACAAGAAGATCAAACCTGCTTTTGGTTTTGTCCAGGCCTGAGAGGACAGCTTAGACATTTTGTTTAATAGTCCTTCACTAAATTAGCAGTGAGCTGGTTCCCAGCTCTGCTGCTGTTTTCCTTTGTGTCTTCCATCTACTTTTGCCTTTGCTGATCACTAGTAAAATGGAAATACTATTATCCATTTTTCCTACTTAACTGCTCTGTACTATGAAAAGCATTTCTGAAAAGCATCCCATGAGGGTCTCAGGTGGGTGCTTTGAAGAATAATAATTCTTTCCTAAATCAAGACTTTAGAGCAAAGACTAGTTTGTATTATGTCTTTGCCTTACAAGCTGACGCCAGAGTATTAACTAGTTAAATAATAACATTTATGTTAAAATAATCTAACTCCCCTGCACCATTGCACTTTTTTTTTTAGAGAAACTTGCACCTATTGGACTTGTTCACCTTAAAAAAAAAACAAAAACAACAAAAAAAAACCCACAAAGGCAACAACACATAAAAAAAGCAATATCAATGAGATTACAATACTTGTTTAAATAGTATAACTGAAAAATTTAAAAAGTAGTTGCTTTGTGTATGTGTGTTTTGGTTTCAGGTTACTCTTTAACCCTGGACCATACGAATTAATGTGATTGCCCAGTTGCAGACTTCTAAGAGAGGAAAATGATCTTTATATTCTGAAATGACCAGAAAGCTTGTCGTGTGCTTTTAAAGGAAGCTGGTTTGATTCATAAAAATATACAACAGTCCCATTGTCATCCCAAAAATTGTAACAATCCTGAATCAGTTACACTTTGAGATATGAGCAAATTAACAATAAACTTTACAACCTTCTCATTTGATGGGTGAGGTTTGAGCTAAGCTTTTCCTTGCGACTATATTAGGCTAAAAAGACACTTTTTTAAATACGTGAAAGCTGAGGGTTGCATATAATCACTTGACTCCAGGAGCAAGGACTGAGAGCAATTGCCATTAAGATAATTTCAGGGACTTCTGGGAGGTAGCTGGTAGATGAGGTTGAGAGGCAGCCCTCGCCCGTGCCCTGCAATGAATACACAAACCCCTCCAATATTTCATTCACGCAACACTCAGGCTGAGCCTGAGAACAAAGTTCTTAAATGCTAACAATGACCAAGGGAAATAACAACATCCAATCCATGTTCAAAATGCACTCCCTGGCTAAAGGGCACTCGGTTCATTACTGCTGTATGATTCCTTTTGCTGCTGGGTGTTGATCATTTGCGCTTGCAAGTCTAACTCATTTGTAAGGGCATCTAGAGGTTGGGGAGTTTGGGGGGAGGGGGTGATTTCCAGCCTTATTTACATCTACAGGGATATATTTTATTAAAAGTCCATCTGAGTGCATCTCCTACGTATGTACCTCTTTGAGATACATCTCAGACCACCCAGCAAAACAAACAGGTAGGACTTGGGCACCTCCAACCCAGCTGAGGTCAACAGAAACCAGACAGTGAGCTGAGCTGGGCTGAATGACACCGGCAGGGCTTGCTGTAAGGGTGCTGCTCTGTGGAGCATCTCAGTCAATCAACAGACAGAATTAGAGAAGAAAGAGGAGGAAAACAAGTGCCTAAGTTTCCCTTCTTAGTGGGCAGCTCCACAAAGGCTGCCAGCTCACGCCTGCAGCACAGCCAGCTTCCAGTTGCCAGCAGAAAGCAGCAACAAAGGCTGGGTGGTCAGAGGGACCAGTGGGGCAGGCCATGCCCCCCACCCCCAGCAGAGTGACCAGGGCTGGGCAAGCACCGATCCTGGCCCATCTCTGGCTCTGCCAGAGGCACAGCCCAGAGGTCCAGCACGGGGCTGGGGCTGGAGACTCCTAAGGCATCACCCCCTCCCCGAAAAGGGAAGCTGAAATAAAAGGCAGAGGGAGCCTTGTGTGTGTTTTTATTATTATTATTTCTGATTAAAGAGGAATTCATTTCATCTTTGCCTCCTGCCAGGGGCTGAGGTGCCGCCATTGAGGTTAACGGTGCGGAAGAATACAAAAAAATTTCATTGAGGAGGATTATAAAAGTTACTAGCTGGAACATTAACAGAAGAGTAACTTGTAAAAAATGCAATATTACAATATTCACAAGGACGGTAGAGCGTGGTAAAGCTATAAAATTCAACATTAAAATCTTCTACAGCCTAGATAACCTAGTTAACAAACATTGTATTGGAACTACTTTTTTCCGCGGTGCTGAGGGGTGCCGGGGCTGGGGGGCGGCGGGGCCGGGGGACGGCGGGGGGGCAGAGACCCTCTCGGCTGGTGGTCCCCTCCCGAGAGAAGCACGATCTTAAGAGGGGATAAATAAAGGCGTGGAGCCGGCGCGGCTCCAGCCCCTGATTCAGCGCTGATGAACTTTTTGTCATTAGCAAAGCGTGGGAAGTGATTTGTCTCATCCAAACCCGCAAACAGGAAGCACCGATTCGTGTCATTTGTCACCAGCACCAAGTGCCCATATAAATAACAGCCAATATATTCCGCTGCGCCGGTTGAATTCTGCAAGGCAAAACACCGGCAGCGTTTTTATTTTAAAAAAAAAAAAAAGATGGAGGGGAATCAGACATGACTATTATTATTATTGTTATTACTATTATCGCTGCTCCTAATAATAGTGTTCTCATGCAAAGACGTCAAGCTTAAAGATAAACCGATGCCACCCTTCCAAAATCGGCAGGGAGAGACGCCTGGCTTTAAAGTCTCGCTGCACCCGGCGAAACTTATTTCCCTTGCAAGAGGTGGGGATGGCATTTCGCCCTGTTGTGTGTTATTTTAACGTTGTTTGTCTCTGCATCTTCGCCCCCCCCCGCTCCCCGCGCCCTCGCTCCCTCTGTTCTGGGGGCTGCGGAGTCGCAGGAAGCAGCGAGTGTGAAAGGGCCGGGAGAGAGGAGAGGCAGCGAGAATTGCTCTGAGCGACTGCGGAGTGGAATTCAGTTCCCTGGGGAGTTAGCAGACAGTTTGTGGAGATGTTACTCCAGAGTTTCAGACTATGATAAATATGATAATTTGTATAAAATTTGAATGGGTTCTTGTTTTCAGGGAGAATGCCTCCGATGATGAATGTTCATGATTTTCAGATAGATGGCTGATAAAAAGTGTATTGAATTGTTGAAAGCGATTTTAATTTTAATTCTCTACCTGCAGATGTCTGATAATAATAATGTCTCCTAATAAAATAGGAAGGTGTCAGTTTAAGCAGCAGTATTTCGCTTCACTTCATCCTTCCCATCCCCAGACTGTGGCAACATTAACCTCTTCTTATAAAAAGGCACATAAAATTATTATAATTACAGAGTTATTAATTTTAAAAAGAGGGTTAGCAGGATTTTTTATTATTATTAATAGAGCTCGCACAGTACCCCTGCAAGTAAATCCCCGTGTGAAATGATGGATCCGATTGCTAATTCTATTATTAGATATTGCCTAGGAATTGCCTTTCGGGTTTTTAATTAGAGTAATTGAAACTAGAAGAGGCGGGGCTAATTATTTTTATTTTCCCCCTTTGTTATTATTTAAAAGTCATTGATAATGCTCCCTGCATTCAGATCTCGGCTTCAGAAGGAGACTTACAACAAAGCAACAAAGGGAATACAGACAGATCCCCGGGTCTGGAGGTTGAAACTCCCAAGCCAGCAGTGTGCGTCTATTAGGTTAATTGAGTTTTGTGGGTTTGGGGGATCTCATAGGAGACCATCCCCAACCCGTCTCCTACTGCCTCTGATCTGGGCTGATATTTCATGTAAAAAAAAAAAGGAAAAAAAAAAAAAACAACAACACCAACTCTGGTAACATGAAATCAATGACCTGGCAGTTACACTCTAATTAGCGCCTCCTGCGAAGCAGCCCAAAGCCAGCCCAGGAACATCACACACAGGCAGAGGCAGGCGCGGGGGGCAGGCGCACCCCCGGCAGAGGGGCTGCGCGGCTCCCCTCGCCGGGCTCGCTCGGTTCCAGCCGCAGCCTTCCCGCCGCCTCTCCCACCCACGGCCACGTCTCACCCACCCGCGGCGGGGAACCGCGGGGAGAAGCGCGGTGGGGCGGCACGGCCGCTGCCGCCGCGACCGGCCGAGAGGGGACCGGGGAGCCGCCGAGCAGCCCCCGGCTTCGGTCTCGTTTGCCCGAGCTATTTTTTTTTTCTCTCGCCCTGAAAGGAGCAGACGATATTGTCCATTAATCAGAAAGGCAGGAATTCGGTGCTTCTGGTTGACTCCGAGCCGGGTAATTCAGGGAGAAAAGAAAGCTGGATAAATGACTCGATGGTGTAAATTAGTGTGGAGGGTGCAAACCGCCTCGCAGAGAAGTGTGGTTTTTACAAACAGCAGCATCATCTGGCAAAAGGGTAAAGAACTGTGCAGAGCTCCCAGCTTTTCTAAAGCATCACGTTGATATTTTATACATGCACGAGAGGGGAGAGAGAGATCCATATGATATATGTGCATAAACACAGGCTGTGCAAGCACACAGGAGCGTTCCCTTTCTATCTCTGCACAGGTGCATCTCCACATATTAAATGCTCCCTAGCTGTCTTCGAAAAGAAATGGTTAGATGCAATAAAATATATATAAATTAAAGTCTCTTCCTTTTGATATAGAGATTCGGTTTTATATTATACATTTCGTATATATTGCCACCTATTCCTCTCCACAGACGAATGTATTCCGGGTATACGCACGTAGTTGCGAATATGACATATATACTTATAGTTACGCAGGGAATCTGAGAATTGGCAATACGTCTAGCAATAAGAGAACTCGTTAGATATATCGTTGCATAAAGGATCGTGTACAGTTACATTAAGTCGCATTAAGAGAGTGAATGTCGGTCTGCGCCGTTTCGCACAAGAAATTACAATTATAAGTTCCTGACTACAGAGCAGGAGGAAATTGCCAGAAGCTGGGGTGGTCCTGTCCCCCCGCCTGGTGCCTGCGACCTCCTTCCCACCGGGGTGCTGAGGGATTTAGGAAGCCGGAGATGGGGAAAAGGCATTTATTCAGGGCAATTAGAAGGCAGGTACCGCTTCAAAAAAAAAAAAAAAGGATTTATTAAGGGGGAAAAGGAGTTGAAATTATTGTTAAAAAAAATTGCGCATAAACGAGTCTAACAAAGTAGGGAAGCAGAAGCAGCTTGGCGTGTAAGGTATCATACTGGAACTGCTTCTGCTTCAGACCTCGGGATTAATCAAAGAAATCGGTGCGGCTGATGAGGAGTTATTCAGCAGCTGAGCTCTGGAAAACTGCATCCCTGCTTTCTTTATACATTTTATTATTTTCAATTGGGTTGAAAAATTAGGAGTGTTTAGAGAAAAGAAATACACATTTCTTCTTCCAGCGGGCTGGAAAGCTTTGATTTTATTTCCCCCCCTCTCGTCTTATCTTTCCTTCCCTTTCTATTTTCCTTCCTCCGAAGTTTGCGGTGGGGGCCGCAGGGAAGGATGCGTTTGAGAAAGTCAGAAATTGAAGCGCTTTTTTGGCGGGGACTGTTCTCCTTCCCCCCTCCCGCAGCGTTCATGACTCCTATTTCCACCGATGATCCCAGCCCTGCAAGCCAACAGCCCGGGCGTTTTGCACCCTCCGACGCCAGGCAGGGACAAGGGACAGATCTGGGCTCTTCCTGACACTGTTCCTTCATTGTGCCTTTAAACTTCTCCCTGGCAGGGCTCGGGAAATACTCTTTTGTCCGCTTACGAGTGGCCGTGGCGGCGGGCGGCGGGTTCCCCCCCACACACACACACCTTTACATGGACATTCGCCGATGGCAAAACTTTCTTAGGAAACTTGCGGGAAGACACAACTCCCGGCAATCAGGGGAAAGATGGCAGGTGCCAGAGACGCCCGTTACCACCAGCCCTCCGCAACTTTCTCTGCTTCCAAAATAATGTTCCCAGGCTGCCCATCTCCTCCCGCAATTATTTTTAAATGCGGACCTTTAATGCTGCTGAATCTCCGTCCCTCGGCCGGCTCGGAGGCAAAGTTGTCAAGCTAAGGGGGTGGTGGGGAGGGAAAGTTACTGACACGCGTGGGACAAGGCAGGAGCGGCCGCACCTCCCCCGCACCCCCTCGCTGGAGAGCAGCGGCCGGCCGTGTCCACGCAGACAAGGACCGCTCGGGAAATAATCCCCCGAGAGCGTTTCCTATTGATCGCCGGGCGAAAAGCAGCGGATTGCATCTCCCCCCTGACGGCCGTCGGTGTGTGATGGTGGAGGGGGCAGGGCGCGGGGCGGGGGTGTGGGGGTGAGGGGGGAGAAGGAGTTCTTGGGGCAATTTATTAGTTATTAAAGGACCCTTTCCTGGACCTACTGAGCTCAGAGGCATTTCTCATCTCAACTCCAAATAGGAAAAAAAAAAAAACGTAGTCAGCTATCTTTAATCATTGACTCGAGGGCACATTTCACATCATCTCTCAAATCTGCATTTTTTATGAAGTGGCCAAAACGTGTGCTGTGTGCCTAATTTTCTCTCCCTTATAGGCGTTAAGAAGAGTAATGAGAAATCGGCTGGAAATTAACTTGCTTCTGCCCCTGCAGCCTTCTCCCCTCATGAGAGACTGCAACTTTTATCCCCCTCGCACACACTTTTATATCAACTGGTTCAGAGCCCGGGGGCTGGCGGGGGTGGCGGGGCAGGCGGGGGGGAACTGGCCGCAGCGGAGTTAGGAGACAGACCTGCAAACTTCCCTTTTCTCTGCAGCTCCCAGACCATAACAGAGATTCTTGTCACAAAGACAATGGTTGTGTTCCCGGGATAAGGTGAAAGGCACACGAGTTACATCTCCCCCGGCTTTTACTCTTCCCGTCAATATTCCTCTCCCAAACCTACCCCAGCCCCCGAAACGCTCTGAAAACTCAGCGAGTCCCAGAGATCCTGGGACCGGGGAGGCAGCGGGTATAGGAAGACATTTATTTCCTAGGTTTTAATATACGGAAACGCGTTATCATTGTTGTCATTATTGTTCCTCTTATCATTATTAATGCCTGAGGTATTGGAGTTTTCCACCGAGGTTTGGAGTTTTCCACTGACGTGGAGGCGGCGTGTAAGGACAGGCTGTCTGGGAAGCGATAACCACTTCGTTTCCTCACTTCTCCGCACCTTGAGGTCTTTTTTTTGTTGCTCCCGTAGCCTTCCCCCAACCCTCGGCCCCCCCCACCCTCCGCTCGCCAAGAGCCGCGCAGTCCGGCAGCCCGGCCGTACCGCCGCCTCGCCGCGGGGACGGCTTTCCCCCTCCCCACCCCCGGGAGAGCTGTGCCCGGCGGGGAGAGCAGGTCCTTCCCCTCCCTCGACGTGCCGGGAACTGTTGCTTCTGCCCACCCCAGTGCCTGTGGGGCCGCCAGGAGCCGCTCCCGCCTCTCCCCCGCGGGACCCGCGGGCCACCGAGGGCCGGCAGCTCTGTGTCCCCCCCAGGAGTGCGGAGGGGCGAGCGCCCGCTGCCCGCCGGTCCGGCGGGAGGCGCTGGCTCTGGGGGGCGGCGTGCGGAGCGCCGGGGTGCGCCGGCTCCCCCTGCTCCGGGGGACCCGCGATGGGAACCGCAAGTGAACCTAAAAAAGAAAAGTGCGGGGGGGGAATATAATTCTTACAGCTCAAAACAGCGCTAAGCTGAGATTTAGGAGCTTCATAAAATGCCAATGGGGAAACCGCGTCGGCGCGGGCTGCCATAAATGCTTCTGCTTTCCTGTTCTAGTTCTGGTGTCTACCAACTGTTTGACGGCTCTTAAAAAACTCAACTTTCTCTTTTCTTTTCTTTTCTTTTCTTTTCTTTTTTCTTTTCTTTTCTTTTCTTTTCTTTTCTTTTCTTTTCTTTTCTTTTCTTTTCTTTTCTCTTTTTTCTCTTCTTATCTTTCTTTTTTCTCTTTTTCCTTTCCTTTCCTTTCCTTTCCTTTAGCTTTCTCTGCCCTCTCACTCTCTCCTTTCTGTCCACAGACGCTAGAGGTTTTCTTCCTCCCTCATTTTCTGTTTCCTTCTTCTCATATTCCATTTTTCATATTAGAATTTTATCTCTATTCTGTCTATTTACCCATCCATCCTCCTTTCATCTGCAAATTAAAGGTCCCCTTCTTTTGTTCAGCCCTTTTTTTTCTCTAATATTAGTAAAAATCAATGTCTGTCTCTCTGTCTATCCATCCATCCTGATTTCCATCTTCTCACTTAGTCCCATCCTTCTTCTATTTCCCCTTCTTTTGCACATTAGTACGGGGCGCACACTGTCTCCAACCTCTCGGATTTTTTACGTGATGTCCCAGTTTTCCCCTCCTTTTCTTCATCCCTGGCAACGGCGAGCGGGTGTCCCCCGCCTGCGTATCCCTCTCATTCCTCCCCTAATCCAGTCAGCGACTCCCCATGCTCCCCGACCCCTGGGGGCAGCGCCTGCTAGCCCAGGCTGTCCCTAAGCCCAGAGCACCCGCAGGCCACCCGGCTGTAGGGTTCCCCTCGTCGGGCTAGAAACTTCTGTTGAGCTACCCGGGAAAGGAAGAAGCGATCCCACCGATGTCTCCCAAAACCCCGGGAGAGCGCACCCACCCGCCGCCCAGACCCCGGGGGACTTCGCCGGGTTTTGCCTATCGCCGTCTCCGGCCAGAGGGGACGGGACGGGCGCGTGGAAACATTTCGGGAAGCGCTCTTGGATCTGAGCCTGGGGTTAAAGGTCCCCGTCCCCCGCCGGGGCTGGGGCAGAAGCCCGCTCCCCTGCCCCGGCCGAGGCGGGAGCGCCGGGCCCGGCACCGCCGATCTGCACTGCCCCCTCTGGCGGGACGCCGGGGAACGGGGCCGGGGCCGCGCCGCCGCGGGGGCACCGGGAGCCTCGGGCCAGCGGGGGTGCGGCCCCGCCGCGGCTCCCTCCGGGCAATTGCCAGAGCTCCCGGCCGGGGACCCGGCTTCCCGCAGCTGGCAGGGCTCGGTGCACCGGAGCAGCACCGGGACGCCCTCCCGCCCAGCCCGCTCCTCCCCACGCCGCGTCCCGGTCCCGGCCGGCAATTTCACGCCAAGGCCGCGGTACCGGCGTCGCCTGCCGCAGCTCCGCCGGCTCCCACCCGTCTGTCTCCCCCGCCAGCACCCCGATACCCCCCGGGAGAGACCCGAAGGCAGCGGGAGCCCCTGAGGGTGCGTCCCAAGGAAGGCAGGCGGTCCCAGCCCACGGCAGCCCTCACCCATCGCCTCCCCAGGCACTCGCCCCCACCCCGCACCCCTCGCGAACCTCTTCCCACTCCACTGTTGTGCCACCAGCCCAGTCCCCGGAAGGGCAGCGTCTCCCCGTGCCAGCAACATCCCTCCAACTTTAGTAGCTCAAAGTGCTCCTGCTCATCCCGCAGCCTCTACAGACAGCCCACTCCGTCCTCTGCTCCTCTGCCCTTTCCCTGTGTCCTCCCCAGCTCCACCATCACGCCAAAAGGCACCAGGTGGCCAGCCCAGCACTAAGGCAACCGTGCGGGGCACAGCAACAGCCCTATGGACATTCTCGCAGCTCTGAAGTCACCCCGAAACTCTCAGGAAGGGGCCGAGTCTGCCCCGGGCTCAGCTGCCGGTCGGGGGGACCCCAGGGAGAGGCCTCCGAGCGCCGCAGCGCCCCGGCCGGGGTCGAACCTCGCCCCTGTATCTCCCTCGTAGGTTCCTCAGCAGGTACCCTCCTGATACCCTCTCTATCCTTCAGTGCACACCCTGCCTCAGAGAGAGGGAGAGCAGGCGCCGGACAAAGGGAAAGGCACCCATTTCCTTAACGATGCTCTCAAGCCAAACAGGCAAGCAGTGTGCATTTCCTCTCGCCACTGAAAAGCCCCCCCGATCCCCGTGTCGCTGGTGCCTGCCCTATTACCTGTTGCACCCACTTTCTGTCTCAGTCTATGGGGAAAGTGCCTGCCCCCCTCCTGCACCCCACATCCCCCTCAGGAGTTTGTCCCTTAAAACACTCAGTCCCGGTTTCTTTCCTGAAACGCGCGGGCAGCCGGAGCCCCGAGCCCGCAGCGGAGGAGCCGGGAGGTTTTGCCGGGGGGGTCCCGGGCAGCCGCGCTCCCCCGGCCGGGGGAAGAGGCGGACGGTGCTCGCTGAGAGCGGGGAGAGCCGCTCTCCCTCTGCCTCCGCATTTCCCTGGGAACTTTCTATTCCGGAGTTAACTATTAACTGCAGGAAAGCAGGCAATTTTCTTCGGAATGTGAACTATTTCCTTTATCCAGGAGATAGATGGGGTGATTGATTAATATGGAAATTGATATTAAAATATGGGTCGCAGCCAGGCACACTTTCCCGGTAGTCACAGCCGCACGGCTACAGCCGCACGGAGGAACAGGAGTCCAGGGCAGGCAACGCACCCAGCTGTCGCCGAGGGTTTTCCTGGTTCGCCAAAAAATGCTTTAGTTATGAAATACACACGGATATAATTATAATAGCTCGCATTAATGTATTCTGAACGGCGCTGAGCGAAAGGGCACACGGATGGGCCACAAGAGCGCTCACGGGGGGAGAAGGGCCGGGAGTCCCGCCGCAGAGGGGGGAGATGTTGGGATACCGCTCGATGGTCACCTCGGGGGAAAAGGCGCGGGGGGGGGTCCCATATGCTGGCGGGGTCGGTGGCTAAAGAGCAGAGATTCACGTATATAAAGATGGTGCATAGCCAAACAGGTACCACATACCCATCTGTAGGGTACCAGTCTGCTGCAAGGGGAGAAATTAGAGATGACAGCAGGGAAGTCTGTAATTGTAGACTGGAGTTAGATGATACTTCAGCACGGCTTTAAGGTAGGAAGAGACGCGTGTCCGTAAATGTACCCACAAGCCTTCCGTCCTTAACCGTTCACTCCTTTTATTTGCGGTGGCACCTGTGCTCTTTGGTTAAGGGTCGCAGTTTGACACCACGGGGAACTGTTACAGCCTGGAAAGCCGGCAGAAGCCCTGTCCCCATCTACCCCGGCCCCACCATGTGTTGCTGTTCTCCCTCGGCCAGTCCCGTTCTAATTAACCGGCTCCTCTTTTAATTAAGTTGAGGACCCTCCCGGATGCGACCCCCGCTCTGCCTGGCGGCGCGCAGCCCCACGCTGCCCCAGCCGCCCCCCGGCCGGCCGGGACCCTCGGGCGGCCCCGGCCCGGTTGCCCAGCCCGCCCCACACCCGGCCGCCCCGCAGGGGTGCCTGGCACCGGCCCCTGCTCCTCCCGGCCCGCTCGGCTCAGCCTCCTGGCGATATTTTTCACGTTCCTTCCCCCCCGCAACCGCCTATTCACATCTCTTTTATTTTTTTCTTCCCTTTCTCGTCTCTTTATACCGGGGAAGGGGGGAATTTTCCAGCCCCCTTTGCTGCTTTTTCCTCTTTCCTGGGTTTGCCCCTCTCCCCCTCGCCCCCTTCCCCGCTGTTTCCCTGCCCCTCGCCCCCCCGCCGCCGTTTGTTTGTCCCGGTGCCCGGACGATCATCGCGGTGTATGAAGTTCTAACTGGTTTGTGTCAGGCAGCTCTCTCTAAGCAGCCTGGCGTGACGGATTAAACATCAACTAGTTAAATAAAAATTAATATCAACTGCCTCCTAACTTCTAATGTCATGTTGTTTATAACTAATGAACTGATTAGGGGATAAACACATCAGGAAGACATTTCTGCTTCCCTGCTCTTTCGAGAGAGATTTGCAGAATTCAAAGTAAATCTCCCAGAGTCCCTCCTGGGTTTTTCCCACACCAGTTTGGGGAGGGAGGAGGGGGATTCCGTGGGGTTTGTTGGGGCTAGGTCGGAGGAATCTGGTGCGTGTGTGAGGGTTAGCTGGACTTATTTAAACATCTCTCCGTGGAAGGAGGTTTCAGAGCGGCAGGAGCGTGCGGCGGCGAGCGGGGCTCCGGCTGCAGCGAGGTGAGGAACCGCTCCAGACAGATCTGGCGGCTGCTGCAGACCGGGCTGGAGACCACGTCTGAGAAAAATACTAATTGCTGCCATTATTGACTTTTGGCGTCCCATTTTAATATTTAAAATGAAACTTTTTTTTCCCCCTTGCTTGAAGCGACAATCGATGATTTTTAAGTGTTATGAAGGAAAGCGCTCCCTCCGCCTTCTTTATTTTTACAATGATCCACTTGTCTGGGGCATGCCTTTCGCCAGTCCGCGTTGTTAACATTTTCCTAAACACTTCAGAAAAAGAAACACATACACACACAAAACGCCCAACAGCCTCATCTTGGAGAGGTCCCAAGCTTTTAAACACTGTTTGCCCAGCACCGCCGGCTCTGACAAGACAATAATAACAGGGGAAGCTTTTTAAAACCAATTTAGCAAATGCAGAAATGTAATTTTAATGAAGAATCGATAGCAGAATGGTTCATTTTTCCTGGGACTCCTTGTTGGAGCTGAGAGAGACTTTCAATCAATGGGGAGATGGAAGAGGGGGGGTAGAAAGAGAGAAAGAAAAATATTCGCTCAGTGATGTCTTTAGCACTGGGAATTTTTCTTATTTTCTTTGGAGCTTTGTTTTATTTATTATTTCTTTTCAGTCACGAAGTCTTTACCAAAACGCGGCGGTAGGAGCAAGGAAGAGACGAGTGGACAGATAAATGGATGGACGGATGGATGGGCAGATAGATAATCTCTCAGAAGCACAAAGCCAGGCGCTCACAGGGGCAGACTTCACAGGACTGCCTTCCGCCGCCTCCAAAGTAAACGGCGGAGTCCCCGGCCCCGTCCCCCGCCACCCCACCTGGACGCTGCCCGGTCCCTGTGCTGAGCGCTGCCAGTCCTCGGGTGGGCTGTGCCACGGCACGGATCCCCCCTCCGGCCCCGGCGCGCTCCCCCTGCTCCCCCCGCAGCCAGACCCCACCGCCTCCCTTTTCAAGTTGGAGGAAGTTCCTCCTCTGTCCCGCGTCCCCCTCTCCCTGCCAGCCCCTCTCCGAGCACATTTTTATGGTAATAAGACAACAAATTAATCTGCTGTTGCAACAAGACCTCCCTACAGGTAGCCAGTTTGCGGGAGGGGGGCAAGGGGAAGTAGATTCAAAGTCCAGGCGCTGTCTCCCCCCGCAGGACCCCCCCCCAGCCCCTCTCCTCCCCGGCTGCACAGCCCTGCTACACTGGAGCAGGTGAGTCCCTCTCCACTTTTATAAGCAGCAGCGCTGTATTTGCTTTGATTGTTATTTATTTTCCCCTCCTTTTAGCCTGTCCCGGCTCAGTAGAGCGGCGTTTCTTTCTCTGTGGCTGGCTATTTTTTTTTTTTTTTGGTGGTGGTGCTCTGGTGTGTGTGTGTGTGTGTTGTTATCTAAACCGTTTAGTTTTGGGTGGTTGCGCCTAGATCTCGAAAGTCAGCGGGGGAAAGCAAGACACCCAAGCGGGGAGGAGAGAAGCGAAGAAAAGGCCGCGGCGGATCTACTGGTTTGCAGCCGTCCCGGGGAGACGGGCCATTAGGCAGAGGAGCCATGGCTCAAAGCTCAGGGAGAGCAGGTAAGGGGGGGGGGGGGGGGGGGATGGGGGCGCTGAATATTCAGCAGGGAGGGATGAGACCGTCACCCCCAACTCCCTCCTTTGGCAGGAGGCAGCCTGCCTCTGCTCTCTTCCACACACACCCTCCTTGCCTCGCTAGATTCCCCTCTCGCACTTGCCATCTCACCTGCTAAATGCCCCCCTTTTCCTAATGGGTGCCCGCTCCAGCCACCCCCATCGAAGGGCTGGGTTCCCACCGTGTTTACCGTGAGAGCTTCGCAAGGACGCGCAGCGGAGTCTCCAGAGGAGAGCCAGAGCCGGGCTGAGCTCCGTCCCCTCCCGCCCGGCCTGGCCCGGCCCGGCCGCTCTGCCTCGCCGCCCCCCCGGCGCCCGGGCCGGCCGTGGAAGCTCCCGCCACCCGTTCTAAGCCCCCGGCCTATTTTACACTCCGGTTTTGGCTATTTGCCCCAGTCCCGGAGTTTCCTCCCGTCCGTAGAAAGTTCAGGGCATCCCCTAAACTCTTTCCCCACCGACTCTCTCCCCCACACCCCGTGAAACTTTCCTCGCTGTGGTGGCTCTTTTGCTTCTGGACCTGCGCTCCCCCCGCCTCGGGGCTCTCCGGCAGCCCCAGCGCCTCGCCGGTCTCTGCGGGGCCGGGGCGCGAAGCAGCTGCGCCCCGGGAGCGGGGCTGCGGGGGCCGGGCCGGGGGCCGCGGGGCTGGCTCTGCGGCGTCCCCCCTCCCTCCCTATCCGAAACCTGCCCCGCCGACGGACGGGTCTCCGGATCGCCCCCCCCCCCGCCTTTCCCCGTCGTCAATTTTATGATTTGCAAACAAAGCTTCAAACAAACCCCGCCAGAGAGGAGAGGTTTTCCCCGGCGCTGCCGCTCGCGGTAAAAGCACGATTACGCGGTTTGGTTCCTTCAAATTACGTATATAAACGGAGCTTTTAATTTAGGGATTTTTTTTTTGCGGGGGGGGGGGGCGGGAAGGACAGAAACCTAAATGGAGGTTTAAAATGCAGACCTCGCCGGCTGTCAGCCCGGAGCCGCGCTGCTGCCCCGGCTGGCGGCCGTTTGCCGAAGGGGCGGCTCGGGAAGAAAGGCTCCGGCGGGCGCTGGGAACCGGGGCTCGCAGCTCCCGTTTTCTTTTGTCGTTTCTGGTGGAGTCGCAGGGTGAAACAACCCCCATCTAGAGAGTGATTCAAGTGCACAAACAGAGAGACACATACGGGAGGCAAACAAAAACACCCGCCCTTCAGAGAACCGCATCTCTTTTCTGTCGACAGATTTCCCATATATAAATGTTTGTGCATCACGTCGGTAAATCTTAATATTAAATACGTTGTATATGTGTATATATATGCATGCATATACACATACACGTGCGAACATATATTTTCATAATCGAATCAATTAAATCTATTATATATGTTGTATATCATATATAAATATGACAAAGATTCACCAAAACGTAAAGGAAAAATATAAAGGCAACGAAAAAGGCCTCCTAAAAGAAAAGGCCACAGCGGCTTTTTTTCGCTGTTCTGCACCGAAAATCCTCTAAGTCGAAACTGAAAAAAACCTTCAGAAAGTTTGCAACCCCCTCTGTTCCTTTTCCCTTCTGTGTTTTTAAAGGATCTGCCGAAGTCCCTTTGCATCTGAGGTTTAAATAGGGAGATCAATAGAAAACAGTTGTAATGATCTAATTAATTATGGCAAAATTAAAAGCGAGTAGAAAATCAATCTCTGATGGTGTTGAAGATGGAATTAAATTGATAGTCCATCTGTTCACCTCCTAGACCGTATAAATATGCAACCCAAGGACGGAGCTAATGGGATCAAGCTGCCTGGGAGACTCTCTCTCAATCTCTCTCTCTTATTTTTACTTCTTTCCTTCCCGAAGTTCAGCCCCGCAAACCCAGCCTGCCCGTGCTCCCACTCGCAGCCCCGTGTTCACCCAGCGTTACTCCGCTCGCTGGAGACACGCAAAAGACGTTTGTGCCGAGCAACTCAAACCGACAACAGCAGCCCACAAACCTGAGGGTAAAAAGCCGTATGGTTGTGGGGGGTAAAAAACAGGGGAGCTGAGGAGACAGCGTTCAGTGACAGCGTGTTCCCTATCGTGCTGTTTTTAAATCAAACGGACAGGCTTGATGATGATGATGATGATGGCTATGGAGTAGTTTGAGGATGCTCTCCCTCCCTCCCTCTAAGCGTCTTTTTTCACATCGGTCGGGGTTTCAGAAAAGTCATCCGTTTCTTTAGTCGGATTTCTACAAAATACCGTGTGTGCGCTGGCAGGGAGAGGCGACACATTGAATTAGTTTTGTTTGTCAGGTTTTTTTGACCCTGTGAAGCTCTAAGAGCAGAGACCCAACGGGAGGACCCCGGTGCCGCCCTGTCCCACGTCCCCGCCCGTCCCCGCCGGGCCAGCCTGCGCCGGGCTCTCCTCGGGCTCCCCGCGGCCACCCGCCTGCCCGCCGCCGGGGGATGCTTCCCAACTACTAGCGGCGCTTAAAAAGAAAGGAGAATCGGTGTCATCGCTAAATTAGACAGAGAGGACGGAATTCATATATTTGCCCGTTAAAAAAAAAAAGTAATAAAGAAATACCCTTTTCCCCCCCGTTTCCCCGCTGATTTGTAGGTGTGGAGCGCACGCTAACCGCAGAGCGAGCGAGGACGGGCTGTCAGGCTGGAGGAGTTTCCCACCATCCCGGCCCCTGTTTAATTGTGAAAAATGAAAGCTGGGTGCTGCGGGTCCGTTGGAAAACAAGCGAACAAAACGATGATGTTTATTGCCCGGGTTAGAGCTGCGTGGGGTGGGACGGAGTGCGGAGGGGTGTTGTTGGTGGTGTCGTTTAAAGAAGTGAAGCCTAAATATAAATCAACTAAGACCGGTCCCAGGCCCGGCTCTAACGGCGTGTGCACACCCCCGCCGCGTCTCTGGTGAGTGTGTGGGGGCGAAAAAACCGACGGTGCCTCATCAGGTTGTGCTACCTTAGCTCTGCCGGACTCCGATGCCGACGGGGAGAGTCCCGCCGGCTTCGCCCGCCGCCCCCAGCGCAGGGCCGGGCCGCCGGGGCTGGAGCCGGTCCCGGAGCCCAGCGCAGGGCCGGAGGAGGGGGGGGAATGGGGGGGCGGGCAGGCCGGGCGCTGCCTGCGGGGACTTCCCTGCCAAAGTTTGCCTTCCCCTCACACTTCCCCATCCGGCCAGAAAGAGTGCCCGGGGGGGGAGCAGCCCGCAGCACCAATCGGATTTATTAATTGATGTATTGAAAAGAAGGATTGATTGACATCTCCTAATGGAAATTACAGCCCCGCTTTCCTGCTGAACGCTGCCCTCCCGGCTATCCCTTCATAAAGAAACCCTTGAGGCGAAAGGTAGATTTTCATTTAAAGTGCCCCCGTCCTCAATTTCACAGATTAGATACATTTTAAACACAGACACACATATTGCAAATTAGAAGCTAATTTAATTATAAATCAAAACTGGGCATAAATCTGCACTCACCACAAAGGATCCATTTAGCAGAATGCAACAACCTCCCCTAACCCTGGAAAACTGCCTTGCAGAAATAACACTGTATATACATTGCCAAAGTTATGGATTGTGCACAGTTCAAAGAGATCCACGGGAGATATTTTTCCCCCACGCTGGGGGAGGGGTAAAGCCCCGTGTGTCAGAAATTAGCCGATCACATGGTGACAATTTCTCTTTCTCCTAGAGAAAGGAATTCTCCGATAAATAAAAGTTTGCATAGATGTAGAAGGTTGTAATTCTGAACTTACAGGCTGGGAGGGAGTCGGAAGCGGCAGATTTTTGAAGTCCAGCAGGTCAGGATCAACAAACGCGCTCATACACGCGCACACACACACGCACACACGCACCCACGGAGCCGGGGTTCGTATTGATTGGTGACGTTTGGTTTGCAAACCTCAGAGAGGAGAGGAAGAAGGGAAGGGATCAGGGTGCAAGAGAGGAGAAGGCAAGACAGGCAGCTCGGAAAAGCGCTCCGCGGCTCGGAAGAGCTCCCTCGCTCCCTCCCTCCGTCCCTCCATCCCAGGTCCGCTCGTGCTCACTCCTCTGCCGCGCCGCTCTCCCTCGCCCGCACAGTTGCTCCCTGACTCCTTCCCTCTCCCGAGCCTGCCCGGCTGAGGCAGCCAGGGGAGCTGGAGGGGAGATTTGGTGTCTGCTCACAGTTCAGTCCTTCCCCGCCCCTTCCACCTTGCAGCTCCCCTTTATAAGTTAAAATTCTCCTTTTCTCTCCTTCTCTTCCTCCACCACGCTTAAAGACCCCCCTTCTTTCAGCCCCTCCGTTTCCTCGCATACTCCTGCCTCTGCCTCTCGCTCTGTGCCTTTCTCCTCAGATGCACTAAACTCCGAGGCCATTAACAGCTGATGTTAAAGAGGAATGACTCTTCCTGCCACTGTTTTTAATTAGGCGCCGAACTTGGGCTTTCGCGGCTCCCAGCCAGGGGAAGGGAAGGAGAGAGCCCCCCTGTGCGAAGGGGACAGGCGGAGAGAGAACTGAAATAGCCCGGTTTCCCGGCTTTCCCAGAAAGAGGGGAGGGGGAGAGAAAGTTTCCCCACCAACTTACGACCAGTTTCTCCTAAAAGCCCCGCAGACCCCCGCCTTCCCACCCCCCCTCCCCCGCCGATTCAAGCACTGCTTGGCAAGCAGGACCCCCCACGCCCGGCCGGGCAAGCCCCATCCCTCACCTGCGGCTCTCGCACCGGGCGGAGGGGCCGCGCCAGGTCCTTTGTTGGTGCGTTTCCAGCCTTTGTTTAGCAGTGGAAACGAGCCTGCCTTCCCCGACCCAGCTCCCGGCGCATCCCCCCGGACCGGAGAGCCGTCCGTGGCGGAGGGAAGCGGGGACAGAGGCAGGGCTCGCAACGGGGCTTGGGAAACGCTGCCAGAAACGCGAGCGGGGCAACTTTCTCTGGGGAGGTTGGATTTGTGTGTGTATAGAAGTTGTCCGGGCTCAGCTTGGCTGGGAAGGAAAAGAAGACGGGACGCGTAGAGGGAAAGGAAGAAAGACGGAGAGAGGGAAAGAAGAGAAAGGGGGAGAAAGAGGGAGAGAGAGAGAAAGAAAGAGAGAGAAAGAAAAGAGAGAAAGAAAAGAGGGAGAAGAGAGGAGACGGAAAGAAAGAGGGAAAGAAACAGGGGAAGGGGAAGAGCAGAGGGAGAGAGGAGCGAAAGAAGGAAAGAAAGAAGAAATAAAGTCTCGAGGCATATCTATCACTTTCTAATGCATGTGCGGAGAAGTCTGCTCCCAACTTCCCCCGCCGGCCCTGCGGAGGGAGTGGAGCGCAGCGGCCGCCCCTCTCCCCGGCAGGTCTCTTTGTGCGATCATTTTTGGAGATGTGAATCCCAGGCAGTCATTACCACACTTTGGCCCCTCTGACTGCTGGAATTACCCTTTCCGGGGACTTTAATGGGCAAGACATAGGGTTTTTCGCTGATCCGCAGCAGTTTTCGCTCCCTCCCCGTTTTTATGGGTGTATTATAGTTAGGGGTTATATAAATGTTTTTGCGTGTGATAACTGTAAATCCTAACATTTGCAAATGGCCCGGAGGCAAACTAACCTTGGACGGGCAGAGAGAGGGAGGGAGGGAGGGTCTCCCATTACTGCTGATTAAAAGGAGACTTTAATAAGCGTCTAATTCACTCATCGGGAGTTTTATGGAGAAATTAGAGGAGGACAAAAAAAAGACATCTCTAGCGTGGGGGAAGGAGGCAGCAGAGGGGGCTCCTACGCCTCTACCCCAGCAGCAGCCCAGGGCAAAGGGAAGAGGCAGCTGGGCCTCGCCAGTGCCACGGCCTCCATCACGCCAGGAGGGTTCACATCTGGGCCAGCTCCTTTGGGTCAGAGGAGCAGCACGGACCGCCCCCCTCCTATGCCCTCATCCCCCACCCCCTCTCCGCCGCTCCGGGGCTGAGAAATGAGCAGGCAGAGGAGCGGAGGGGCTCCGGTACCGGGGGACAGACAAAAGGAGAGAAATGTGGCAGGGGTTTTGTGGGGAGGGGGAGATGCCGGCCGACGGAGGCCGCCTCGCTGGGAGCCAGGTCCGGGGACCCCGCTTGCAGCGAAGGCTCCCCCAGCCCGGGGCCGGTGCGGGTCTCAGGGGCAAGGGATGGACCGAGGCCCAAGGCCGGCGCCGGGAGCCGTGTGCCCGCTCCCTGCCTACCTGCTTGGGGAGGGAGGGGGCAGGCTCGGGCGGTCTGCGCCGAGGCTGTCCCCGTCCCCATATGTCTGTGGCCCGGGAGGCTTGGAGACTCGCCCCAGCTCCGGCCGGCCCGGTGCGCTAAGAGGCGGCTTTGTTGCAGAAGTGTCTCTTCACATTGTTGGCTTTTCCCCCCCTTCTTTCTTTCTTTTCCTTTTTTTTTTTTTTTTTTTTTTTTTTTTTCCCCTCAATGAGGCTGTAAAAGGTCTCCGGCTTGTCTCGTTTTTGTGGCAAACGCTCTCTTGTAAAGAGGAGAGGTTAAAGTGTCGGTGACTGAATAAAGAGCAGCACACGTGGGCTATTACCATTCAGGGCAAACAAATGCAGAGAAGGGAAAAGCCAGCAGCAGGCAGGGCGCGGGGGGAGCGCGGCCCCCCCGGCGCACACACACGCACCCGCCCCGCTGGCAGGGCCCGTCCGCCGGCCTCCTCCCGGCCCCGGCGTCCCCCAGACATGCAACCCACCCATGGCTCACAAAAGAGCGAGAGAAAGAGAGAGGGGGAGACATGAGGGGGTCTTAGATGGGAAAAAAAAAGAAAGTAGCTTTAGGGGAAATGTGCTGTGGAGTGTGAAATTGCAGCCCGTGGTGCTCCATATTGTACCAGAAGCTCTCCAAAAACTCATCCTCCAACGTGACCAGAGGTGCTTAGAGGGGGAGAGAGTGAGGCAGAGGGGGAGAGGGGCTCGGAGACACAGGGGGAGGGGAAGGAAGGAAGGATGGGGGTCCTTTATTCTTTTCGCGCTCCCTTTTTATTAATTGTTCGTCTAAAACCTAACTTTGTGTTTATTTGTTAAACTCGGCCACCGAGAGCAATCTCGGGTCTCCCGGGCAGAGTGGCTGGGGGGGGGCGGGCGGCAGGGCCCCGTCTGCCTCCCCTCACCCTGCCCGGCCCGGGGAGAATCTCCCAGGCAGCTTTGATCCTGCTCCCACATCTCCACGCTGCTGTCCAGCACCACGGCCGTGCCCCATCGCCCTCTCCGCCCCCTCTTCCCCCCGGGGAAGATCAGACCCCCATCACCCCTACAGCGAAGGTGTGATTCCTAGTCTGGACACCCCTTTCCCATGGCTGTGGAGAGGCAGTGGGATGTCTCCTCAGGCCAGAAATCACTCTGTCTTCAGACAAAGCACCCCAAAAGTCGCCCAGGAAGATGTTCGCAAAGCGCTCCCTTCCTTGAAGACCCCTCTCACACTCATACACACGCTGACTTAAACGCTCACATCCCCGGCCTTTTTTTTTTTTTTTTTTTTTTATCGTTTCACAGCCAGGAATTTCGCCGCCGACTTTCCCACGCGAGATTAAATTAGTTGTGGCATGTCAGAAAAATACATATAGATGGTCAACGCTGATTTATCCTGTAAATTCGTAAAAATGAGGCTGGGGAGTATTAAGGGCAGAGCTAAACCACCTCCAAACCACCATTTCGGCTGAAAGCGCTCGCACCCTTGGCAAAGGGAAGAAGCCGGGCGGTGTGTTGAGTCGAGGAGTTAGCGGCATCTCGAGGTGGGATAAATACAAAACTTCTGCCCCCGCAGCACGCCGTCCTGCCAGCCATAGGGCGCGTTTAACTGGTTCCCAGTGTAGTCAGCGACAGACAACCCGTAAAAAAATGGGAGCCAGCGCGGGCGCAAGTCCTGGCTCTGGAGACAAGGAGGATGGCAGACAGAACAGTTTTGCTCCAGGCCTGACTTCTCCGAGGGGCTCCCCCCGCCGCCCGGCCCCCATTGTTCCCGGGCCGAGCGCCCTTCCCCGGCGGGCGGCAGAGGAGAGGAGGCAAAGGCCGAGAGCAGCGGTTGTTTAACCCGCTTCCCAGGGACAAGGCGAGCCCGGCAAGTTGGCGAAGCCAGGGCAGCACGGGAGAAATAAAAACACTTGGGAAGGGAGCTGACAGGGCCCTCGCCGTTATGTATATTGGGGCCGGGGGTGGGAAATGGGATCAATGGAGAAGATTTCGGCTTGATCAGCTGGAGAAAGCCGACTAATGAAGCAGATCGAAAGATAGCTATCGCCGCAACTCCCCCCAAAAGTTTATTTTTCTTGAAATTTCCGCAGAGAGGCGGTCGCCTCTTTTGAAGTGTAAATGTTTGCAGCTTGGGAGGGGTGGTTAGCGAAGAAGAGGGAGATCCTCAGATCCTCTTTGAGAAACAGAAATAAAAGATGGGGGGGGGAAGAAAAAGAAAAGAAAGGAAAAGAAAGGGAAAAGAAAGGAAAGGAAAAAGAAAAGAAAGGAAAAGAAAGGAAAAGAAAAAAGAAAGGAAAAGAAAGGAAAAGAAAGGAAAAGAAAGGAAAAGAAAGGAAAAGAAAAGAAAAGAAAAGAAAAGAAAAGAAAAGAAAAGAAAAGAAAAGAAAAGAAAAGAAAAGAAAAGAAAAGAAAAGAAAAGAAAAGAAAAGAAAAGAAAAGAAAAGAAAAGAAAAGAAAAGAAAAGCACCCTGCTTGCTTTCCCCTTCCCCCACCACACATACCACAATATCACCTGGTGCCCCTTCCCACACCACACTTCCTGGAAGAATTGCTTTGTCAACATTTAAATCCACCAAACAATTTCTGTCTGACCAGATAAAAAATACCGGCCTGTCCCCGCGGCCCCGGGCACGGCCGTGTGCCCTGCGGGACCGAGACCACGGGCCTCCTCCCACTCCCACGGCTATGCACGCATCTCCTCAACCTATTCCCACTTCACCAGCCCCGAGTGCTTTCTTTTCTTTTCTTTTCTTTTCTTTTCTTTTCTTTTCTTTTCTTTTCTTTTCTTTTCTTTTCTTTTCTTTTCTTTTCTTTTCTTTTCCTTTCTTTTCTTTTCCTTTCTTTTCTTTTCCTTTCCTTTCTTTTCCCTTTCCTTTCCTTTCCTTTCCTTTCCTTTCCTTTCCTTTCCTTTCCTTTCCTTTCCTTTCCTTTTTCTTTTTTCTTTTTCCTTCCTCTCCTCTCCTCTCCTCTCCTCTCCTCTCCTCTCCTCTCCTCTCCTCTCCTCTCCTCTCCTCTCCTCTCCTCTCCTCTCCTCTCCTCTCCTCTCCTCTCCTCTCCCCTTTTTCCTTTCCTTTCCCTTACTGAGAAAGCGGTCTTGTTTTACCAGGCTCGGGGCTCCCCCGTTTACAGAGGTTAGCTCCGCGCCGTGGGACTGAAGCGTCGTTTCGCAGAGCGCTCACGTTGTGCATTTCTCGAGTCTCTTATTCCTGCCTTTCTCATTACTGAGACGGGGAAACAGCAATAGGGAGTGAAGAAAGTACGGCAAAATACATTCTCAGGAGGAGCTTTGGGGTCCGCCGGCTCCCCCCACCCCGGCCCACCACCAAGCTGTTTTCACCGTACAATCAACAGTTACGAAGGCACAGAGCATCTCTGAGAGAGACAGAATGAACTCCCCAAGTGCTAATGACTGCACAGGGTGGGAGGCGATGAGGAAGTTCCCGGAAAGCAGAGGCCCTGGGGATGGGGCGGTTAGGCGAGGCAGATACAGCCCCGGAGAATGTACTCTTCCACCCGGCATTGCTGGGGGCTCCCACCCTCGCCTCCCAGCCTTCGGCTTGGCTGTCGGCCCGAGGGGCGCGGGGCGACCGGGGCTGCTTGGGGCGGCAGGGAGGGGGGAGCTGCTGGAAGACGAGAAGCGTCCTAGACCGCTCGGCGGAGGGGAGTAATGAAAGGGCCGTTTGCAGCCGCAGGCAGCGCGGGGGCAGCGGGGTGGCGGAAGGGGTTAACGGCAGCGGCGATCGCCGCGCTCCCAGCCCCGCCGCGAACACGAGTTGTTGTTGTTGGCGGGACTTGATAACCACCGGCCCCGCCGCCCCGCCGGCAGGTGGATGCGCGGCCCCGGGAATGGGGATGGCGATGGCGGGGCTCCGGGGATGGGGATCCGGAGCCCCGTGTTGCGGATGGAGGGGCCCCGGTGCCGGCCCGCGCCCGCCGCCGCCCCTTGCCCGCCGCGCCGCCAAGCCGACCGGAGGGCGCCATCTAGAGGCCGCGGCGGGTCACGCCGCCACCGCCGCCCCGCACCTGCGCCCGGCCGCCCCCTCCGCCCCTCTGCCCCTCCGCGGGGGCGGCCCCGCCGCCGGCCCGGGCCCGCATGCCGGTGGGAGCGGCTGATAAAGGGAGCCCGCGGGTGGGCAAGGGGCGCCGCGGACGCGGGTGGGCGACCTGCGGTGAGGTGGGCAGCCCCGGGCCGGCGGCGGTGCTGCCCGCGGAGCGCAGCGGCCGCTCGCAAACTTGGCGTCCGTCAGGAGTTGCCCGCCCCGGGTGGGGCGGAGAAGCGCTTTCTGCAGCCGAGCGGCAGCGAACGCCGCTCCCGAGCGCGCAGCGGAGACACCCCCGCTCCTGTGGAACACGCACCCTGCGCGGGGGGCTGGCGGGGCCGGCAGTGGGGTTCAGGCTGTGCCCCCCGCGCAGTGCACACCGGGGAGCTGAGCGCTGTCTCGCTTTGCAGTTAATCGTCGGTGATGTAAAAAAAAAAAAAAAAAATTTTTTTTTTTTCCCCAAATCATCCTTTTTGCACACAAGGGAAAGAGAGAGGGGAGGGCGGGGGGGAGAGAAAGATAAAACATCAGCTGAAGTGCCAAAATGATTTATGAGACTGTGGAAAATATTTCATAAGGATGTCTCAGAGATTCTTTTCTTAAACCAGTTAGAAAACAAAGGGGCTGTTTCGTGACAGATAAGCAGAGGGATGGGGAAGGGTGAAGGAGAAAAAGAAGAGGAGAAGAAAGTACATTTCAGGTGATGATAAACTCGCAGACTGAAAATCAAAACTGAGCTCACAGCAATTACTACCCTGCCTTTTTACCCCTCGTTATTACCCGAAGAAGCCGTCTCCCCCTTGCTCTCTGTTGCTCTGCTAGGTCAAAGCCACGTCTATTTTAGCCGTAGACTTACCCCACTCTAGCGTTAAAAAAAAAAAAAAAAAAAAAAAAGAAAAGAAAAGAAAAAAGCAGCAGAGATGTGTAAAGTGGGAGGTTGGATTTGCTGTTATTTTCCCAAATGTGTGTGAGGGGAAACTTTGCAATGACTGAAATGGGCCTAACCTACTGGTTTAAAGAGCTTGCAAGAAGCTCTTTTTCTTTTTTCTCTCTCTTTTGCTCTCTCTCTTTCTCTCTTCCTCTCGGTCTCTCTAGCTTCTGTTTATTTTTCGTTTCTTTTTTATGTCCTTCTCTCTCGATCTCTCTCTCCTCTCTCTGTCTCTCCTCTTTTCCCTTTCCTTTCTCTCCCTCCCTCACCTTTCTTTCTCTCCCCGTCCATCTCCCACTCTCCAAGCCGCACACCGCGGAAGCCTTGACGTGTATCGAATCCCCCCCTCCCGTTACACCCCGAGTAAAGTCTCCGGTGAAAAAGAGCGGGGCGTGAGAAGGGAGACGAAACTACCACGCCGCGTGTGCGTGCGTGTGCGCGCCTGTGTTAAATACGGGAGTTACAGATCCAGAGCCGCAAGTGACAACAAAGCGGGGCTCGGGTCCCTTCCCGCCGGCCGGCCCGGGGCGCCGCCGCCCCGCACACGCGTGGCCCGGGGCGCTGGGAGCGCAGGGCCGGGGCTCCCCCGCCGCCGGGTCCCGCAGGCGGCGGCCCCCCCGCGCCGAGCGCCGGCGGCCCGGCCCTCCTCTCTCCTCTCCCCTCTCCTCTCCTCTCCTGGCCGCGCTCGGCTCGGCGCGCTGGCGAATCAGAGAGTGTCGGAATCTATTGCCTTTGTCTGACAAGTCATCCATCTCCGGGGAGGCGGGCGGGGGGCTGAAGGCGCTGCGGCTTTTAGAGAGACACACACCGGGAGCGGAGGCTCCAGTCTCCGGCCCCGGCTCCTCGCAAGCACTTCCCACCTCGGGCGAAAGTCCGCCGGGCGCCGGATCCTCCGCCCGGCCGAGAGGAGGGGGCGCGCCCGCCCGCCGCTCGCAGCTTTCCCGGGGATTGCTACTCCGCTTTGAACTTAAATGAACTAGCCCCGGACCGCGGGAGGAGGAGGAGGAGGGAGAGCCGCGTCCTCCTGCGCCTTCTGCCGCCCGGCCGCCGGCCGCACCTTGCTCCGGCACCCCCTCCCCGCCGCCGGGGATGCTCTGAGCCCTCCCAGCCATGACACCCACCTGCCCCCCGGCGTCGCCAGCCCCTCGCTCCCACGGACTCTGCTGACTCCGCCGGCCCCGCCGCCCCGGCCCCCCAGAGCCGGCGCAGCCCTCCCGCCCCCCGGAAAGTACTTTGCTCCCCGCTCCGCCGGGCAGGGGGGCCAGCGCACCCCGCCGCTCCCCTCCTCTCCTCTCCTTGTGTGTTTTTTTGTTTTGTTTTGTTTTGGTTTTTTTTTTTATTTTTTTTCTCCCCTAAGTCTTGAAGTTGAGTTTTAGAGGCGACACGGCGGCTTCAGCCGATTTCTTCCCCTTCCTTTGCCTCCCCATGGATATGCACTGCAAGGCAGACCCCTTCTCAGCAATGCACCGTGAGTACTGGAGCCCGGCTCCTTCCGCTGCTCTCCCTCTCTCTCATCCCTCCATTCCTCCTTTCCCAACCATTCCTCCTCACCTGATCCTCCTCCAGGTCCATCCTTTCACCGCCAGCCGCTCCTCCCCTGGCCAAACCCGGGCTCAGAGTGGCGTTCGTAAGGCAGGACGGGCACCGCCAGCCCCAGCGGCAGAGCGGGGGTCCCGGGCAGCCCCGGGCCCGGGGGAGCAGGGCTCCGTGCCGGCGGCGGGGCGGGGGCCAGGACCCCCAGCCCGGGGGGCAGGGGGCTGTGTGCGACTGTGCCCGGGCTGCGAGCCGTCCGTGTGCCAAAGAAAACACCCCCCCGAACCAGATCTTACCTCCGCAGAGGCACTTTCCTCATCGCCCCGCAAACAACGCGAGTTTATTCCGACTCGTGTCAGCCCCCAGGCTGGTCCCTGTCCCTGCCCCGCCGGGACAGGGCTTCCCGCAGCCCTGCGTGGCTCTGAACCCACAGTTTCCCCCGCGATCTGATGCTGTTTGCTTTGATTTCGGATTTCAGTGGCAAGAGAGGGGAGACGCCAGTTTCAAATTAATGGCGGGTTGGTCGGTGGCGGTTCCGTGCTTCGGTTTGGTTCGGTTTGGTGAAAGGCTGGACTGCGGGAAAAATAGGACAATTGTATGGCTGGGAGATCTGGCGGCTTCGGAGGCTCCCAAGAAGTCACGATCCCTCCTGGTTTATTTACCAGATCCCCGGTGTGCGTTTTAAATGCATTCCTGGCACAGAGGAAAGTGCATTCGTGATATGTTTTCACTTTAAAGAACACTTATAGAAAAGAGGGGGACGAAGGAAAGCGAAAAGACCCCTTTATCAGGGACTGTAACAAGGAATTTTCAGGAATTTTAATTTCACCGCAAGGAAGGAAAATAATACCGAGATTTAAACTAAAGGAAAAAAAATACAAATAGAAAGCCGAGATTGAGAGCATCTTGAGTCAGGAAATGAATAATTAAGAGCAATTTGTAACTTTTGACACCGAAACTTTTGAGGACACGCCCTGCCCGCTGCATAAAAACAAACCCAAAAGATATAAAATGGAAATGCCTGAAGTTTAAAAAAATCCCGATTTTGCGGTGAGAAGGAAGACGTAGAAATACGAACCCATGATCAGATCCTCAGACATGGGTGTAGGTAACTGTCTTCCTGTTTCCAAATTAATGATTTCCAGGATACATTGCTTAAAATTTAGGGTTTAATTTTCGAAGACCTTTAAAAGAAAATAGTCCGTGCATTAGACATTATTTTTAGTTTTCAGCGGTGCGACCTGCTTTCAGACGCGATTGCAGTAATTCTGCCTCCGGTACGATCCGGAACATGTAGGCAGCCGAAAGAGGCGTTTCACTGTCGCTGATTTTTTAAAAACTCCGGTGAGATTCGTGAATAATTTTGATTTCCGATTTAAAAAAAAATAATAAAATCAACATTTGATTTGTTCCCTAAAGTCTATTTCTAGAGCTCCAGACCTAGATATTAGTAAGCAATTAAAATACATACGGGCGCGGGCTCCTGACAGAGACACACAGAGACAGCAAAACACCATCCGTACGAAAGCGGGACGACTGGCTGGGTATATTTATATACAGACACCGGCACTTATACGCAGATAAATACACGTAAATATCTTCCTGCCCTGATAGAAATAACCATAGAAAAGCACGGGGCAGAGCAAAACAAACTCGTGTGAAAAAATATCCGGGCTGCAATAATTTGAATTATTAATTTTTAATCCTTTTTGCATCTGTTGCCTTTTAATACTTTGTAATGCGAGTTATAAAAGGTGCTTTGAATTATTTATCATGGAGTTGCCGAAGAAATTGCTGTCTTGTAACTTTAGAGGCAACATGTGCAGAAGGGCTTCTGAACAAATAAAGAAAACATACAGCAACATATACCCGCGGGTTTTAGTGGGGGAAGATAAATATCCCTCCCTCCCCTCCGAAACCCTAAATATGTTTTAAGAAAGACTAACAAAAGAATGCAGCAAATAACCCCGGCTGATCGGGGAAGGGACGGGGAAGCCAGCCGGCGCCCTGGCCGAGGCGGCTGGGAGGGGATACGTGGAGGTGTTACTGAAGGGGTGGGGGAGATGGAAAAAACTCTATTTGTGCGAAAGGACTTGGATCGATCGCAGGGCAATGAGAGTTTCCACTAAGTTCAGAGCCAATAAGTCAGTGTCAGAAGCAGGGGAGAAAAAAACCTCAGCGAAAATACAAACAGATCATTTTTCAGCAAACTGCAAAACGAACTAAGATCTCTTGGCGAGGAAGATACAGAAGGTTAGGGTTGTGTGAAAGGAAAGCTTTAATACAGTGTGCACTCCACAGCTATATCAGCTGGATATTCCGGAGATAGAGACACCCAGGTAGCAGCGCCAGCGAAGCTGCACCGCCTGCGAGTGTGCATCTGCCCGCACGCCCGGGCAAAGGCGAACTGCTCCCGTCTCTAACGCGGACCACCCCAGGTGCAAGCGGTTCACAACCGCCTGCCTTGCCCAGTCCCAAAAGGAGACACTTCCTTTTATTCCCGTCACTCCTTCCCTCCTGCCCATGCTTAGCAGGTGCATACTTATTTTTTCCCCAAGTTATTTCTCAAAATGGAGAAAGATCGGGGAAAAAAGCGACGCTAGCAGTCCTATCTGAGAGAGCGGGTTTTTGTCTGGAAAGGGGGGGAAGAGAGGAAAACGCAGTATTTTAAATTCTCCTGAATTAGATTTGTGTGGGGCAAAAAAAAGACGGAACCGTGCGAGTCAGGGTTTTTTTTTTTAATTGAAGGATTTTTCCTTCAAAGATCGAAAGCTGAAGAGAGAGAGGGTCTGCATGTAAACGAACACCGACCGCGGGACACAAAATATTCTCTTTCTCTCTCCCTCCCTCTCACTACATTTCTTTCCCCTTCTCTTTTTTCTCTCCGAATCCCTTCAACTCGCATCCGAAAATAACGGGAGAGGAAGCGTTGCATGGGGGACATGCCGCGGGGTGAGGGAGGGCGGGGTTCGCGAGTAACTGTAATTGACAATGTGATAGAAAATCGTGGAAAGAAAATGAAAGGCGAGAGGAAAAGCCCCAGAGCAGAGAGAAGGGGGACTGCGGCAGGGTCCGCCCGGAGAGGCTGAGCAGCTGCGCTTCGGAGTTTGGGAGCGCATCTATCCCCAACTCCTGGGAAAGCAGCCGGCGCTGAAGCTGCCTCCGTCCGCGCCCCGCCACAATGGCCCCGAGGAGCCGCCGCTCCGGCGTCCCGGGCGGGGACCGCGGGAGGGAGAGGGGCTCCCCGGCCCAGGGAGGGGAGACGGCATACGTGGGGGACAGTCCCCGGCTAGCCTCCGCTCGGGAAAATACACTCTCCCTTCTCTTTCCTTCCCATCTTTCCTCTTTTCTATTTCTTTCGTCCTTTCTCTTTCTTTCTCTCTAGCTCTTTCCCCTCTTTTTTCCTTTTTCTTTTTTCTCTCTCTTTATCTTTCATTCTCTCTTTCTCTCGTTATCTTCCTTTCTCCTTCTCTCATTCTCTTTCTCTTATTCTCACTGTTTCCCCCTCTTTCTTTCTCTCTTTCTTTCTCGCTTTTTCTCTTCTTCTCTCTCTCCCCCACGTCTTGTTCCCCCCTCCCGACCCCCCGCCGTCACCTCCATCCATCTGTAGTGACTGGAGATTTTGCAGTACAAGTGGCGAAGAATCCACGACTAACGGTGTGTTTCTGGTGTGCGTGGGTTGTTGTGTTTTTTTTATTTCTCTTTCCCCAGCAGGGCACGGGGGTGTGAACCAGCTCGGGGGGGTGTTTGTGAACGGCAGGCCCCTACCTGACGTGGTGAGACAAAGGATAGTGGAGCTGGCTCACCAGGGGGTGCGACCCTGTGACATTTCCAGGCAGCTGCGGGTCAGCCACGGTTGTGTCAGCAAGATCCTGGGCAGGTAAGGAAAGAGGCAGCTCCTTCCCCTCCCCTGGGACGGCAACGGTGCATCCCTCCCCGGCTCCGGTGTGACCTCCCGCCCTTCCCGCCGCGCCGGGCTCTCCCCGCCACCTCCCCGGGCGGCCCCTGCACCTCCGCGCCGCGGGAGGCCGCGGCTGAGCAGGGCCCCCTCCTCCAGCCGGGAAGGACGTGCTCGCCCCCCGCTCCCCCGGCGGTGTTTGGAAACTCCTGGGAAGACAAACAATTTGCAAGGGGTGGGCGGGAGGGCGGGAAAGAGAAGGGACGGGGGGAGAAAAAAACCGAAAGAACGACAAAAAAAGCCCCCAACAACAACAACAAAATCCCCCAACTCACAACAATCCCTGAGCGGCCTTAGCAAATACACGGGTAAATAAACAAACAACAGGGCAAATAAATAAATAAATACCCGCGGTAACCGATCGCCGCCAAATGTGGTGTGAAATATCCCCAGAGACAAGCCAGAGAGGGGAGGAACACGACTCCCCCGGGCCCGGCCGCTGGGCTGCGGAGCGGTGTCGGCGGGCGGCAGAGCCCAGCCGGCGGTGCGGGCGGCGTGTGTGCGCTGCCGTGCCCTCTGCAAAGGACGGGCCACAGCCGCTGTCGCCAGCAGCGCTGATGGCCAGCGGGGCGATGGGCTGGGGCTGCCCCGTACGAATGAACCGAGCTCCCGTACCCCGAGCTCGGGGCGGGGGGGTGTGAGCCCGGCACTGCCCGTTCTCCGCCGCCCCCTCCCCGGGCTTCGCCTCCGGCTGGCCGCATCGGAGCGAGGGTTTCTGTTTTGTTTCCCCATCCCCGGGCCTGAAACGAGTATGTGCGTGTGAGGCGGGGGAAGGGGGAGGCAGCGAACAGCCCAGCGCCCCTCGCTTCTCACGCACAAAAAAAAAAAAAGGGGGGGAAAAAAAAGGCGAAAAAAAGAAAGGCGAGCGGGAACGAACCCTAGAGAGAAGAAGGGAGTCCCCCAGCCCCAGGCGCCCCGCGGAGCCGCGCCATGCCGCACCCGAGCCGCCGACGCCCGACGCCGCGCACCGGCGGGCCGAAGCCGAGGTGGGGAGCCGGGCCCGGGGCCGCGGGTCGCTCCGAGGGGCAGCCGGGTGCTCGGGGACGGCGGGGCTGTTCCGGGCATGGCAGGTCACTGACCGTCCTTTGTGCAGGTATTACGAGACGGGGAGCATCAAGCCCGGCGTGATCGGCGGCTCCAAACCCAAAGTGGCGACCCCCAAAGTAGTGGATAAAATCGCCGAGTACAAGAGACAAAACCCGACAATGTTCGCCTGGGAGATCCGGGACAGGCTACTGGCCGAGGGCATCTGCGACAACGACACGGTCCCCAGCGTCTCCTCCATAAACAGGTAAGAGCAATCCCGCAGCCCTGCTCGCGGCCCAATCGCCTCTTTACTGCCCCATAAAAACCCCTCTCCACAGCGCGGACGGCCCAATCCTTCCTCGGTCAGGTTAGATCCAGCCCTGCTCCAGCCCCCCCCCCGCAGCGGGACCCCCGGCCCCGCCGTGACCCCCGAGCCCACTCCTGGGCAGCGGGGCCGGAGCCGGCTGTCCGACCCCGGGCCCCGGCAGCGGGGGAGCGGCTCTGCCCCGGGGTTTGCTGCTGCCCGCCGTGGGGCTGCAGCTTGTGCCTGGACCGGGGCGGGCAGGGCTGCTGTCAGAGGAGATGAGCTCCCCGCCGAGCAGCCCGGCGGTGCCGCAAGGTTTGGAAGCTGTTGGGGCTGCCGGGGTGACGGGGCGGCGGAGCCGGGTTTTCCCCCTGTCCCTCCAACACCCCTCCCGGGGTGTAAATGATAGCCAGCCTTGCCAGGGTATTAGGGCTGAGCCGAAAAGCTGCCGTTATCCGCTGCCAAGCCGGGCTCAGACCCCCGAGCCGCTGAGCGCTGGATCAAGTCTTCCCTTGCACCCACTGCCCCGGCTCACTCCTCATCGCCAGCCCCAGGGACCGGCTAAACTTGCGAGGCGGTGCCTTCCCCCGGCTGGGATGCGCCGCTCTCTGCGGCCTCCGGCTGGGGCCGATCCCTGCCCGGGCAGGAGGCACGGGAGGCAGCAGGATGGACTCAGCACTAGCGAACAGTTTCCCTCCCTCCATCTCCTCCCCCAGCTGCTAGGGTGCGACTTCTGTTGGTGGAGGGACTGAGATTTGGTCTCAGGTTTGAGGTGACAAAAATAACCATATGACAGGCAAAAAAAAAAAAAAAAAAAAAAGGATCGATGCAGGAGAAAACGGCCGGTGATAGATGTAATCAAGTACTAACACACTGCAAAGCGCTCAGGCTGCTTACATGCCTGCACATTCAAAACGCGACATACATCAGATTTCCACACTTTGGCAACACACCACACTCTTACCCACCCAGTAAAAGTAATTACGCTGTTTTAGTGTAATGTATGTACAGATACCTTGACTATGCCCCCAGAAATACAACCTCTAGAAACAGAGTAACGGGGATATTTTCAAAGGGGATGTATGTAGGCACAAAATACCTCACCGAGAGAGTAAGAATAGATGGAATTTTGCACGGAATCCCAAATATACAGCACTTCCCACTCAAATAAATGTATATAGGGTATATGTAAATATGCATGCAGGCTTTTGTAGTGTCTGCATAGACAAAAATGCACAAGTCAGTATATTGGCCCTTTTGATATATAACAAGTTTAGCCAGATATTTTTTTTTTTAAATCTGGTATATTTATAGCAAGGGAAGCAAAAAATAAATAGCAGGGAACCGCAGTGCTATTTTTTGTCTCGCGCTTTTCATGGCAGATTTATCAAAATATGTCTAATAACTCAGACTGTGTATTTCTAAATCTGGCATCCTATATAAATGGGTTTTAATATTTTGCAAATGATATGGAATTATCCCAAATCATCTTGAAAACAGCAGGTAGAATTAGCTAGTGGAATGTACCTTGGCTAAGAAAGATTCCCTCAGACACACTGTCTCTGTAATATACTGCTAGGCTACCCTAGGAAATTATCCCTGTGTGTGCCATCTGTATTAAAATGGTTATTAAGTTATGAACAGGGTAACATAATACTGATCGGTTAATTATACACCCTCCTAAAAAACCTCCAGGTCTCTGTTACTCTCTCAGTCAGGTATTGAAATAATAACAGTTTGACATTCAGACACCTTACAAAGGCAGCTGCAGAAGGACAGCCAGCTGTCCCTGGGAGGAATTAAGCTGGTGGTACAGGAGTCCAGAGGAACGGCTGTGGGCTCTTTGGAGGCATAGCGTATACAGACCCAACACACATGTATACTTTGGCTAGCTCAAGGGATGTTAGCATCCAAATGTCACTGAAGTCTCAGCTCTTACGCCTGCCGGACTTGACGCCTTGTGTCCGGGTTGCAATGTCCCGGGCAGAAGGATGAGTGTCAGGTTTTGCTCCCACCTTTGCTACCGATTTGCGGCAGGGCTTTGGGGGTTTTGTACCTCAGTTTCCCTACCCTGGAAAAGAAGGCTGATCCTTCTCAGAAGGAGGTGGGAACAGATGTCAGTTAGATTGTGCTTATAAAATGCTTTGAGAAGGACAAGTGCTTTGTAGCTGCTAAGTATTATTACGTTAAAGAGGCTCAGCTGTGACCCACCATGTTTGATTCATACTGCGATGGCATTTGAGTGTGTAGTCACCAAGGCACAAGAGCATTTTGGCTTCATACGATTTAAGTCTTTCTCCATTGCTTGTAAAAATTCAGGCCCAGCTTCCCACTGTTCACCTTTGTATGGGGCTCCCCAAAACTTACATCCTTAAGGAAGTGAGCCCATCATATCACAGGTCATAACATTTGCAAGTCTGTGCTAGGCAAAAACAGGACAGCAAACTGGGAAAAAATTGCAATGGAATAGGAAATGGCGAGTATATAAGGGCCCAATCCTGGTGCCGTGGAGACTAGCGTGAGCTTCATCACTCCAGTGACTTTTGTGACTCCAGCTCACAAAACTCACAAAACACAAAGAGAGGAACTATGTTCACAATTTAAATATGCAATATTCTCTGTCCCATTGTAAAAAAAAAAACCCACATAGAATCAGGTCAATCTTTTGTAACAGCACACCCCTTACCTGCGGTACGGTCACAAATTGGAGTTAATCGAACACTCTGACTCTCTGAGCAGCTTCAGATAGATGACAATTTTTAAAACCAACCCAGAAATATCTGTCTTTGTATTTTCACAAAATGTGGGGTTTCCAAATCAAAACCTGCATTGTCCCAATGCCCAGAACTGTTAGAGCTACATCCATGAGCAGTTCAACATCTTGAGACTATAAGCGAGGCATTTACAGAAACAGGAGTTTTCTGTGTCCCTGGATAGACTGTGAATACTGCACTTCAAAATGGATATCCCCTTGTAATGAAAAAAAGCTACTTTTGGTTATTATAATATTTTCTGAAAATGTATTAATTACATTTTCTTTCTTTCTGGGGATTAGTTCAACATTAACAAAGGCTTTCGGGTGAGAGACTACAAAACAACACAGTTTCAATTCCATTTTTAAAGTCTCCCTAAAACATTTTTAAACTCTGTTTTCCATTAATTATTTTTTTGTGATACATGAATTATATGTGCCTACGTCACACTGATCTGTCAGTATTGCACTGAGGATATCAGGACACGTTTGGGACAACATGTAATTCAGTATTGAGATTTATCAGAAACTTGTTCATATCAAGCTTATGCAGATAAAGGCTAGATATAAACTCTGGTGAAAAACATGACTTAACTACCCTGTCAAGTTTCAGGAAAAGAATTAAGTCTTCTGCTATGCAGTAGTTTTGCTTTAATTATGGCAAAAAAAGTCTAGAGAGTATACTAGTTAATAAGCGAAGTGCAGCAGAACTGACAGGATCAAGACAGAGCAGTTATCTTTGCACTGGGAGCTTTCCTGTTGCCGCTTCATACATTAGGTACTGTACAGTATAAACCTATTGTGTATGTGGAGGTATACACGCATATATATATATATATACATACATACATATATACATGCATATGTGTAAACACATATACGTAGTGCATGTAATTGAGCAGCAGGCAAGTGACAGAAGCTCTTAATTCTTTGGTAAGGAATTCCTGCTTACTTTAAATCACTTGAGCACCCCCCTTCTTGAGCACCCTGACAGCCCGAACTTTTCCATCTATCATGTAACTATAAACGAATTACCTTTGGTCACTTTGGGTTAGAATATTTCAATTGGATCTAGGCACTGCTGTAAGCCTTGCGGCGGCGGTCTCCTAAGTATGATCTTGGTGGCAGATGTTAATGGGAATTTTTGCTTTGTTTCGCGGTACATACAGTTAGCCTAAGAACTCAGGTTTCATGAGATAATAATCACTCTGGAAAAATCTTTTGAATTAGACAGTGTACTTTAGTAGGAACAGGACGGAGCACATCACAGACGCACATTCACGGTTATGCAAGTGATGCAACAGACATCGTAGTTTAATCATTATTTTCTGCCTCTCTTAAATTCCTTATGGGTCCAGAAGGGCAAAGCAAAACACTCCCCCTCCTCCAGTTTGTCCCTCTATCCTGGCTCACATGTGGCTGGGTTCAGTACTAGGGACTCACAGTTAGTCCTTCTCAAAGGAATGACGAAGCCAAAGCATTATGGAGTTCAGTCAGACTTTTGGATACACTTTGGCCCCTGGGTTTCTGAGAGTAGACCTAACTAATACCTGATAGCAGAGAATAGAGTTTAAAGCCACTAGATGTTTTTTCAGTCTTCGCTTAGGTATTGCGTAGACATTAATTTCTAGTGTTAAGCACTTGGTTTGGGGAGATGTTTCCTGTTTCATTATATAACAATTGGCTAATGATTCCTAAGGTCTCCACTAATGATGCGCTTTTAAAAAATACACATGGAAAAACATAAACATTGACTCAGGTTATAATGACCAGTGAAATATACTTGTACATTGAAATATTATTGAGGATGTGTCCAATTTCAGTGGCCGTGGGCAGGCCTGTAGTTTAGAGCAAAGAATGGTGTATTAGGAGATCAGATTTCTCTTACCAGTTCTGCCATTAACTTCCTGGTTGATCTTGGGCAGGTCACACGGACTCCTTATGAGGCTGCTTTGCCATCTGTAAAATGAAACTAACAGTATTTAGCTGCCTTGTAAAATTCTGTGTGATCCTTCACTAAAAATGCCCATGGAGTTCGATACGTAATGAGAAAAGGTTCAAAACTGGAGGTAGGTTGTTTTACATCATCCGAGGCTTTAGCCCATGCGGGGGAGATAGAATTGAACAGAATCTTGATTGAGGTAAATGTAACATCTCAAGACAAACAATCGAGTCTGGAAAAGGCAGGCGTATTAGGGCAGGGGCTGTGTCATATGCGGAAGAAATCAATGTTATGCAAACAGGGCTCTGAGTCACTCTTGCTAGCCTCGCCTGAGAATTCCCCCAAAGGATACCGTGTCCAAAGCCACTGCCGAATCTCTCCCTGTCTTTCCCAATGAACAAATCTATAATTCTTGGAGGACAGGTAATGAGTCGAGGGAGAATTTGGAAGAATATGGAGTATCCCTAGCGGCATCTTGTTTGTAGTGACCAAAGGTAGTGACAGCTGCATGGCCTGCAGTGAACACAGGGTGAACTGCACAGTTTCAACTGGCAAGCGTGTGTGTCGCACAAACGCATCACCAGCATCAGTATTTAGTAGCCACATGTCAGTTTCCTCAATAGAGAGGCCAAGGATTCAACTGGCCATGTAGCCTGGACTAGCCTCTGACTGACAATGGGTTGGTACAAAGCAGGGCTGAAGAAAATTTGTCCCACAGTACCCAACAAAGTATACCAGGTCTCGTAGCCTGGCACTTCTTAGCAGGCACAGAAGAAACTCGGGATCCTAGCAGGGATCCTCTCACTTAGTTGATGCTGAATCTAAGGTTCCCATTCAATTTCCTGCATCAGGCCGTGCTCTCAAGGTAGAAGACTTCTACTGCCAGTTGCTTTCAGCTGAGCAAAGAATGCAGTCGGGTCATACAGGGCTTCATTACAAGGAATATACTCCTTTAAATTCAGATTCTTTTCCATCAGACACAAACCTGGTATTATCTTCTTTTTATCATTGCAAATAAAGGACAGGCTCATAAAGCAGAGGTTACAGACAATGTTACTGCAGCTGAAAGAGTAAATGAATGCTCACAGCATTTCTCTTTGTCTTATTCCTCATATCTGGCCACTGGAAGGTTGTATGGTGGGAACTACAATAAGCTAGCCGCATTTTTTCTAATTTTCATATTGCAAGGATATTAGTTCAACAGAGGCAGTTAGCAAGTAAAATTGGTTGTGCCTGGGAAGTTTTGAGCTCCCTGTTCTGTGAACCTCGAAGTTCAGAACCACATCGTTCTCTTTATCACCTAAAAATCCCCGCCCTTCCTTTTTGTATAGATGTACAGAAAGCTTGATTTTTGGTGGAAGTTAAACATTTTCAGGCTTTTGCATCTAGTGAATGATTGCTGCATTCTGCCATGGAGGTAGCTGCATTTCAGCGCTGAGTGAATGAGTCTTACAGAGCTAAACCTCATTTAACAGAATCACTATTATGTGAAAAAACTCATTTGACTTTGGGAGAAAAGAGGAGAAAATATAAGTGGCTTGGCCAAGCAACGATGAAGTGGTGAGAACAATATAGTGATCTGAAGGGCACAGTCCCTCCAACAGGAAAGGAATTATTCACATTTAAACAAAGCAGTATAGCCAGGAATGAAGGAAGGGAAATAAGAAAGGAAATATTTAAATGGTAGCAGAAGGTATCTCCTGATAGGGAGGTCCATTAAGTTGTGGAATTGTATCCCATAGGAATTCCTGATTTCTTGGAATATATATAACTAGATGGCATTAATAACAAGCAAGCATACAGTAAGAAATAATCTTGCATTGGCTAAAGAGATAGATAATGCCCTAGCAGGCCAGCTGGACCCTTTATGATATGATGACATGACGCATACAAAACAAAGTCATGTTTTCAGCAGATATCAAATATCCCCAAAAATCCATCTCTGTTCCTAAAGCCCATTCAAACAAAAGATTTCCATATTACTTTAATAAAAAGATTCAAAACAGCTAAAAAAAACAGTTGAATAAAAAGATTCAAAACAGTTGAAAAAGGCTGAGCTTCACTTAGATTAATTTGCCATAGTCTTCAATTAAGGCATGCTGAAATTCAAATGGAGTCTAGGCTCACTAGTTACAATCAGCAAAACGTTTAGGGATCCAACTTTTGGGAAAGGTTTCTATAAATGGAGAGGTAGAGACTTTCAAAAGCATTTGTCATTGGCCTGACATCCGTGCAGTTAACTAGGGCTTTAGGAAATCCTATCTGTGTGTAGACAGCTCTGATGGTGATTACTACTCCTGAAAGTGTCAGAAAGGTTTGAGTTTTTCTCCCAAAGAATCATTCTTTAAACTGAGAGCTAACAGGAATGAGGATTTTTCCACTGTAATCCCAATTAATCTACTGGAGTCTATACACGCATGGCCATATTTACCAGTCCCAACTGTTTAAAAATACCAAGGCAGAGCCTAAATCATGCAATTGGCATAAAAATCACGAGTACTTGTAATACCATGTGGGTTTGGTTTTACTTGTTTTCTCTTTTCTATCCTAATTTTTTAAAGGGATTTGGATATCTGACTCCCATTAAATGACTTTAAAAACACCTTAACAATGCAGTCCTTTGAGCCTTCAGAGCGCCGACAGGCCCCTTTTCAAGCCCCCACAAGCACTGGAAACATACTTTTTAAAATAAGAACTGAAATTCTCATGCTGTCACTTGACTAGAGGAGCTGGAAAACCCACAACAAACACCGTTAGGCTCATGATGAAATACTAGACAGTACGATATTCAGCACTAGCCTCCAATTTTCTCTAGTGCCAGTAACTGAGAGCTGATTTTGTAGCACTTACGTGGCTATCTACCCAGCTGAAAATCACAAATCTAATCACTTGGTTTCCAAACTCCTCAGAGTGCACTTACAAATATTCATTTCCAATCAATTTGCACCTGCTAATATTTCTGAACGCTCACATGTGATGACAGAGTCAGAAGCAATGCTGGTGCTTACTATTTCTATAGCAATGGCATAAAGAGGCTCTGTGCATAGATCACAGCCCATTGTCCAAAACAGGCACAGCGTAAATTGGAATTTCTTTTGAGAGGTTCTTTGAGAAAATCAGCATATACATGCGTCTTTCTTTACGCCATCCCCTTAGCTTCTACTAGATTCATAATTCAGACAGTCCTCAAGGTGCCAGGGATCCTGAAACAAACATCTTGGTCTGCTAAAAGAAATGAGATTATCTGTCCAGGGTTCACCCACCAAGCCCAAGTCTAGGTAAAAGGCAGAGCAGAACTAGAGAGCCCTCTTCCTCGGGCTCACATCTGACGAGACACAGGCTGAACACTGGCCAGATTGCGACAGCCTCCCCCTTCTTCCCGATAAGTAGGCATATAAATAAATAAATAAACGGCATCCAAACTGCACTGAGAACTCAATAAAACAATCACATCAAATATGAGGAGGTATAAATCTCATGTCTGCACAGGTAACCCACTCAATTGCTTTTATTATGGCTCAGCCTGACTCCATTTATTACCATCCGTGGCCTGGGTGAAGGATGTTTGCATGGAGGGTGGTCTCCTGGTGAAATCCTATCCCTGGAGCAGTGACAATCAGCCCATACAGAGGTAGATTTTGGTGGGGAGACCAAAGGCAGATCCATCTGTCTGCATGAAAACCAATCAATAAACCTGTAACTAGACCCCTTGTCGCTGGGAAATGGACAACACAATAGTTCAATCCTGGAGCCATAGGAGAGGAATAGCTGTGGTTGGGGTGTGAAGAATGACAGGATGTATGCATGAAGTGTTTGAGACATAGGGACAGAATATGTCTGTCCATACAGATATCAAGGAGGAGTGATGGGATAGGGGAAGAGTAGAGGGTATGTTTATATATATATATATATATATTTAGTAGGCAAATTTGAAAGGTTGGGTGTTCAGAGGTGGGTATGGGGAAGGAAAAAGCAGAGTTTTAGTAGGGCATTTATATCGGGACTGTGAGTGCAATGCGGGTAGGTACCTTTGGGGAAATGTTCTGGTTGGATACTATGTATGAGTATATTGGTATATGGCAGGGAACATGTATCTCTGGGCAGGCACGTAGACGGTGACACAAAATGCTGGTAGGCTAAAGGCAGCATATACGGGAGTTCGATGTGGTTGGGGAAGGATATTCCTTTGTCCTCTGTCTGGCTTGGGATTTATGTGTGTACCAGTTTTGACAGAGAGGAGAAAGAGTGATGTGCCAAAAGCCTGAGCTAACGGTCTGTGAGTTCACAGATATGCTTTCCAGAAAATGCTATGTATGAAACATTTACCCAATCCTCACTGTTAAATCAGGAAGGGAGATTCTGGTGGCTTGTCTCTGCCTGTATGAAAAATAGAAGTAGGACATTTCTGGCTGCTGTCATCCACTAGCTCTGCAGTTCCTGTAGTGTTTCTAAAATCTGTACGGCATATTGTTCCCCAGGCTTCTAGCAACTCCCCCAACACATACACACATGCATACACACACAGATATGCTGGAGTTTGCCTCTATTAATTGTTCTCTCCTGGGGGCCAATTTAGTTTTTATTTCTTTGGCTTAATTTTGAACAGTTCCTCTTCCTTCCAACGTTAAGCACCCTCCCCTTTTCACAGGGTCCAAGGCACAGGGTTAAACTTCCCTCTCTGGTTGGGAGGCAAATTGCATCAGGAATAGCTATCAGCCATCACTGTACTTCACTTGAGAGGGGTGCTATCCATGTTTTGCAAGGCAGATTGATGGCTGTTTGTCAATTTATAAAAGAAATAGCAGAGCCTGTGACCGGATGACAAAGTCACAAAACCCTCACATATCTGTCAGACACAGTGCCCTGCACCATGTCCAGTTTCTGGATAGTTTGGGTGGTTCTGGCAATAATACCAGTACCAATTTCTTTGGTCAGGGAGGGTTAGTATCCCAGCCCTTTGATTCCTGGAACTAGTCCTCATTTTCTTCAAGCTGGGCGGAAATATGAGGGCAACCTCATTACCCCCCTGCCCATTTCCACGCTCTCCCTTTAAAATTGCGATAGAGTCTTTGGGCACTAACATTTGGGTGCTTCTTAAAGGGACTGTTGCCTTTCAACACACTCATGTTTCTCCAAAAATTCTTTTAAGAACAATTTTTGGTCACTTGCCTTTAAAAAGAAAAACACAGCACAATGTAGCTATGTAATAGGGCCCGCTGTTAATATTTGCCTGAATTTAGGTTTCTTGGTTGTTTAAATTTAGACTTTCAAGCTTGAAAAATTATACATTTATACATAAATTATACATACACAAAAATACATATACGCTTATTTATAAAATCAGTAGGGAAGGGAGGAGATGTAGAAGAGAAGAGGAAAGGAAGGAATAATATCTCTGAAGAAAAGGAGATCGTGTTTGCATACTGACTGCATAGGGGAAGCGTATTTCTGGGATGTGCTACGTACGAATGGGCCAAAGCTGTGTAAGCAGAGGCAGAGCGGAAAATTAATAACGTCGCAAATTCCCTATCCCTATGGAACAAATGGCAAATTTAGAGTTTTAAAGGGACAATGTTTGTGGTGCTGTCTCTGGCAGACAGCCAGCCAGCCACAACACGAAGCAGTCAGAGGCGGTGGAGAGCACGGCTGGGTGGGGTTGAGGGAGGAAAGGGCAAGAGATAAAGATGGAGTGAGAGGCTAAGGCAGATTTGACTTGGATAGTGTCAAAACCAGACCTGCTGTGGTTTTACAGAAGGCAGTCCTGGCCATTGTGCCAAACAAGATGCAGAGAGTCATCCAGTATTGACATCCAACTCCCTTACATGGCTTTAGCAATTTCAGGCTACATGTGTGCCTGAGTCGGGGGTCTGTGCACACGGAGGCAGCAAGGATGGGGACAGAGGAAGGGTATCTGGCCGTACAGATTCTTGTGAGGCGCACAAGCTGGAGAGCAGGGAAGAACTCCCTGGGTGAGTTTGCGTGCTTGCACATGAGAGAGCACGTGTACATTCGTAAAAAGATGAGTGCCGTGATTCTAACCCCCTTTTGCGGATTACATGAATTTTTTTTGTGACCTGCAAATATTTAAAGAAAAATACATGCCTATGTGTGACCCTACGATGGGCCTTTGTCCCTGGCAGGCAAAACTGGCGGATCTGGTGGCACAGGGAGACATGAAATGGCAGAGAGTGTGGGCCGTTTCATGTGGATACGTATACAAGGAAATGCCACTGGCACAGTGAAAGGCAGGGGATAAAGTGATCCTGGGGAATACTGTCTTTAGAAGAGTGCAAGAGGAGGGTGCCATCCCTCTAAACAAAGCCTTTGTACTACTTAGAACACCACCTTTCCAAAATGAAAGCACCTTCTGCACCATTTGAATGTGCTCTTGGATCATTCTGTGCACAGTGAAGTAATTTGAGCATGGAAACCTTGGTGCATTTGTGCAGATAGACTGCTGAGTCTCTATTGTTCCACCAGACAATCTTCTCTGTAATAGATATTTGGGCGAGACGTGCCCTATACTCCATGACATGTGTACAAGGAGGAGCGTGGGCATATCACTAGGGCAACATGTCCAGCTGGGAGTATAGACTTATAGCATGTAGGTATTACTGGTCTGTGTAAGAACTAAGAATAGTATTATCCATGGAAACAACATCATAACTCTGCAGTTACATGGAGGGAGTCACAGGGGCGAGCAAAGGCATGGCAATGCACGTCTTGGGAAGCCTGTCTAGGTTTGTGTGGCTCTGCACAGGATTCTGCATGACTGCTTTCCAATGGCAAGGCAGTCGTGTGAATGCACCGATGAACTGTGGCTGTGAACAGATGCATGGGGGACCTAGCAGTGCTCCATGTGTTTGTCAGCAGTTCTTTTGGGTGGACCTGGGTATACAGTGATATGGCAGCCATACCATTAACATGCGAGGAGAATGCAGCTGGTGAGATGGGCAGCGTCAGTAACACTGTGTGTGAGCATGTGTACCACAGACTGGCATCTGCTGAGATGTGTGAACACAGAAGGTGTATGGCAGGGTGGGCATACATATACTTGGAGACGCCATGTACAAATGTGGGGACATGTGCGTGTTGGGGGTACCCAGTGCATCTGAGGGAATGAGGGTTGTATATGGCATGATGTATCTGTCAGGGAGCAGATGTGTGCTAGTTCATCTGCTACACGATGCAAGAAGGGAATACCTGGGGATAGTGGGGGCAGAGGGGGTTACACTAAAGGAGATCTTTCTAATGATAGCTATAGTTTAATGCACTGGACTCTGCCCTTCTCTCCTCTCCCCTCCCCTCCCACTCTTCTCCTCATTACCCAGGTTATCTTGTTTGGGTTAAGAGGCCAATTTCAACAGACTATAATTGAAGAGTGAAGAGAATCTGATAAGATAAGGAAGGGACATCATTCCTCAAGGGATCAATAGAGGTTTCATGTTCCTCCTTCCCCTGCTGTGTCCCTAACACGCTAACACTCTGTGTCCATGGGCCTAGTTTATTTGCTCTGCTTGTCTGCCAGCCCAGAAAGGATGCGTGGGAGTAGGGGGAGGTTGTAGCCCCCGTCTGTCACACAGCCAGAGCAAGGGAGGGGGCATAAGGAAGGGACAATGGGGACACCAGCAGCAATACGGTCCCCTCTGGGAGCCAGGAGCAGGCAGGGAGGTGACAAGCCTGATGCCCTCCTGGCTCTGGCAGGGGCACGGGCTCACAAGGGAGGTGTTCACCTTTGGCCTTTTATCTCAGCATTGTGCTCTGCAAGGGAAGGATATTGATAATTTGTCTAGATTTAGACTTGCTTTTCCTAGTGTCCTCATGCAGACAAGCTCAAAGGTTTTTATAAGCACTCCCGAGGTGACCTCTCAGGGCCCCTCAGGGTGAGGGAGATATAATTACCCCTACCACAAGGAGGGCTAGTAGCCACTCCTGATGAGGTTTATGCTAGGATCTGAGGTTCAGGTTTAATGGCCCCAGTATCTCACAAGCCATTCTTAGCAGTTTTTTTGGACCAAACCAGCATGAGAGGATCCCCTTAAGATAAATGGAGCTGCCTCAGCAGTGAATACAGGTCCCTTCATGGCAGTGCTGCCAGGGCTCCCATGCTGCACAGGTGGTTTGTCCCACTCTTGCCTCATGCCCCTTGGCAGGAAGACGTGTATCTCGCACAAGCAATGTGAGATCCGTACAAACCCATGCAGCAGGGATCAGCGCTGCCTGGTGCGTGCAGGCAGCTGGGGCAGTGTAAAGAAGTCCCTCTGGGAGGCCCAGCCTCTCACATCGAGTGAGCATTGTGGGTGCTTCCCTGTCCCCGTGGCCGGCATAGGGATGCTCGGGCACAGGGAGATGAGCTGGGAGGTCAGCACAGTGCAGGATCCAATCCAGATCCCATACAACAGGGCTGGGCAAGTTTCTGGAGAGCCTGCGACACAGAGGGGTCTGGGGCTGAGATATCTTCTTCCAGCTGATTTCTCTTTTATTTTTAACACCCAGAGAAACAGACGCTGAGAGCAAGTCAGTCATGCAGTGAGCATGTGGCAGAGTTGGGAATACAACCCAGATCCCCTGACTCCCAACCTCAGGCTTTAACCACTAGACCATGCTTCCCTCTAAGCCACCTTGAACTTTCCTCAGTGAGGATGGGGGCTACTAAGCCTCTGTGGGCTGCAGTTTACCAAGCTGTCAGGAGTGTGCTCACTGGACCGCCTCACCAGAGACAGCCTTCCTCACACACGCTAAAAAAGTTGAAAAGAAATTCATTTCATGGCCGGTGGTTGCTTAAAAAAGGCGATTCCAGCATATGTATGTGATAAATGTTAACTGTGCATTAATCGCATTAAAGAGGACCCTATAAACTTTTCATTTCTAATTAAATTCTGGCCGGTGATTCTGGCGAAGCCAGCACACTCCGGGCCTTTGTTTATGTGGAAAATTAAAATGCAAATACAATGGAATTTATTTCCATTACTAGAGTGATATGCTGGGCTCCTCTGTTTAACAGCCTCCAATTATTTTCAAACAGGTCTCTCTCTCTCTCTCCCTCTCTCCCCCCCCTCTCCCTTCCTCACTCCCTCATTTTTTTCCTCCCCCTATTACCCTGATGCTGCTGCCCCAGTGTGAGGGGTGGGAGCTGCTAAAGCAGTGGGTGGGCTAAGGATGGTGTCATCTGTTCAAGGTCAAATGCAGGCAGGAATACAGAGGAGGAAGGGGGAAAAACAGTGGGAGAGCACAAACAAGGAGGCAGGGGAAGTAACAAGGCTTGAGCTAATGCAAGGAGGAGTAAGGAGTTACCTGTTAGCAACCTCACTGAAAAATATAAGCTAAACTCACTGGCTTGCTAAATCCCAGACGTATAGATGACCTGACTGAGAGAGGTCACGGGTCTTTCACTGATGTAATATTTTGGTGCGAGGGTGCAGTTGAGAGTCTTCTCTGGAAGTTTTCTGAATCTTTCACAGCCTTTTTCATAGACTTTGTCTGGATGTGACTGCTGCTGGGCCAAATCCTGATGGCCGAGGAAGCACAGAGCAGGCCCAATGCCAGACACATTGCCTGCACCGAGCAAATAAATCCGTGCGGCAATGACACATAATCATCAGCTGAAAAATAACTGAACTCTCTTGTTCATTTCCAAGGGACCAAATGTGGCTCCGCTGTCTTAGGGCATTAGCGTACAATATCCACACAAGTCAGAAGCTGTTGCACAAACCCAGAGATTCACTGTACATGTAAAATTTCTTAACAAAGATATTTACTGCTAAATGCTGCTGAAATAGAATCCCATTCTTCTTACATATATAAGAGACCCAGGTCAGTTCAGACATGGAACATCGTCAGGCAGTCACACACAAATCAGAGGCATCTGCTAACTGACAGGGGTGCCCTTCTCTGTGTTAATGTAGAAAGTCACACAGGATGACCCTTGCAAAGGCAAGTGTGCAGTTCACTGTAGACGTATGTAGTCACTTACAGATCCCTTCACAGACTCAGTCAAATCTATTTGAAACTGCACACTATAGTCTTGCATATATTTGTGAAGAAACCTAGGATATGGAGACTTACCCAAAACCATAACTGAAAAGTCTTAGCAGAACCCCTGAGTGCACCAGAAGGTGCACACACACGTAAACATATTCACACAGCCTTAGAAATATGCTGGCACACACATGTTATTCACAAGTTAGTGGCCACAGACCTTGAAGCACCCGGCTGAGAACCAGCCACCCCGTGTGTCCCACACACGCAAGCAGCGTTCCCTCGGCACACCCCGCTGGCAGGGAGAGCTCGGGAGCCAAAGGGATATTCTTTTAGTGCATGTGAGCATCTTAAGGAATCACCTAGTGTAAATGATCCTGCCCCAGCCGAGACAGGGAAACAGGAGAAGGACACATTCACTTACAACACTGAAAAGAGGCCATTACCCAGTCAAACAACCCAATCCTTGACATCATTATTCAATACACAGGAGCCCTGAAATGCACACTAACTCAATCACAGAGACACACGATTACAAAATAATACTGATGGAATCAATGAGACGGACATGCGGTCATACAAAGCGCACCCACCCCGGTGTTAATACACAATAACAGCCGCCCAACAAGGGAATACAAAACAGCCATTCACGACCACAATGGCAAAACACGGGCCCACGTTCTCAAAGGAGAACTGAAAACTCTGGCAACAAAACCCACCCTGGCCAGAGGGGGCTCAGAGCAAAACTTAGGGTGTGGGCAGAATCTGGCTGTTGTCAGTCTAGCAAGTAACAAATAGTAAAGCCTTAGCGAGGAGCGCACCCAGCGAGCTGATGCCCTAGTGAGGCTGGTGGACACCCCAGGGCAGTCAGGACCATGCAGGATCGCACCTGCTGCCATTGAAATAGACCGGTCCAGTGAAGTGACACCTTTGCTCTATGACCAAAAGCATCATGCAGTCACATAGGCAGGGGTGCGTGACATTCAAGACTCACCATAACACTAGCCAACATAAGGGAAGCAAAACCTACTGAATATCAGAAATACAACACATCCACACTATGAACAGATGCAAATGCTGTTCAGCACCCAAAGCCACACAACCATCTCACAAACGTGCCTCCGCGAAACAGCCCAGTCCTCTTCCCAAGCCACAGCAGCACACCCAAGTCTATCACAGCACTAGTGTCTTTCCCCTTCAGAGAGGAAAAAAACAAAGTGCCCACATAAAACATACTCATAACGCCACAAATGATCGACCTTCCTCACGCCTCACAGACTGTGCCAGAGCATGCTAACCCAAGCGCTTAACAAAGCGCCAGCTTTTCCAAATCCTGCATGATCTTCTTGGGAGGGAGATGGGGGAATCGTACTCCAGGTCCTTTCCCTGGCACAACAGGCATTGGCTCGTACCAGGTTGTGTGCGGAGGAATATGCCATTACTGAAAACGCCAGCCAGGCTGGGGGAAGGCTGCTGTCGGTTGTGTGTGCCTGCGTGCGCTGTGTGTACAGGAATTCCCCTTCCTCTACCGAGCGCCGCTGCTTGTAGCCATTAAAAAGCCCAGGTCCTCATGCTGGGTGTTCAGTGAGTATTGATTCAGTCTGCAAGCAATTTTAATATTTCTTCAGGGACTTTCCAGCAACAGCACAAGTCATTAATTCACCCTCCCAAATTGCTTATTCAATAGCAGGAACATGGCTCCTGAATAAAGTCCCAGAATTTATGTGACTCACATGAGTCAGGAGGTCAAACAACTGTTATGGAGCGAAGTTAAAAATCCAAATAAAATATTGACACTTTTTTGGGGAGTGGGAGGAGGGGGAAGGGGGAAGGGAAAGAAAAGGTATTTAAAATAGGGTTTTGTTGCAATGCCCCCAGGATAAAGAATGGAAAGAGATTGAAGACAAGTTGGAGTTTGTAAAATCAATGGGATTTATTGCATATCCACTTGGCATTTAATAACTCCTTCCTTTCCACCTCCCCCTGCTCTGTATGTACATGGGGGAGATAAACTCTTCAACAAAACTACAAATAGCCAGCCACAAAGTACACAGACGGAACAGCCAAACACCAACACACGACGGCAGGCACGTGCAGGGATGAATATTACTGCAAGGCAGTGGCATAGCATCAGAGGATCCTCCCAGGGTCTTGACTGAGCTAGACAGAGCCCATCACATATGGCACTACATATGCCCATGGAGTAGCAGACAGTCTATGTCCACAGTCCTTGTAAAAAAAAAGGTGGGAGGGGAAACTGAGGCATAGAGTGCATTAAAAGAGCCTGCTCAGTCACAGAGCCCATCCATCAGGGTGGCTGCATTAGGATCCAGGTCTCCTGATGCCCACTTAGTGGTTTTGCTGCAGGACACTGCCTTTTACGGGAATGAAAGCACACGCGGTGACCGAGATCAGACCGCAAGAAGGCATCCATCTGACAGGAGGGACACACGAACCACACAAGAAGAAATGCATCCACAGACACCAGGCAAGCCCATCCGTATGCAGATAGATGCACAAAGAGATACAAATATATACATGCTTTTACTGAGCTCATTGCTATTCAGAAAGCACCGCAGCCAGATTACACACAGAAGTAGAAACATACCTGTGGACAGACAGACATGCAAATGACCGTGTGTACAAATGCACGAGCACATACACACACACACTGGTACATCAGTGTAGTCCCCTATAGCTGTGTACCCACACCAAAAAAGTCACACAATCCAATGTTTTGTTACAAACCTAGATTTTACTTACAGTGGCATCTTTTTAGCTAGCTGCACGTAAATGGATGCCCACACACACTCAACTGCATTCTGCACAAGCATATTAATATATAGGACTACCTCATTATATGATACTGGTAACTGTTTCAGTGAAACTGTGCTAATTTTCTACCAGTCAAAGACCTGAGACTGTAGTAGCTGTCAAACAATGTTTATTCATTAGCACTAACTCCGTAAAAAAACAAGCACACAAAAATATAGCCTAACCATCTGATCAAATAGGACTTAACGGCTTGGGATATTTAAGTGGTCTTTCTTTGCTTTGTTTGGTTTTTTGTTTGTCTGGTTGGCTTTTTAGCAAAGCTTTAGGGCAGGTGCTTTCTCTGAATTGAGATTTTCCAAAAGGCAATTTTTCAAGGGCTTTTTTGCATTGTGATAAAAATGTTTCACAACATTTTCCTCCTGAGATGTCTTTTCACCAAATACACAGTGTGGTTTTAAAAGTAATCAAGATAATGAAAAGTCTGAAATTTCCATAATGATGCTTAAAAAAGATTAATATTTTTGCATTAAAAATATGCTTTTGTGTTATTTTTAAGATTGTTTTGTTCATGATTGATTTTGCAACGGCCCTTTAAAAATGGCAAAAATGGCAATCTCTGGGCTACCTTATGCTACCTCCTGTCTTCGTAGACTACAATATATTCAAGAAAAAATGTAAAAGTAGTATAGCTGTTTGCATACCATCACCTATGTTCTTCTGTACTCCTCTGCCTATGAATCCTGATTGCATCTGATCTCGTCCAATCTAAATTAGATCAAAAAATTAAATACATGCTAATTTACAGCTGGAGGTATTCCCATTCATTAGGGGAGCAAGTACTAGTTCAGATTAAGGGGACCATATTTTGAAATAACAGAACTAGATAAAATCCCTAAAATTCTCTAGAATATCATGATATTACAAGATATGTAATTTGGAATACAGCATTTCACTGCAAAAGCCTAAACTGTAAAATTTATATAATTAGATATTTATAACTCAGGTCTTCAGGTAGTGTTAATCAATTGCTCCTCTTCTATGCTTACCCCAGCTGGTGCCCGGCTCAGTGTGTCAAGCTCTGGACAAATCAGTCTTAGAAATCGCAAAAGCTCACAGGGAGAAAAGTTGCCTGCACGGGGATGTAGGGATGAAGAAATGGTTGTGTATGTAGGAGGATCATTTAAACTGTTGCTCTTGGGAGACTGTTTGTCAATTTGGAGTTGTTGAAGGAGTCTCAGCTGAGACGGTTTCATTGACAGGGAACAGGCAACAGCCTTGTTTACACAGGGGCAAATGAGAAAATTAATCTGAATTAACTTTGCAAGTGCATCGGTTAAAAGCATTAAAACATTGTTCAGATGCTCATTCAAAATTTGAGCATCCTAAATTGAATTTAGTTTACTTCATTTCCAAAGTGAATTAAGCTAAACTAAATTAAAGCTGCCTTAATTCTAAACAAGGGAGTCAGAGGTGTAATGTAGTTTAACTAGACCACTTTAATTTCACACATTCAGTTAATTCAAATTAGTTATTTTGCATAGCCGTATGTAGGTAAACCCTTGCTAACTCCCATGGACAGAGACTGTATTTATATAGGGACTGGGAAAAGGGGACACGGAAGTCCAGTGTTCTCTCTGTCGGCCACCACGATAGTAACAGAATGGGATAGGAATAACATGTTGCTGAAGGCCCAGGGAAACCCATAGCTCTGCAGTTAATCAGATGGACACTAGATAATGGGATTCAGAAATAGAGCAGATCTGCACTCAGAAAGTTGTACAATTGTGCGAATGCATGCACTGGTATGGGCCTTATAATACAGCAAGGTTCCACATTAATTATCTATCAGTATTCAGATCCGTTAAATATTACATAATGGATATTACAGTCTTGTTACGGATCAGTTCTAGCTGGTTATGACTTACTATTTGTAATAACTGTGCTTGGTGCTGTACAAAAACATCCATATACCTGGCTGGTGATGGTTCCAAGCCACAGATCTGAACAGCCTATTTGCCCATTAAACTCTGTTAAAAACTGTAATGGTTCAATAAGTGTTTATTATTCTTCATGGGGTCAGAATATATAATATGTGACCCAAATGTCTAACTGCATATCCCCGCAGTTGTAAATGCAGACCTATGGGCAAAGATAAATAAGTACACGCATTGTGTGGTAAATTAAAATGCACTAAGAGACAAATGCTAGCGCATTTGCAAACACAATATAGATACATAAACAAACATATAGCTCCTATTCTCTAAATATTAGACCTGATAGTGACTTACATGAGCCAAGCAGACTGGATACAGATTTGTCTTTTCATTATAAAAAGACGGCTTTGTCCTATAAATCTGAAAACTAGCCTATCTTCTACAGAGGTGGGCACCAACTTTATGCTGGGAGCCCACGTAGCACCTGCACTCCGAAGTGCCTGCCTGTGCCTGGCTGCTTTAGGCAGCATAATAAAGCAAGGAACAAATAATAGCAAAAGCAGTGAGGACTAGAACAGGAAGGGAAAGATTCAAGTTCTCTGTGGAAATTTTCAACTTTTCAATGTGGTTTTCATTTTAAATTAGAACTTTAATAAAATTCTGCAGCTACATTTCAGTGTAGTTGGAACCTGCTGTTTCAATAAAATGTAAATATATTCTAATTTTATTTTTTTTAGCTCTGAATCACCCTAAAAAGGTCATTTTAGAGAGAAAAACCACCAATTTTTCCATTCTGATAATGCTGAAATTCTTATCACAATTTTGTTCATTTATTTAAAACCTGAGGTAAAAATAACATTAGATCTAAATTGACAACATTCCCAGCACTGTTTTTATTTTGATTTTGGGCAAACATCTTCTACTGGTAAGGGCTCCGCTATGAAATTTTCACCAGTTCTGACAAACGTAAGGGAGGCACACGCAGTGACACCCCTGTAAAGGGGATAATTTACTTACCCACCACAGGCAAGCACGTACTGCGGTGGAGGACTCTACAGGATACAGAGATGATACAGAGATAATACACAGCTGATACACAGCTAATACACAATGCTGCCAAGCCCCAAAGTTAAAAAGTCCTGAGTTACACTCTCCAAAACCAAGAGACTGGCATAAAATTCACAAGGCTGTAAATAAGAATGTATTTGGGTTTTTCTCCTTTGCCTCCAGTGCTGGCCCCTTGGGAGGCAGCCAGGTCCCACTTCCACCTGGTCTTTGCAGCCATGAAAGCCAGAAATACCTTGGTATTAAATGAAAGCTGAAATAATTGCATATCTTCAAGATCTGAGGTTTTACACAAAATACCAGATATGGCATAACTTGCAAGAGAGTTGAGAATGTTATCTACATTTATCTGATTCCTCCCAGTTCAAGACTCCTTTCGTAATACACACGTGTCTTCTGTTAATCAAAATGAATGTCCACAAGGAATTCAGCACAGACTCCTGAATTTTAATAACTGGAAATGGGCTCAAAGCAAAGCTTTCAATTAAAAGTTCCCATGCTCCAGATTAAGATATTTAACCTTGGCAAGCTCATGTGTTTCTGTAGGTCTTCTTAACTCACCCGCTGGCACAGCCGCTGTTCTGACAGCTCCGGCCCGTGCTGCGTGGCAGTCACCGGCGCGCTGGCAGCTCGTGGGGCTGTACCCTACGCCAGCTCCGTGCTGCTGCAGCAGTGCTGCTAGCAGGAACCAAGCCGGCCGCTTTGAACTGCAGTCATTGCAATGTAGGTGTGCTCTTGGAAAATCATTAATTCCTAGGAGCTCAAAAAGTTCTGGGCATTTTCACGGCAGAAATCTCTTGCTAGTGAAGGGGACCTAGTCGCTGGCAACGCTTCTCTCCTGCTCTCTTCCTGTGGCCTGTCATTTTTGAAGCTTTTGGTCTTTTGTTGCAGAGACTATGAGTTTGGTGACGGGGAGTGGTAGGTCTGTAGCTGCTGGGATGGATACTGTTGTGGGTGCTGTGAGTTGAATATCTGCTCTGTGGTTGCCCGTGGTATTAGAATTTGGATTTGATGACCAAGGTGGCTCCTTCCAGGCCTGTGTTTCTAGGTCCAAGACCAGCAGAAACCTTTTTGTCCTTTAATATCTCCCTAATTCACCTTAAACCTGGGACGTCAAATATCTACACCCAGGATCAAGTTTGCTTCCAGTATTTTGTTAACTGTATGACATCTTCTAGATGTTTGGATTTTAATGAATTTCTAGCTTTCCTGACTGCAAAGGAAGCCTTCCAAACATGAACTGAGTGTAATAAAAGTAGAAACACCTGCCTGAGGACATTTCTATGCTGCAGTCACTGCTTGACTGCAGCTCATGTAGATGTACTTTAGCCAGCTTTAAGCCAGCCAGCCTGGGTCCTGATGGCTCTGTAGCCACAAGCTTTGCAGAACACAGCAACTATTCAAGCACACCTTCTGTCTCCCAGGTGGGTTTTGTGCCCTCACACAAATCCACTTGGATGAACGCGAAGATGTTTCTCAAAGCCTAATGCAGCGATTCATTCTGGGAGGTCAGGCTAGGCAACTTACACGTGTGGGGCTGACCACTGTCAAGCCCATTGGTACCAGTGGCACGAAGTTGTGTGTTCCAGCCCAGCAGGATGAGTTGGCAGGCCAGCCCCCTGCCTGGCAGATCCTCCCCTCCCAGAAGGCAGGCACCATCACCTTTCTTTCCTTCCACCCCTCTTCCTTACATCTGGACTTGTACCGTGTAGCACAGCAGAACTGGAATGGGCAGAGATCTGCTAGAAGCTGAACGTTAATGCTCTGCTCAAATTAAATGAAATAAAACCATATGGTGTCATCATGGGTCACTGATTTAAAACAACAAAAAAAATCCTAGCTCCTCTCTAAGCCCTTCAGATAGTAAAACTGCTGCTGTGAATTCTGCCTCTTCTCAGAGTGCAGCCAAGAAATGCAGTGAGAGAAAAGGGCAGGATTGGGCTTTCTCCTGTGTTTGGAGGCAGCAGGATAACCTGGAACAAAGTGGCACTTTTTTCCCCATGTCTTCAAGCATGATGTCACTGTAGCTCCAGTGAAGTTGATGGACCTACATATATTAACAGCAGATAAGGAGTCAAATCTTCTCAGGGAGGGCTGGGATTGTGTTTTGAGATATGTAAAGCATCTCCATTTTGACCTCTCATCTATTTGGAAGCTTCAGAAAAATAGATTATCCCTCTTCAGGCACCTTTTAGGACTATCAATCTATCTATCTAATCAATCTAACTCATCTGTCATACTTGTGCTTATATACTAACGTGGTACATGATCACCCTTCTTTCTCCCTTTCCAAAAGGTAGGGAGAAGGAAATGTAATTTTCATGACAGGAGAGAGTTTGAATGTGTGAATATTGCTCGTGGCCCCTGAATATGGCAGGGTTTGAAGGCATTCTGCTGCCTTGGCAGGGAGCGCCAGAGCCTCGGGCCAGCTAGCAAGGAAGCTGAGTCTGCTGCTCCTGCCAATGTCAGCTGTTGTTCTGAGGGCTGCAAGTGTTGCGGTAGATTTTGAGAGCAGTAGGAGAAGCTACTGCCCTCCCCCCCACTTCCTAATGGAAATGATGTTGTGGCTTTGGGGGGGCAACTGCAGCTCTGATCTTCCCAACTACATCTGCTGCTGCAAATTCAAACACAACCACCAAAGCCCATGCAGCTGAAATACAGCTCCTGTTGCCTTTGCCTACCTCCCTTCCCTTCACGTACAGCCACTGTCAGCAGGGTACATGTCACTTCTGCTTCAAGCAGGGGAACGGAGCCAATACTGTGCTACAGCTCGCTGAAGCACTTACTTGGCCCCTGTTATTAGAGAGTCTGAGCCCTTCACTCCTCCTTCCAGCTGTCCTCGCTGTGCCCCAGGTGGCACGGCAATGCTCCTATCTTCACACTTCAGGCAGGAAACAGAGCACAGAGAGAAATGCCATTTGTCCAAAGTCTTGATGAGAGGTCCATGACAGAGCAAGGAACTGAAGCTCTTTCCCTAAATCGGATTAGGCTCTAACTATCAGACTTTCTATTTCCCTTCCTTCACCCCCCAAATCCCTTGGTTGTTTTTCCTCACCGTGCTATGAAGCTTGCTTTCCATTTTGGACTTTGTTTGTGCAAACAAGACTTTTTTCCCCCCCTTTCTTCTGCTCAGCTGTGAAATCAGCTGTGTCTCGACCCATGCACAGAAACATAAGACTCCCTCCTATTTGAACCAAAACCACATTCAGAGCTCTTTATGCCTGCGGAGCACCAATCTGGAGGTTTGGCTCCATGGGGGCTGTCACCAAGGAGCCCAAAGCTGCCTCTTCCCATTCCCATGTCACTTCTTTTCCTCAGACATTCTCCCTCTTTTCCTCAGACTTGCTTGGACGCCAGCATGACTGGGATGGTCACGGGCCCTTTTGTAGGAAGCAGTCTGATGCAGCGAAGGCATCACTGTCTCACTTAGCCCTGCACCAAGTTCCCTGCAGGCTGCCTTGTCGCTACTGCCGGCAGAGCCCGTGGCTCAGCAGTCGGGCCCTGCGCTAATTAAGCAGTGCAGCACAGCAGGGTGTGTGTTCCTTGGCCATCACAGCCTCCCTTGGACACACTGCAGAGAAAAGGCTGAAGCTTCGCAATGTTAGCCTTCCAAGAACCGCTTTAATTGCCCAGTAATGCACACCCTGGGGTCTTGTAATGTGCTTCTAATATGGAGCATTTAAAATATGAATACTCCAAAACAATTACAAGGAGTTTGGTGCTCTGCTGAATGTGTCCTTCCACTCTGAAAAATAATCCATGACAAAGGAATATGATCAAAGTGAGGATGCCAGTGCTTTCTGAAATCTGCCAGGGTCTCCTTGAGGCAGCAGGACACACCACTCCTTCCCTTAGTGCAACTTCACTTTGTTCTTCCAGGATTAAAAGAATTGCTAGACTGGGACTCTGTGTGATTCAGACCTACTTCATCTCCCTCTGATCAGCCCTAGTATGATTTTTTTATTTGAGATACTGTCTAAAGACTCTGCCAGCAATAGTCAGAGAGGAGAAACCACAGAGTATGTCAGGCTGTGAGAGAGTTTGGATAGAAACGTCAGAGAAGCGAGGGACGTTTCCTATGAACTGTCATTCTTTTAGCAAATAATTTCTGGACAGGTTTAGAAGTGATTTTTTACTTGCTTATATACAAAGAGTGAAATAAAGTTCTGCTTCTCAGAAAGGACTAACAGTCAGCTAATTTTAACTTCTGATATTTCTTTCTACATTCTTGACCAAATTTGATTAGAGCTTGTTACAACTGTCATACTAGGAGAGGTAATTTTTGTCTGTCCATCTGTATTCAGAATCAGCAAAAGGAATTGCATTAAAACTGCTGAAAATAACAAAGTGGAAATCAAACACTGGAAATTCATGATCTAATGCCGAACGTTTAAGAAAGTCAAAGGCATTTGGAAACAGGCAGTTGGTTTCAGCTGGAGCTGTACACAGTATTAACTCTAGAAAGAGTTACTACAAGCCAACTATGGTAACTCATGAATTCCAGGAATGGATGTATAATTCAGAGTATGATACTATGTACTGTAATGACATTATATGCCATTACTTAAGATAATATCGCATATTAAATTCAGATTGTGAAATGAAGTTCAGTTGCTTTACTGCAATCAAAGATCTATAAATGTCCTGTTGCTGAAACTTCAGAAGGTTATGTATTAAAACTGTGTATATTCTCTGAAACTCTAAGTAGATGACTTGTGCAAAAACCTCCCACTGGAAAATGAAAAATGGGAATTTACAGTAAGTACCAGTTTATGCCCCTAATTAAACACAAATGCTGTTACTGGGGTCACTGACTGGGATGGAATTAGAGCAGGGATGAATTTAGTCCAAAGTGACAATTTCTTTTGGAGAAAAGACAGACTTTTGAAAATCTCATCATTTACTTCAAGAAACCAGCACAGCTGACTGTTGTGCCAGGATTTGTGTCCCTTCTGCTTTTGGGAAGGGCTGAGGAAGCATTCTGCAAAAAGGCTTGTCTTTCTCCAGTGTCTAGAGGCAAGAACAGGCCATCAAAGGCAGCAAGAGGTGATCGAGGTTTTGCTCCCTCTTACGCAGCGGTAATCCAGAAATCCTCGGTTTGAGGCAGCAGAGCTGGCTTAGTGCGTATTTCAGTCTCCAGCAAGGGTGAGACACTTTCAGCAATCCTGAAGTTTAAAGCAAGCATTATTATGCCGCATCTGTTGCTACAGGACCAGGTCAGCTGTGTTCATCTTTCATCTGCTGTTTCATTAGGTGGTCTCGTGTAGGACAGACTCGCTCGAAGCCTCTTAAAGCAGCAGCAGTGATGCCCAGCTATCCTGCTGTCCCGAAATGAATCGACCCAGCGGGATGCATGCCGTATTCTGTACTGAGCCTTAGGGTTGTGAAATTTCTCCTCTACTCAGGGGCTAGTCAACGCTAGAGTTCAGTCATGACTGTAGGGCAAAGGGCAGAGCCTCTTCATGACCTGTCTCTTCTTTTAGGCGTAGGAAATACCTTTTACCTGAGATCTCATTAGATTCACTGTGCATGAATGCCATGAATTATTTGACCCAGGCCACTGGAGTTTGCACAACCAGAACTACTCCCTTTTGCTCACTGCTTCCAGACACTTTCTCTTGACATAAACCCAGTTTCATTCTTAGGAGGGGAGCGCTTTTGAACAGAGCCTTTCACCTCTGGGTCACTAGCTGAAATCTGGCCCTGGTTGGTAGTGACCGAAAATCATTACCAGCTGACGGCTGCTTGGTGAAATGAGCTGGTGAGTCTCATTCCAGTTCCTAATGGACACATCTCAGTAAACACAGTCACAACTGGCACTAACTGGCATTCCCAGCCGAGAGACCGTGAACTGAACAGGGAAGGAAACTGAACCTTCCTGTTCGCCCCTGCCTGGGTTTTTGAAGCATTGTGGACAGGCATTTTATACCACCATCGTTTCAGAGGCTGTTTTCACTCTAAATGGCGTTTCCAAACTTTGCAATTTTCATGCAGGATGATTCAGCACAGCCAGATTGGCCATCTCAGTATAATTAGGCTCATCTTATGGTTCTCCTCACTGGAAGCTGAGCTGTCTGATGCCACCTCCCAATACGAATGGCAAATCTGATGTCATATCTCGGTATGAATGGAACAGTCTGATGTCACCTCAGTGCTAACAGGACATTGTATAATATGTCATCTAAGGCTGCAGGGGAAATCTTCTAATCCATTCACTATGCTACACTACAGTAGAACATAACACAGTATAATGTGTACGTTAACTTAGACACCCTCAGGCAGATTTTGGATAGACGGATGGATGGATGGATGGATAGATACATTTATACAAAGTATACATACATTATATCACTCTATTGATTTTTAAAAAGTTCCAGGTCTGCCTGGCTATAATGAGATTTTTGAACTTTGTGTTGCGATCAATGAGGGGAATATTATTGGCCTGGAGAATTGATATACCCGCTCTCTGTGGCTTGTTCTGCTCCTGGACTGCCCCTGCCCCCAAGGTGTACGATTCCATCAGACACTTAACCTCTTTTACAGTGTCATCAGGCTAAAAGGAATCTAATAGTGACACGGGACTTGTGCTCAGCACTCTGGCACTATTGCTTTCCTGTCACAAATAATTTATAGCTTTCTATTTCCATCCCTTTGCCTGCACCCCATCCCCTCTTTCTGTTTCTCTGGGCTGGGGGAAATCAATAAACTCACACAGCCAGAGTGGCACTTCAGGGGATTTTAGGGGGAATGTGAGAGAAGAGAAAAGAAAAGGAAAAAACAGAAAAGAAGAAAAAAGTTATATTATTTGCCCTAGCACAGACTTCTCAGATCAGCTCCTCAGCTAGTGCATATCAGCATGACCTCAGAATCTGGCCCCGAGGCCCTCAGACACCTTCTGTATAGGTCCTCAGCAGCTATAGATTAGGGCCCCTGGTACCACTGACCAATATGGGTCGAGGACCTTGATCTCAATCCCCAACTAGAACCTTGACATTCCCTGTCTCCAGCTATGTCCCGGGCAGCCTCTCTGCCACTCCAGCTACTGCCCAGGCTTCATCACGTGTGCATCAAAGTTTCCTAACATGCTGAGGTGATATGCTCTGAAATAGCTTTCTTTTCCTAAGAAGGTTTCACTCTCAGGAGTTGTGCTTTTTCAGAACTGCCGTTTCAATGTCTCTGCCTATCTCTGTCGATGCCATGACACCCACTAGCCACACATTTGCTCTTTGAAGTTTTGCCAACTTATTCTTTAGAATGAATCTTTGATGGAAGTTCTTGGGTGGGCAGGGAGAATGTGTTATTTGCTTTCCCTTTCTGAAGAGATTTTTGGGCAGAAGTTAAAGCAGGGCTGAGAGTTCCAGAAACTCAGGCTGAAGAACATCTGCAGCTTTCACCCTAACTGGAGAGGCTCATTTTAATCTCAGAAAGGAATTTGGTCTCCATGGCCTCCATAGGTCATGCCTTATTTGCCAAGTTCCTTGGTGAGACAGTTGTTCCTGAGCCACAGATACCCAGCATCTGCCAGTAGGCAGGGACCCTGCCAGTCAAGTACTAGGTGCTAGTGATTTTATTTTACCACTGACCTTAGCTGGATTTAAACCAGTGACCTAGAGGTAAAAGATTTCATGTAACAAGAAACGAAGCACTCACAATTACAGTTCAGTTTATTTTCATTCTGAGCTGCATTATGAGCTTTGTAGCATTCACTGTGACATCTTTTTGGGTTTCCATGCTGTGTTCATTCACCACCTGATAAACATCAATTTTTACTCTTTTTGCTGGAGCTTCTTTTTCCTGGTGTTCTATATCCCATCAGCACTTCCTACAGATGCCCTCTGCTCCCACCTTCTTCTCTATGAAGGGCACAGGCTTTGGGTAAGCCTTCCATCAGTTCAAAGCATACAGTTTTATGTCAGAAAGGTATTTTTTAGGTACACAGCAAAATTAAATCTACACCGTTTGTAAATCCAGCAGTGGTTCTATTAGCTGCAAAGACTGCCTTGTGATCATGCTGGCAGGTCAGATCATAAATGATAATGCAATTGCTAACACACAGGAGATCCTAACGCGTTCACTGAGCACCATAGTTATGCAGTGAATACCCACGTCTGGGGAGAAGACGACAGAGCAGAGCAAGGGCAATTCTCTGGGAACTGGACCATTAAAGCAGTGGAATCAGGGGGACAAGAAGGCAAATGAAGCCACTCTGCTGTGCCCGGAGCTCAGATCAGGCTTCAGGTTCTGACAGCTGGGATTGCGGGTATGCAAAGGCACAGAAAAGTTGCAGTTGAGTTCTGAACATGTTTTGCTCTTTTCCAGGATCATCAGAACCAAAGTTCAGCAACCTTTTCACCCAACACCAGACGGGAGCGGGACAGGTGTGACTGCACCAGGACATACTATCGGTAAGGAAACTGGCATGACGGGTGGTGACAGGAAAGGTGGAAATGAGGATGAAGCTCAGTTGAGGGAAAAAAGTCTGACAAGCAGATGCTAAACAGAGCAAAAGGGCGGAGGGGGTGGGGGAAAAGAAACCTCAATGGAAATCAGAGGTTTCTGTTCTTCATTTCCCTCATTGCATTGCAGAGAAGGGAATCATAGCAGAGAAACCAGCCCAAGGTAGGGGTTTGTCCAAAGTGATTCTGCCTTAACATCCATTTCACGTTCACACTCTTTCCTTCACCTCCCTAGAGAGAAGCATTTACCGCTATCCTGTCTAAGCACCAGTCTTCACCTTTTGTCTCCTTCTTACTCTGACTCTCTTTTCCCCTCTCTCTCCCAATTCCTCTTCTTTCCCTTTGCTGGAACTGGTCCATTTCTTAGAGCTAGTAATACACAGACCAGGGTAAGATATTCCTGGTGCCTCACAACTGAGTTCTTTATTGTTCTAGCTCTACAGTCAGGTATCCCATGGGTGTATTTCACCGAGAAAATGCATTTTCTGCTGGGGGAGATGGGTTTATTGAGGTGAGCAGAAGATGGAGGCTGTAATAAAGTGACCAAATATCTCCAAGTCTGTTATGTTTAAAGGTACTGTGCTAGATGTGTGATGAGGTACTTTTCACTGATGTCTCTGCTGTTGCTAGCATAGCTTTATCCAGGAACAATTCAGAACAGGAAAAAACATGCTGTATTCTGGGATACTGTGAAATACAGTGGCTAATTCATGGCCGAAGATACTGTTGGTTACTGAGAACCAGCTGTTATACAAGTGTTTACTGGAAAGTGTTGTTCTACATGGGACAGAGCTGGCAGATATAATCTTGTACACAAACAGTGTTCAGGAGCACAATGAAATGAATGGGCCAGTATGGAAGAGCATTTCTGGATGCCCTTTTAGTCTGGACTTGCTCACTGGACTAGGAATCACTGACCACAACAGATGGCGTTGGCAGATATTATTCCTTCTTGGAAAAGTAGTGCAATGTCTAGGGAAAGTGTTGGCTGAGCTGGGATAGTGCCTGCTACTGGAGTCTCTTATTGCTCTTGGACGTACTGGGAAGTGTGGGTCTACATCGGATAGCATTGACAGGTTCTGCTCCATCCTGGAAGGCTTGTATTGGAGGCATTGATTGCTTCAGGTCAGTGCTTTATGAGCTGAATGACAGGTAGTGGCCTGTAAGAGAACTGGGATACTCTCCCCATTACTGGGACATGCTGGGACATAATGGGCATGCCTACTGGATGCATAGCTCTGCTTGTTCTGTAGTCTAGAGCCTTGATTATCATGAAGTGATCATTTCTAGTCTGGATGACTTGTCATTTCTGGTTGGGGAACTCATGAGCAATCTTGGACAGCCCTGAGTGGCAGGAGGAGTGTGCCTGTTGACATTGGTCAGCATAAAAGGAAGACACTACATTTTTATTAACCTGGGTTGGAGTGTGTATGACCAACTCACCATTTGTTCTAGTAGGGAACTGAATTTATTGTCCCAAAACTGAAGTGCGTCTAACCGATGCTAAGAAGGTAATCTTTCAGTGAATGTTTTGGGTGGACATGTGCATTCCTGGTGTAAAAATGCTGAGAGGAAATGACAGATGGACAAAATACAGACGGACTAGGAAGTCACTAGAAAATGTGACCCGTGCAGCACTGCACTCAGTTACCATGGCATACACTGGGAAGCCTGCTCTGAACTGGGATATAACAACAAGGTTTTGCTTCTTGATGGAATACACTTGCTTGTTATTGATGGCCCTGTACTGGAAGGCTGTGGAGCTATGGTATAGGAACAGACTGGCAAAGCTGGGATGCAGCAACATTAGCAGTAGAGCGAGTATGAGGCCTTCCGTGTGAGGGACTGGGAGTCTGCTTAGTGTCCAGGCTTTCCTATGAGACTGGCGGCACGCGTAGCTTTCAGCTGGGGGATCCCTGAGTGCTGTGCTGCTCTCCTCATGGCCCTTTTTCCCTTTTCCTTTTGTCCAGTGCCCAGCACAGCATCCCCTCCCGTCTCCAGTGCCTCCAATGATCCAGTGGGCTCTTACTCCATTAACGGGATCCTGGGGATTCCTCGGTCGAATGGCGAGAAGAGGAAACGTGATGAAGGTAGGGGGAGGGGAGAAGCTCATCCTCCCTTTTATATTCTTTGTCCCCATGTACAGGCTCCAATTTCAGGCCAAGGTTTGCAGCTGCTCCAGGGGCTAGATCAGTTTTAGCAACAGAGACCAGTTCCCCGCCACTGCCCTGCTGGCTTGGAATGCTCTTCTTCCGAGGCCCTTTCATGACAGGCTGCGTCTCCAGACATCTGCTCGGCAGGCAGAGAGCCGTCTCCATTGCTGGAGCTGATCCCAAGTTCATTCACTGCTGGAAACGGCTGGAACTGAACTCCCCAGGTGCCAGCAGGTGCCCGGACTTTGAACTGTGGGTAAACATGGTTTCCCCGACTCACTCATTTTCAAACAAAATGCCATCTCGGAGAAGCACCAGCAATGTGGGAGTTATCTTTCATTCCCCTTGCAAACAAGTTCCTGCCCTGTGATGTGCCATGAGCTACATTAGCTGGTGATCATAAGGGCCCAGTTTTCGATGGGTAGCATTTACCACAGCAGAACTGCCATGCTTGCAACAGTCTGAAGGCAGAACAGGAGGTCTTCTGAGTACTGTGGCCCTAAGGTTGTTATCTAAGGCGTTTGCTAGAGCTCTAAGGTATCAGGATTAAGCTATCTCCTTTTCCTTCCTACCTGCTGGGAAGGATTTAGGGCAAAATGAATCCTGAAATGAGCCAAAAGCTGGAGCCTCAGGTCTAGACAGACTGAGTCAGGAGGGGCGGGTAAGGTCTCTGTGCTTTTATGGTGGTTTTGTAAACTTTTTTTCTTAAATCTTGCTCTTTGATGCATTCAAGAATTGAGGGCCAGAAGGTGAACTTTTCTAAGAGTAGTGCCTGACCAGTTTGTTCAATTCAGCCCTGCCTTCAGTATGTTGTTTTCCAGTGTTGCCTGTTGCGTGGGGGGACCTTTTAGCAGTACAGGTGGCTCAGTGTGCTGCGTGTGCTGTAACCCCAAGGCTGCGCAGTGCAAGAGAATACCAGGTTTCTCTGGGGTACGTGGTGAGAAGAGAAAGTTCTCCAGAGAGAGAGGCTGCGTTTTGGGGTTTTGCTAGTCATTTTCTCAGCATTGGTTCTGGTGAGGTTCACATCTGTAAGTTTTTGATCCAAATAAACACAGTAATCCCAAGAAAAAAAGGCAGTCATTGTGACCCCTTTCTCCTTAATACAAAGTAAAACTAGAGGCAAGGACCCGATCCAACTCCTGTTAAAGCAAATGGGAAGATTTTTGCTGATGTCATTGGAAACTGGATCAGGCCCCAGAGGAAGATCCATTTCCCAGCTAGATGGCAGTAGGGCCCAGCTAAGAGAAAAGTGTAGCAATGGAAGGGCTGAGTCAATGCCTCAAAGTCAAAAAATGTCAGGAATAAGAGACTGCAAACATTGCAAACCCCTCCAGCATTTCCCATCATTACATATACCGGAAATAGTGACATTTCAAACTGAGTGAGAAGTTTCTTTAACGGTTGTGCAAATCTCTTGGCAGTTATTTGGGGGTTTTGTGAACCCCTGTTCTCATAGAGTCCAGCATGGTGATCACCAGCTCTCAACATAGTGCCTCCATAGCTCATTTTGAAATGAAGCAGTTCAATCTGGCGTTAGCAGCTATTCTTTCCAAATACCTAGAAAGATCATCCTACTTTAGATGCAGCCACACAGTCACTTCCAGCCCCAGAACCTGTGCGTTTTTGGGGCACTACAGTTAAACACAAAAACAACCAAGCAGCCATCTAAGACTGTGACACTTCACAATGATATATTGACAGTAAGAACAACTCTCTGTGTCTGTCCTTAACTCATCCCAGATTTGATTTATGAAGGGCAAGCAACACTCTGCAACTCCCTGCTGTTGGCCAAGAGCCCACATATCCCACTAGGAATCAAAAAGGTACTAGACAACCCTGGAGATATTACTTGACTTTAGCTCTCATGACACAGCTGCCACTGCCTTAGAGAACAGCCTTCATCCTGCCATCCCAGATATCTGCCGCAGGGAGATGTCACATTCCCGTCCCAGAGCAACCTCGCATGGGACACCCTGCCAGCTGCTGAACACCCCTAGCCAAGAGTTGAGTTATCTCGGCTAACACTGGCCTTAAGAAATGCTGAAAGACATCACCACTTTGCCGGGTGCGGTCCTAAGGCTAGAAGGGTTCAAGGGGAGGTTTTGCACAGCCGGTGACCTGCATTCACTCCTGGACAACGTCCCCTGTAGCTCTGAGGGCTCTGATTGTTCCTAGCTGTGATGTGGATTAGGAAAGCTGTCAAGAAGTCCAGTGCAGGTATTTCTTTCATGCTCATGTTGGATGTATGCACCTTCTCAGTATTTCCCAGAGCTTCTGAGCACTGTTGCAGTTTCTTAACTGCAGGGTTTATTCTCGCATTGAAAAGCCCTTTTTGAGCTCCCAATGCACATCTACTTTCCCAGCATTTTGGGTGTGGCTCTTCTCTAAAGGACGCAGAAGAAGCAGCACTCTTCTCTCTTTCTTTCCACTCTGTTGGACCAGCTCTGCTTCAAGGATTCCTCCGTGATGAATGCAGTTCAGCAGAAAGGGGGGAAGTACCAAGCTGCTCCTGAATCCCTGGTTCTGAAAACCTTGTTAGCAACCTCTGTGATGGCTGGGGGGGAACAGGGTGGGAGAAAGACAGAGGAGCCTCTATGTGAGCACACCCCCTCCCCCAGGTCCTCCTTGCTGCAGCTGGTGCCTGCATTAGACAGTAGCACAGATGATTAAGAAGAGGAGAGATAATTATGTGTCAAGATGATGTAGCAGAACTCCCGAGTTGGACAGAAGGAGCCAGACGGATGCATGAGGTGGGCTCAGCGATGGACGCTGACAGCCAGGTGTGTCCCTCACAGGGAGTTAGAGGGAAGAGGGGAAATCCCAACCTACCAAATGTGCTGGTTGCAACTGCGAGGGTGGCCTGGGAAGACTATGGTATTGAGAGAGAGCTAGCAGGGCGGTACCCCTGAGTGCCTACTAGTCACAACAAGGAACTGTCATGTCACAACAAGGAACTGTCACGTCACAAGTCTTTCCTCAAAACTCACTGTGTCTTCCTCAAGTGAGTGCTTAGGAAGGATGGTCAGGATTTGCCCTGTTAAGACCATATATTCCTCTTGTTTCAATTTTTCACCAGTGATTATAAACCCTCTAACTTAGTTGGTCTCCTACATTTTTTTAAATAATTTGGCTAAAAATCTTAACCAGCACTTGTGCAGTGCAGTGTGGCATTTCTTGCGGTCTGTGGGCACAGCCAATGTTGCTGTAATTTCCCTCTGACCTTCCCCACCATTTACACCCACCATCTTCCAGAGGCAGAAGTGGCCCTGCAGCATGTAATGATTTTCCCAAGACCACTGAGGGTCTTGCAGTACCAAGCTGCAGCTGGAAGCAGGAATTCCTGGCTCTTCATGATCCTAATGTTCTACTATGCTGTGTTGGCAGCCCAAGCTCAGCAGGGTCATTGTTAGACTAAAGAGCAGCAATAAGAAGTCCAGAAGGATAAAGGGGAAAAATAATATGCAAATATTTCTGTTGTTTCATAACCCCCTCATTGATAGCTAAAAGGATGAGAACTGGGGTGACCCAGAGGCACTAACAAAAAATTAGTATCACTCATACTGTAGTCTTGAGCACTGTATAAAGAGAAGGGAGAAATGGGAAGAAGGGGAAGGATGGATAGATAAATGGATGGATAGATGTAGATATATACAGACAATTAGATAATATGAAAACAATATTTCAGACTGTCCCCTGCATACCACAGCATCTCCAGGTGGGTGAAACTTTTGGGACCTCTACAAAACCACTCCTAATAGAGACAGCTCTTTCTCTCCATAGCAGGCCACAAACATGCTCCTCTATAGACCCAAATTCTCATTTGGGATTTGTGTTCCAGTGAGGCTGGTGCTGTAACAATCTCAGCATTATTAATCTTGGTCACTGACAATATCTGTAGTATTTGACAGCATTACTGGCAATAATATCTGCAGTGCCGACAATGGCAGAGATAATATCCCCCAGTATTATCAGCATTAGCAGGGATCATATCTGCAGCCTGTTATTGGCGGGAGCAGACGTAATGTGTCCAGTATTATTAGTATCAGTAGTAATAAAACCCACAGTCTTGTTAGTATGATCAGTGCTAATATCAGCAGTAGCTTTGTGGGAGAGGAGGGGATGGAGTGATTGCTACTGTAAATGGCAATAATACTCAGGCTGTTTGCAGTAAAGGAATCCCCAGCGGAGATGAGGGAGAAAACCTCAGAAGGCAGAAGTTCCTCCTTTCCTTTCTTCACCTGTCATTTTGATGATTAGTGATTTACATTGAAGTAAGTGACGCAGGGCTGTGTCAGTGCAGGGGGACAGTAAAGGGTCACCAACATTTCGGCAGGTCTGGTGGTGTTTTCTAAAGAGCTGTATCAGTACAGGTGATTCACCGTACTCTTCAAAATGGGGTTGAGCTATGCAGAGCAGGGTGCTGCTTACGAGCAGTAGGAGCTCTTGCACTTAGTCATGTAGCTGCAGGATGGGCAGCGTCACTGCACTTCTCTTTGGTGCTGCAGGCATCGTTTTCTGACTGTTATTACCATGACACCCTCTACTGAGAAGCATTGCTTTTGGTACAGGTGGATTTCCCTCACTCCAAATGGGAGGACTCTTGACTGCAGGGCAGGGTTTTGACAGTGTTCAGCTTGGGGATTTTGCCTACCTGGCCATAATCTCATTTTCCTACTGGGAAAGTAGAAATGTCTCCTTCAGGTGGGGCATGAGGCAGGCAGATCTGCAACAGTCCCAGTCCTAAAAGTTGTTTTTTTAGATACATAGACTGTCCTGAAGAAAATTTTGAACTCAATTGCTGAAGTAGAAAGTAGTGCAGAAAGACGTGTAAAGTGCTTAAGAAGGTCTGAGTTTTTGAGCAGATGCGTGTGCCATTGCAAGTATGATCCCATTTGTGTTCTTCAGAGTGGCAATGATAACATAATTTGGGAGATGTGGCTGTGACATTTCAGGTGACTTTATGTCATTGTCAGTGGCATCAATATATGTGTTTGCAGGCAGTGTGGCTGTGGTTATTGTATTGTTGTAACTGTATCTCTATAGGTTGTGGGTTTGCAGCACTAATGATGAGATTAACTGTGTCACTGCTTGCTATGCTGCCCCATTACACTCAAGGCCATTACACTCTTCACGGAGGCAGCTGTGAATTATTTCTGGTGGTATGTCAGCACCATTGCATGCGGTAAGGTTGTTTCAACGTGGCAATTGTTGGTACACCGGTGCGGGCTGTATCGTACTATCACTGCAATTCATATAGTTGTTACTGCAGCTGATGTAATGTGTTGACTGACAACAGACTGTCACCTGGCCATGTGAGTGAAGTTGATATGCCTACATCACTGCATCCCTGTGTTGAAAATTTTTTTTTTTTTGCAAAGTATGACCATATTGTTCCAGAGCATACTGGGGTTGTTTCAGGACATACAGCGTGCTTATGCTGTCATCTGCAGTATGATGATGCCTTACCAGTGCTGTAGTTGTACTAGCATAGAGAGGTCCAGCCCTTAACTGTCCTGTAGGGAAATACATTAGTTTTCTTATGCTGCCTGCATATGTTTGCAAAGAGTATGAGTGAGTCATTCCACTTGTCTGTATCATGGCACCTGATGTATGTTCATCTCTGGGCATATTCGGTGTATTTCTGTTCTCCCAAAAGAGTTGTGTTGTTGAAGACAACAGAGTGTGTTTGGACCCCTGCAGGTGACACAACAGCACCGCTGTCTGTGGTGTGGCCGCATTGTTTCATGCTGTGATTTCTTGTCACCACAGCTGATGTGTTTGCGTTATTCTCTATGATTGCTTTATTGCGGGTCAGCAATAGTCTTAATGACACTGGAGACACACGCAGTTACATTGCCTCAGGTGCTAACCCCACGTTCCGACCATCACACACAGTTGTGGGGTGTGCACGCAGCAGTTTACGGCTGTGCACGTGGAGTGCGCAGTTTCTGGAGCGTTTCACACTCTCACAGTGTCTTTCTACTTTCCCTGGGACTGTGCTGTTCCATGCAATGTGGCTGAGTTTCCAGTGGCTATCAGCTTGCAGCGATGGTCACGGGGGACATCCAGGCTCTTTGTGTCTATACACAGAAGTGTAGGTAACACTCCCTTCCATTCTAGATGAAAATGTAAATTGAAGAGGGAGTTTATTCTCAGCAGCCACCCACTTCTCCCTCCTGAGGTTCTTTGGCTGGTGAGACTCCTAGGAGGACATAAGAAAAACGCCTGCTGCTCATCCTGCACAGCTCTAAATAAACTGCAGGAGGACAGTCAGAAAAGGGAGAGTATGTGAGGAAAAAGAGAGGAGGGGGAGACTGGGTAAAGGAGACGACAGTGCATAAGCAGCCCAGCACTGTCAGAAATGTGGGCTGTTGCACCATGAATCAGTCAGTCTGTAAGCAAGAAAGCCAGTATTTGTGTGTGCACACCCCCCCCCGAGGGTCTGGGGGGTACGCATTGCTCAGAAGGACTTCAGGTAAGGGAGAGTTAACAGCTTACATCACAGAAAGCAGTTTGGACAGAATGCTCTGCTTCTAAAGCTTGGAGTGCTGCTTAGTTTGGCAGGGTTTGGTACTATCTGAAGACAAGCTGGTCTGGCTTCAGCTGTTATTTGTGTGTGTCTCTGCTTGTGTATTTGTGTCTCTAGGAATGCACGCCTGTTTGTTTTTTGTATTTCTGTGTTAGGATCACTGGTTTCACATCTGTGCTTATCTACTGGGGTGAGTGGCAGGTTGGACCCGTATTTTTGTGCATGCCTATGCAGACCTGGAAAATGTGTATGTTAAGCTGTGTATAATATTGCCTAGTAGGAGTATGCATACTGTGGATCATATGGATGTCTGGGCATGTACAGCTCAGCATTAGTCCTATGTATTTCTATGAATGCCAGGTATTTGTATTCACATTTTGAGCATATATGTGAATGTTGTATATTTGTATGTATATTCTGTGTGTATGTGTTGTTACATACTTGGAGTATCACTGTATCTTTGTGGTTGCTGGATATGAATATGTAGCCTGTTAGTGCTGTGCACTTCTGTATATAGTTTGTACAGATGTGTATTTGCATTGGGGTTATATATTTGTGTGTATGTTGTATATATATCTCAGTTGTTTTTGCCTGTGTGAAGGTTGTTTATATATGTAAATAGTTTGTATTTGTTTACATGACTTAATTTTGTATATGTGAATTTAAGGAAATTCTCTTGAGTTCCAGGTTTTCGTTTAGTTAGTGTATGTACATTTTTGTAAGTTACTTGTTTATGCAGAAATTACATTTAATTGACATGCACCTGCTTTAGTACTTCCTGTGTCCCAGTTTGCATTCTTGTGTCTTTAAATGTTATTGGCTACGTTTTGTGAGTCTTACTTATGTGTAGAGCTTTTCTTTAAGTTTATTTGTGTGAGTGCTGTGAATGTGTGCTTGTCTGACTGTTTATTTATGGGTATTTAGTTTGTGGTTAGATCTTCTCCTTCCACTTTTTGACTCACTCCTGGGAGGGGCTGTTGCAGCTAATGCGTCAACAGGAGTCAGACAGCTACAACTCCTCCCAGTGTCTCTGCCTGCGCCCTGTGTCCACCGGTGCAGAGGCTGCTCCATTGCTTTGCTGGTGCCTGTCTCAGGATTTTCTTGCTTGCTCTAGATGAGTTGTGGACTGGTTCTGCCCGCATTCAGGGAAGTGACTGCTATATTTTTTCATGGTTGTAGAGTATGGGAGTCAGAGGGAGCATGGTGCCTGGATCCATGAGGATCTCAGGTTAATGCACAGTGGATGACAGAATAAACTGCAAAAGGGATCAGGAGTAGCTGGCAATGTCCAGGCAAATGCTATTTTAGAGGGTTGTCGGTGACTTGGCAATGGGACATGAGACTGGTGGATCAGGGTGCCATGACAGTAGGAGATAGGGATGACACTATTTTGGGGTCAAGTGACAAGGCACTGAGACTTAAGGGCAATACTGCTATGGAATCCAGGTGACATGGCACTGAGGCACAACAGGGATCAAGGTGACATGCCGTTGACCCAGGCTGATCTATGGAACAGGGAGGGCTGGGAAACCTCCACCAAGAATCAGTTGAATAAGGCAAAGGAGAACTGGAGGGGCAGGGTGAAGGAGATCTGAGGCAACTCAACGGATGTGTACAGTGGCTGCAGAAGCCAGGTCACCAGCAGTGTGGGACATACAGTGTCTCCACGAGGAGATCAGTTGCATCCTGGTGTAAAGGGCTGGGGCAGTCTGTTAGCAGTGTCTGTTTGCATCACAGTGATGGAGAGCAGGGATAACACAGTGATGACATCAGGTGATGGACATTGCCTGTGACGGTAGCCATGGACCGTAGGGACTGTGTGGGCAGGGGCACTATTCCCAGTTGCTGGAAAAACAAAGAACCTAACGGGCAGTAAAACAAAAACAAAGGAGACTTGGAAGCACCTGACAGCCCTAATTCATCACAGCCCAAGATTTTTTTTTCCCCCTCATGTTCCCATTATATTTGTTTGTAAAAGTGGAAATCAATTTTGAAGGTAATTTTCTGGAAAGAATGGAAGGGAGGTGGGAGGGCCGGATAAGGCAGAGATGGCAAGACGAAAAAAAAATTTAGGCCAGGCACAGCCCAGGGGCAGCTCTTGGCAAGGTGAAAGAAAATTGCATATTCAATCTCCATCCATGAATCTCCCTTGCTGCTGCCCGCCTCCTGCTCGAAAACAATGAAGGCTTTCTCCCCTACGCTGCACAACGCCTGAGTATCAGCGCTCACTTTAACTTCAGGGTCATTAATTCACCTGATTATTGCAGGAGAGGAGAGGGTTGCAGAGGCATCCGTTCTAGAGAGCCCTCCCTTAGCTCATCCTTTGATTAGTTTGGGGTGGGGGGAGTTGAGATAATGTGTTGTCTTGGACTCAGTTTAAAATGGGAGGGGTTGAAGAGGGGGTGGAAGGAGGTAGAGGTGGAAAGGGAAAGATGTGGCCCGGCTTGTTGTGGAAGGGAGGGCCGGAAAGCAGTCATTCTTGCATCCCTCTGCTGTGGTGTTACTGCAAATTAAAAGTAGCATGTTCCACTCCGTAGCTATCTTTCAGGGAGGGGAGGGGCATGGGTATATGTCGGCATAGGGATGGGGGGGGAATCTTATCATTGCTTCTTCAGCAGCCCAGCGTAGTGTCACCCTGTGAGGTGACATTTGAATTTACAATTCCGCTGAGAAAAGCCATTAATTCACAAATTAACATTTCTCCCTCTCTCTCTCTCTAGCTCTCTCTCTCTTCCTCGCTCTCTCTCTCTCTCTCTCACATGGATGTGCAAGCAATTGAAAAGACAAAGGAAATAGCCTTAAGGAAGAGACTTTACTGCTACTCTGTCTGTGCAGAGATTGCTACTACTGCTTCTAGATAGATAAACCAATTACCTGAGCTGCTCTGTTCATGGCAGCCTGCTATTACCCCCTTTTGTAGAGCTGACTCCATTGCTGGATTACACTGTGTGTATCTCATTAATGTAAACCAGCACGATACTGGGCACTGTCCCTGACCCTTCTTGCCAGAGTCCATTGCTCTGCAATGGAAGAGGGAACTGGGAGAGGAGTCAAGAGCAGAGGTGATGGTAGGCACAATGTACTTCCTAATGCATAGGGACCAGGCCACACAGAGAACCTGCTTAGAATACCTGTGCCGAGCTTACAGGAGATGGGGGCTTCACTTTTACAGAGGAGACTGCATGATATTAACCCTGATCTCTTCCATGTCTTGGTGAGCACTGAGAGTGCTGTGCAAGAGGCCTCACGTAAGGCACCAGGTATGGGCAGTGCCTTGCAGCTCCATTCTCAATGTTACTCTGAGTTTCCTCCAGGTGTAAAAATGTGCATGGTAGGCAGATGTAGAGGAGTAAGTACGAAAGCTTACATAGCTGTGGGCAGATGTAGCTGACTGTACCTAGGAGGTAACTGACTCACAGAGGTACATGACAAACCTCAGAATAAGAAGCAAAAATAAGCACTCTAGCTTATGGACTGAGAGGGCCAGATTTCTCTGTAGTGCAACTCCACTGAAAGCCAGTCAATGATGCCTGTGGAGAAGTTTTTGTCAAAGACAAACACTGGACACTACTTCCACACAGCCCCCAGTTCTCTTATGATTCCCTTTTGTTACTCTCTCCTGCCATGCTCTTTCTCACGTGCTTACTTCTGCTGGCACTGCTGCTATGGATGCTTGGACAGCACATGGGTACAGTATACACACACACACACACAGACAGAGGCACTCAGCCGCAAGCTGATGCCACCCCAGGCACACGTCTGTGACACTAGCAGCCTGCCTGTGCATACTCACAGCCTTGGAGACATGGCTTGTCCCCACCTGCTCTGGTGAGGTCCCTTTCAGTGGCTTCAAGCCTGCCTGCTGGGGTACACGCTTGCAGGCAGCTTTCTGAGCACCTTGAGGTGCTCTCTACAGACAGGCCTGTAGGAACAGGCCTGTGTGACCCCTGGTCACACAGCTATATGTGTTTGGGGAGAAAATGTCCCAGCAGTGTGGTTTACATAACGACTCACATATTAGTCTTTGCTCACTGAACATTCTACCTATATAGAATTGGACAAAAATCTTCACCAACAGGTTTTTCACCCCATAAGGGTTTGATAGGCCCTGTTCAAGCCATTCTCCTAACTTTCATGAAAGGCAGAAGCTTGCAGGGGACAGTTCTCCAGGTAAAAGAAAAATGGATCAGAACTGCTGTTTCTGGAAGCCTGTCCTCCACATGCTCAGGGCATGGAGTATGTGTCTTTCTTCGGCTTTGCCTTGGCTCCTTAAATCTTCCTAAAAACTTATCCTCTTAACAAGAGCATCTGCCTCTCTGACATTCCCTGTGCCCCACACCGAGCGCAGCACATGGCTGGGGAGCAGCATCCCGCAGCCGGGGCTGGAAGACAGATCACGATGAGCGAAGGAATCGGCAGGCAGTGCCAGTAATTCAAACCATCCTGACCGTTCAGTGAACCCGAACCTGCTGACCTTGACAGCACTAGACAGCAGCGGCCTCAGGAATCCCAACCTTTAGCAGAGGATGGCTCCTGCTCTCTCCCTTTCTTACTCTCTCTTCCTCGTTCCGATCACATCCCGGCAGCCAAGGGAGCCCAACAGACAATCCCCAGTGCACCAATTAGCTCCTAATTTGGCTATCTCTGCACTCCCAAGTCTATATCAATGTAATGTTAAGCATCGCTTGCTGTTCGTAGATGGAAATCATTCCTATAGAGGGGTGTCTTCTTGTGCTAAAGGAAAACACTGAGCACCTTGTTCTCAGTCAGGGCCAGAGAGAATCCCCTCCTCCTCCCAAAATGTGGGCTGCTGCTGTTTGGAAGGAAAGCAGGAGCTCTTTGCTTCCCCAAGTGATAGCATCAGATCCTCCAGCCTTGTTTCACGGGATCCCTGTAACAACATCTCACCAAGTGATTAGTTTGTGAGAATCCTGGCTGGATAGGTGAGGGGCAAAGAGGTGACTAGAGAGGAGGGGAGAGAGACAGAAAAAACAGTATTCTTAATTTTGCCACAAGAACTTGCATTAAAGAAAAATGCTGTTTGTGAACATTTTAAGACCCTTTCAGGGAATACTGGATTTCCTCCAGCTACCTCTGCGGCTGCCAAGCAAGACCTGAAATGAACAGCATTTTGTGTTGGCCTGCAGAGGGTAGGCTAAGCACTAAGACCTTGTATATGGGGACAGCTCTGTTAACAGTAGATGGCCTGAAAGAAGGAGTTACAGATACCTGTCTGTCAAGACACTGCAGACATGTCTGTCTGTCTTCTGTCTGTCTCCACTGATAATTCTTTAAAGGTGATTTTTTCATGCATCAGTCAGATAAAATAAAGGGCACTTTGACTAGGTGTCAAATGCAATTCATGAACATTTTAAGGCCCTTTAAAATATCAGAATTTTGTCAAGGGGCCTAAAAATAATGCCTAGGTCCATATTTCTCCTTTGCTTTTCCTTCATTCATCTAAGCATCCTACTAATTACATCCCATCAGGTTCAAGGTACGAAGTCCTCTTCCCAGACAGGTCAACAGCTACAGGAAAAGACACAGGAGCACAGTGCCAGAACAGGAGCTAGGTCATGGATATTGCTGTTTCCATTTGGATGTGGAGTAGGTCAGGATTTCTTTCACTGGCTCTGCTTTTTTGAGAGCTTAGAGGTGTTATTCTGCTTTTAAGGTAGGGGATCTGCATCGGAACAGGTTTGTAGGCATTTATGTAAGAAATGTCCATCAAGTCTTGAGTGCCTTCTAGTCCTCTCTCAGATGCTTTAGAAAAGGCTGTTACAAAGGACAGGTACACTTCCGTGCTTGGTTTCCCAAAGGAGCTGTTGCTTTTTTGCTTTGGCTTTTGGCACCTAGTGTGGGAAGAGGTAGGCCTTGAACAGAAGAGTTGACCTTGCAAGCAGATCAGAACTATCATAGAGTTTGGGACAACTTTACTAAATCCCAATGAATTAAAAAAATACCCCACTAGCTAAGCCTCAAAGATGCCTATGGCTCTTGTCTGCACAGCCCTCTCTTGTTTGTGAAATTGATTGCTACCCATGACTGGGACACCTCTTGTTTCGGGATGACCCTCTTACAGTTCGGAACATACCTCCGACATATAGATGTCATATCAGTATAGGATCCTTCATATATCAGTAAGGGCCTCTACATGAGTTCATGCAGAAAGAGTCCAAATTACTCTACTAATGCCTTACAGTTATTATAGGAATGAGCATTCAAAAAAAGAGTTTGCATGGTGACAGTCCAAGCAGACTGCAGCATATCACAAGCCTGTAGCTCTTTCATTGCATGGCATTTTCCAATTACCCATCCTGTATAATACATTGTTTATTAACCTTCCCATTCTGAAGATCTCATTTACTGCTGAAACGTGGCTGACTCTCGGGTGGACCATGGCAGATGTTGAACAATACAGAGCATCAACAGTGAAATTTTGCTGTGCCATGTCCAAATGAAACCACAGGAGAATTAAGATATGCTGTGGGTAATCACTCAGGCTGGATTTTGTTCAGGACAGCCAGGTTAATGTCTGCACTCTTGCAAAAAATGCCATGGGAATTTTAATGACTCTGAGTGATTGGAGCCTTTGTTTTATGGCATGTCAAAAATGGCAGCTCTAAAAACACTCTGCTTGAGCACTGGTTTAGTGCTGACTCAGAAGGGCTTCCAATAACATGATTCACTAGCATCTGGCTCAGGGGCAGGCACAGCCTTCTTTGACTTGCGAGGTTAAGGTAAAAGTGTGTATGAGGGGAAAATAAAGTGGAATGAAACGAAGGGAGAGTCTAGAACAAGGGAAATGGAAGGAAAGGCGGTACTAAGAGGCATGTTAGTGTGGGACCAAGCCAATGGAACCCAGCGGGCTAAAGGGGAATTCATATTTTCTACACTGTGCATTAGAGGTGTCCATGGCCTGATCCAGATCTGCTGAGCCCTAGAATTGGTGGCCTCTCAGGTGCCAGTGTCAGTGTGCTCCACTGAATGTCAGGGATCTCCCAGAAACTGGGAGATGGGGCTGGATGGGGACAGCCCAGCTCTCTGCTCCCTTCCTTGTCTCTAGCGGTCCTGATAGCAGTGTTGATTTGCATGTCAGGCAAAGCACTGCTTGAGAAAAAAAACAACCCTCCGAGTGTGGCGGTGTCAGCGCTCGCTGTTGTTCGACAGTGTAAAATTAAATTAATAAAGCCCCCAACACAGGAAAACATAACAGGAAATTAATGGCCTTTACTGTCGCTCTGATGCAGTCATTTGCAACCCTGCTTTCCGCACCAAAGACTTCATAAATGCAAGCAGTTTCTCTAAACAAGCATAGTTAGGGCTGCATGCGATGTAATTTTTTGCGTTGCTTCTGTTCTTTGGAGCTAACAAAAGCCACCCTTTTAAATGTGCTCACCAAGGGGGGATCCTGCCAAGAAGTAGCTCCACAACAAATGGCCTTAGGAAGATGAGAGGAGGGAGCTAAGTCATGCCAAGGATGTTAAGAACACCTTCTGCCCTGGCAGAGGGAACAGCACAGCTGCCGGTGCCTTGCTTTCCTGCGGCAGCAGCTCTCCCTGAGGGCTCTGCACTAAAGGCAATGTTGTGGACACCACAACAGCATAAATCAGGATAACCCTTCTGATAACTTTCAGGATGTGTAAATCAGCATAACCAAGAGACTTGCAGATTTACACTAACTAGAGGATCTGGCTGACTCTGTGATAGTGCTACTTCCTACTCCGCCAACATAAACAAAGCAAGTGTACCCAGTCCTGGAGGCAGCTGCATTTCTATCTGGTTAACAGTCAAGCCTAATAGTGCTAGTAAGAGATACTGGACCTACACTCTGTCGCTCATTACAATGGTATAAATCCCCAGTGCCTCCTCTGAGGTAAGGGAATTGTTGTGGGTTTGCAACAACCTGACTGAGAGCAGAATATGTCCACTCCCCTCCGGCATACCCAAAGTTCACAAAGCTACAGTGACTGCTCGCACAGAAGTCACCAGCTTTGACTACCCAGGCTAACATACCCCATCTGCACACACGCCCATACACGCTGTAGTACATGTTGTACACACATCTGAGGCAGCTGCTTGCAGCCTAACACCTGAAAGGCCTTTACTGGTGTATTCAGTAAGGCTGGATGTGCTGATTATTACTATCTAACGCACAAACCTAAGTCTGAACAGACTTAGTTTCACAGATGCTCTGGTCTGAATTTGCAATCATACACTTAGATGCTGTAGTAAATACATATGATTTTCATACGCATACACACACTCACTTCCTTAAATGCACATTTGCATGCTCCCATGATAATCCAAGACAGATCTGAGTACACAGTTCATTACACATTTGCACACACAATTCATTTCATTTACATTCTCATTGAGCATTGCCATTTTGCTCATGTAAGCCCTGCATTAAAGCTGCACTGCCCACCCCTGCTCCATCTGAGTTACTCTGTCATCCACAGCCCCTGTGTTAGAAGCACTGCAGCCCCCCAGCTGTCAGGCACCGGCACACATCTCACTCTTCCTCAGTCAGGCACGCACACTTCCCTGCATGAGCAGCCTTGCTTGCTCACCGATTCCTCATTTGAGCTATACTCTCATTTCAAAACGTAAAAATCCCTTTGTTTCTGACCCTTTCTGCTCTGAGCCTGAGCATGTAAGTAACAAATACACGCAGTTTATGTGTCAGTGACACAAATTACAGAGGCACATAGACCAGCACAGTACCATCAATTAGCATACTTAGATTCAGGCTTGTGGATTCCCTTGACACAAACGGACACAGGAATCTGAACAACTGCAGAGTTCACGAAGGCTGATATACCTCCTTGATGAGTGCTTGCCAGCACTCATCTCCCACTATCCCTATTTTTACAGGATACTGTATATAACCTGAACTTGTACCGTATCTTCTTTCACTATCACAGTGTAGATCCCTGACAACTTTCCTTCTTTATGCACTGCTGGACCTTACCAGCCCCTTCCATGCTCTGTCATCTCTATCCTGCCCTCACTTGGGATCCTTTCCAGCTGCATTTCAGGTTCGTCTTTCTCCCCACCAGTTGTATTATGACGATAAAAGCCCTGACAATTCTTGCAGCACCACTACGTGCTGAAATACAGAACTGACCCATCTAGAGACGGGTCAGAAGATGACACCTTCTCTCACATTACTCAGAAGGCTGCAAAAATTCTCCTGGAAAGAAATGTAAACCAAATTTTATAGTCTCCCTTTTTCAAACCCTACTGAGCAAGGCAAGAAAGTTACACAGGTGAAAAAATCGCCAGATTAGGGCTGCCAGTGCTTGCCCTTGTCCCTGCTGTGGGGAGTACAGTATTACTTTAATAATCATCGAGGATGCAAACAGAGTGAAGCCCAGGTCTGATAGCGCTGGGCTCCTTCCTGGACCCGCGCCGAATGCAGTGTGAGGGTCTGCGCAGGGCTGGCTGCCGTGAATGACAAGCGCTGGCTATTGATCGCGTTCTGAACTCGGCCCAGCCGATAGAAGGTAATTAATGACTCCATTTGCCTCAGTACCGAGGAGAACAATTGAGTTTGAAACTGCAACAACTGGCAGTGCGGCGAAAGGCCCCCCGGGACGTCCAGGAAAGCTGCCTGACAGGCCCGGGCTGTGCGGGGACACGGGAACACATCAGAGGGGGAAAAAAGAGAAGGGAAATCAGATAAAGGGAAAGAGCAGTCTTAACACAAAGGGTGACTTGGGAAAGGGCAGCACGTGTAGTCGCAAGTGCCCAGAGAGTGGGACGGGACTGCTCTGGGTTAAGCACCCCAGCAGGGACGGTGACAAAGGCAGGCTGCTGGGGAGGACAGGGTTGCCTTGCTGGCACAGAGGGATGGCATTTCAGCAACCGGCTCAGCACCGCTGCATTAGACAGATGCGTTTCCCTTGGAGGCTTTGGCAATTAGATGGGTTCTGCTGTGTCACCTGGCTGGCAGTTCTCATGCCAGTCACATTCGCATTTATTATGACTGTGATTTTTATCAGTAGTGCTGCAAGGCCCCAGCTGAGATCAGGGCGCCACGAGGCAGTGGGCAGACATGCCATGGGGCAGTAATAGCCCCTGCCCCAAAAGAGAACAGTATCTCCATGTTTGTGTGCCAGCTGCACAGCTGCTCATGACCCTCCTACGTGTTTCTGTGCCACAAAGATCTTCTATGTCCGCAATGCTTCTGAATTATTTGTTGAGATGGCTCCGTCCCACCTTGAGCAAGGGTGCTCTCTGTCACCTGTAGCCAGGGAAGTAACTGTATTACGCTGCTTTGTGCTACTTGTACATGATGGTGTCCTTGCAGCTTCCAGACCTGGGAACGTGTGTTTGTTTTGGAGCTATTTAATGGACATATTCCATGTCAGATGTAGTTAAGGTTGTTCCTGTGTCGTCTGGCACAGCATTTCCTTGTTATCTGTCAGGATACTTCTGTGACACCCGTGGAGCCTTTCTGTGTCTTGTGTCGAGGGTCTGTGCTGAACATTGGCTGTATGAGCTCCCCCAGCGCCCCCTCGGGAGGAGAGATGTTTCCTGTCACATGTGCAAGGCCAGTCCTGATCACGCTGACAGCAACTGTGTGCTCTTGTGAGGGACACAGTGACTGAGGCCATGGTTCACCTCTCAAGCTCTTTGTTAAGATCCTTCTGATTTAAGAGGGAGGTGTCCCTGTGTCACAATACCACAGAGTTTCCCTCGCCAGTAAAAAGGGAACTGGGAGAGGTGATGATGCTTCCTAATGGTACAGCTAGTGCAGTTACCTAGGTGGCATCCCCAGACTCATCCTGCAGCTGAAGCCTTGCTTCACCACAGCACCCCCTCCAAGTGCTGCTTTCTTGGCAAATCCCCGTCCCTTAAGCTTTTACTCCTAGCACTGTTCTCCATCAGTTGAAGTGACTGTTGCCCACGACAGTGCCATTCCTCATGGGATCTGCTAGTCGTTCCCAAGCCAAATTTTCCCCATGAGCTCTCCCTTCACTTTCACCCACAACCCTTTGATGGACCCTATCTCTTCCCCAAAGTCCTCTCTGCTCCTTACTGCCACCTTTGCTCATACCCATGCAGTTGTCAGCTCCCTTACTTGCGTATTACAATATTTGAGGCTTCTCCTGATAGGCCAGCTCACAGAGCCATATGCTTAGATGAGAATTGCAACTTTGACCTAAAACCAGATATGTGTCTGTCCCTTGCAGTTTCAGGGACAAAATGAAAATGCATCCTCCACAGGTTTTGACACCAGGAAACAAACACAGAGAATTTCCAATCCATTGGTTTTGAAGAAAATATAATGATCCATAACTGTGAATGTATCAGTGTTAGCAACACAAGACATATAAATCTGTCTTTCAAGATCATCTCAGTGAAAATTGCTCCACTTCACAAGTAAAATCCATAGGCACAGCTTGTGTTACTGCTTTAAGTCCAATACTACTGCAAGCTGTTTAGACAAGGTCCATCTCCAGGTAGCCTACAGGCCTCTGTCAAAAGTTTCTTTTCTTTTGTAGATTTTAAAGCCTAGGCCCTGTCAGAGTGCGCACACACACACACACTCACACCCCCCATTCAGAACTCCCACCTAAACTAAAGCATCGCCTTTCTCCATACAACTTTTCCACCTCTCCCTATCTATTTGCTTGCTTTGATCATTCCAATTTCTTATCTAACTCCGTACCTTCCCTTTCTCCTCCCTTCATGCTTTTCTTTCATTTCCCACTGACTATACAGGTCCTTTCTTATCAGCTGGTTCTGAGTTTCCTAAATACACATACGCACTTAACGTGCACACACACACACACGCGCGCTGACACAAATAAATAAATAAATAAAAAGGTCAGTGAGCAGAGCAGCAATAACCCCTAAAACAGTACTATCAGAGGGACATGATTGATCAATTGAATTCCATAGCGGCTGAAAAATGTGGGATTAAGTAGTGTATTATACGCACAATGAGTTGAGGCATGATGTTCATTTCAAGTTCATTTCGCCAGCCCTCTGCCACCAGATCAGGCAATCAATAGGGGCAGCAGATATCATATATCACCTCTCTCCGTGCTAGGGAGAGAGCACCATAATCTCTCGCAAATTTAGAGTGACAGATTTGTCAAGATCTGAAGGGCCCCTGAATAAATGAAGGAAAAGAGACTCCTACAGCGACTTGGGAAAGCTGTGGTTTCAGCTTCTTCACACAAAGGCATGGTCTGTGCACATATGGGGGACACACGTGCACAGGGCTTTGCAGGCAGGCAGGAATTGTAAATATATGTGCATGTGTGCACTAATTTGTGTAACCACCCAGGGCACCTCACTAAGGGTAAAATCCAGTTTAATGACCATCAATGGAAGTTGTACTGTATACATGAACCCCTGTCCACTCACACCAAACACCATGCAGAGTGTAGGGCTGCCATCCTTGAAAATCAAATATATCCTAAACCAGCCACCACAGACAAACAGCTGCGCAGGCATTTACGGTGATGCAGAATCTAAAGAATACCAGATTAATGATCTACTGCAAAAATACCCATGTGTATTAGCGTCATGGTGTGCACAGTCATGCACACGGACTGACACATGTGGAAAAATCCTCAAAGGCAAACAGCTTTACAGGCTACAGACAGGTTGAGACAAGTGCTGATACAGAAACACACATTTGTTTTGCTGAGCCTGGGCCCAGGAGTTTTATGCCAGCTTTCTGTGGGGAGGACCAGAGAGAAGTGCCTACTGGAATTGGGAGCATGAGCCTCAAGCTCCCCTATTCCTCCTGAAAGCTACCCCCTGAGGTGACAGCCCAGTCCACCTAAAACATGAAGACTGCACTGTCACACACAGCGTGCAGTCCATCAAGCCTCGTCTTTGCTTTGTTTTCTCTTAGTCAAATCTGCCCTGAACTCCAGCTTTCAGGAACTCGAGAATTTTCCCTTGAGTGAAAAAGCACAAGGAAAGGAGAAAATGCCATGGATCAGTGCCACTAAACAGCCTTGCTCTGGCTAGGGGTGGAAAAGAAAGAGAGAAGGGGCTGCTCGAGGGAAGGCTGCTGGCTGGGACAAATCAATATGTAATATTTTCTATGGTCTTGCGAGTGGTACTGTACTACGTTACTGTATATAATGTACTATTGATTATATCATATCATATAATCACCTATAAACGGATATATCTCATAGTCAGAAGGCAGCAGGCTCAGTTATAACTCTGGGCCACCAGTTGGGCATTAACTGTGCCAGGAAAATACCCATCTTGGCACCATCTATGAGCTAAAAGATGAAGTGGCGGAGTGGCATGTCGCAGAGTTGCACAGTGAATGCCACTCCTGGCTCCTGGGAACATCATCTGCCCATAAGCACTCTTGCAATCACATGGAGGAGGGAAAAGGTCTATACAGATCCCCCAGCCACTTTCTTGAGAGGCAGCACATTTCTGAGATTCCCAGCCTGGAAGCTACTGAGAAAGGCTGAGGTATGAGGAATAATAGTGAAAAAGCAGGAAGGTAATCGCAGTGTAAGAGGGAGAACCTGACTTTAGGTTAGACAGGGTGATCAGACAGTCAGACTTGTGTCTGATGAAGCACAGTAGGTAGAGATTCGGCATGAAGGGTATGGAGGTATATCAGCACAGATGAGACAGGGGATTATAGCCAGTCTCACCAAAGTTAGGCTGAGAGGTGACAGCAGAAAGATACTCAGCACAGTTGGAGAAGATTATAATGAGCAGACTTGCCTCAGATGAGATGAGGGATTATGACAAAGGAAGATTCACTTCAGCTGGGACAGGAGGTTATAACAGACAGACTCACCTTGGATGTGACAGATGCTAATAGCAGGAGACTCACTCACTTCAGATAAAAAGGGGTTATAACCGAGATAAATGCACCTCATTTGAGTTGGGGGATAACAGGGGAAAAAAAAAAACAACAGGTGGGTGATAAGATGGTTTATCACAGGGAAAGATTCACTTAGGATGGGGCAGAGCATTTATAATGGACTCACCTTGGAGAGGATGAGTGGGCTGTAAGAGACATTGGATGGCGCAACAGAGATAGAGACACCTGGAATGTGGCAGGAGGCACTGCAGTAGATTGGACTCTGTCAGAGGGCTGTTGCAGGTAGAGATGCACTTCTGGTGATGCTTCTACCAGAAAAAGGCTTTTTTCCTAGTCAGAACAAAGCAATACCAGGAAGGCCGATTCCTGCTGAGCAGGGATAGGTTTTGTAATATAATAATTCATTTTGGGTAGGAAGGGGGACCGACACAGACAAAGATTCATCGCATTTTGGAGGGAGTTTTATAACAGAGATACGGGTAGTGATAAATCACAAGCTACGTGTAGGAGAGTGGGACAGAGATCATAACAGAAACCAACAGACACTCCACAGGGAGAGAGACTTGTCTCTGGTGAAACATGGAGTCAGAAACAGGATCATTCCTGTTATCTGAGAGGGATGAAAGACTCATCTGGGGTATGACAGGACAAGTTGAGATGAGAAGGAAATTATAATAGAGATATAACTTCTATTGGGACTGGGGAGCTACAACAGAGACTGACTCCCTTCCAAGCTGCAAGAGAGACCTTTCTCCATTCCAGGCTTCCTCAGCCCTCCCCAGTACAGGTCCACCCTCAGCACTCTGGTTTCTCTGTGAGCTGCCTCTCCAGTAGCCTTCTAGCGATGCTAATCGCTGTGCTTTGCTCCCATTTTATGCTCAGCAATGGAGATTTGGCGATTTTTAACACTGAAAATCAGCAGAACCGAAACTCATCTCTGAGCCGAGCACCATTCTCCACAGCCTCGCTCACCTTGGGCAGGAGAGTCCCAGTGGAGCCTGTGGGAGCAGCGTGGCCACTCCAGCAGTCAGGAGGGGGCTTCCCTTGGGTCCCCGCAGTGTCCCCTTCCTGCAGGAGTGGCACAGCTCCCTGGGTGGACGCAGAGGGCCCTGGTCTTTCCCATTCTGTCCTTGTCCCGCATCCCTTGCTGATCTGAGCCAGGGTGGTGCTAACTCCCTGTTTTCTCTGTCTGTGCCCTGCAGATGTATCCGAGGGCTCAGTTCCCAATGGAGATTCCCAGAGCAGCGTGGACAGTTTGCGGAAGCACCTTCGTGGCGACACTTTCACCCAGCAGCAGCTGGAAGCTTTAGATCGAGTTTTTGAGCGTCCTTCTTACCCTGACGTCTTTCAAACATCAGAGCACATCAAATCTGAGCAGGTGAGGGCCCAGCCTGGTAATGGGGACCCACAGGCGCCCATAGGATGATGGCAGGGAGATTCCCTCACTGAAATCACTCTCCCCCTCTTCACCCCTTGTTCTCACACTGACCTGTTATTGCACATACATCACCTTTAGATTTTACAGCACTTTCTAGTTGTAAATATATCACTGTGCTGATGCACGTGTATACATGAGCTCTACCTCCTCTCATGAACTTGCTGTATACATGCATGCTGCGCTCTCCCTAAATCCCCACGTCCGCCTTTCCCTCTGCACACACACCTGCAGGAATGCGGGCATGTTCTTGCTATGAACACGCAAACACTGCCATGCATGTTCACCGGCACACAGCACTGCATGGAGACTCCTGCACTTTCACATCACACCGGTAACCAGCGAGCCACAGCGTCGGGCTTTAACAGAGCTTTTTCCTTCATGGCCCAAAGCTGAGACTTGACTCCCATCTCCAACCTAGTTTTCCGCACTCTGCAGCTCTGCCCCCCTTTCCCTTACTCCCCCGCTCCCCCGGCCTTTTATCCCAAAAGCTGTTTGTCTTAATAAAATGAAAATCAAAAGTCTTTTTAAACCGCCCCAAGCCATAAACCAACAAAGGAAGAGAAGGAGAGGCTGGCTGTGGACTCCCTTCATCCCAGAGTCCCTGGGTTTATTACAATGAATAACCTTTATTTACTTTCATTAGACTATTAAGCACCAGCACAGTCATTTTTCCCCCTGAAACTCTGAGCAGGGCCCATAAAGCAAATCCGAAGCCTAATTGAGTTCATTTTAATTTCTCTCCGATCACAGCGAATTACTCTGGTGATAAATCAGGGGGCAGGCTCACCCCCAGTAGAAGGCCTAATTTGCAGCTAATTACAAAACTGATTTCTACAGGAAGATCAATACGAGAAGGAATTGGAAATGACTAGGCAGTCCTAGCCAAGCAGGGACAGGGGCGGGGAGGGGGCAACGTGCGGGGAGCCCGCTGGAGGAGGGGGAGACGTGGGGAGGGGGTTGGGGAAGTGCATGGAAAAAAACGGAGCAGAAAGAGCAGAAAATCAGTTTTAATTTAACGTAATATTAATCAGAGCAACTTTTCCTGCTGTTTTGTAGCCTTCTTGGTTTCTCCAGCTCCCGCGTCTGGTCCGGAGGCTGCCACAATAAAAAGGCAATTACCAGAGCCTTTCGGACAGGACACCCTTTCAGATTCAATGGCTCTCCCCCTCCCACCCTTCTGTTAGCCATGTGGCTCCCCCCTCCCCAATTTCATACCCCAATGCACAGAGTGACAGAGGCAGGGGATGAGGCTTCTTTGTTTGTTTTTAAAGAGCTAGGACAGAGGTAGCAGCGGAGGGGAGGCAGACGACTCAGGAGAGAGCCTGGCTACAGTGGGCCAACACTGGCTGCTTCCTACAGCCTGCCTGTTCCAGTCATGTCATTGCAGTCCTCTGCCCCAGCTGTCCTTGTCACCAGGGCAAACAACACCTCCCGCCTCCACTCAGACAAGAGGAGGGGACGTGGGTTTCCTGGTTCTTCACTCCTGGGCTGGCACAGGCAGCCACCCCCATCCCCACAGCACTGAACGAAGGCTCAGTCACACCACAGAAAATGGGCCAGATCCCTCGCCCCTCTTCCCCTTCACAGCAGCCCACAGGCAGGTGGGACAGTTCATCCTAGGAACCCCCCCGCAGCCCTCTTGTCACTTCATCTTCTCCGTTTCCTCCTCCTCCTCCTCTTCCATCTGTGCAGGAGTTTGCAGCTCTCCTCTTCCTCCCCCCCATCTGTACACCCTTCCCTTTCTGCCGGCGCATCAATAGCGAGCTGTCTTTCTCCTCTCTTCCCCAGGGTAATGAGTACTCCCTCCCAGCTCTGACCCCTGGTCTCGATGAAGTCAAATCAAGTCTATCCACCTCTGCTAACCCAGACCTGGGGACAAATGTGTCAGGACCCCAGACGTACCCTGTGGTGACCGGTAAGCTGCCTGACCAAACAGCAGAACCAAGCTTTTTATTTATTTCCCTCATCACCATTAGCTTCTGCTTTTTCTGCTAATGCAAGATATCCCTCATGGAAAGAGACAGAAAGACTGTGGAGGACATAAGGGCTTGAAATTCAGAGTACTGGCAGCTTTGGGTACACCTAAAGGTGCCCAGGTGTGACTCAAAGACAGAGAAACCCAGGCATGAGTCAGGAACTTGTGTGCCCAGGTGGGGCTTAGGGATGGGTGTTGGTAGAGGACAGGTATGTCCAAATGCGCACTGTGATTTTTCCTTTGTGTCTGAGAACAAGAGGGTCATGGCTTACCCATGTTCTGCACTGGTTTTCTTGGGGATAAATAATAATTTAAGTTTTATTCAGCTCTGGCATTTGGAAGGGGCATTTGCAAACTAAATACTGAGGTCTGCTGAACTGTGATTGCTAAACTCCCTCTTCCTTAAGAGTCTCTAACGGCAGCTGGCAAAAGAAATTTGTTCACAGCCTTTCCCCTTCCCTCATGTGTGGGCCCATTAAACTCAGTTGTGACTGGGAGAGTAGGAAATAAGAATAAGTGCAAGACAGTAGAGAAATCAGGATGCACAGAAGTAGGAGGCAATTTCTGCAGCAGCTGCTCCTTCCTCTTTGCTGGTGGCACGTGCAGGACCTGAGTGGCACAGGGCTGTCCTGGGGCCACGGGGCACACCATCCTGATACCAGTGCTAGACTGCCTGCCCTGTGTGTGTCTAGAGCCATAAGGACACATTCTGGTGCCACTGCCCTTCTCAGGCTTTAGTTGCCACCTCTCCCTGCTCTCACAGCTACCATAGATTAGCACATCTCCTGGGTAGCTAGAGCAGCTGGCGAGGCCCAAGTGATTTATACCTGTTTAGTATGTCCCCCCTTGCCCTACAACTTCTGTGGCCCCTCTAGAAGCCTTGCAGTGTAAGTTGAGTAATAACTCACGACAAAGAGGTGTAAGTCCTGTTAGCAAGGGAAGGAGCTGTTGCCTCTTGGCCAAAAAGCTGCCCTCTGATGGCACAAAATCAAGAGCACTGGAGTTTGTACCTCAACATTTTCTTGCAGAAGCCCAGCTAATAGCCCCTGAGGTCAAAGCAGCTCATGGTTGAGGCAGGCAGTCATTGCCTGTTCAGCAAATGCTGAGCAAAGGCATATTGTTGCATGCAACTTTTGACTACCAGGAACTTGGGGACTGGGCAAGATTAGTAACAGTTACCCTAACTACAGAGGAGATCAGGAGATCCAGTGTGAGGTCTGCAAAATGTTATGGAGAACCATGGGGAGGTGAACTGCATATTTAGGGAGTGTCTAGAAAGCATGACATACCCAGACTTTTTTTGTGGCTTTTACTGCTATCAGGCTTGATCCAGGGTCCTTGTAGCCATGCAGTTTCTTAGCCAAACATAACAAAATGGTTCAGCTATGGCAAAATTGTTCCACCTTTCATTGTATTTGCATAGGCAAGGCAAAACTCAGCTGGTGTCCATCTACCATTTAGCAAATCTACATCTCTTACAGGAAACACTTTCCTGTCTTTGGGGGGCAAAGCCAGTAGGAGAGCAGCACTGTCCTTCCTTCATGGAAGTCAGATCCCCATAGCAGGATGTAAAGGTGAGATGCCTAAAATCAGAGTTTAAGATTCAAAGGGGCCATTAAAATCATTATTTTTAGTCCTTCTGCCTAAGTGAAGATGGTGCATCCCAGCCCATTAATATGAGAGCAGAATTCCTGAAGATTGGGTACGCTGCACAAGCTTTGGACATGACTGTCACAAGGGAACAGCAGGAGATAGATTTGGCCTCACAGAAGAGGCTGTGGGCTGGGGCGTAAAATCTTCACATCCCCCCAACTCTGTGCCATCCCCATTCTGTTCCCTGCAACACTCCCAGCTCAGCTCGAGAACATCCCCATCTGATCCATCTGGATCCAAGAGTGAGAAAAGTTCATTTCAGACCCAGCTTGACATTCCCAGGTGGCAACTTAGCACTAACATCTCAATCTGTATGCGACATTTCAATCAGTGCAGAGTAACAAAAGCAGAACTATTAGCGTTGGGAGCTGTTCACTGGTGGTAATGATGGGGAAACTCAGAAACTGGAAATGAGAAGGGAAAAAAACCCCTGAACACCCTGAAAGGCAGCAGGGGAAGAGGGGCGGAGAATTTTTCCTCTACACTTAGGCCAGGATCCAATGTTTGGATTAATGGTGCCATTACCCAAGAAAGGACTTCAGATAATGCTCATTCTTAAAATGTTTTTGCTGGCAATTAAATGGTTGCAGTTATTGATCTTCATTGATCTGATGTCCTCAATTTGCATAATCTATTAAAGATGAATGATTCATTATATGTTTGCTATGGGGCTGGGCAATGCTTTCTGGAAGGACCAGAGAGGTGAGGAACTCAGTGCTGCTTCCTGATCTACCCTGGCCAGGAAATTAAGGAAGAGGCTGGGAGCATGCAGATTTCTTTGGTGTCACCCAAATCCCTCTCCCAAGAGGGATACTGGAGTAATAGCAAGTACGGAATTGCTATCTGCCTGTTTTGCTGATATGATTTGTCATGTTTGAAATGCCTCTTTGCTCTTGTCCCAGGGCAGTCTGTGAACCCAGGTGATATCTGAAACAAACGTGAAACTAATCCACCCACGCAGGGTACAAATTCTTTGTGCAGTCACTTCAGGATGTAACATTTAGCTTTAGTCTACAAGAAAGTCTCCCCAGCTCAGGCTTCCCAGGCAGAAAAAAGTATCACTAGCTCTTTCCAAACCAAAGCTTTCTGGCATTGGATTCTTGCCCTTTCTGAAGACTTCAGAGAAAGTCCTTCTCTCTTTGGCTCATGACTAGCTTGCCTCAGCAAGCTCTCTCAGCAAACACGGTTCTGAGAATACATCCCTCCAAAAGCCATCAAAACCTCAGCAATATGTAACTACCTAAAATCTTGGAATGTAGTGCGATAGTTAAGTACAGATGTTGCTGAAGTCTCTCTATCTGTCTGTGAGCTTCCTAGAATTGAAGAGCTAAAAATACTGCAAAACAGGCAGCCACCTCCCCAATGTGCAGGAAGGCCTTCCCGAAAGTCCTGGGCAACTATTCAAAAACACAGCTTAGCACCACAATTCCATACAGCACAGCCTTGCCTAGTACTGCCAGTATCAAACACTTCCTTTCAGACAATTATTCTATCTAATGCATCTTAGATGGTCCGTTTATCACTCACTTCTCCTAAAGCAAATAAACAGAAACATTTGCTTACTATAGAGCAGACAGGACAACCTTATTTCTCCCCATTAAGTATCTTCAAGAACGTTCCATGAACGAGCTGACACTTAGGGGCTGGCTGGGCACTAGGCTAGGAAAGATGCTCCTGCTGTCCTTCATATAGAACAGAAAATGTAGAAATTTTCAACTTCCTTGTGAAGTGTCAGAGAGAGAAAGCTCTTAAGAGCTGCCTGAGAACACCATCTCACCTCTTCCTTCACAGACACAGGTCAACGGGCCAGCTACATCTTGCCTCGATGTTGCATGCCCATCATAGCTAGACTGGCATACATCCCTGACAGTATCTTTGGACCCCAATCAGATTTCCTAGAAGCAAAGATCCAAACTTGAACATACCAAGATATGATGAGTACATGCAGTTGAACACCAAGACAAGAATTCTGTTGTTCACAGATGTTCTACTTCAGTTATTTCTATTGAAAGCAAACAGCCCAGGCAAATGAGTACGAATCTGTGGAGGGATAAGTAAACACAGAAAATCTCAAGAGCTTTATTTTATTCAGTAGTTTCCACAGGTCTTTGATTTTGGAAGGTACTAACTAATTTTTAGTAGCTAACACCTGAGAGGTGAGCAGAGGAGAACCTCAAGATTTTGGCACTAGCAACAGGAGTACTTTAAAAGCACAAGGTTGTTCAAATAAGGCTCAACTCCTTCAAGAACAAAGGTTAAGATCCTTCTTTAAGTGCCATCTAAAGTCACATCTTTTGGTATAGGCATCCATGAAAGAAGTGGTGTGTCTGCAAACCAGGTTCTGAGTTCTAGGGACTTAGATGAATAGTTTGGGAGCAGAATCCTTTCCAACCCAATTATCTAGCCCAGAAGTTACCCAGCAGAGAGGCAGCACTATGGGAAATAAAACACAATGGACTTTTCACGTATGGCTTGAAACTTGCTTATTAACAGACTACTAAAGGCAAGGATTTACCTACTAGATGGATCATAAAATTACAGCAAAGGTAAAGAAAAACCTCCCTTAATTGAACCTGGCACTTTTAACTAAATAGACCTTGTTTGCCAGGCCACTGCAATCAGTGAGATCTACAAAGAAAAGTAAAGGTAAAAGACAAGCCCAAGAAAAAAGGGGCAAAAAAAGCACTTCAGCAACTTCTGTCATTGACTGAAATGGGAGTCTGTGTCTCCTTTTGCTGTGAGGAGGTTTCTGAGTGTTTCTGTGTTATGGTTAGCACCTATTAACAGGAACAGGTAACTTTTAAAATCATCATCACCCACCAAAACAGCTACCAGGTCCTTTATAGAAAATGTTTCCTTCTCCCTGGAAAAAAAAATAATTTCCAAGGTAATAAGCATCATCCAGGATGAGAAACTGTGACAACTCCCAATGTGTCAAACAAAGGCACCAAAATAGCACAAACCTCATCAATCTCTCCTACTCCAGACCTCCCGTCTCCGGCATGGGGACAGATTATTTTTCAGTTTAAGTTAATTGCTTAAATTCATACATGAATGTATGCAAAAAAAAAATAAATTAAAAAATGTAATTAAATATTTATTATTTTAATTACATAAAATGTAAAAAAATAATTTATAATTACTGACATTAAAGCTAGTACTTGCTACGTCTGAAAGATATATAAAAGTAGTACTTAAACAGCATTTTATGAAAATTTTCAAGAAAGTTGTGATGCTAAGCACGGAGAAATCACTGGCTAGACACCTGGATCCAAAGTTTTTCTGAAATGATAAAAAAATCTTTTGAGAACTTTAGGCTCCTGCAAGGTGAGAAGATATTATTTCCTTCGTTTCAGCTTAGTGAGTGAACTGAAGAGAATTTTGTTCAGTTCAATAACCAGGTCATTCAAAACTGAGAAACAAACTAGTATTTGAAAAAGCAGGAACATTTGTTTTCCTCTGTCAGTGAGTGAATTAAGCTTGGTGTGAAAGGATGAGATGTATTAGTTCTAAAATCAGGTTCTAAAATCAGTTCAATTTCCTACATATATATGTCCTTTCCTTCATTTAATAAGACATTTTTAATGCAAAACCTGCTTAGAAAAGCTTGCTTTTTCTGTTCTAGTATATTTAGGAAGTCAGGGAACTTGTGGTCATTTTATTTAATTAGCATGAATAATTACAAATACTGGTTTTAATTTAGTTCTAATTTCCATCCAAATATAACTTGACACAGATCACAAGTAAAAAGTTAATAATCTAATAAAATAATAATATGGACTCATCGTTCACTATTTTCTCATATAATAATATGTAAAGACAAATTATATTAAACATAATTGCTTAAATAAATGTGCACAGATGCAGTTCATCTACTTAGCAAAAATTGAAATAACCACATTTAGTGTAAATTTTGTATTTGTCAAAATATTTGTTACCACCCATAAAAGTCAACCTTTTAGAAAACAACCTCATAGTGCAAATGTAAAATGAGTTGATCCAGCTTGCTGGTTTAAATCATGATTAAAACTGACCATTACATGCAGTTGTACTTAGATCATTATGCTGAGAGGGGGAGCATTTCCTTCCCCTTTTCCTTGTTTGTACTGGTGAAAATTTCCTGTCTTGCTCCAACCTACTTTAGCCTCTGCCACCAGTGAGCAGTGGCCCTGGTCAGGGCTTGACTGAGCTGATTTAAGAAAACCTCTTTAACAAACTGCTGGGAGCCCCGGACTGGCTTTGGCAACAGCAAATCCTGCAGTTGCAGACGTGCGCTCTGCGGCACAGCATCACGGCTGCCACCGCCAGCAGTCAGGCAGCCTGTGGGGCACACCTCTGGGTGCCCCAATGCCCTGAAAATCAAATGATAATCATTCATGTGGCTGCTACAAGGTTGTTACTATCCAGCCTCATCAAAATTAAGGAGGTGTTTTCTGTAAGCAAGCCTCTCCTCTATTGAAGATGAGGAATCGGCAAAAGTAGAAGTCCACAGGACCTCCAGATTTCATCAACTCTTTCCCATCCCTAAGAAGAGATAATGTCTTCTTATCTAGTCAAGGAATTTGGAAAGGCAAAAGGTGTTACTACTCTTCTCCAGGACCAAATGGCTGAGGGTGATAGATGGTCAGATGAACGATCCCTACAACAGTCAGGAATAGCAGGGGGGAAAGGAATCACATAAACCATTTCCATGCATCCAAGGGAAGTTTCACTGACCGTAATTTTATGATGCTGAAGAAGGTGGCTCTTGGGCTTGAAAGACGTGTTGAAGTGGGGAATCCAGAAATGGATGGGCCCGAAAGAAATAATGTTTTCACCTTCCTTAAATTAGCATTTAAGTGAACAATAGCAGCAAATGCAATAATGTCATGTAATGACAATAGCAGTGAATTGGCATTCCCAGTCTGATTTCCCTCAGCAAGGGGACAGCATTGCAGGCTGCCACACTCTATGCTGCCAGACAAAAAGGGACTTTTTTAGAGGAAATAATTATATCATCTTCCCAAGAATTCAGCTTTTGCTTTTTCTTTTGAGGCTAAATGAAGGATCCAATAAGTATGGCTACGATGAAAATTTTTGTGATGTAGATATTTGCCCAGTGACAGCAAAGACTGTGCTTTATATCTGAGTTAAGCAACACCTGTCAGCGGGTGTTCATAACTTTTGATCTCCATCAGCTGTACTGGATTTAACCAGGCCAGCTGCTTGTACAATTGAAATTGCCCACTGCAGCCAATCAGAGAAATGGAGAACTTACGGAAATTGTTGGCCCTTCTTTGCAGGTTTAGGATTGCAGTGGGCTACCCAGGGAGATCTGTCCTGTTAAGTGTAGGTTCAAGTCCCATCCCACCAAGGAATAAGCATACACTACACTTTAAGGCAGGAAGTAATTGCCCAACCTGATGGGCTGGGGTTCCAGAAAAGGCACAAGAATCCAAACTCCACTGAACTTCTCTGTTTGCCAAGTGCACAAGTTGCACGTCTTTTTTTCCCCCAAAGACTTTAAAGCACATCTTTCTTCATCAGCTCCATCTGCAAACAGATGTACTTAGAGCCACATGAAGTTGACTTCAGTGGGGTTCTCAAGTGATTAACACTAACAGTACTTAACTAGCTCCAAAGAGTAAGTCCAGATTGCAGGTCTACTGGAAGCTCCATATTTTACTCTGTACAAAGACTATAAAACTTTTTCTCTCCAAAGTAACATGAAGAGTTATCAGATCAGTTTACTTTGAGAGCAGCAGTTAATTAGATCAGACATAAAATCTAGATTTATAAAATTCAGTTTTATAAAAAAAGGGGCAAATAGATTTCAAAACTTGACATCAGTGATGTCACAACAGTTTTGACTCTCAGGGGTCAGCAATCCAAGGTTGTTTCTATAAACATGTATTTCAACAACCCACAAGTAAAGTATTGGGCTAAGAACATGGATGGATCTGTGCAGAAACAGAAAATAAACCTGAAGATGCAAGACTCACTCCCCAATCAGCAAGAATACAAAGAGAATACAAGAGAGGCGGAGTCTCCTTCTCTGGAGATATTCACAACCCGCCTGGATGCATCTGTGTCCAGCCTGCTCTGGGTAAACCTGCTTTGGCAGGGGGGTTAGACTAGATGATCTCCAAAGGTCCCTTCCAACCCCTAACATTCTGTGATTCTGTGAAGGTACAATGAGAAGCAGATTAGTCTTGGCACACTTTTCAGTTGTCCTAGCAAAGGTCTGTTATGATCACAGACCAGGGAAGAAAAATAGGATGATCTTTATCTTCAGCGCAACTTGCATAATACTCTTGCAAACGAGAAGCTAGAAAGCTAAGAAATGAAAGAAAACGTGGTTCTTTTGACATGACAGAAAGCAAAAGTAAAAGATATGCTGTGTCAGTCCAGTTTCATCTTTTGCATGACTTCTAGAATTTCTGAGGCAGGATTCTCACGTGGGATCAAGCAAGGTGAATGAAACCTTCCTAAGGAATGGAGAACGCAGATACAGAAAAAGATGTTTCAATGGTAGGCACAAGCATAGGATTCAAAACACCTGAGCCAAGATTCAGCTTTGGCACAGGGTTCCTACACGAACGTGGATACTTCTTCTTTGAGCTCAACTCCTCACAGATGAAACAGTGATCCCTAAGGGATGCTGTAAGGATATGTGTTCTAAAGAATTAGGCAGTGGGGTCATAAATATTTGATAGAGACCCCAGGAAAAGACGAAGAACGCTAAACATTGTCAAGATGGTGAGCAGTGTTGTTAAGTGGGTGTGTACAAGCCATACCTTACGCAGGGATGTGCCATCTTGATATTCTTTGTTTACTGAAAAGAAAAGGAGCACTGGATGCAGGTAGCTTATCCTCCAGGAAGTCAGCAGTGAAAAACAAGCAGCTTATCTAGTCTTGCAAACCCCCCCCGCTTCCCTTCCCTTCAGCAGCAGAGAGCACGATAAAAGCTGAGATGAGTCTCTGTAGGAACCCAAAGCTGTGAATCTTCCTCTCACCCTGTCTGGCCAAAATCCCTTCATGCACAGGGGGAATTTAGGCCGGAGATCACCAGTTCTAGCTCTCCGCCAGAATAACAGAGGAGAGGGTTAGAAAGGAAGAAAAACATCCATAACTCAGCAAGTACAGTCAGAAAGTGTGGAGCAGGAGATGCAGAAAATATGTAGTCCTCTGCTGTGTTTCTAGCTATATCCCCACCTTGCTGACCCTTCCAAATTTCCCCCACCATGACATTGGGTGGTATTTTTTTGTTGCTTATAAACAAGGATATCATTTGCCATTTAGAAGAAGAAAGGAACCTGGACAGGGATAGATTTCTGCTGCTTTGGGGGGATTGCAAACTTATTCCACCTGCCCTTTGATTACAGGGTGGTATTCCAGCCTCAGGAATAAGACACTGACAGATACGTGGGGGTTCCCTGATGCAGCCTTACTGAGGGACACCCCCCATGACACAGAGAGGCCAGTATGGCAGTGCTCCACAGCTTGCTGGCACTTGCAGGACTTGGGATAGGAAGGGGCAAGTTCTCCATCAAAAATACAGAAGAATTAGAGAATGGAGAAAATCATAAGTGAAAACAAAAAAGGTGCAGCTGACGTTTGAGGTGGTTAAAATGAAAAATGGAACTGTGCCATTCACAGGTGGATAAATAGATCAATCAATTGATCCCGTCTACACTGACACACTTTGGAGCTATAATTCACTGCTGGGGCAATTATTCCAGCATAGCAGTGGCAGGAGACAGAATTCAGGTACTTTTAGTCAGGGGAGAGTTGGACAACACAGGAGTTAAATTGGTAAATGGCATCCACCAGTAATACAGGGAATATAAGTTATGTCTGTGCAGTTGCACAGCATAGAGGAAAAGACAGACAGATAGATAAATAGACACATAAAAGTCTGAGTTTTGTTTGTGCAATCATTCGCTGTCTGACCTTATCCTCGCCTCCACTCCACTACTGTTAGAGAGAAGAGTGTTTAGCATGATTGTGTCCCAGTCTCTTTGCCATGTTACTGTTGACTTCTTTATCCCCCCCCTGCACTGAGAAAGTGGTGCTGCCTCTGGAAGGCGCGAGGAATTTTTCTTCATAAGCCTTGATGTGTTCAAGAGAGGGCTGGGCTCATCTCCGCTGTGAGCCCGACAGGGGCTTTAACAGCCTCACAACACCGGGACAAATAGCTCCTGGTCCCTTAACCCTTCTCAGCTTTGCAAGGCAAGGCCTAGCACTGTTGTTCCCATTGCAAGGGCTTTAGACAGTCTTTCAGACTAAAATCCCCTCCGTGGTGGCTGGGCAGAGCGGAAATCCAGGGGCTGGATCAGATTGGCCTAATGCTACAGCAGCTTAAGCGGTCTGTTTTACCAGAGATTATGGTTTCACTTACACAGAGTGCCTGAAAAATGCTGCGGTTTAGGAAGGATTATAGCTGAAAATTCCATGCTTTAAAAGAGAAATAAAGCAGGGGAGGGACTAGGAAACCCAATGTGCCTGGGGGCTGTGCAAACAGGATTAACCTCTGCCCACAGCACCTCTTGCTTCTGCCCACCCATGCTACCTGAGTCCATCTTCTTCTCTGCCCTTTCCTCCCCAGCGGCTCCCTGCACCTGCTCTCTCTTGCACAGTACGGAGAGCTGAAAAAGGAGCCTGGAAAATTCCCAGGACCAAAGTGTCCCAAGCTTATTTAAGTATGACTGTGAAATGGCTTCCTTGAAAAAATATCACTTTACGTGGAGCCCCTGAAAGCCAGGGGAACTTTTGGCCCTCTGCCTGCAGATAAATCTATTCATCCAGATTATCTACTATCAACTTTATTCGGATAAAGGCTTTAGCACTCCCAGACTGCTGGAGGTGACTCTGCCTGTCTGGTCTAAAGGTAAATCTGTGCAGCCCTTACGATCTGATGACAGAAGATGCAGGAGAAAAATAGCTTTGGCGGTTCTCCATCTACTGAGACTGGCACTGGCATGTGAAGGCTCACTGGTAGGATTGTAGGACAGTATATAGTTGTAAAAATCAGAAGCTGGGTGCTGATGTGCTGCCTACTCTGGTGACTTTAACTGTGCAACAAGAACCAGATACTCCAGCTTCTATCCTCCACAAAAGGTCACTGCCAAACAGAGCTTCCTATAGCAAAAAGGGAGAAGAGGTGAGAATCCTCACTTAGCATACCAGAGACTTCACATAAGTAAACTAAATAAAGAGGAACTGTACACCTTTTGGCAAGGACTGATCCTTCCCAATCAACTGAACCATAAACATATGTCTTTGCCGCAAAGGCGTCTCTGTGATCAGAGACCTTTGCTGGCCATCCAGGTTAGAGGTACTTGGAGGAGAACACAGATGGCAAACTATCATTTTTGCCAGGTAGCAAACCTTTAGGAAACAAATGCCTCAGGTTAAACAGCATTCACAGATAGAAACTGACCAGCCCTTTATTGTCTAGGTGAGCATTGCACCTTCACAATAAGGTGCCTAGAGTTAATTAAGCCAGTTCTACGTTGATGAAGTCAGATTTATGACCTAGTTATATGTCACATTTATATTTCTCTGTATAAATCAAAACCACCAGAACTAACTTATTTCATAGGCCATTGGAAACACTTGCCATCATGGCAGAGAGATGGCTTTCATTTATTGGCTTTAATTTGTTTACCTGAGGGTGGATGGTTTGCTAGATGATTTGGATCAGATCTGATCACATCATCCATACTTCTCTTTCAGGTGTTCAAATACAGGACTCTATTACTGCTGACCCAACAACAGTGGGTGTTCTGGAGTACCCATGCTTTAGGTCAGAGTTCTCCAATTCCCAAACCTCTTACTTGACAGCCAAGTTAGGAGCAGTTGCAAATCTGCACATCAGAAATGGAGGCTCAGTGCAAACAACAATGAAAATGAGACCTTTTATAAGTCCCCCACGTTTCCTCTCATCCATTATATCTCTCTGTCAAGGCATCTGTCTGGCAACACTATACTCTGGGAACAACCAGAGTCAGTACTCACTACTTTTATGGTTAAAGCTCCAAAGTGTGCCACTGTGAACAAGATCAATTGGTTGATCTGTCTAGCCACCTATTAATTATACAGTCCCATTTTTATTTTAACCATCTCAAACTTCAGCTACACCTTTTTTGTCAAAGCTTTTATGGAGTTTTGCTTGAGAAGCTTTGGCCATTACACCGGGCATCCTGTTTAATAGATGCTCATAACCACACTGCTCTCCTGCGGAAGGTTACCTTGGTTCTGAAGAGACAAAGTGGTATCATTCCCTGGGCCAAACTGTGTAAGTGTAGCATCTTCATGCGCCCGCAGCCAGCAAGAGAAAGCAGCAGGAAAGGGAGCACAGAAGCTTCAGAGCATTCTTCTCCTTCCCAACCCTACGCTTCTTCCTGTCCTCCCTCTCCTGCATGTTCCCTCCCTCACCTCTCCTTTTCCTGCATCCCATTCCTCCCATCTGCCACTGCACTCCATTCTCCTCATCTCCTGCTTCCCCTGCAGAGGCATCCCTGCAGTCAGAGCCTAGCCCCCGGGTGCATTTACTGCTGTTGTCTCAGCATTGGCTCCTCTGATCTACTCCTAACCTTTTTATTTTTATTTTTGTTTTTTTAAATTAATTTCCCTGTAGATTTTAACCACTCCATTTTCATTTACCCATTTTGTTCTTCCTCTCCTCCCTTCCCCACCCTCCTCTTCCTCCCCCTGTTCCCTTTGTCTGTCTGTGTCCATCCCTTACCCTACCACAGAAAACCTCTCCTCTCCCCTCAGTATAAAGCAAGAGCCTCATGGAGCCTCTCTCACCCCTTTCACCCCCACCACGCCGGTCGGCTCTGGGCAGGCTGATCTTCAGCCCTTCCACATGGCCCTTTCAGACGATGCGTCCACGCCTTGCTACAGTGCCTTCCTTCATCATGGTGCCCACTTTGGGCAGTCCAGCAGCCAGCCTCTGATAGCAGGTAACCAGCCTTGGCCACAAACTCAGCGGGGATGCTGCAGGCAAGGGGTTCAGTTTCGTCTGACGGGGAGACCTGTAAATGCTGCAAGCTCTTTGAGTGCAAGTGGGAACCAGAGCAACCATGTTCCAATTCTGCGTATGCAGCACGTGTTCTCAGCTCCATGGAGAGTCACAAAAAGATTTCATGCCTGTCCTTCCTTTTTTAGAATAAAATGTGAAAAGAAGCTGTAACTACCTAGAAGTGAACTGGGTGTCCCAGTTGGATGGGTCTGGGACTTAGTATAAAATATTTGTACAGAAAAATCCTGTGTTGCCTCAATATCTGTAATGCCCCTGAGTACTGTAGGCCCCGCAAGGGTACTGTGTGCTAGCCTAAGGTAGGGGATAGCAGCTTCAATAACCTAGCCCAGCTCCAGGACTGATAGGGCTGTTCAGCATGGGTTGTACAAATTACTAAGTTAGATAAATACATAGGCGGCTGGTGAGCACTGCCATAGCTATGTTGTGAGCAATATTTGAGTCACCTGGTTTGGGAGTGTCAATGTGAGTGGCGCCTTCACACAGCAGACCAAGTAGTTAAGAAACAGGGCATCACATCTGAATGTCAAGACCAGGAAGGGTGGGTGAGAGACTATAATGTCTTACAGACAAAGGAATACAGACCTGAGCTAGGTGACCTTTAAGGGTAGAAGAGAAGTGAAGAAATAGGTTGCAGAAGATGGCAGCACTTAGGAGCAGCAGGCTGGAGGGGAGGATGGGGAGGAAGGACAAGTTTCAGGTAGGTACTAGGGGAAACTCCTGTGCAAGGTGATTGAAGCAATATTGCTGCAGAAGCTCAGGGGTCACTTGGATGAAATAGTGGATATCATTTTAGGTGACCACTGAGGCTGTTGTCACTCCACTGTCAAAGAATGTAATTTGGGCTTTTTCAGAACAGACGAAGTCTTAGCGCAGACCACAGTTCCTAATGCTCAAGAAACACAACTTACCTCTGCCTCCCTCATGTTTATTTCTCTTTTGACCTAACATCCTCCCTTTGTCTTGTCAGGCAAGATTTGCATTTCTAAACCTCCCTGTAGGAAAGCATCAAGTCACATCAGGAAAGACTTTTGCGTTCATAACAGTGTATTGGTCCAATCTTACCGCAGCCAATAAGAGCCTCTGAGCTCTGGGCACTTCCTAAGCCAAGGAGTCTCCTGACAGACTCTCTCTGACAATATAGTTCTCTAGGGGTGCACCCTCTAGAAGGCACTGTGTTTCAGGAGAGGCACCTGCCTTAGGACCCTTATGGAGAATGAGACATGGGAGAAAGTGTTCAAAAGCTCAAACAATGACACAGTGATGAAAGTGCTGTTCCTTACTCAGAAGGCTCTTGGAGAAGGGAGAATGGGTGGAGTTGGAAGCATGTTATGAGCAGAATAGGTGATAGCTTTGCCATAGTCCTGGAGTACAAGAATTTAATAATCCTGTCTAGCTGTTGGTAATGAGAGGAGGTAATGGGAGGGGCCTGCTTGTATGTAACAGCATTTTAAGAGTCTCTCTGTGGGACTCTTATTCATATTGCTGATACTGTATTTGTTTGTTACCTTCTTTTTCAAGATTGGGATTTTGAAAGATTATCACTTGCCAACAAATTTTCCACACCAAGTTTTGAACATCAGCCTCCGTGTGCTCATGTCTGAATAAAAACACAGGGGTGTATGTGCGTAGATGGAGTAGCAGAGTGAGTGTGTATGTGTTCCCACCTGAATGGAAGTGTCAAAATGAATTAATTTTGCCTGCTGCTACATAATGTTCTCTCTAACTTTTCAGTGACACTGTTTTCTCACTCATCACCTGTTGTTATTTCTCAGGCTAGTCGATAAATGAAACCAAAAGAACATGAATTTTAAGCGTATAACTTTCTTGCCTTAAAAGAATGTGAGAGAAAAAAAAAGAACTACATCTAGTAGGTCTTAATCATACAGATTAACACACTTAACACACAGCTGCAAATCACTAAAGGAATGATGGTAATAAAAGAGTAGAAGAGTGTAGAATATAAATCCCTGAGGCATTATATATATATATATATTTTATCAATATTGGGGAGTGGCTGGAAAACGGCTCAGCCGTTGACTGGTAGTTCTGTGCCATTAACTAAGAGAGGTGAGTTAGGAACATCAGCCACTGATCAGGTACCTCTTCAGGGAAAAAGAATGAATTTGCACTTCTTTTTTCTTGAGCAAATCATCTCAGTAATCTTTAGTCAAGACCTATGAAGGCAATGACACTGGTTTAGCCTACCTCATCCCAGAGAAACATACTCCCTTCAGGTTCATGCTCCATGTTGATTAGTTTTTGCTTTGCTGTGTAACTGTTATTTATTCCTGATCCCCAAGCCAAGGTTCATGCTTGTTGCAGGGCCTGCTGTATCTGTTATCATTCTGACGCTAGTAGAGCTAAAGCAACTCTTGTTCTTCTTTCATTGGCATATCCCAGGACAGTTCCGGTGACTCCAGTGTTGTTAATGGGCCATACTTACGCTGTCACTTCTAAAGGCGAACCAGACTCCAGCCCTCCAATTAGAACAGACAGGGAAGACAAAATTTAAGAAAAGAACAACAAATGGCGCAAGCTTTACAGTTCACCTAGGGAATGTGGAAGGCTGTGGATGTCTGGAACAGGCTGAGATCTCGGTAGGCAGCATTGGAGGTTGAGCTGTAAATCTCCCAGCAGCTGTGGGGGAAAGATTATCTTAATTTATTTAGCTTTTTTTTTTTTTTTTTGGTTTTGGCTTGAAACTCCCAGCAGCTTCTGAGATGATTTCAGTTCATTTAAATGCAATAAGCACTAACAGCAAATGCCCTTCTGGCTGGCCCATTTTCAGGCTAACCAGTCCAAATGAGGAAATGCCTCTGGCATCAACCGAGAGGCCTCCAGCTGCACTTCCTAAGAGATGAAAAATAAGCTACAATCATCCACCCAGTCCACACCCCTCTCTACTTCTTCGGTGGAGAAAAGATATCACAACTTTAAATATTACTAATAAAAAGTTGCACCTGTGATAAAAATGAAGTGCGACTCAAACTAATTCGTACGATTGTATTATTATATATATAATACCAGCACTTGGAAGGAGTCCAACCAGTATCAATCTCATGCTAAGCACTGTGCAAATATACTAAAAGTGTGCCCTTGCACCAAAGAGTTTGCAGCATAAAAAGAAGCACAGAGAGGTGAAGTGACTTGCCTAAAATCATCAGCAGGTGAATGGCAGAGGTGGGAAGAGAGACAGGCACAGAAACCTCTTGGATCGCTTTCCAATGCCTTGCACATTGATCATGCCCTAAAGCAACATCACCACAGTTTTGGAACTGCATCCACTGCATATAGACAGGACCTCAGCTACTCTGGCAATGAATATGCTGCCATTCTCTGAGCAGCTCAGGGCCATTTTGATTTAGTTAAAATAGATCCAAAATCTACAATGAAACAAAACAAATTCTTTTGAGCCTCACAAAGCTAAGTTTTAACATCCATCCTTACAGTGTGAGATCAAAAGTGCCACAATCTTCCCCCAAAATTTTCAGCAGATGGACAGCACTTATGTAAGAGAAGGCTGCACAGCACTTGCCTATCGAGCTGCTAGTCGTGTCACAGTGGGACAAAAGGTGATATCAAATCGATATTGAAAGATCTTATCCCTATTGATCACCTGTCCTGATTCTTTCCCTTTCCAGGTCGTGATATGGCAAGCACCACCTTGCCCGGCTACCCACCCCATGTTCCCCCAACTGGACAAGGCAGCTACCCAACCTCAACTCTTGCAGGAATGGTTCCTGGTAAGTCAGCCTCCAGACTTCAGTAATGGTGCAAACACGTATACTAGCATTGTAAGAGCTTTCACCGTTGTCTTTGCTGATATAAAGGTCTATTAATTTAATAAAAAAATTATCAGGTGCCTGTAACCAATGTAGCTAACAACCCTTTCTGTAACATATCTCTTTCCCCCTAGTAACTGATTCACTGCTGCTATGGGCAACTAGCTATCTATAACCTGTGGCAATTAATTGGTAATTAATTAACCTTAGTATTCATTAACTAATGTAATTATTCTCCAATGACCCATGCAGATTATTATGTACTGCTCGTGGCTCAGGATATTCAGCTATCTACTAACTTACGGTAACAACTTACCTTCTATCAAAAGCCAGGGCGTCAAACTGAAAATCACCAATGGTAATTTAATACCTGCAGTTTTTGGACACCTACTGTCCATAGCCTGAACTAGCTAAGAACTCAGCAATGATTAACAGCATTTCAGGAGAAACTAACTATTCACTTTCAACAACCAACTACTTACCCACCTCTTGTTTGTAAGATAGTGCCTCCAATCGAAGAAACTATCTACCTAATCCTACATCCAAAGGCAAACTGTTTCTTTGCTACCCAATGCCTTTGGAGAAATACCTTATCTTGGCAAATGGATTCTCCCAGTGTTTAGGGAGAAGAGAGAACCATTTACCTAGGGCAACTGAAGAGCTTATTTCCCCAGGCTCTATTCCGTACTCCTCTGATGACAGTTATCCCCAGCCCATAAATGAAAAGGCAGGATTTTAGTTTCTCCGCCATGGTAGCTCGGAACTCAGAACTTCCTTCATCTGCCACTGATTACTGTTTATGTTGCCACCCTGGGTTGTGAGTTGTGATGGCTAATGAGCAGGCACACAGTCCATTCTGCAACCTCTGCTACTCGAGGAATGACTCCAGAACTGAAGCAGCACAGAGCTGAGAACAGAAAGCTCTTAAATCACAATGATATTATTTGCCAGGCCTTATGAGTGAAAAGCCTAGCTTAACCCTCATCCAAATCTCAGAACAGCTAGCTAAACGAACATACACTGCAGTGACGACAGTGAAAACATCACTGACAGGAAATGTTTGCATATCAGAGTCTTAACATCCTTAAATGACAAATCACTGCTTATATACCATGAAGTACTGGCTAATACCTATGGCTACATTCCAGAGCTAACACGCTACCTACCACTTATGATCCTAAGGCACAACAAAATCTCAGGCTATGCTGTGAAGATGATTGACCTCCAGATCAGGAAAAGATAGTGGATTGGTCCCCTCCTCACCCCCACTTCAGTCCCTCGGTATAGCTGACCAGCTTGCTGAACTTCTGGGGTGGTGCAGAGTTGGCAAATTGTAGGGCATCTCCTTCTACACTAAATTTTTCAGGGAGATGGTTTGGCTCCAGAATCAGAGAAGCACTAAGACAATATAAATCAACTACCCACTCTCCCCCCCAGTAACAGTAGGTAGACTCAGTTGTCAACATCTAAGTCAGTTACAGGTTAAAACTTACAGAACATCATGGCATATAGAAATGATGAATAACACTAAAAAGGCTGGCTTTTTGAATAGGTACTTCTAAAGACCAGGCTCCTCTCAACTTCTAACTGTTCTCAACTTTTTAACCGTTCAGGGACTGATATGTAAGTTTAACATCCTCTTCACAAGTATGATACTGACATCTAAACTGGGACAAAGATTTTAAGACCACTAAACACAGGGGTCACTTATCCAAGAACAGGGTATTTCAGCTCCTTGATGTGGAGACTACTTATCCATTAAGACAGCAGTGTCTCCAAAACCACACAAATACACCCCAAAAGGAAAGGAACAGGATGATAAAGAAAAAAGTTGAGTTATACTTCAAAAAAAACCATAATGCAAGTCAAATGGATATCTTTACATTAAATCTGATGTCAACATTCAATTAGAGGAAGTTTTTCCGGGGGCCTACTTGGGCATCCTGCAGTAGTTACTGCATCTTTCCACAGAGCATCAAGTTCTGGCTGTTTCAGTCATACCCCACTGGTCAGACCCAGCCTGGCAGCCCTTCTATTCCTGTCTTCTAATGTGACTGAAGCCAACAAGCTGGAGATAAAGAGGCTTCCTGGGAAGGAACATAAGACTTGGCTTTAATGGGTCACACTGCAGATCTCTGCAGCCACTACTCTCTGTCAGGGCCCAAAAGTGAAAGCCTGAGGAAGGGTGTAAGAGTAGAGTAAGCATGTATCGGTACTTTCTCAAAAGATCTCCCAGCCTCCAACAAGTTGCAGCTCAGAGACTTCCTCAGCCAGACTTAGTATCGTTCTATTTAATATCAAACACCGTCAATAGGTTTCACCTCCACAAACTTAAACAGTGGAGGGGAATATAAGCCTTTAACATCTGTAGCAACCTATGGCAAGAAGTTCTGTAGCTTAACTACATATTGTGTGAAAACTACCTCCCTTATTTGTTCTGAACCTGCCACCTGCTAGGCTCACTTCATGCTTCATGGTTTCTGTATTAGAAGACTAAACGTGCCAAGATTTAAATACAGATACCAAGAAATACTGTTAGTAAAGGTTCCCAGAGCACAGATTGCACAGAATATAGGCCTCACGAGATCGATCCTCTGTGCTTGCTGCAACCTCTGTTAAGAGTCCAGGTTGAACAGAGAAAACAAATATGATGTTGCCAATGGTTTGTTACACACCCCCAGGCCAAGAAAGATCAGAGGTCAATGCTTTAACTACATGGGAAACAAGAAGCCAGCAAGATGACCACTCAGGGAGTATCTTTCAGAAACACACTGACAGGCAAACAAACCTTATGTCCAGATGCGAGTGAATATGAGAACGAGGATCTGTCTTCTCTAAATAAAGGTGCAGAGCTAAAAATAGAACTGGTCAGAAAGCAGGATTTCCAACCCATGCAAAACTCAGATTTTTTGACATTTGTTTTCAACTTGCATTGGGATGAGGAGCCAGAATCTTGAAATAGTTCAATTTGCAAACATCAGGATGAAACATTTCAATAACGTCAACATGTTCTAGATGTCAAGCCATATTAAAATAATAAAAGAGTTGAAAGGAAATTAAATGAGATGAGAAAGGCAAAATGAAACAAAACAAGAAAGTGAAACATAATACTTTGTTTCAATTTGCGATCATTTCAGAACTTTTCTTTCCAAAACTCTATTGAAGCCGACAAGCTCGTGCAAAACATTTCCATTTTGATGAGACAGCGTTTTCCAGTGGAAAACTGTTTCTGAGAAGATTGTTTGACCAGTGCTAACCAAAGCTGCTCTGTTCTATCCGTGACAACCTTTCACTAGACTTCTACTTGTATAGTCTAGCGAAGAGCTTGTCTCCAGTAGCCGTACGTCCACGCAACGTGGTCAGTCATGCACGCAAATATCGCTGAGGTTTATGCGGATGATGTGGTAAGATATATATCCTGCGTTTGCCCTTGCCTGTAACTTCAGGTCCCAGGCTGTAGATGTGGATGAAAGCCAGTAGTCTCAGCACACTCTTGAAAAAGCAGGGGTTAGTCACTCAAAGAAGGATGAATCAGGTATTGTGCTACACTTAACCTATGCGGCTGAGAGATATTTCCTGCACAGGTAACAACACCTTTGATCCCTGTCCCACTTCTTCCTCTTTCCCAGAAAGGCCATCAAGTTTCTGCAAACTGATTTGGTGAAGTGAGCATCCGCTGAAGGGAACTGCAGTTTACACAGAGGAGCGTAGAGCCTGCAGAGGGCTGGTGATGGCAACGGCAGGGAGTCGTTAAACAGAATCCAATGTTGATGAGGAAATTACACTTGTTTCATTAGTGATCGGGGAAGGCGATAGCTCAGTTCCTCTTGGTCACAGTTGAGCTCAAAAGCTCATTATCCTGCTGCATGCATGCTTTCACTCCTCGTCAATAAACACTGTTTCCAGTGGCTGCCCTCCCTCCTCCCCAGCTCTCCATAGCTGGGGCTCCTTCTCCTCTACTTAACCCGTGCTTTAGAAACACTATAAACAGTTTAGGGTGACAGCTCAGAGGAGGGTGAGAGAGAAGCCTTGAAATATCAGAACTTCTCTCCATGCAGAGAAGTGATGCTTGTATGAGGCATTTCAAAGCAGAAATTCTCATCTGGATAGGTTTCTTCCCTCTTTGGGAGCAAACTCATTCCAGTATATCCCACAGATAAATCAGTTCAGTAGAGATAAATCTGGACTATGCATTGCTTTTTGACATTGTATCCTATCCCACAGCATCTTGGTCACCTTGGCAGGTTTCATGTATTCCTTCCCAGCTAACTGTCAGAATTTTTAGTGCAGGATGTTTCTAGATATGGACACATGTGGAGTTACTATCATTAAAATAGTATTTACCAAGGTCTGCCACTCAAAATGAGGTTTTATGCTGAAACTGAAAACTACTGTGACTAAAATACCTTTGGACGGTGATTGGTTTTGATACATACGCATTTTTCTACCGACTGCTTTGGTTATTACCCTGAACGTCTTTAAAAAACCTGGCTGGACAGACTCTCCTCGAGTTTAAACCAGTGCAAATCCCCAACTTCAACAAACTTCATTTCCACCATCTGAGAATCTGCGATTTTGGCTTTAACTCCCCAGTGAAGGGAGATTTGCAGAGATTACAGTATAATTAATTGACATTTCTTTGATAATTGTATCACAGGCATACAGCGCCTCTTGCCTTGCCTTCTTTCCCTATTCTATGGTATCTATCAGGAACTCTAGGTGCTTTCCAAATACTTTTGCTGTAACAACTCCACCTCCGCCTCAGAGCAGACCAGAAGATAATAGGCTGTTCTTTCACCGTCTTCTATGCACACAGTGCCTTTCAGATGGCACTACTCGTCCTCTGCCTGTTGCTACTGCATTAGATTGAGGTTACAATCAGATAATGGCATGTTTTTACTTAACAGAATAATATATTTTTAAGTTTGGGGAGCTTTATTTATTTTGAATGCAGCACCATATCTCCTCGGTTACCAAATATAATTCCTGCACAGCCTTCTAGAAAATAAGGACAGTCAGCTCCTTATGCACAATAAAATAATATTTAAGAAGACTCTACAACATTCAGATCTTGGGTCAGAGGCTGATTAGATCATAAAGTTCAGAAGTATTTTGGTTTGGGCCCATTTTACTGAATGTGAAAAAGAGCTGTAGCCCAGATTGTCCTTCAGACTCAGAGTAGCACCTAAAGCACTAATCACTAGAAAATTATTTTTCTGGAACTAACTCACTAACTAAGCACAGAGGTGGAGTTCATCATATATGAATCACTTTTCTGCCTAACACCACCATATGGAGTAAGAAAGAGCGATTAATAGGTTTTTCATTTTGTTTTATGTTTAAGTCCACTCTACTGTCAGAACATTTTCAATAACAAATGATACTCCTTTCCACAAATACATCATCACCCTCAGTACCCTACAAACAAAACTTAACAGCACTGCGAGTTCCAATGAGTTTATTGTGAGCTTGTCCCATCAAACTTCCATGCCTGCTGTCTTGACACTACTAGAGAACCTTAGATTTTATTTAAAAGAAAGCTGATGCTTAATTGCAGGAAGATTGCATATGCAATCCTACTGCAACCTGAGAATCAGAAGTAAGAAGGCAACGAAAAATAAACCAGTTTAATTATTTATTTTTATTACAGAATTTCATTATTTTAAACTAATTTTCGATTCTGAAGAGGTCAATCTTGTGATTTTTAACTGTATGGGTAAGCAACACTGCACTGAAAAACACTAGTGTCCTGAAGGGCACAGTCCAGCTGGGCAAGGCAGCTAGATACACTAGTTTTCCTGCTGGCATACAGATTCAACACGAGCACTGGATTGATGGAATAGCAGACACAAATCTTCATTCTTAACTGTATTCCACGCCTTTCTTGCATTCTTCCAGGGAGCGAGTTCTCAGGGAACCCCTACAGCCACCCTCAGTACACGACCTACAACGAGGCCTGGCGGTTCAGCAACCCTGCATTACTAAGTGAGTACCTCTTTCCCACAGCACACCCCCAGCCTCGCGCTCCTTCTGTTTGTCTCTTTGTTTTCTTTTCTTTTGTTGTTTTTTTTGTTTGTTTCTGAAGAGGGCTTTCAAGTATTTGGCCAGGTGAAAGGCCTTTTTCCTAACTCTTCAGTCCAGTGTCTAGGTGGATATATACCTCACACGTTTTTTGTAACTGTTCTGAAACCGATTCCTCTTGTGTGATCCATGTGAGATGGATCAGAATTCCAGTTCAGCTCTGTCCTCTCCATGGCCTGCAACCACATTTTATTCCAGATGAAATCAGAAGTTAAATTCAGGTTCTGATACTCTCTTAGGCTGCAAGCAGCATCCATTCAAGGTCTGATTAAAAAATACAGATGAGGCTTCACTTCTCTCCCAAGCTAAACCCACAGTCAGTTCCTGAGGATCTGGAAATCCAATAGAAGTTCTTCCTATCGGACCCATTGGAACAGTGTCCAGAGCAGGAGACAGGCTGCATCACTAGGTTTACAATAGCCAGCAGAGTTTTCTTGCAGGGATATATCCATCTCCAGTGACTCTAATATGCACATAAATAGTCAGGTTTTTTTCAGAGGGGAAAAAACCTCCCATAAGACCATATATTCTAACACAACATTTCTTTGCAAGGGAATAGGAAGAGATTTATTATATGTAAAATAAATCAGCTGTGATTATTAGCTACGTATTTACTGAGGTTTAACAACTGGGTAATAGATGCACATTTTATTCCAGTGTTGTTAAACCTCAGTAAATGTGATCTTAATAATCAATCACTATTTAACACACATTCAATAACCATCTAGAGAGCTTTCATGCCAACTGTGACCAAAATCCCAAACAATAAAACATTGTAATTTTGTTTCTTTTCTCCCCTCCTGGTTTTAAAAGTGACCTGCTGTACTTTGTCAGATATGCTCAGAACATCTGTCCCTGACGCTTTCCTTGTGGCCGCAGATCAGGCATGGCGGATTTGTGCTGCAATGCATGGGCTTCCCTCTCGGCGACTTATTGATGGTCAGAAGGAGCAAAAGGATCTCCTTCCCAGAAAGGGGCTTCAGAGCCAGAGGCACAATAGTATCTCTCCACTGAAATGTGGCTCTTGGTTGGCTTCCACTAATTGCCTTTCCCTAATCCCATCAAGAGCTGAGTCCCCAAGTTTGTTCTTTTGGTTCCTTTCCTTTTCTTTCTTCCTTTCCTTTTCAGTTCTCCTTTGTTTCTTTTCTTCGTTTGATTGTTTTATTTTTTATTTTATTTTATTTTTTTTTACTGTTTGTCCTTTCAACCAGTCCATTCTTCTCCTGTGTTAACTTTCAGGTTCCCCTTATTATTATAGTGCCACATCCCGGGGCTCCGCACCTCCCACTGCTGCCGCTGCCTATGACCGCCACTAGTTACCATGGAAACCACATGAAACTGCAGGGCGACAGCTTAGGCCTCCACATTGTACCTGTCTGATCACCTCCCTCCATCCCTGGGAAGGGTGAAGAGACCTTCTCCGTTCTTCCCCACAGTCCAGTTCCTTCCTCTTCGCCATGAAGGCGCCGGACCAAGCGCTCACCACTCGAGACTGAGACCCCCCCTGCCCTCCCCCTGTCCTCCGCCCCCACCGCTCCCCCCACACCGGGAAGAGCCTGTGGCCAACTGGCCTCTCCTGCGGGAGCCCTCCACCGCGCCTGGGCAAAGCTCAGCCACGAGAAGTCCCCTTGGCTTCCAGGACTTCGGGGGGACTGGGAAGCAATGCAGCTGGCAACCATTGCCTTACAGGACCCCCTTCTTCTGGGAGCGGTAAGGGCCAGGGGAAGCAGGGGAGAACCAACGCTCATGAAACACTGTTCCCCAAAGATATGTTCTTCTGTGGTGGACTCTTCAACATGGGTAACACCTGTGATGCTCACCCTGTTTGCCAGGACAGAGGGAACAGCCTGGCTAGAGCAGAGATGGCAGTACAGAGACCTGGCCCATCTGTCAATGGAGAAAAGGACCAAGTAGCTATCTGCACCCCACGAGGGGTTCTCTGTGCACCTCATCCCCACTCTCCAGCGTGGCTTCCCCCATAGTTGGTTGCACCCCTACGCGTGGTGACTTTGCAGGCCAGAGTTGGGAGGCACCTCACACATACACCCACAATTTCTGTGACACACAATCAGCTCAGACAGGAGGATGGAGCAACATTTACAAACCAACCGACGAAATGAAGAAATATATAAATAGATATATAAATATAACTGTGTTTTTATGCTTTGTCATGAAGGTCTGTAAAAAGGAAAAAAAAAAGAACAAATCCCCAATTTTCTAAAAAACCCAAGCAAACAAAAACAACAAAAAAACCAAAATAATAATTAAAAAACCCTACAAAAATAAAACTCCAAGTCCCATCCCTCCCCGCCACCTGAATGGCAGACGAGTTCCTCTGACGTTTGATGCTCCTCTTTCACTCTAGGGTTTTGTTTCCTTTCTGTTTTGCACTACAATGGGATGGTGGTATTGGAGAGGATTGGATGCCAGCTCCACCCCTGTCGCCTCCTCCTCCTCCCCCTTTCCCAAATCCTGTCTCTGGGGAGCAGTGTGGACAAGTCACATCTGACAAAGTTACCAAACACATCAGTCGACAAAAAAGCACTGAGTCAACAAACGTTTTCCATGTCACTGGTTGGCAAACAAAGAAAACAAGCCCAGCTGCGCTCTAACTGCGCTGCGTGGTGGAAAGGAAAGTGTGGGGCTTCATGTGGGCCCATCTGATTGCCCTCCGGACAGCTGAGACTGAGATGGACAAATTCAGGATTGGCTGGGATTATTGCTTGGTTCCCTAGCCCTTAGCCGCCGCTCCTTTTACCTTAACCCCTCTACCCATGACGACTTCAGTTCACCCACATCCCAACTTTCGCAATTTTAGATATGTCCAACACCCATTCTCCAGATCCCCACAGCCGGTGACAACAGCCTCATTATCTGTCCCCAACACCCAATTTCCTAACCACTACAGCCTTGCTATATGGGCCCCCTTTGATCCCCAGTCCATCTGCTCATACACCTACTAATTTATAGGCCTCTATTCAAATCCTTACGCCTGCATCCTACCAGCCAGTCCCAACATAAAGCCCCATCTTTTCATCTTCAATCCTATATTGTGCACCCTAATATTCACCCCTTATCCCAAATGCTCACCTGATGATTCTCTACTCTTTTTGGTTCCCAAGTGACTGGCAAACACTGTTCTGCAAAAGGCTAACTGTCAATAGAAATGCTTATTACTCCTGTATCGTCAGCAAACTCATAAACTGTTCCTTGCACTGACACTTCCTAAAAAATACTCAAAGAAAACATGAAGGCAGCTATAGCCTGTCCCCAGGGCATCAAGTCTGCCAAAATAGATCCTTGTTGTTTTAGAGAGGTTTCAGATAAAACTCGTGGGCTACTGTCCATGGACAAAGACAGGATTGAGAGTCAAACCCCCGAAGGGCATAAAAGTGAACAGCGGAGCAATCTGTACAGCCAACATTATGTATAAAATCCAGAGCCCCCAGCCTCAGAGGAGATGTGGTTGTGGACTCGGTATTCTGTCTACAATTTTAACTTGTATGTATGAAATCCATCATCAGTAAACAGCTGTGTTGATCCCAAAGGCCCCTTTCACCTAACACTTTTAGCCCTTGCATGGCTCTAGCTGATTATAGGTCTGTGTCTTCTTTAATGGGATGCCCAAATGATAAGGGTATTGGGAGGGGGGGGATCTTTACATAGAAGATATAGAGCTAAAATCTGTTCCTGTACAGAATAAAATCAAAGAGGTTACTCCTGATCTATTAAAAGTGTTATTCCGCATGTCTTACCTCTGAGTAACCTGCTGCAAATACCAGAGTTGTTACACTGTCACCGAGACCAGAATTTGGCCCGTTATCTCATTTTATTCTATATGAGAAGAAAATTCAGAGTAATTTCTAAAAATTTACTTTCACCACTCCTTCAGTTTTCCTCCATGGACACCGGATAGATGCTGGACCCTCTTAGTAGTCTCCCTTTTAGTCTCCCGGTCCAGCCTTTGCTCTATTTATGCACCACCCAGTTTCACTCAGCAGGTGGTCGGGGCGGAGGCGGTAAATCCCAGGACCAGCAAGGGGAACCTCCCGAGGAGGCTAGAGAAAAGGAGACTGTCACGCCTCACACTTGGCAACCTGCAGCCCAGGGGCCACCTCAAGAGAAGCTAGCAGCTCAGAAATGCTTAGTTTTATAATGGTGTTTCACTAAATTTGAGACACGAGCTAGGGTATGAAAGCAGGATTTGGTTGGCTCACTCATGGCTGGCTTGATTTGACCCTCGGAGGGACAAATCCATTGTTGGTGTAACTCCACTGATAAAAGAGGATTTCCACCAGGCATTGGATTGGTCTGGAAAGTTCATAAGTACAGCATGTAGTTCAACCAGGAAAATTAAAAGGAAAGCAGAATTATGCAAAGGACTGGGCAGTCTAATCCTCTTCCACCACCATCTGTAGACCCCCATGCGAATGTACTGAATTACATTTGCCAAAGAGTTTCTTGTGTTGGTTGTTTTGATTTACAGTCGGTGGATGCATTGTAAAGCAGTATTATAGCTAAAGTCTAGTAGCTGACATGGGGATTTATGTGGTGATATTACGCAGAAGAAAACCATCAATATTCATATAGATTCCATTAGACTGGACTATGCAGGAAACGCAAAAATTCTACCAATTATTTAATATTATGTTATTTGCAAAAACAATTGCTGCTTTGTAGGAAGATAATGTGTGTAATGTGAAGGCAATTCCTCTTGTATATAAGTTCATCTCCATCTTCATCATGGTAGTTATTAAAACAGCCTCGTCTCATCCTGTAGATAAGGAACACACTGTCTGTACTGTGCAAGTCTCGTTGTGCTCACTGAAAACAAAACGATGTGTTCAATAAAGCACAGCACAAATCCAGAACCTGAGGGAACAGCCAAACCTTGGAAGGGCCCCTTTCCCAACAGGCCAACAGTTGCTTTGTTACAGGTGGATTATTATTTTTTCATTTTTCTTTAAAAAGTTTTACAGGAAAAAATGAAAAAGAATTGGAGGAAGAAATCACTATGCAAAATCCAGTGAAGTCTATGACTTGCATCTCTCTCCACCATTCTGCTGTCTCTTCCCTTTCTCTCATTTCTTTCTCACACCCTCTTTCCATTCCATTTCTATCTCTCCTTTATTCTTCTTTATTCCCAATGCACTCTTCTATCCAGAGAGGGAACAGCGTTACTGATATGAGAGCAGGTATCTGGGAACTCAAACTCCCCAATTCTCCTTTGGCTCTAGAGAACCTTTGTCAAGTCCAATTTACCCCCTATGCCTCAATTCCAATCTTCTGTAAAATGGGGTAACAATAGTTCCTAGTTCACAGGGGGATTGCGCAGCTGAATTAATTAGCATCGGCTCAGTGCTTTGAGATCCTGGAAAGAAAATTCTATCAAAGTGTTAAGTATTATTCTGAATAATAATGAATGTTTCCATTACATTTCTCTCTTCCTTTTTCTCACAAATCGTTCTTTGTTTCTTTATTTTTCTTCCTTAGCTCTCCTTTCACTTTTTTCTTCTCCTGTCATTCTTAGATCTGCTGCTACATTTGCTTTATCTAACAGACCAAGCAGAAATGTTGTGTGACTGGATCTCCTTCTCTCACCATTTTTTTTGTGGGGGAAGAATCTCATGAGTTTTCAAATGCCATCCTTTGCTGGCAGCAACTGGGACCATGGCATTTAAAACCAGGCAGCACTTTCAAGGTCTGTTCTCTGAAGCTCCCACGTCCTTTTGGCCCAATGGGATGTGGGGCAAGGAGGAGGGAAGTTTGCGCGGGGTGGATGCATTAAAGCTGGCACCCTTGTGACCTGTAAATCTGTTGGGGAGGGTTGGTGGCAATGAGCCCTGCTGTGGAAACAGGGAGAAGTCTGCATGCTTTCTGACCCATCGGTAGCGATGATTCAAATTCAGAGTAAGACTTCAGAATTAATCACAACATGAACATGAGGATGTTAAACAACAAAAGGAAAACAAAAAAAACCTGCACCTCTTTCTCCTCTTGAGTATATAATCATATATGCACATAAACATTTTCCTAAAGGAATTTTTGGTTTGCTGAACTGTTGGAAAATCCCCAGCCTTTTGTCCCTAAGGAAAAGCACCCCTCTGGGAAAAGAAATAAGAATCATAGCTGCCCCCTTTGGCACTGACAGAACGAGGGCTTCTGAGGGACCCCACAAACACCACAATGTGCTCCTTGGCTGGGCCCAGGACGGTGGCAAACTTGCAAAGCAGGAAGGAGGGACCAAACAATGACGGTTACAGAACTGACGACAAATCCAACCGTAAGCTGCTCTGCCAATGCTCTCCAGGCTAAGCTAGACATGAGACCGTGGAGGGGAGGGGGCCAGTGCCAGGTGCAGGGTCACATCCATTCTAGGCTGCTGCGGCCACTCTTGGCTTTTCCTCATCGCTTCAGTTCTGTTTGACTCTTTTCTTTTCTCTTTTTGTGCACATGAGAAATAAAAACAATTTTTTTTTGGTATGTCATTTTTGTGGCTTCTGGCTTGTTTCTCTTTCCCTCTCCTCTTCTCTCTCTCTCTTCCTCAGTGCTTCTCTCTCCAGTGAATTCCCCTTGAGGTCTCCAGGATGTTATGTTTCTTGCACCTAGCACCCTTCAGGCACCATGTAAACACCACTATGACTGCTAACAACCACCACGCTGGTGATAGAAGGCACTGCGCATGCTTGCAATTCAGCGTCTGAGACCCCACCTGCCACCACCCCTCTCCTATTCATTGCCAGCAGGACTCCCTCGTCTATCGATCTCACTCAATTGACTCCCAATGATCCATAACACATCAGGTGTCCCCAGGTAGTTCAAAAAAATCAAAAGGCTGTTGGGTAGCCGCAACATCAGAAAGAGGTGGGGTAACCCAGAGTCCCCTTTCCCTCTATGCCTGTTTCCTCATAGCCCCAACTGGGGACGGGCAACACCTGCTCAGCGTGCCTCTCAGAGGATTTAAAGTGTTCCACAATCAGCCCTGATGCTCCATCAGAGAGCTGTGGGGACTGTGTGGAAGGTCTCAGTAAAGGGAAGGTGGCTGACAGGTCTCGGGTCTTACCCTCCACTTCTCTGCTACCCTGGGTTCAGTTTCACAAGAGGAATTCTGTTAGCCTGATGTTTTATTATAGCTTGCTTGCTTTTAATCTCTATCTGTCTTGGTCAATCAGGGGGCAAAACCAAATGCAAAATCATTAATAACCCATTCTCCAAGCTATTCATCGTCCGCCTAACAAAGAGCTAGGCATTGTATTAAGGTATGCTATAAACATACCAAATACTGAGGTATTCACTCAATTTTTCCTCAGTCAAGCATTAATTCTCCAGGAAGTCAGATGCAGTTTAAGGTCACAGAGGCGGAGCAAAAATGTAGCAAGGAGTCAGGCCAGGCTAAATCAATTTTGCTTCTACAATTTTTATTCATTTAAAAATATTTTCACAACAGCTCATGGAAGCCAGTGGGCCACATTTTTTTGCTTGCGCTTATGTATCTTAAGGAAAGCCTGTGCAGAAGTGCTGTCATGAAATCAAATGCTTTCATGGAGCTTTTGCTCGTCAGAGTTAAAACATTTCCTTTTGTTTCAGTTTATGTTTTTCCCTTGCAGTATTAATAGAATAGGCTGAAAATCCTCCAACAGGGCATTTTCCATAAGTGAAAGTCAATTTGTTGAAATCCAAACAGTCTGTAAAAGCAATTCAATTTCCACAGCACTGCAGTAAAACTGCCTGGCAACTATCCTGCAGTCGGAGACCCTGGGTTTCCAGGGTCCGCCGCCTGCGAGACAGACTGGCCCGGGATGTGACGCAGGGATAGGCTTGTGCTCGAAATCCGAACAAAAACGGATTCCAAAATTCTGAAATCTTTTGTCCATCAGAATTATCTTTCTCTGCCAAAGTTTAGATTATAAGAATCAGACAGTGGATTAATAGATGAGATCCTGGATGTTAAAGTGACTAGAATCAAAGGAAATTACTAATGTACATCTGCTGTCAGAGGTGAAAGACAGGGGAGGAATCAACAGACAGATGGACCAGAAGAAAGCAAAATGGGTTTTCAAAATTCATCCTGGTAAAATAGTCTTAGAAGAAAGATTTAGAAGCTAGCATCATCATCTCATTTGTATTCCACTTAATACAGCCCAGAGAACTGCACCCTGACATTCCTACATAAGTCTCCATAACTGATAGTTGAACTATAGCAAAACTTTTGCAACTTCCAAGAACTTATATATCTTGCAAAAAGAAATACTTGCATGAAAGAGCTTTTTCTACCATTCCAACTAGTATTATGTTCCTTTAATAATCCTGCATAATCAATGGGAGTTCTCAGTGTGAAAATGTTGTGTGATAAAACTAAAAAGAGCACCACAGTCTGTCTCCTAATGAGGAAAACGATATTGTAAGAGATTATGCAACACTAAGTGAAGAAATCCTCTTTATAATTATTCTGACAAGAAAAATAAAGAAAAGTTTGAACATTCTGAGATGATGACAACCTTCTTTAAAAATAAATATGTTCTTTAATGAGGTGTAGGCAAGGAAAGATAATACACATCTGAAGGTATTAATTGAGCTAGCGGATGAATTTATTGGACACAATCAGTACTGAAAAACTGTAAGGACCTGGGGAGTGGCAAAAATGGAAGAACAGCAAACATGGCACCAATGCTTTAAAGGAAAAAATTTATCCTGAAAACTATCATCTAGTAAGAGGAGACAATGATGTTTGAATCCAAAGGAAAATACTTTAAAATATTAAGGGACGGATCAGCTCACTAAACAAGTAGCAGTTAATGAAGATATTCATAGTCTGTACATAAATTCTTGTCTGCTTTAGAAAAAAAGCTGGGAATATCCTCAGGACAGTTAACTTATGTGATTCAGGAGCTGTCTGCTGTGAAGCGAAGAAAGTTTATTAGAGCCTGTATTGCCAGCCCCTCATACTTGAAAATCATGAACAAAGTACACACAAAAATCACAAGATTGGCTGGAAATCATGTAATTTGTATATAACACCAGATATCATACATGTATATAAAATAAAAACAAAAGAACTTATATTTGACTTCTAATTTTAGTGTTCTCAAAACATCTATAGCTACATTATTAATTGTGCCTCTTCTACTGCGAGAGTCAGAAATTCACTTCTAGTGAAAAGTGAGCCTCTCACCACATGGCAGGGACCCCATGGTATACTGCTTTAGGAAGCAGCTCAAATGTCACAAGACATGGAAATGCCCTGTAACTCCTGGCAAGGCTGACAGAGCTGGTCTGGTACCAAAGCTTGTCAAAGACTTGGGCTTTTTCCTGCCTTCTGCTGTGTGACATTTTGGTGGAAGCTGCCCATCCAAAGCATGTTTGATCATTTCGCGTTCAAAACTCTACCTGCAAATTCATTCCACGGCAGCTGCTTGGAGAAGACATTTTTCCACTGTTCTCTGTCCCTGTAGCAGGAGAACCCTCCTTGTCAACCCTGGATGCTTCTTGCAACCCCTGCCTCCTGCCACCTCTTCTGCCCTTTCCTTCAAAATCCCTTTCAGTGCCTTGACAGTTCTCCTGCCCCAGACATGTTGTCCCTCAGCATTGCCCTTCATGTGGAAAACGTGGATTCTCTGTAATCCCCCTTCCTTGTTCTCTGCCCCCTACCCTCTCAGGTATAAACCCTCCCACGTTCCTTGTGGTGCACACTGGGGAGACCATCCTCCACCCCACAACCCCTGCTCAGGCACTATTGGCTTCTCCACACACTCCTTTCCCCTGCACATTCAGAGGACCTTCTCTATTCTTACTTTTTTCTGCTGCTCTCCACAGTTCCCTTTACTAGTCTGACAGGAACACCAGGTTTCAGGACAGAGGTAACATCCATCTTTACTACAGGCAGCCTCACTTTCTGCTGCTTTGTAAGTAAATACTGAACAGCTGAAACTGAAACTGCCTGTGGCTTCCATGCCCGGGAAAAAAACTGTAAGGGACTGTCTTGATGCAATGTGTGGCTGTGGTTTCACCAAGAGCTATGCTGTGCTGAAGGATAGGATAAGCTTTCCATTATGAAACATAACAAAAATGGCTTCACTTCTAAATTGTCTCCCTTTAAAAACATATTATTTGCATCAGAATTACCTTGGCTTTGCCCCTGTGCCTGTTCAAAAGGAGACAAATAATTCTGTTTTAAAGGAACACCCCGACAATGAAATATTACAAACATAATGACTTTCAGCCTGAAACACACCCTGTTGAACACTTACGAAAGGAAGACAAACAAAACCTACACAAAAAACCCAAAGCATATAAGATTGAACAGTGTGAAATTTCACACAGATATAGTACTTCTGTGCACAGGAGGAGGAAGCATTTTTCCTCCATGTCAGCCTCCATCAGAATGCAGTTTTAACTACAGACCTGCATTTGGCACCTCCTCAATACGCCAGCAATGGTTAGTTATAGCGCCTAGCTAATAAGGCAGCTTCCACATATGCACTTTTCAGACTCATATATGAAAGTCAAATCATCATTAACAAGCAAATCAATCCAAAGCCCCTTATTTTCATGCCCCTTTCTCTAACATCAAGACCAGCAGTCTTTAAAATCTCTGGTTTATTTTTAAGGAAACTGCTCTTAATGTAACTGGGAAAAATGAGCTTATGGACTTAGATGCACTATACTGGCAGCTATTCTTCTACTGATTGTTTTTCGTTCTTACTGTTTGCTAATTGAAAAAGATTGAAAATCACTTCTCTAGATACGCTTCAAATCTCAGAGCATGACATAAAATCCAGGAATCCAAATTTCTACCAAGCAATGTCTAGCTAACAAACAGTTAGCTGTCTAACCCATTGGGAAAGTTTATATATCCTATACCTCTGTTAAAGCTGAGTAGAAATAGGACAATAGCTTGCTAACGCTATCAGCTGAGACAACCTTTTATCTCCAGCAGACACGGTCCACACTCAGAAGTCCCAGACTGACTCCGCGTAGAATCATTCCTCTTAAATGTCATGGATTGCCTGTTTTAAATTGAAAAGTCCTAGAGAAAAAAATAGCTGTAAAAGAATTGAGCCAAGGCTGCAAATCTGGGTACCCAAAAGTTAGCAAGTGCCAGAATACAGGAAGATCGGACAGAACTCTGCAGGCAATGTGCCAGAGGAAAAAGGAGAGAAATTAAATGAACTTGTCATACTTTTTGCTCTCTAACCTTATAGAGTCTATTAGTAACAGAGTAAGATTATCACAAGAGGCTTGCATCACCACGAATAGAAACCCCTCACTCCCTGTGCACTGGTCTCCCCCTACCAACCACCTTTGTCCAACAGTCCATTTATATCACGCAAGTGTAATATGCTAGTAGGTTAAATTCGTTAATAAAGCAGGATGTGAGCATGTTATACCTACTTAGTATTCAGTTTGCTCTTTTATAAATGATTTGGTAGAGAAACAGGCCCTCCTCTCCCTCTCTAGCTGACTCTCATCTGATTCTAATTCAATTTCTCTGCCTATTGTTTATTTCACCGCTCCCCTGTGAAGTGTCAAATGCTGATGTTCCGTCAGCCTAGAACTGTCGTTTATATTTGTCATTCAGTCCTTGTTAAAAAATAAAACAGGACTGCGCCTGCCTTGGCGCGCTCTGCCTGGGAATTCCCTGTGGTAAAATTAGTCCATTTAGATGGAAAGTTTTGTGTCACTCCCCTGTCTAAATTGGCAGATCTGGCTCTTTTGCAAAAACCAATAAACTGTGAACCTTGATGCATCTGTCAATCAAACCCATCTTTCGTGAGCAAAGCCAGATGACAACAAAAGCTGGGCAGGCTCCTCCGATTGGTTCTTCTCATTTAGGCATATCAGGAGGCACCTGTCACTCCTCTGGCTCAGCATCGTGCTCAGAGGGACTCCATTCACGGGGAGATGAAGCCTCATTGGGGGCTGGGTTGGGGCCGGGATAGAAAAGGAGGAAGGGGGAGTTTACCCTCCTCACTTTCAATGCGATCCGCAGCTTGGCTCTTTCCTCATGGCTCTGGTCAGAGGCAAGGAACTGGCACCACCTTTTATTCTGGACGTGTTTTTTTCACATCTTAAGTGAAAGCTTTGATTTCTTAAACTATGCAGGTTTTCTGGTGGCTAAAAGGACGTAGCAAGAGCAGTAAATGTGACATGCGCCACCGAGCCACAATACCACAGAGGAGAGAGAGGACGTATTCCAAACCCCTTTCCAAAGCTGCTGTGTGCACCCTGCCTTCTGGTCACCCACTGAGGAGGAGAAGCAGAGAGGGTATTTCTACCTCTCTGCTAGGACAGGAGGGGATCGCAGACTGATTGAATGAGGCCTTGCATGTCAAGGGAAGCATTTTTTATAAAGGCATAAAAAAAGGAAGAAAAATGGCAGCAAAGAGCAATAGCTCCCACCATGGTGCTTGAGAGGAGCTGGGACACTTAGGAGCTGATGATACTTGCGGGAATGATCCCTAGAGAGATCATACTTCAGGGGACATCTCAACTTGCCCAGTTTTCACTGGAAAATTCTGAACTCTGCTGGGTACCCCACAAAAGGGTGCCAAATTTTTATTAATCATTTCTTTTGCATTCAAAAAGAGAATTTAACCTAATTTTTCAAAGTGTAATCATTTGCATATTTGCATTAGGTTGCCACTGAACCGTTCAAGAAACTTGTTCTTCCACAGAGCTCCTGCTTGATGATGGATTTATGTTGCCTCCTAAACACACCATCACAAATCTCATCTCAGGCACCTGTACCTTCTCTTTCTACTTTGTTTTGCTCAGAACAGCTCTGCCATCATATGTCACCTACGTTGTTTGCAAGTATCGATGTAATTGTCTTGGCAGTGCAGTAGCCAGTCAGTTCTCTCAAAACCAGAATATGGAACATTACTAATTCTCACAGCTGCCTCACAGGTCTCGTGAAAGTTTTGTGCTTTTGCTGCAGTTACAGGATATATGATATAAGATGAAAATCTCAACTTTCCTAAACCAGTTGTGAGTCCATGTGGTTCCACTGTCCTGCTTCAATTACAGGCTCAAAAAGACAAGAGAAATAGCTTGAAAGCAAACAGCAAAAAAGCTCTTTATGACATTTAAGCTCATGTAATTATTCTTGCAGGTGGAGGAAAGCAATTCTTGCTTACTGAGTGTTTTGAGACTTGCCAAACTGGGCATACAAAGTACCGATTTTCGTGTGAGAGATGAATCTGGTAAAACATTGACCAGATGATGCTAGTTAGCATTCACATACACGTTTGCTGGGCTACACGTATAAGGTCAAAATACAATCTGTACATCATTGTTTGGGGTCTTGAAAAGTCCGCCGAAATATTGCTTATAGCAGGCCGCTTAGAGGGTGAGCACACAAAGTAGCACAGCCACAGGCTACAGTCATGGAAACAAATATTACAGTCCCTACATATTGTGATTATGAGCCATATTACAATAGCACCTAGAGATACCAAGACAATGACTGTGTGTGTTATGGACTGTACAAAGTAAGACATCGTTCCTGTCCTGACCAACCTACTTATCATTGCACAAAACAGAGAGAGAGGGGAAGTGAGTCATTCAGCGTTGCCCACCTGATCATTGCCAGAAAAGGAGCGACACACAAATCTCACCATCTGTGTGAGCACGCTGGATCCTCTGGCCCTTTATGTAGGTATGACTAAAAGCAAAGGGGGCCACCACCAATTAGCCCTAGCAGAAGTATGCTGGGAAGCGATCACGTTCTGGGAAAAAACAAGAGGTGGCTGCTTAGACCCACCTCACTGATGTACTTTGAAAGGTTTGTCAGATTCTTGAGAGAGTAAATGCAAGAAAAGATAATGACTCTTCAGCACAGGTTTTCTCCCTGCTGCATACTTTTCTGGCAGGGGAATAGATACATCTAATGTAAAGAAAGTCTAAGCAAATAATCTGGAAAATGCTGTTACAAAATAGAAGAGAAACTTCAGGATATTACATAGTGGAAAGGAAGTGCGAACAGATAGCTCACAGAAGCACACTGATAGTCCAAACAACAGCCATAACAATATTAATACACGGAGACGCTTGGCTGAAGTTGCCAAAAGCAGCTCTCTAAAATGTAACCCATATTCAGGAATCTTACCAAACACCACAACTTTCCCAAATCACCAACAGCCCAGCACTTTCCCAGGTCATGAGCCATCTGTGCTTGTTGCAGATGCAATCAGGAGCAGAATGAGATTTTCTTCCATGATTTATTCCCATCCCAGTACTTTACTTTGAGGATTCATTGGGTAGTAACCATAAGAAACTGGCCAGTATCCTGAACTGTATAATCTTTTATTATCTGGTTTCACCTTTGTCACAATATTCCAAAGGCTCAGTTTCTACAGTTGTGACCAGCTCCTCAAAAGGGTCCAAATGTGAGCTAGGCATGTAAATATGTACAGACCAGTATTTTTTACTAGAAGACTTTGAGGAGTGTTTGGGACGCTCAGCTGTACATGACGCACTGAGCTTTTTTTGAAAATTTTTGTAACAACAGTTGCTAAAGATCCCTGAAAATCTATCCATAATTTTTTCTGTGTCTAATCAGACCTGGGCTTTAATTAATTAATTTACTTTTAACATGCCCTTCTTTGAAAATTCTTTTCTATAAATTCATTAGGAAAATCTTCCCCTGGTTCTTCTACCAGCTAGGATACATATTCACCATCCAACTTCTTTTTAAGTTTTACTCTAAATCAGAAGGGACTTAAGTTATACCCTCTGCTCCAACTATTTCATTGGGCTCCCTCTTCAGTCTATATCAGGTGATCACTCTCACTCGATTAAGGTTATTACTGTCTGTAGCAGGAATTTTCTTACCTGTGTTTGCACAGCAGGTAACATAGTGGTCTCCTGGCCCGCACCAGAGGCCTCAAAGAGGTATCACAAAATAAACAACAAAATATTTTTTTGAGAAAGGCCATAAAGTACCATTCCTTGCAAACATCCCAGTGATGTCGAACATTTCTCCTTGGAGGCAACTTCTCTGCCATTACTGACTTCCCAGAAAATCCTGCTCTGGGTCAAGGTGCCACATGAGAAATTCCCACCAAAAGGAGGTGAGAGAGACTGAAAACAAAACTAAAGGGAACTCAGAACAGTCTTTGATTCTGGAAACCTGGCACAGTCTTTATCGATATCTCCAATATTTTCCTGTGTGCCTTTCTATTTTTGTCTTTGAGTATGGATTGCCTATTTTGATCCATTATTTTTTGTTTATTCATGTGTTTTACCGCTTCATATGTATTTGGCTTGGCTGATACAGCAAAAAATCAGTAACATTTTGATTTGTTCGGAGACCTGTTTGCCTTCACAAGCTGAGACTGAGCACAGACATCACCTGTTCTCTCAGAAGATAAGGAGACACCAGAACATCTGGGACCCATGGTAAAGGATGTGGCAGGGGAAGACAGATGTCTGTGTGGTTATATCACAGGGCTGGGCTTCATCATTTTTGTGTTCCATTCAAAGGTGACTGGCAGGAAAGGAGGCAAGGCTTTTTGGAGCCCTTCCTTCTGAGTGAGTCATACATCAGCAAAGGTACTAGATTTGTGGCACCTCTGGATTACAAGGGCTTTAATACTGGAAAAGCAAGATCTTTGATACATCTCTTCCCTTGCGCAGCCCCTCAGAATACAGAGAAGTCGAGCCTGGATTATTTGGTTACATACGCACAGAACTGCACATGTGTTTTTTCTGCAATACATATCTGTGTGGTGTAACAATGATCATCAGAGCCTGTATTAAATGGCCAACCAAAAGCCTCAAAAGGCAGCTGTAATCTTACTGCTGAATTTGGTTTATGCTCCAGAACAGCAGAAGGGTTCTCAGGCTCTTAATTTGCCAAAACAGACACCTCTCAGTTTGAAACTCCCATTCTGATAACAGAGAAGATATATACTTACAAAATCATACAGCTGCAAACTTCCTTAGGCTCCTTCTCCTCAGACCTAAGTGTTGTGATTGCAGGTCCTCTCGCTTTGTCCCATTACCCCAGTTTCAAAGTGACAAAAGTGTGGTGAATCTGTAAACCACTGATCATGTGGTTTGCTCAGCAAAGATGGAGAGTATTCTTACTGACACTGTTTCTCCCTAGGCACCCAAAACCAGCCAGCGGTCTAACATGGCTTGTTTCTAAACTGATAAAAAAAATGGTGGGTTTCTAGTTTTTGGTTAGCAGGGCCAAAATAATAACAACTATTGTTTCTGCCATCTATCTCCGTTGGATTATATTTTTCCCCCAAAGTGAGCTTTTCTCAAATGCTGAACAAATCACCTCAGATACAGCCCAGACTGAAGAGGCCAAAGAGAGAAGAAAATGGTCATTAGATGCAGAGATGGAAACAGCCCGAAAACAAAAGCACTAGTCGTCACCTTTTTGTGAACATGACCCACACCTCCTCCATGGAGGATTTTATGTCCCTGGAATAAACATGGTGCAAAAGAGCTCCTTCATGCTACTCACTGAGCTGCCAAAGTAGTAGACGACTATTCATAGTAGTTTCTGCTGTGAATTCCAGCATGACTCCAGTGTTTGAAAATGCACGATACTGACGACAACCAACTTGTTTATGCCGTCAATTATGGTCCTCAACTCGAGCAATGAGATTTTACCTTTCTGTCCAAGATCACCAGCTTTTTCAGTCCTGCAGCCAGATTGATGTTTATCTTCACTGAAGTTGAGTCCCTCAGACTCGTTGGAGAGCTCCTACCTAGCTCCGTTAATGCTACAGTAGCGGTATGACAAGTTACTTGTGCTGTGCTAAAGACAGAGATTGACTCTACAAACATCAGCGAGAATTTGTCAGCTCTGATCATGACTGAATATCTGCTTGGCTGGCTGGTCAGTCCCCTGAATTTCCTTTTACTAGCCATAGATAGAGTTGGTTAAAAACAAATCGCTATGCAGACCTATGCCATCTCTAGCAACGTATCAAGGTCTCCTGCTTCTCTCCCAAGATCAGGCACTGGTGGTGTGTCTTAGAACCCCTCTGTAAGAATCTTTAGGAGCAACAGACTTCCCTCAGCTTCAACTGGAGTCACAAGCACATACAAGGCACTCAGGGATCTCTTATGTTATGCGACCACAATAATTCTTCCTTACAAGCCTCACATGACTACAAAAAACTCTTGTTTCTGATCAGACTGTCTACAACTTTCTGTAAACTTCCATTCCAGATTAAACACCACATAATGAGGTAAAGCATTATTATGACCGTTATTTTCTCCACCAAATATTCAAGAATCGTTATCAAGTTCTGGGCTCCACACAGAAGTTGTAGCTGAACCATTCACTCAAAGATCCTTCCAAATTCAAATCCCTTTTATATCTTCAGGAATTTTCTGTTCTGTTTTACAGTTATGCCATTTTCTTACCTTTATCTGTGCTCCATGTGGTCTGTTGCTGTGCTGCTCAGGGCATTCTTTGACCTCTGCATTCCCTGGTGTCAGGAAGGCTCTTAATTGGAATTCATCAAAATGGTTCTTGAACACTCCCCAGAAGCCAAGCCAGAGGCTTCCTTAGCAGAACCAGACCCTGCAGGTCACAAAAACACAAGATAAAGATGACACTTGATTAGATTACAAAGTAACAAATTCAAAGCTGATTAAAAATTTTTCTTCAACAGTTTGTGGTTTTGACCAAGTGAATTTGTAACCACGGGAAGTTACTAAGACTCCAGAAAAGACCGGACAGTTTTACAGATTAAAAAAAAAATAAATCCAGAGTTATTAGCATTCAACAAGCATTCTGGAAAGATATGAACATTTCTGGGATTGAGCCAACCCGTAGATTACTTGAGATCCAACAAACTGCAGATTCTTTCTACATCTGCCCATTGCACAGTTCTTCTGCCTTCCTCTTAAGAATCTGTTGAGACTACTGCTAGACATGGCAGACCAGACAAAACATGAGCCTGGCCCAGTCTTACAAATCCTACGTTCCTAAATCCACAGGTTTAGCATTAAAAGCAAGCAAACTCAGCCTGCAACTCTGGAATACAATTCCAATCGTAGCTGTTGTTGCAGGAGCTGCATATTGAATAATTTGTAAGTCATCTGTCTTGCCATCTTGGATAGCTACCTGTTGTATCCCTGTTAGTTCTATACGCAACCTGCTTGGAGCTTACGTTGGTCCAGTTTGTCTCCACTATTTTATGCAGACTTCAGTTTTAAATCATTATCTTTTCAACCACAAGGGGTTTTTCATCTCCATTTCACAATACAGAAAGATTTGTATTGTTTCACTCTACCGTTTCAATATTTAGAGATAAATGTTTGTGTTTCTGTCCCAAATGTTCAGTGACATAAGTGAAAATATAATATACCTATTTACTCCACTAATGTGTCCTATATCATGTTCACCTGACTGGCTCAGGACAGCCTGATCATAACCATTTTTCTCAGAATCTTGATTTGCGTTTTGCATCCATCACTGTCAATCAGAAGTCTGAAGTCAAAGGAGTTACACTCATGTAAACAGTGTGTAAGTGAAACTGGAATCAGGCATTGACTTTTAAGATAGCTGTTTTCAAGTTCATTGCTACAGCTACCCCAGAGGAGACTCTTAGCGCACTGTGATCATCTTGTCTGGCCTCTGATACGAGATACCCAAAGCGCTGCTTTGAATTAATTCCTGCTGCGGGTCCAATAGCTGGGGTTGAGCTAGGGCAATCTGTTTCTGAGGAACATTTGCTACCAAGTATAAAGGTTCTAGTGCTGGAAAATACAGTGAACCCTAGCTAAAATATTTTGACAGGCGATTACCTGCACTGTTGGAAATACGCACATCATTTCTGGTTGAATTTACCTACTATCAACTTATAGATGCTGGAGCTTGTCAGATCTTTGTATACTATGCTGCAGAGCCTTTGCTACCAAACTGTATGTTCTTCATTTTGATTCATATTTATAAACTCTAATACTACTAATCTTGTATTTAATGAGAAAAAAAAAACACCTTTATAAATAATCTGCATATAGGCTTCATATCTCTGCGTGGAGGCTCTCTTTATCCAAAGACATTCAACTCCTATACAAGCACCTTCTCATTAACAATCAATGTTTCTGTTCTGTGGGATTGTAACCAACCAGGTTCTCCCTTCACAGACACCTCCCATTCAACCAGTTCTTTCCAGGCACCGCATACATCTCCCAAATTTTCTGATTAAAATCTGTCTGTTTTCATGACTTCTATGCACAAAAACCGCTGCTCAGTTGTTATTGCCACAATTGTCTTTTTGTGTATATTAGTTCCTATACGTATTTTTGTTTGTTGTCTTAAACGGCAACAAAGAACGGGTCCTCACCCCAAACAGCTTACACTTTAGGATCTCACATAAAAAATTGCTACATTAACGTGTTTCCTCCTTAAACCCACTACCTCAAGTCACAACTGTTACTTTGGATCTGCTCGCCTCTAATGGGAGTATATCCAGGTTTGATCCCCTGCACTACAGATGAATCTCAGCTTTACTTACCTGAGTACCTACCATGGAAACCTGTTACAAAAGCCTTGAGAAGGAGCTGCCTGCACCATTTCCTTGTAGTGATCATACCAAGAGAAGAAAATAAAAATGTTTGAAAATAAATCTTCCCTCTACCCACTATTCCTTTGCGTGGATGTCTTTTCATGTACACTTGCTCTGAGGGCAGTAACTTGAACTGGCTTTGTAATTGGCAGGAAACTTGGGGCCCTACAAAAAGTCTCTCAAGTTCTCTGCAGTTTGACTGTGCTAGCTCCCTGCTTCCCACATCTCCCGACCCTGCCTGCTCCATTTTAGCACTCTAGAAAATCTGATGCTCAGATATTCTCAGGTAGGATGCAGTCTACACCCAACTCTGTGTAAAAACAACAACATAAAGACAACCATAAACAAACAGTCAGTCTCCTTGATGCTCAGTTGCACCATTTTTACCAGATGAGAAATATATTTGCATTATACCTGAACGAACCACCTAACACCACCCCACTTGCGTTTCACCACCCTCATTTTGGGGTTTGCCACTTCAATTCAGCTCTGTCTCTAGGCTGTTTACAACACGGGTACTTGTTTTGTCAGCTGGATGGATGAAACCTTTGGTCCCAAGACAAAGATGATGACTGAATGCTGGTAAACTGAGCCACAGTGCTCCAAGAAACAAAGGCAGGTCCCTTTAGCCTGCAGCTAAAGGCTCAGGATAGCAATTTCAGAAATGTTGAGCTCTGACTTAATGCTGCTCCCAGCGAGAGTAGCAGGAAAACTACTAGTAATTCTTCCACTGAGCTCAGCATTGAGAATTTTGGAACGTCCCACTTAATATTTATTTAATCTTTATTCAAATACTTTTGTTTTATTCAAATTTAAATTATTTCTGGCTTTGGTTGGTTTTAACATTATCCATGCTGTAGGACATGTATGTGCACACATACCCACACTTCTGCATTTGGTAGTTGTGAAGCCAGAGGGACTAAAATGATCACCTAGACTAGAGACTGAATCCATAAGCCGGAGTCATGACATTTTAATGACAATGTAATTACAATGTAATTTTAATTATATTGGGAAGTTCCTCATTGTCCCTATCTTGGACAATGTGAAATGATGTAACCTGAGATCGTCCAAAAGCACATATGTGATTAGGCACCTCTTTCTCACCCATACTGAGGGGAAACTGGGAACCCAAATCACTGACGTTGTTTTGCAAGATGTGATTCCTTCTTGGGTGTCCCTGATGAGTAGACACAATGGCAGATACCCATGCATTGTGAGGTGGTGGACACCACTCAGTACCTACCGAAACAGTATTTGGGCATGTATCAGCATTTTGAGGGTTAACCGGACTTGTCCCTAGCTTCCCACTCACTTTGGCATAGGGAGAAGCAGAGATGTGAGTATTACATATGGAGACTTCTGGCTGAGCCCCAGAGACACCACACAACTACTGGCTTTTACTTTTGGGATTTTTTTTCTTTTTATTTTTTTTCCTTCCTTTTTTTTCCCCCAAGCCATGGTGCAAATTGTGGAAAAGCAGTATCCTGACTCCCGTCATGAGACAAGTGCCACTCTCTCCCCATCCCTCTTGTGCATTATCCATCACACTGAGTTGGACTGGAGGGAGCCAAAGAGGAACAGAATTTTTCCTCTCTCTTTCATTTTATTTTTTTCAAACAATCTCCTCCTTCACCTCCCCTTTCTTCTACTCCTCCTCTTCTTCATCCTCCCACCCACCCCCACCCTGTCCATCTCCCCTCATCCCACTCACACACCACTCCCCCCCTTTACCGGTATCCAACACTGTCAACCCAAACACATGATAAATTGCCCTGTCAACAGAATTCATTCAGGGACCAATTAATTCCACAGAAATGAACCAGGAGCCATCAGTTGCTGAAAAACTCCAAGTGCAGGGAGCGAGGAAGCTAGCTTTGTGAGTGAGAGTGAAAGAGAGAGAGAGAGAGAGAGAGAGGCTTGGGAAGTTAGTCTGACAGAAATTGGTCATTTAATGCTTAAGTGCACCGTAGACAGCCCTGTCATAGCAGCCAGCATGGCAAAAACTCCCCCAGTGCTTTATTTATTAATTATGTGGAGCAGCACGGGGGTCACTTCACTGTCTTGATACAGACTCATCAACTTTACTTCTTGTCACTGGAAGAGATCCCACAGCATGTGGGATAGAGGGCCAGGCCTTATCCTGGCTCTGTCTCCTGCCATCCTGCCACAATACAGGCTAGAAGCAAGTTTGCAAGAGCACCACCTGTGCCCTTGGTGAGAGTGGGCAGTGGCAGGCAGGGACACAAGAACAGTCAGAAGCGGGAGGCAAACCATTATCCTGCTGCTGCCCAGCTCTGAGGCAGAGGTGGTGGGAGCCTAGAGATTTCATTTGCAAAGCTTCCTCATTATCCTCCTTCGCATTCTCCTTAGCCGTGATGCCTGCAAAAATCTGACAGCAGTTAGGCTGCTGATGCATTATGAGTACTGCCTATCCCGCTGATCAATAGCGTCTCATTGCTCCTTACTGTATTCCCTCAGCTGTCCATGCTAGCCACTGCTTCTTGACTCATACTTGTAAGCTCTGAGGGCAGGACCATCTTTCTCCAGCATGCGAGTACAGCACTGGGCAACGCCAGGTTCTGATCCCTAAGAACTGCTCCTTGAATGGTAGTAACAGAAACAACAACAACAATTCTATCCTTTTAAAGAATCATGGAAAATTATGCTGGAGTTGACCGTAGGAGATTGTCAAGACCAAGCTTCTGCCAAGGCAGGATCAATCATCATTAAAGTACTTCTAAACCTTTTTGTCTAGCCTGTTTTTAAGAACAACAATGAAGGTTACACAACCTCCCTAAGCAATCTACCCCAGCGCTCCACTACTTTATTCCCCTCTATACCCTGTTGTGGCTTTAAGATTTGAAAACACACACTTCCCCCACAGAAAACATCAAGCCAGGCCCTGAGATACATCTCCACCTTTAAACAAGAGACAGAAACATGTCTCTACCATATGGCAGAGACTAGAAATGATGCATGGGCTGCTTTTCACATTCTCTTGTCTGGTTGGAAAAGAATGGGATGCATTCTGGTGTAATCCAATACAACGTGTATTTTCCAATTGGGTCAGCAGAACCAAAACTTCATCCTCCATGTAAAAGCTGAAGAATGCAAAGAAATCCTGGGAGTGGTGATATTGCACCATTATCAGGGGCACGCTGCAGAGTTTAGGCCTCCCACTAGCAACTCTGCTGATTCAAGTGGCCTACTGAAGAAGAAACATCTTTTCCACCACACATGAATACTAGTGAAGAACTGCAGTGTCGGAACACTTCGGTCCGCACATTATTTACTCTGGCACCTGGAGACACAGAGCTATACTTCAAAGTTTTGGATTCCTGGTCTGGATTGTCCCAACCTTTGGGAGTGTTCACATATGAAGCTTAAGTGCATTTCTTCTGCAGATGTCTCTCTAAATACACGCCTGTCCCTCCATGCTTATCAACACAATAGGGACACACAAACTACAGCAGAAGTCTGAGCCAGTGAATCACTGCAGTTCTATCTTGGCAAAAAGCTGCTGCCTTTCCCACTCCCAACCCCACCATGGTCCACTTTAAAGAGACAAGAAATCCTTGCCCTGCCTATCACGGTACACAGAGGGGAGAACAGACCTAGCAGTTCCGGCAGACCCTCCAGCACATCAGATGACATATTAGATCTAGTTTAATGCCACAAACTACAAAACTTACCCTCCTGATTTGGAGCTACCAGTCAGATCCTTCCAAAGCTTGGAGGACCCTTTGGAGGGGTATCCTAGACTGCTCCCTTGCACCCATCCCTATCCCAGAGGCAAGAACCCAGATCTTCCAAGATCACAACTCCACAACCGCCTTATAGCACCACCGGTCAGCTGACAAACTAGAATAACTGTGCCAGTTTCCTTAAAAGAGCGATGTTTTACACAGGCCGGGGGAGATGCCAATTCTGACCTCAAGACCCAACAACATCTCTGAAGAGCATATCTTAAACAACGAAAGCCAGGAAGTGAACATCTGATCCAATGACAATCTGTATTTATGTATATCTCTATTTATGACTCCACTCTCTCAGTACTTACCCAGTAATGGATAAATCTTATTGTGTTATGGAAGATACAGTTTGATCAGGAAACTCAGTTAACAAAGGACTACTTAAGTCACACGGGAGCCTTACAAATCCCTTCCAAGATCAGCTGTAGTAGAGTTTCTCAATCAGGCTTTAACTGAGCTTTTTAGCATTCATTTCTTGCTAGCAAACAATATTTCATAAAAAAATTTAGATGAAAAATGTTGTCTGTTCCTTAGTTTCACACGAGAAGAGGAAGAGAATCTTTTATTTCAGCTAATGAGTAATGTACATGGGTAAAGACTGTTTTAGCTGATCTGCAGGATGTAGGGTCTGCAGTAATTTTTACCACTGACTCTTAGGTCTAACTGCCTGTGGTGTAAGTATTAGCACGCGTGCAGAAATAGTAACCACTCCCTTCACTTTTTGTAATCATTACAATATAGTATTAATCAGGAAAAAGGCAATAATTTTCCCGTGGAAAAAAAATGAGAGATTCCCGCTAGTCCTGTTCATTTAATTCCTGTGCTTCATCTAAAAAGTGACAGGGAAAACAACGAACTTAAAAAGTGAAACTTAGGTATACAATTGTAATTTCTTGGCCTTTAAAAACCTCATATTTCAAATATTAGAACAAGGATCATATTACAAGCTAGTTCATTTGATTAACATAATTTTCACATTATTATAACTTCTTTGTAACACGAACCATGAATGCCTAGAAACCGTAAGTAATGCTGAGGTCACTCAGATATTGTAGTGATACTATAAATAACCAAAACAACAGATAAATATTTTTAAATGTTCCTACTTGGTGCCAGAAATAAACTACACCTTTACAGAGCAGGTAAGACAGAAGAAATCAGATATGAAACAGTTTTGATAGTGGAGGACCTAATAATGATCAGGTCAGAAAATTTACTTTTTTCTTATGACAGACTTTCTTTGGGAGATGCTGATCACCTTTATTGTCTAAAAACATAAGCAATAAAGATAAAACCCACTCTGTGGAATTAAAAGATACTTTAGGCTTCCACTGGCTGACACCAAGAGACATCCCCATTACAGGAGCACCCTGTATTCTGCTGTTACAAGTTTGTTCAATGCTTTGTTCTCAAGGAGCTCACTCTGCAGGCCGAAGAACTCAGCAGGTCCCTCACCGCAGCTCTGCTGTAGACTTCATTCTGTATAATCACTTCCTCTCTGAGGCACGCATTTTTCTCAAAAGCATCATCTGGCAGTACGTGGCAACTTACCTGCCTAAGCTAGAATATAACAGGTCACCAGGTGCCAGCATGAAATGGTCAAACCACTTCAGTGTCTATTGGGGAGTTATTCTGTGATGCAGCTGATAATGTGCTGATGATGCAGCTGACTTACAAGGAGTAATCTGGGGGGTTTCAGTGGGTACAGACCACCATCATCCACAGTTATGCACACCAAGGACACAGGGCTTTGCAATGTAACAAGTACTGACAAGCAAGAAAAAATGTCACATGATTCTAGGAGATCAATGTGGACTGTTGCTGGGACCTTTACTTGGAAGAACAGCCTGACCAGAAATCTGTAGGCTGTTAGCTTAGTCAACAGCAGAGGATGAAAAGTGGGATTTGGATGATGAGCTTTCTAGTAATAGGGGTTGCTAGCTGCAAGTGTTCAACAACTCAGAAGACAGCCTTAAAATCTCGGAAGCAAAAAGAATCTGGGGAATAACTGAGGGTCTCCTCCTTTTTAATCCTTTCACCTTCTCAGCCACATGGCTAGTAAAGCGCTGTTCTAAAAATGAAAGTTACTTTTTAATGTAATAGTTTGTCTCCTGGCGCTGGCTTTTAAAAGAAAACACACAACTAAAATATTACAAAGACATCACAGTTGATTGTGTTGGACGGAGTAATCCTGGACTTGGATATGCAGAGGGCTTAATATGCAGAAAGTGGTATGAAGACTGTATGTAGTCTCTCCTTGTAAGACAGCTGCATCTGCCTGTGACACCAAAACAACTCTTCTAACAGGGGGATTGCCGGACTGACTCACTCCCCAGAAGCAGAAGATATTGGCAGCTTAAAGAACAGCAGAGAGCTCTGACCCTGCCTCACTTACCATTCTCGGGCCATTTTTTCCTTTTAAGCTGCTGTGTGGCACTGCCTGCTGTGCACTGCTGTTCTCAGAGGGCGGGGGTCGGTGCTGGTGCCCCATCACTTCAACAGCGTGGTTGCAGCATCATGGCACAGAAGAGCACACGCTGCCCTCGCCTTCCTGGAAATCTCAAGTTTGTGCTATCTTATTTGATTGTTTTAGGCTGAACTGAATGTTCTTCCCATTGATACAGCCGGAACCACTCAATACCATCCAGCTGGGTCTGCCAGTGGTTGCTCTTAAGTGCACCTATATCCACATGCCCAAAACACTGGGGAAGGCAGTATCAATGCATCAGTGCAGGACTGCAAGGATGGGCTCAATTAGATGCAAAGTACCTACTGAAGCCACACATTCAAGGCCTACATGTGAAAACCTGGTGTAACAAGAAGAGAGAACTCCTGCCATAAAGGTGGCAGGAGCTGTTGTCATTGTGTGAGCAGAGGAACATTGGTTTGGCCCTGGAGCTTACAATGAGTGCTTCTTTTCTAGTAGGTAAAGCCAAGGTGCCTTCACTTTCTGCATGATGAGAGTTTTCAAAGAGCACCTGAATAATTCAGGGAGGCTTTGATCCGAGTGCAGACGGACACAGGCATAAACTGTTTCCAGAGCCAGCTGGGAAGCAGTACTCCTGGCACTTCTCACCTCCTGACACCTCTCCTTGACATCTGATCCTAGGCCAGCAGCTCTCCCAGATCTCATTGTATTGGAAGCTCAATGATGTGTTTGGTGTCAGTGGAGACCCCACAGCTCTCATCCCCCACAGTCTCTCTCAGTGTGTGACACTCATTTACCACTTGAGAAGCACGATGGGGCATGAGAGCACATGCTGCTCCACAGGTCTCCTTTCAAGGATGGACGAGATTGCCCTTTGGGGAGAAAAGTTCAGTACGTCCACATCACTGCCTGGCTGAAATTGTTTCCGATCCAGAGGCAAAGGTCTCTGCAAGGAACTCCTGGGGTCTATTTTTGGGTTGGGACAGAATCAGAGTTGGGGTAGGCCTTTTGTATGCAGCCATGAGAAAAGATAACAAGAGCTTTTACTAAGCCTGTGTGGTCTCCCTGTTGCTCCCTTCCTTTCTCAGGTAATTCTGCATCTTGAGTCAGGCTTTTTTTCTTTTCCTGTGACCACTCTTTAAAGTATGCTTTTCACAGAATCATAGAATCTTTCTGACTAACCTATAAACTACTACATGAGCCACAAAAGTTCTTCTGATGTCAATATATCTCCCTATATTGATTTGTATGCCCAGACTGTCATTGTGCTAAGAAGCCAGTCTGCAGTTCTACCTTCCAGTGGACTGGGAGCATATTCTGACCCAAAGGGATGGGGATGAACAGAAAAAAGCAGAAGTTAATATAACTAGAGAGTCCCTATGCAGATCTTGGGTCATGTAAAAGCATGGCTCTGTCATACAAACAAGACACAATACAATTCCTTCCAGTCACAGTAACTGCCTTTCCAGCAGCTTTCTTAGGACATGTTTGAATGGATTCCACCACCACAGTTTCTCAGCTTTGCACAGGCATTGCTCGCTTTGGCCTCAGACTAACACAGGACTTCCCAGGCACTCCGAACCATGCCCATTTTACAGCTGGGGAGCTGAGGCATAGGGATTAATTACCATGTGCATGGTCACACCGCAACTCATAGCTCAGCAGAGAATCGAAGTAATGTCATTTAGATGCTACTTAATGTCACTTAGTATTTGATCCGCTAGACTGTTCTTCCCACAGCTGATCACCTTTTTGTATGTAAATCAGCCACTAGAGCTGGAGGAAAGGCACTGTAAAACTTAGATACTGAAAGAGGTAAAGAACCTGCTGGAAAAAAAAATAGTCTAACCAAGAGAGCAACATATCTGGCAGACTTTGCAAAAGGAAAAAAGATGCTGTTGATTATCAGTTGAATGTGCAGAGGTACGGAAATCTCCCCTTGTAATGCTGATGGCTCTGTTCCCTGGAACTTTCTATCACCTTTCAGCCAAGCAGTGACACATATCTGCGAGTCCAGAAATGGGCTCTTTGTCCCAAGATGAACTGAATGTCCTTCAAACCAGGACTATATTTTTGTTGTGTGTTGTGCATTGCTTGTGCAGCAGGACTCTGGTCCTTTCTTTTTCAGGAATACTGAAGTGATAACTTGGAGAGAGGGAGGACAGGTTGGGTAAATCCAATCCTGCAATTCCCAAGCCTCTTTTCTGCTCCATGATATACCCATGACGGAATGACAAGCTTCATAGCACAAGGACAAGAATTAGACTATGTGCCCCGAGGAGAAGAGAGAAAAGGTTATGAGTAGGAGTTAAGGGATGGAAGTAAAGAAAAGAAACACAGTCCTGGAGTGCAAACATGCAGGCAAGCAGTGTTATCTGAATGTATTGTCCTAATCAAGCCCATAAGTCTATTCAAAAGAGTACCATTACATACACAGTGTTTGCAAACTCAGGCCATGATTAAACAGCAATGACATGTAGCAGAGTATGAAGGAAAGCAGCGGGTGCTAAAATGCTTAGCTGTTTTTCTTTTGAGAAATCAAGTGTGCTTCAAAGATAACAGGCCATGAAGATTAAGCTGCTACTGCACCCAAGGAGAAAAGCAGATGGAGCCACCAGCACTGCCACAGACGAGTACACAGAGATGTTTAAAGGCTGGAGATTTTATCAACCCCTGCTCAAGGAGGACTGTAGGTTTCGGCTCTGGAAGGTGAAGAGAGGCAAAGAGGAAAAGAAGGGGAGGAACATGAGGTAGAAGGATTTCATTAATTAAAAGAGATTAATTAGCACCATAAAAGCAGGCACCATGGATTACAGCAACTGTCAGCAAAGTGCAGTGACAGCTGCAGCAGAGCTGGCCGGCCACTCCCGTCCCTAGCCACCGGCCGTCTCCCCACCTCAAGCCATTCGGGCAGTAAAGTGGGCCAGCTTGGAAATCACGGAGGACTCCCAAAATGAGGGGTAACTTGGAAGATGGATCTCATCTGGACAGTGGAATGAGCTGGTGCTGTTTTTTTATACTTTCCATGTCACCTTGAGCAAATCACTGATCTTGCTATGCTCCAGTTCCTGAAATAGGGAGATATTTCTTCTGAACTGCCAATTTAAATTGTAAGACCTTTGGGGCAGAGAGTAGAGCACACCTTCTATTATATTTATAAGGGATCAGTAAGCATTAAAGAAGAGCTGCAGTAAAGAGCTAGTCAGCTGGTAACCAGAGTCCAGATGCATATAGCTAAAGTTAGAAAAAACATTCATGCGTTCCCTCTACCCCACAATGTACCTTTCACATCAGTAAAGTATTTCATAGCTTCACTATGTTAGAGGCATTTTTAAACTCCAAGAATCTGGAAGCAAGTGTTTTCTGTTTATTTTCTGATAAATGTTTTTACTTCTATTGAAAACATTTCCACTTCAACATTTTCTTTTATTTGTAAAGCATTGGAATATGAAAAGGCTCTAAAAATCCCACCGTCTTGGTTTTGCCAAGGTGAAATATCTACCTTGCTCTGAAATGACTTCATTCTGTTTAGTCAAACTTCTCAAAAACTATTCTTGTTCTGGATCACAGCACACTTTTTGATGTATTAAAATTCCCAAGAAACTCTGTATTTACAACCTTTATTATAACCACCTCCAGTACACTCCACTGCAGCGCCATCAGTAACATATAGTATTCACATGTGAAGCATCTTTGTATTTGCTATTCAGCGTCTATTAATCCTGTAAAAACATACTTATTTGGAAGCCAAATAAGGTGTACAACAGGGTGCAGTTCAATTACATACATGCACAGCACTGGAAGATCTGATCTCCACTAAATGTCCCATTTGTTCCTTAAAACCACAGCAGGTACTTCTATGTATGACAGAAAGAGAGCCTAGAAATCTCAGGGGAGAGTGCTCTGGAGAGACTCCTGCTCTCAGCTTTCTAATTCTCAAAGACACAAAAATGTCCTTGCAAAAATTTCTTAGCTTCTCATTGCCTCAGTTTCTCAACACACAAACTGAAGATAATGTCTAATCGAGCTTCATAATACATTGTACGGAAAACATATTTGTCTGCATCCGTGGGAGAGGCTTGAGAGGGAAGCACAAAGCAACTGAAACAGAGTTGGCACCTCCTAGAATGGAAACACACACAGTCCCAGGCAGACTTTGAGAATCTGAAGCAATAAGTTGGGTTTTTTTTTTCCTGTGCTCTCAACTGCCATTGCAAGTCACACACATCATCTGGACTCAAACATGAGGAAAAGAAAATGTGAAAACTGCTGGTCCACTGCTGTCCACCCTGCCATTTGTATTGTAACTTGTGAGGGACTCGTTCTTGGCTCCAAGGACAGGGTGCAGAACCAGCAGATAAAGCGGTAGATTTACTATGTGACGTTGGGTGAGTCACTTCTCTTTTCCCATGTCTCAGTTTCCCCAACAGCAAGAAGGAGAGGCAGGGAGGTAAATGACCTACTTCATGGGACCAGCAGAAAGGAGGCAGTTCACCCTCATCCCAAGTACACACTGTCTGCCAAAAAGATGCATAATAAGCATCTTCTGACCCAGGCACCCTACTATCCATGAGAGCTCCTTGCTCCTTTTAAGATGCTGGAGCCAGCGGCCCTGTAAGGCTCTCTACCTGCCTGCTACGCTCACAGCAGCCATCTCAGCACAGAGAGTCAGACTCTGGGCTGCTCCAGTCTATTTTATCACAATTTACTCGGTAACAGGTTACAAATGTGGCATCTGATGAAAATAATGAGCCTTGATGTCACTTAGTGCACAAGGCTCCCTGCGTGTGTGCAGGGAATAGCAAACAAGAGCCAGCCTGCCCTCCTCGCAAGTGCCAGCACAATTGGTCCCAAGGCACCATCCTCCCGCTGCGCTCTGCCTCAGCGAGCCTCACCCACCAGCCACACTGAGGCACTGTCACAGACTCAGTGCAGCATCGAGGTGAAGCCCAAGACAACCCACAGCAGGGCCACCCTCTACTGTGATGCGTCAACATCCCTTGGGAACTCACTCAGCAGCCTGCAGGCCAGGTCTCAAGGACCCTAGTTATGCCCCCAGGTGCATCTATGTCCCAGTTCCAGAGGTACACATCAGCCAAAGGCAGGAACCATCCCATTGTGAGGAAATGGTCCCTTTTCTTGTCTTGGCACTGTTAGTATGATGGGAAAAATTTTCAATGAAAAAAATGCCACTGAAAAGCTAGAGGAAGGTTACCCAGCTCTTAAGTGACTAAGTACTCCTGGTCTTAGGGGATAGTCAAGCCAAGCTGTACCAAAGACTTGTTAGGTGGCCCTGACCAAAGTCCCTTTGCTCTTCTGAATCTTGGTTTTTTTTGCTGCTGAATGGAGGTGAAAGTATGGACAAAGATAAAGGATGTAGCGGCTGGTGGGGAAGGGTACAAGCAGATGTGATACAGAGCAGAGAAGGGTCAGAGAAGATGGGATAACACGGAAAAGAGCATGAAACAAAGGCTAAAGCAGATACAGGAATGGAAAGTAAAAACTGAAAAGGGAGGGGCTGTGAGACACATCCAGGACACAGCTCTTTATTCAAACTCCAAAATTTTGCTCTTTTTTTGTTTGTTTTTAAGCTTGGATTTGCCAGGTATTTTCAAAGTTTTCACTTAAAGCCAACAAAACAAAACCAACCCCCCCAAAGTAGGACAAGAAACCATTCTCTTAGACTCAGTGTTTTCAGATGCTTTGGCTAGACATCCTGACCTGATACTTAATTTAAATGCTTGAAAATCCCCTAGAGAAGTTACCTGCTCAGAGGAAAGGAGCCTTGTAGCCCCTAACATTTACTCTTATCACTATTTAAGTTTTATTTCGATATCACACACACAGAATCACAGCATGGTTTGGGTTGGAAGGGACCTTAAAGATCATCTTGTTCCAACCCCCCTGTCCCGGGCAAGGACACCTCCCACTAGACCAGGCTGCTCAAAGCCTCATCCAGCCTGGCCTTGAACACCTCCAGGGACAGGGCGTTATATAGAAGTACACCACTGCTACATGCATTCCTAGTCTCTTGGGAATAGGGAACAATATAAAAAAAAAAAAAAAAATCATTGTTTCACTCTTTTTCTGCACAGGAATACCAATTAAGGAGTTACCCAAGATGCAGGAGGCTCTTACAATACCAGTGCTTGCCCCCAGGGCAATAAGTGAGGATTAGAGTCCTCATTTTGCTCCCCTCTGTGGACTCAAAATCCAGATCTTGATTCCCCAAGTGTGAGAGGATACAGTCTTTCCAAACTCCAGACCATTTGGATTATAAAGCCTCTGGGATATAATCTACTTTTTTAAACGAACAAACAAAAAAACCCAATAAAAACCCCAGAACACAACACGAAAGCTATCATGACAAGGGCTCTGATCTCATGAGAGCCTTTCATTGCTACTGTAATACAAACACTAACCCCACTCCTCTCATCAAAATCTCATCCTCTTCCCCAGAGCTTCAACACTGCTTATAGTCAGGTCACTGCACGTAGCCCATCTGTAAAGGGAAATGGCAGCAGGACAAGAGAAGGTGGATGAGGACATGCTGACTACTTATGTTTGTCGAGTTGGTCACAGTGACATCTAGCTTTTTTTTTCCTGAGCTGACAGCATAAGGCATACAAGAAATGCAAATCATAGCTTTTGGTGTGCACTGAGTCTAACACAGAAGTATTTGAACAGGGAGAAAACATCAGATATAAAATAGCTTTTTTTAATCTAGCAGAGATAGAGTTAACTAGAACCAGTGGCTTGGAGGCTAGAACACAGACAATTTCAGATGAAAAATACAGTCCACAGTTTTAATTTACAGTGACTAGCTATTGGAACAAAGTGACAACAGAAATAGTGAGTTCTTACTCTCTTAACCTCATCTGTACAACATATGCCTCACTCAGGAGGGCACAGTAGATGACTTCAGGATTCCTTCTATATAGAAATCTATTCTTTCTGTTACCTACTCATCCACTGCTGTCAGGTCCCTCAAGTTGTCATCTTTCCTGATCTTGATCAGCATACCTGCCTTTGTCCCACTTACAAGTTCCTCTTCCCTTTGTTCATTCCTTTTTCAGGTCATTAACAAATATATTAACCAATGCTGGCATTGGTACAGATCGCCTGTTTTGCCTGAATGCTTCTTTCAGCAATATGAGAATTCTCACCACATCCCTTACCAGTCTGCTTCCAAATGGATTCTTATATTTGGAGAAAATTTTTTTCTACTACCACTTCAGTGTATGGCAGTCTCTGGGATATGGCAGACAAGGCATTTTCTCTAAACCTCTGTCCACAGTCACTTGAGAGTTTCCCTCGTGTAAGGAAGTCTGAGCATTCCTATTTTGCAGATGTAAAAGTAATCCACAAGAGACTAATGTCCAGATGCACAAAGCCTTTAAATGCCTAATTCTCACTGATCTCAGAGATGGGTTACCCTTATGGATAAGAGCTCAAATGACATTGCGGGCAGAGAGCTCTTGTCTTATGTCAGAGGCAGAGGCTCTATGTCTTAGCCAAAGTGCTTTGGAAGCACAAATATAGGCCCCAAACGCCAGCAAGCCTTCATGCTCACCCACAGAAAATATTGTAGGGTCAGGAGACAGATACACTAAAGCCAACATGTGAAGTAGTTACTGTCCTTCTTCTCTTCGAAACACCTGCAAAACCAAGGCCAGCTCAACTCTGCACCCAGAGAACTGCCTGCTCTATCTCTACATACTACAACCTCTAACCCCTGGGGCCTGCTGACTGCGACAGATAGGAAAGCTCTCTGCAGCACAGTGTCTGCTGGAATGTTTTTTAATTATCTCTGGAAAGTATGGACTGTGTATCATCATTAACTGGACTAAACACTGACGGTCAGTGAGTCAGGTACCAGTAAACGGTGCAATTAACAGCCAGAGAAGAGAAGTGTATTCAATCTGAAAGCTTTCTTTCTCAATCCATCTCCACTCATCACCCAAAGTGCTGAGCAGCGGACTTTTACTTTCAATTACATTAATCAGGTTAATTCCAAGTTAAAGTCAACATTTTAATCAAGAGGCAGCAAACTCGCCCAGGGATGTAGAGGGCTGAGGGGAAGAAAGGAGGGAAAAGAAGGGCAAGAGGAAGGAGGAGGAAAGGAAAGAAAAGAAAGAAGGACAGAAGATGCCGGAAGAGAAGGCAGGATATTACAAGTGATGGGCACCACTGAAAGAATTAACTGTGATAAATAAGGAATACGCTTTTATGTTGGACCTCTAAGTTAAAGGGGGTTAGCATTTATCTCTTTTGTAACTTTGGGATACCAGGCTGTTGCGGAGGGAAATCTGGAATGCAAATCAGAGCACTCAGGAGTGCTGTATTTTATGGCCAGGCCTGTCCACAGGAATATATTTTCTAAAGTGCCTGTAATGACCAAAGTTGCAGACCCATCCCACTATGACTTCTGTCTGCCCAGGCATTACTCTCCCACATGTCCCTGTAATGCATAAAAACATTGCGTGCCTAAAAACCCTACCAAGTCCTCCAGCACATTGAACAGAAATTCCACCTGCACCAACAGCTGAATTAATCACATTAACACTACTGGGGGATCCAGATCAGATACTAATGACTGAAGAAATATGGCATTAAGTGATTTAAAGAAGCCTGCTCTGACGAGCCCATTGTATGTCACTGCTAGAGATTTTTAAACTAAGTGAAGGGTGAGTGATGCCCAGCTTCCATTGGATTTCAGAACGACTTGGGAGCCTAATTTCATTTAGCTCCTCTACAGATCAAGTGATACAAATCTGCAAAGGAAACTACAGAAAGGATGCTGGAAGGTTCACATGGACTGATGGTCCTCACTCTTGCCAGAGGAAACATAACGTGTGTGGGGTAAGATGCTGACAAAACTTAAGAGTTTTGGTTCTGGCCCATCACACCCTTTTCTCTCACAGTTACATTATTTCACAGTTTACAGAGGAAGTTCAAGAAGGCGTAGCTCCTGTTCTACAGACCCCTACTGAGTTCTGACAGAGAAGCAGTCTCACCAACTGTGGTGTTTCAAGACTATCACCCAGACAGTGTAGCTACTACTCCTTAGACTGAATCAGAGAAGGCACTCACTCTGGACCTGAGCAAACTCTGTTAATCCTCAGCTCATGAAGCAATGCCAGTTTCTTCTCTTGGAAGCTTCACCAAGAAATCAGAGGGAGATTCAGAAGACGGGAAAACAGAAGCTGGAGGAAAACCCATTTTCTGCAGGAAGGGGGCATATGATACAATAGATAGACTACCAGGAACATTTATTTACCTCCCAACTCTAGTACTGACTTCTCCCATGACCTTGGGTGAATCATTTCTCCTGAGCCATGATCTATCCATGCAATGGGGGGGCAGTGCTGCATTATTTTCCCACAGCACTTTGACAAAAGAGCTGTAATTTAGCCTTTTTTTTTTTTTCTTTTTTTGTAAGAGGAGATTGTGGGCATGTAACTGTAATTTTTAATTAAATCCTGCCCAGCACCATGTCCTTTGACCCATCCAGATAGTATCTTTAACATCTCTAAAGAATACAGAAAAATGATATAGGAATCAAACAACAAAACAGTGCAAAAGGATTGAGAGGCATAAAAGGTAAAGACACACGTAAAGCGAGGAAAAGCCCACAATAAAAAGATGTCTATACGTGTTACCTACTAAAATTCAAGCTTAGGGGTCCTTTCAAACAGCAGCAGGCATTGCGATTCCGTTCCCATGCTTGTGAGGTTTGATAACATAATGAGAGCCACGTGCCCCAGTAGAGCAGAATGGTACCTGCCTTTGGAAGGGAGCGAGAGAAAATGAAACATTGCCATCCGTTCCCAAAAGCCATCAAGAGCAGAGCTCCAGGACTTTCTCCCCAGCAGGAGCTCAGTTCCAGCACTTCTGAATTTAAATTTTAAAAAGTTCCTTGCTGTTTAGCTTGAACAGGGAAACAAATGATGCAAAAATAGAAAGATTGGAGTAAATAAAATAAGAGCAAGCAGTTAATTAGTGGGTCTGATCAAGAATGCCCTGCCGTGCTTATTCTTCCTCCAGCATTCCCCACTCCCCCTCTGTGCTCGGCGCTCTGCTCAGACGCACACTGCAGCAGTAGAGACGTGCCCCTGTGCTGCATTCTCCCCTCACCTCTGCTCAACAGTTCAGATCTGCTGTGCAGCACAGCTGGAGCTGAAACATCCCTCTGTGCCACCTTAACCAGCGCTCCCCAATACCAGTCTCCCTAGTAACATCTTCTTTTCCCTCCCTCCTCTCAACATCACAGCCAGGAAGCACAACAGGTTTCATCAGTGGCAGGAAAACACCCTTTTCCCCTAAGAGTAGGAAGTTAGGAATGTGATGACTTAGAAAATTAGTTTGGGATCCAGACAGAATATGAACTGATAAGGAAAGATTCTGCCAGGCCAGTGGAAACACCAAATTCCCTTTGTCTGCAGGCAACGTCCTGTATCTGAGAACCACTGCTAAAGTCACCCAGGGCCAGGAGAAGCAGGAATTTTGGCACAGGGGAGATAGAGCTCTGGGCACACGGTTCTGGCTCCTGGCCGCACCACTAAGCAGTTTGTAACTGTGGCTCAGTAGCTCTGCCATACCTACTGTTAGTGTAACATCTCTGCACAGACCTTTCCTAGGCTGCACACCTCTCCTGCAGCAGCTCTGATAGCTAGGGTTGGAACCTTGTTCAATAGCTGGTTAGCAAAACCACACCTAAACATGCAGTAATAATGGCAAAAATGGAGTTATAGTTGTAGCTTGTTTCACTCAGATTCAGTAGGGAAGTACATGGCTCAGTTTTGCAACCACAGTATGGTTCACTGGTATGTTATACTGGTATTTCTACACCATTACAATCTCTGCATGTACATATGGCTTTACCATATGCCTGTAGACAGCCCAGTTCTTGACAGCCAGTTCTAGGGGCTACCAAAATGTTACTAAGAATATGGTACCTTCCTAAAAAAAAACAAGCCATATCCTGAGTGCTGAGGAACTCTCCTATCCACCTCCATACGGCAGGGCAATACCATCACACCTAAGTGCAGGTAGGGAAACCAAAACACAGAACAGGAGTAATTTCCATAATGAGACTCAACAAGTTCTGACCTCTTTCTACTCAGCAGTCCTACCCTTCAGCATCCTCAAAACAGGGCAAGGCTGCTGTGTTCACTAACCTAATCCACTGCCAACTGTGTTGATTTTCACATCACACACTACGGCCTTCCTGAGGCTCAAACCTTCATCTTTAGCCCTGCACATACACCTCATGACTTACACACCTGTCTATTTTACTGCGTGCTTTGAAACTGGATCCACATTGCCATGATGCCTGCTGATTCCCCTCATCCTGAGGCTCTGGGAAGTGATGTGGAGTAGAAAGCAGAGTTAGTGGTCCTGAACCTATTGGTGGAGCTCCCATTTCAATGCAGTCCAAGAAAAAAAACATAAATCATAGCTCCCAGAGATGGAAAGTGTCTGGGAGGTCATGTTCTCCTCTGAACCCACTATGCCTTGCTGGAGGCTTCAAAGTCCCCAAAACCCTGCACTCCTCAGTGGTACGGGAAGTTCAGGGAAGAAGAAAGGAGAGTCTCCTTTTCCATTCCCCTTTCCCCACTGAGAGGCTCTTGTGGAAGGACGGGCTATTGATTCCTCTCCCTCCAGCCTCTCCAGCAGCACGAGGCCTGGGCCGGGTGGAGTCAGACTCAATCATAATTGCATTTGCATAATACATTTTACCTTTCTCTCCTCTGCTGTAGTTTTCTGAACTTGCCAAGTTGCAAGCTGACCCTGCGAGCCAAGGCGTGATTAACTGAGAAATTCACAGCAGCGCCACTTTAATCAAAGGGGACAGAGGTTACAACAGCTCAATATCAGTGATAACCAGCCTTTGATCCACAGAGCTAGGCCAAGCCTGGCAGGCAAGCTATGAGGAAATGCACCGTCAGGGCTTTTGTGGGGAAATAATACCTTATTAACCCCTTCATCTAACCTGCTGTGGGTGAGCAGAGAGAATCACCAGAAAAAAGTCCCTTCCAGAGTCTTAATTACAGCCCGCAAAGCTGCTCCTTTTTAAGTCTGTACCTAAAGGTGTTAGATTCCAGCAACGACCCAGCTCCATCTCACAAGACCTATAGACTGACTTGTAACGGTGGCGACAGCTTCTAAAGGCTCCTGCTTCTACTTGGGACTGACCACCGGTATCCAGCCCAGAGACAGGCTGACACAGAGGCGGCGCAGGCTGACGGCTCTAGCACTTCCCTGCGCATCCGTAGACGTCGGCTGAGTCCCGAGCCTGCTCCCCACTGCCATGCATCTCTGGATGAGTCCCTTGACCCTCTGTGCCATTCCTTCCCTTTCCCTGCTTTCTGTCCATCTTCCCTCTTTTGCCTGAGGAAAAGCCATTTCTTAACATGCAGGTCCAGTAGTATCTAAAATAATGTAGCTAACCTGATCAAACCTTAATGTGGTCTTCTACAAATAATTAAAGATCATTGTCATAGTCAGGTTGCGCCAAAGATAATATGAAATCTAAATATTGTGAAAAGTAACTTTTGATAAGAGATTTGTTAAAATTCAATACATAGACCTGAAACAGAAAACAGACTCAGAATCCCAGCGGACAACAGAGCCCCAGTTATGGTATCCATGGAGATACTGAAAATTCACAATTTTTTGAAAATCTTCAATTCTGAAATTTGTTTAACCTAGGACTGGAAATGATCCACACAAAAAGAAATCTGTTGTAGAATAAGTTTCCTGACAGAAACAAATTTGTGTCAATCAAAATGTTTTATTCCAACAAAATAAAATAAAATAATGTTATTGTTTAAAGAACCATCTAAATATTATAGAATCAAACACACTTTTGAACAGAAGTTATTCTGAAGTGAAAAAAACCCTTTTGCTTTCGAAGGAGTGAAATGGAAGGCATCACTCATAGGGAGAGGCTTCCATCAAAAACTTGTGAAACAAAATCTCAGTGCAACTGACAACTCAGCAATAAGTTTATGTTTTCAGTTAAACGGTCTTCTCTGATGGAAAAAAACTCTCTTAAAACCAAACAATTCCCCTGATTATCTTTTTTTTTGAGGGGACGCAACTAAAATAAAATGCCATTTTCCTGAATGCTCTTTATTCACTCAATCTTACCTTCTTCCCTCAAACGAAGAGTTGGCTGGAGACCGAGGGAAAGTCTCACCTTTGCTGCACAGACCAAAAGGACTCAAAGTTTCCCAAGACATTCGTCCAACATTGTTTAAAAGTGCGGGAACAACCTTCCTCAAACTGGGAGCCAGCAAGGGTGAAGAAATTAGCTCATGTTCTCCCAAAGCAATGTGATGTGGAAACCAAAAGCCCTCCCATTGAAAAAAATCAGGCTTTCCAATACATTCATATTATAATTTTGGGTCATGATTTTAAAAAATGACTTGTGTCCATTTTTGAAGGATTGTCTCTAGACACCTTTAGGAGTCCTCATTTTTGAATAGCGAGGGGTTGAGAACCAGATGAGTTTCCCAGGCTGCTATTGTGGCTACAGACAGCTGCAGGCAACTGTTTCGTTTAACAGACTAAAGCCCAGCAGGCCCTCTGCAAAGCCACACCTCAGCTGGAGGAAGTCAGCTCTCATCGTGTTTATCCCATTTCTACAGGACTCGGCCCCCTCCCCTGTCACTTTCTCCTCATCCCTTCCTCATGGACCATCCTCAGCTATTCCCGTCACTTCTAATTTCCTTCTTCCTCTTCAACACATTGTTTTTGTGTCTCATTCACCTCTGCATTAAATATCTCTAAGAAAAGGAAAGGGAGCAACATCAAATCTCACTCTGACAGAAGGAAAAGCACTTCAGCAAAGGCAAGCTATATACCAAAAACCTGCACTGCAGTTCCTAACCTCGCCCTTGTACTCTGGTAAAATGAACAGACCACCAGTTACCGATAACATGAACCAATCCTCTCACCCAGCAAGTGCAGGATACTGCTCACTGGTAGAGGCTAACAACAGATATCACGCTAAGCCCACTCAGCACATTGACCTCTGCTGGCTTATACGCTAGCACAAGGCTTTGGCCACTTCCCTCCCCCTTTCTTCTCTACCCCCCCGCGCATCTATTCATTAATTGATCCCTGATCATCTCACAAATTTATTTCCCTCTTTCCCCAGGGCAAGTCCAACCCCTTTTCCCTGTGCTCTGCCATTAAGATGGGTCTCACATCACCATGCACAGCGGCACACGCACAGCTCCAAACACCTCAGGGCAGGCACATCATTTCCAATTGTGAGCAAATGCTGTTGGTTTTCATTAATCTGCAGACACTATATTTGCCAATTTCTCCAACTTTTCTTTCTCACTCTCTCTTTGTGCTCCAAGGCAGGTGAGTGCATCAATTTTCTTCTCATCTGTGGCAGTTAAATTAAATGGAATCGGCCTGATTGCTGAAAATCAAAGAGAAGGCTGATAAAGCAATTAAATGCCTCTAATTCCTCCTCTTGAAAAGGTACAGCTTGGCTCAGAAGCTAATTAACTTCATAATGAAAATCCTTCTTCACCCTTTTAGGCTTTCTTTCCTTCTTGTTTTTGGTAGAGGTGGTAGGTTGCCTATAGAAGAAGGGGGATGCTATAGTGATAAACATGGCTTCCTGGGACATGGCAGACAACCGGGTGCATGCATCATGTGTATCATGTCAGAGTCTCTCCAAGGGCTTAAAGTGAGCAAATTCTGCCACATAGGGCAGAATGTGCCATGGTGTTTGCTCTGCAGCTGTACAAAAGCTCTCAGTAGAACTTTCTTGTCACTAGTATTCAGGTTTATCCTGTGCCCAGCCCATGAAGACTATCAAAGCCAAACCCATCTGCAACAGCTTCAGCTATGGCAATTCCAATTTTTAGGTCTGGGATTCATTTGTCAAATTTCTGATAGGAAGAACAAAACAGCAGCTTTGCATTAGACACTTAATTCATCTTAATTGTTACAGTCAAAGAAAATAGGCGGGCATGGATCTTTAAAGCCATGCACTCCATCTCCTTAATCCACTTCTACTTAACACTCAGTATTTGGATGTCTGCTCCTTGCCACTTCCCTTTTGTTGGGAGTTGGAAGACTTTCTCGGATCTAAGCATGTATCTTTCAATTCTCTTTCAAGCATCAGCCCACACTAGACTATTTTCTGCTTTTCTCTCAGCATGCTCCTCTTGGTCCAAGTCCTCTTGGTACCAAAGTACCCTACGTTATCCTACATCCAGTCACAATCCAGCGTGCAGGTAGGATCATCCTCCCCCTGCTCCAGGGCAATACACCCTAGGCATGAATCTCATATGAGTGTTGGATTTCAAGTTGGGTCTCCCAGGACACATATGCCACATACTCTGTGGCATGCTGATTCTCTAGGCGCAGCCTGGTCCTTTACTGAGCCTTATTCCCTTTAATTTGTCAATGTGGCAGTTAGTAACTCCAATGAAAATTAAGTGGACAAATCTATCTTCTTCAATATTGTGCCACTTTAACTATATATAAAATATTACAAATGTGTAAGGGGAGGACAACTGATGCATTGGCTTCCTTAGTTCAGGATACACCTTGGTTCACACTGGCATCTGACTTCCCACCAGGCAAATCTCTATGAATGTTTTTACTTTCCAGACTTATTCCTGCTATTAAAAATCTGTGCTTCAGGTTAAATTAACCTCCCCTTTGGCGTAAAATCTGCTTTGGTTTTCCAGGTTAAATAACTCTTTACTAATTCTTGCTAATTTTTACCAAACACATAATTAATGTATTCCGTATATTGCCATTCACCAAAATTTGGTCAAATATAAAGGGAAGTATATTCTATTAATATTAATGGAAATACCATATAGCCCCTGGGAAAAGATAATTTTGCTGTTACTTTTCTCTTTCTGTAGAGAGGAAGAGATAGCAAATTTGTTCAGAACTGAAGAGGGAATTTTGCTTCCTAAAAATAATTAACTGATCTGTCACCTGTCCCTGATGAAACTTGCCATGGGGTTTTTAATTACCACAAATGATCTTATCAATGCTGCTGTACCTTATGCAGAGAACAGTGCTCTTAAAATAGTGTAGAATGCCCAGCAAAGCTTTGAGACCATCTTTCGCATATACTGAAGAGTCTTCTTTTGGCATTGTAATTGGGAACATCTGATTTATAGGACAGAAATGCTTTAGAGCATCAAGCTTAGACTCTTTTACCTAGTCTGGTATTTGCCAGGATCTGTTAACATTGTGTAAAGAAATATTCTGTACACCCCCTGTTGACTCTCCAACACTTTCCCTGGCAGCCCTAAAGGTAGCGTTCCTGAATGAACGTCAAGCCAAATCCCAGTGGCACTTCTGTCCCATCCTGCTTGGTTTGCAAGCTCTAACCAGATCACATCCCAAGGTGGCGTGGCCTCAGGCTGTTGGCATCCCTGTGTTATCCTCTCTTTGACAAATGGTTTATTTTTGCTGCAGCAGTAAATCTGGCGGCCGTTGTTTACTCCTCTGTCTATGCACTCGTCAGCAGGAATGTACGCAGCTCTGCAAACCCCAAGCCCTTAGCTAACAAATGGCTGTGCACTCCATTAGTGCTCACTCTCTGCTGTGGAGATTCCTGCTTGCAGGCATTAGAAGATATGCAGAGGGAGCCTCTGACCCTATGCCAAACAAATGGAGACAGAGGCTTGGGTTCACAGAGCCCAACTCACCAGGCAGAGCAGCAGCCGCTGCCTATCATCCACTCAAGAAAGCAAACCTTTTCAATCAGATCCTACTGTTAGACCCCAAGCTTTACTGACAGCCAGCATCTTGCTTTTAACATCCACAGAAACGCTCTATTACCTAAGGGAAATCCATCACATGCTTAAGGATGAATTGTACGTTTGGTTATCAACAATGTTAATATTGCTAAAGAATCAATAGTTTGTGATTGCGAGTACCACTTTAACCCAGGGGTCTCAAAACATGTTAGCAATACTAGCCCTTTGGCATCTCTGAAAGGTAACCCACTACCAGCTGCCCTTCCTGCAATGAGGGAGTAGAGGCATAAGCGCACAGCAGTTTGTCAAGGTGACATAGATAAACAGTGCCAAAGTGAGGACTCAGGCGTCTTGATTCCAAGTACTTGCACTAATGAGAAGATGAAATAGTTACACGTTTGGTCCGGCACAAGTTAGAACCTTAAATAGATATTCTGTAGAGAGGCTGCTGAAAGTGGAGAATAGATCCATCTACAGGCACATGCATGCATCTCTGTCTGATGCATGGTTACTCTTGTTCTACGTATGTGCTTCTGCACCCATTTTCCCTGGAAAAGCAACCACTGACTTTGACAGTGGAGGATCAGATCCTCTGTTTATCATTTGGAATAAACACATGGTGTGCTTTGGAAAGAGCTATGTGTCACCAGGTGTACACTAAATGCTTGTTTTCCCTCTCCTTGTAATTTTTTCCTTCCTTATTAACAAGACATCCTTTAGGTTCATCTAAAACTCCAGGACTCCTTCTTGGGCCGCCCTGCTCCAAGCAGCATAAGAGAAACAGACACAGTCAATCACCTGCCTGTGAACTGCACCAAGGGAAGACATGCAATGTAATGAGACCTTTGCACACCCTTCAATACTGGTAAGCAAGATTTGTATGAAAGCATGCTCACTGGAATACACATACACAGCTGAGAGGGATAAATACACACAATCATTGGCTGCACAGACACCTACAGACAGAGCATGCTTAAAATCCAACACATCAAACACACAGAAACTAGACATAAACACACAGAGCTAGAGAGAGATGGATACACACGCAACCAGGAACACACAAACGCAACTCTCCTGCACACATACCAACACTCACAGAATGGGGGAGACACATAGGTGAAAGTACCTGCATTCACACACACATATCCAGATACCGCTCTGCACACAGACTGACCAAGTCACAACATAGCTCAGCAAGAAATTCACAGCCACTTTCCACTATCTAGGAGTAAAGGTCTTCTTTCATCCTTTCTTTCTCCACTGCAGGGAGCGGTACATGGGATGCAGGACCTAGGACTGGGGTGGAGGAAGAAGAGTGACATCATTCAGCTTGGGCAGCCTTAGCCGGGGCACAGGGCACTGAGGGCATCATAGTCTAGGTTAGGCATTAGGGAACATGCCCGGGATGACTGCGCAGGGGAAGGTTTGTATTTCAATAAACCAGGGGCTGTAACACTCTCTGAACTGAACAGCTTAAAGCCTTGTTAAAAGCAATGGTGCAGCGTTCTAACCGGAGGGGCCGTGTTGTCATACAAATGAGATGAGTTTATTTTCTGAGCCGTACCATTTGTTCTGACAGGCAGGGCGGCTGTAAAAGCTGGCGAGGGCACAGCAGGGGGCCCAGCTCTGTGCACAGCGAGAGACCGAGGAGAGGAGAGCAGAGCTGCACCAGAGTTTGGACCCAGCCCAAGTCCCTGCCTCTACCTTCTGTAAGCAACAGCCTCGAAAAGAAAGAGACTGAGAGATGAACCAGCCGGCTGTAATATTGTGGAACAAATGCATTCTAATGAGAGGTGCCTGGCAGCCCCACGGGCACTCCATGTGCGCCCATCTCCTCCTGCCCTCACCACCTCCCGCCTGGCTGCTCGATGCTGCCCAGATCTGTTTCCTAACAGCCAAAGATGCCACACAGGGGACTCGGACACACACAGCAGGGAGCGCACCCACGTCAGTGAAACGTTTACCAAGGTGCCACCTGTGTCTCCCTGATGGAATGAGCCAAGGAAGTCTCCTGGATGCTGCCCATGTCATCTGGGCCGTTGGTGACCCTGCAAGTGTGTTTCCTTCGTCCAGTGCCTATCTCTCTCCCTGTGGCTCTTGGAAGGCCCCTTCCACCACAGGACAAGAAAAAGCTTTGCAAAGAGAGTAACAATAATTTTATCCCTGCTTCTCTAGCAAGGAAAATAAACTGCATAAAACAAGGTGACTAGTCTGAAATCTGACAAGGAGCTAGAAAGTCAGGTCTCTCTTAGTAAAACTACTAGAGAACGTATCCTTATTCTGGGAATACATCAACCTGGCAGCAACGGGGCTGGTGCAGGGTACACCACAGACACTGCCAGCAGAGACCTGGAAGACACAGGCACCAGCATTCCAGAGTGGTGGCTCTAGCTCAGAAATCAACAGCAGGCATATGGCATCGCAGTTCTACTTGCAGGGTGCCATTTGTATTTGAGAGACTACTGACATTAATCCCGTGATCGATACCACGGACTTTGTATCATTTTCCCTCTGACCAGCTTGCCAAGTTTCTGGAGCAAAGCCTGTTCTTGCAGTGGCAAAAGGATGCCATTTTCTTTTAGCTGCTGGGACACCATGAAAACCAAACTGCTGCCACTCACTCTCTGTCACCAGCAACAGATCCATGGAAAGGAAGGGAAGCCAGCCGTCATGGAGTGGTTTTGGTCACTGAACCAAGAGTTTGCAGTTTAAGATCAGATAATATAGTCCCTCCCATATCTAGAAAGCACCCTTGGTCTCACTGGCTCATCCATATTTTAGTCTGACCTCTATGGCTTTTAGTAAAAAGTGTTATTTTTGTCGTGTTTACAGGCCAAAACCTACACTTAGCTTCCATCTCTTTATTTCTTGCATTTCACCAGTTAGGCTGCAGAAATTGGGAACTTTTGTTCACTCGTGTTAGCTTGCAGTGACAAGAAGCAAGATTCCCTATCCTATCACCAGTTCCAGGAGGCATTTAGCCACCCACAGTAAGAAGCAGACAACAGGAGATCAGGGATGATATTTCCCTTTTAATGTATAATATTTTCTATGAACCCTTTTAAATGGGTGGAGAACCTCACAAGGACAGAATTTTTAAGTTCTGGCTGAAAAAAATGATCCAAATCTTTTCTAGGTGCCACATAATGAGAGCAAAGAGATTGCACTAAGAACAAACTCAGCACTATGAGGACAGGCTGCCTGTTGGAAGTGGCGTGGTAGGATTAACAGGCTGGAGAATAACCATGAGATGGAAGCACCTCATCCAAACAACTCCAGATGTCTGTAGTCAGACTGGGAATATCCATTAAACCAAAGGTATGTAAGCATGCAGATTCATTTTAGATTCCTGGGGAATTCTCATATCAACTTTCTGTTTCCACTTCTAATATCCCATTAAATGGCTACAAATAGACTTTCTTGCTTTAATCCTTTTAACTAACCCCTTCCCTATTAGAATTAGGTATCTAGAATGTGAATTAAAGTAAGCAAAATAAATATAAAATTGACTTCTTGATCCTATTTGTATCAATTTCCCACATATCTTCTACAGTACGTAGCAGACTTCCCAGTCCTGGTACTAATGAGGAGTTAATACAGCCCTGGAGCTATGTTCTTTGTGCAGCGATAGTAGTGTAATCCTGATCAGTGGTTTGGATAAGGCCTACTTGATGGGGGAACTGTTTTGGTTGTACTCAGTTGAGTTCAAAGGAGGAGAAGTTTTTGGATCATGTCCCCATTATCAGTCCCTGGCTGCTCCATCTCCTCTGAACGTTGTGTGCCAACTCACCTTATTCAAGGCTTGTTGGGGTGGGAGAACAAGGCAGCCAGGCAGAGGGTGGTCTCAGTCCTAAATTGTCAGAGTGTGACAGCCCTGTTTGGCCAATACCCTAGAAAATGAATTCAAGACCTTTAGGGCTGAAAGCACGCAGTTCAACTCCAACACTCTATACATCAGGTACAATGGGGAACACGTAACACACACTCATCTCCTGGATACACAGGCAGACAGTACCTGCAGTTCCTGCCCAACAGAGGCTGAAGGTCATATGTGCTTCAGGCCCCAAATCTCTGACTGAGCTCAGACAGAACTAGAGCTCACAGCTAATATTTTACATATCTCTGCCACTGAGATACAGCTCTTAACAGCCCTGTTGGCATGGAACACCTGCAACATCAAGCAGGAGAGCAGCTTATTTCCAGGGGCACCCCCCACCAATCCCTACGTACTCTTGGGGTCTATTTTCAAAGAGAGATAAATGGTGCTTTTAATTAGCACCTTCCATTTTCATTTGAGCCTCAGGGTTTTTGGAGCTGGTCCCAAGGGGGAGACCAGGAATCCCAGGAAAATCAATCTTAATTCAAAACAGTAATAAAAAGCAGAACACTTGCTTCAGAGGGCTTGCAAAGATTCTCTTCGGCATAAAATCCCCTTGCATAACCTTCGGCCTCTTAATGCAGTGATGAAGAGGCTCTCAGAAGTGCTTTCATTCTTGTTTCATTCTACTTTTTTTTTACATTTCCCATCTGAACAGGTAAAAACAGGGAACAGAAACCCAGGGCAATGAAAACTTCAGGAGGAGACCTGAAAAAGTAAAAGAATAGTCCAGAGGCTTCTAATAAAACAGCAGCTGAGCTATCTATGATGCTTTTTCTCAAGATGATGGAAATACTTTATTCTTCCTCGTCTAGCAACATAGTGTCCATCATTCAGGAAAAGACATCAGATAGCTGCGGATAATGTAACTTAAACAACATAAACTTGGCTTTGTAAGAAAATAATATTAAAAAGATTTTGTGAAGCTTATCAGAATAATCTAAAAATCTTTCCACTTGTGTAGGGCCAAATGCCGGAAGAGTTCAAGCACACTGGCAGGTAAACTATTCCATAGATGCCTCCCTCTGCTCCTCTCCTGCTGCTTTCACCAATGCAGAATCTTGGCACATTATGCCTTTCACTGTAAAGCCCTGCACTAAGTAAGCAACGCTGCCTTTTCTTCTTTACGTATGAAGAACTGGGGCTCAGAGGGACTCATCTCACCAGGCTTCTGCCACATAAAAACTAGCCATAGTCTCGTCTATATAGGCCCCCTCTATAGACAAGAGAGAGCATAAACATCCAGATGGTAATTTACTGTATCTATTGTAGGTAAGTATCCTAGAATGAGATGACTCCCCAGCATCTAAAGCAAGGTGAGACAAACCCTGCCTTAAGTGGTTTTCTCGGAATCATGTAGGAAACTCTGTGCTCAAGTAGAGAATTGCTTCTCCCTACCTGAAGACAGCATCCTGGCCACAGCTAACCTGCTGTTGAGGTGCCAGGAGTTATGCAGTTTTAGTCCCTGCATTCTGATTCCATCTTTCTGGATGTCACTAGCCAGAGAGACTTGCCTGATCCTCTCATCAGTGCCTTCCTCGGCCAGACTACTTGAGCCTGTCCAGAGGTATTACTGAACATGCCCACCACATCCCCCTGCCATCTTTACCACACTGCCTTTCAGGTGCAGCAAGCAGTCACAGCTGAGCTCTCTGCACATCCAGCCTTCTTCATCCTTGATGCCAAGGGAGGCGAATAAGTAAATCATGGCATTTCAGAGTGAATAAAGCCCCTGCTTAGCCATCTCAAATGAATTTTAATCTACAAATAGTACAAGCTGAAGGCTGTAAGAAGAGACTGACAGGACTCCCAGAAGCCTGCTAGTCAAGAGCTGTTTGTTAAACTGAATCCCTCCATTAGGTCAACAGTGCAGCAAACATCATAAAGAAAATAAGTTACAAACCTCAGAAGGAATGTTTATTCTCAGATGCAGAACTGGCATCAACATACCAGAAAACCAAACTCAAGGACCAGAGATACTACTAATGACAACGAACACAGAAGTTTCCAGACTGACAGGAGATTCATAGCTCTGCAGCTGGGAAGTAGCAGCTCAGACAACAGGCAGAGCTGCAAATCCAATTCCTTGCCAACAAGATGAGAGGACGGAGCTGGTATCATTAGCGATGCCGAAAATGCAAAAGGCCTCTTGGAGACAGAGGAATTCATATATGAGAACAGACCTTACGAACTTGATAAAAAAAAAAAAAACAAAACACCCAAAACCCCCACAAAAACAAAAAGGATGCCACTAAGTCCTTATTCCGGAACCCTTCCCAAGCACTAGCCAGGAGCTGCCACAAGCTCCAAGACTGCTGGCTCCAGAACCCACTTAGGATGCCAGAATTCTGGCTGTGCAGCCTGCCACATGCTTGCAGAAACCTGCTTCCCTAATTCAATGCAAGCTTGTCGAGTTTTGTTTCTGGAACCCATCCTGAACAGCATCCAGGAACTGCAGCAGGTCCAGGCTCTGTAATAGTATTGTCCTACTCCATGTACTAGCATAGCACACATCAGCAGCATCCTGGTTCTCGAGCCCACTGTGGATGCAGCCTGAGTGCAGTCTGTTGGAAAATATAGAAACACTGGTCAAAATGCTGCTCGCAAAGTTCTGTATCAGTAAATCCCTCCAGATCTGCAAAGGTCATCTCTATTCAGTAAAAACATTATTTTGGAGCCCATCTCCAGATATTTCCAATAATTTTTAGAAGACTGCAATACACAGCAGTATAATTTTTTTCCACCAACCTTATTGTTAAAATGTGTAAATGTGTAAAACCTAGAGATCCAGTGACTCTTTCTTGAGTGGAGAGTTCCATCTGAGGTCCAGAGGGCAGATCCACACATACATATCTGCATCTGCCTCTTTAAATCTGCTTAAAGGAGAGAAAAGAACAGCAGACAGCACTAGTCTGGGATGTACCCGGCTTCCCAGCCCTTGGGGCCTCTTCAATAGGCTTTAGAGTCCAAATGAGGTGTAAGTCTATTAAAAAAGAGCCTGTGCACAGATCGGAAATCCTCAGAGGGTTGTGGCCTGTCACTCTGGGGCAGTCAGTTTCTCTCTGATATGTGCACTGGGAAAAAGGAGCATCATGAGAAAGGAAGGACAAAAGGAAAAGTACAACAGAAACATGAATTTAACGCTTACTATCTTCGCAGAGATCTTACTGGATCTGTATGGCAAGACTCCAAATAACTCTCTCTTCTCCTGCACACACTGCAAGTCCAATATCAGTCATAACAGGTCCTACATCCCATCCCATATACTCTTCCCCATCAAGCAATACTCCATCCAGGCCTGGGGAGTACAAGGGATGGGGCTGGCTTCCAAGCTTTTGTCACCAGCTCTTCATTAAACCACAGCTGGGGCACTGATACCCACCACTGCTGCTTCTGCTTACTTAAACTTCAACCAATTCTTCACCCTCGCACACTACTGTATGCACAGTACACAGCAAAACCACTTAATTAAAAAAAAAAAAAAAAAAAGGAAAAGAAGACCACACTACACAGCTCAACATCCGAGACAGGAGAGAGGGCTTCCCCTCTCTGGGCATTTTTCCCTTACCGTCTCTATGCCCTTGACAGTTTCCTGCTGTTGCTCACAAAGGCTGAGCCCCCAAACTCTGCAGCCCGTGGGAGCTGGCTGAGGGCAGCTGCAGTGTTCCAGAGGCTGGAGTGCTGGGGGTTTGGTTGTGCTTGCTGACAGGAAAGTACATATACACATTAGCTGCGACAAGATATTTGAGGGAGACAAAGACTATTACAGATGCAGCTACACTGTGGTACATAACCTGGGCCTGGCTACAGAGAGCTCCACAGCTGCAAAGAACATGCAATGCCAGCTTAGCAAGCAAACAGAGGATTCCCATGGCAAACGTGAATGCCCCAAGATGTAAAGTGTTGCTACTGCAGCTCGTGTGTGGTCACTTATTCCTCCTCAATGGCACAAGTCTCGCCAGGCCAGAAAACACAAGAACAAGGCACTGCTGAGCACCAGCCTCCCTTGCCTGGCAAAGTACCACTTGGGGACATAAATCAAGCTAGCAAAAGAATAGTTTCCTGATTGCTTCGTAGGTCTTGAAATCTGGAGACAGGAATGAAAACAAGACCTTTTGAATGTGACTTTTGGGGCTTCCCCCCCCCCCACTGGAAACATCCTGTTGTCATTGGAAAAAAAAAAAAGTCATGTTTTCGTTTAGGTAAATTTTATTTGGTCAGAACGGACGTGGGGCTCTTAGTCTAAATCAGAACGAGGGTGAAAACTGGACTGAAAGTATCACTGCAGAATGTTTCCGCTTCAGTTTACTTCAAGGAAATTGCATTGAATCAAAATTGCCCAGACTAGCTCTAGGCAGAGGAAGCCAGGCCAAAGCCAGAGAAACCTTGAGGCTTCTCCAATTGATTAATCCAGGATCAGGGTGGTGCGCTGCAACCAGAAAGGTTTACAGCTACCTTTGCACTCCTGCTCCTGAGTTCCAGCTAAGGCAGCTTGGATGCAGCCCAGGATCAGCGCCTATTCTCTCTCTGTTTATCTCCCTCTTTCCCCTCCCTTTCTCTTTCTCTCTCAGTAAATCCCAGAGGGCACATTTCCGTGCCAGAATAAGCCTCTTTGTGAGGAGCGAAGGGAATGCACAGAGCCGCTAATGAGAACAAAACTGGAAAGCGAAACCCCGCGCTGGGGAGAGCGCCTTTCTCCCGCCTCCGCGCCGGGAGCCGAGCAGCGGGGCGGCTGGAGCGGCACCCTCGGCGGCACGGCATGGCACGGCACGGCCCGGCCCGGCCCGGGGGAGGAGGGCTCGGCCCTGGCTGCCCTGACCCCTCCGGCTCCCCTGCCCGTCCGCCCGCTCCAACTTCCCTGCCTTTTAAGGCAGGCTGCAGAAAAGGCAGCAGAACAGCCTTTATCATGCAAATAACAAGAGTAAATGGGCAAATTCCCCGGTGGGCACTTGAGTGAAATGCAGAGCTTCTGGCAGCGGGGAGGGGGGCCAGGGGAGGGGGTGCTTTATTTGCAGGTCTCTGTTCTAATTTAACTGCAATGGCAGCTAAAGGAGACACGAGGGACCTGCTCTCATCCTCGGCACTTCCCGCCGCCTGCCAGGGCCACGGGCAGGGAGCGGGAAAGGGGGAAAGACGGGGAGCGGCGCCGCGGCAGAGCCTGCAACGAGGCCCCCGGGACCGAGGCGCCCCAAAGCCGGGCCGATGCACTCTTTGCCGGGCACCTCCCGCTCCCGAGGAAATCCTGGAAGAAAGACAAGGAGAAGCGTGAGCGAGGGCTCCGGAGGAGACGCCTTTGATCCGCCCTCTCCCAAGCCTCCTGGGAGAACCAGCTTCACCCCGGCTCCCTTCCTGCCCCTTACACTGCCCACCGGAGCATCCCAGCCAGCCCCTCCAGCGCTGCGGGCAGCCGCCGCTCCGGCCCCGCAGGGAGGGGGGCTGCAAGACCCGCAGCGTGGCAGGGAAGGATCTATTCCTTATGGCAACAGAAAACGTAAAAAGTCAGTGCTTACTGCCTGCACAATCCCCTTACATCACAGATCAGGGTTGGGTGTCCATCCTAGCCAAGCAGCCAGCTGGAACATAGGATGACAGAGGAAAAGGTCTTGGTATCCAGGTACTATACAGCTGATAACCAGCGCTGGTAACACCAGCTTCTAGCTTCACCAGAGTGAGAATCATGTATCAAATCACTTCTTCTCTTGGATGGGACCAGAGAAGACCGATGGCCCCAGACCACTTTGGGCTGTGCTCCCTTCTGCAAAATGGGAATAGTACCCCTTAAGCAGACATACAGAGCCTCATGGGCTTGGTAAGTGGTGAAATCTGTGCTGGTTTTGGGAGGGCACCAGAGTCCCCAGAGAACAGTGAATGGGAGACAACTACATTGTAGAAAAAGAGAATCAAAGATAAGGGACAGCAGATGAATGCAAATGTAGTCAGAGGAAGAGGACAGAGAGGGCGTTAGGGAAAACCCATCACAACTTTCCAGGCTTTTCCTGCAGCTTAGAAACAGGCACCACTGGGACTGGAGTTGAACCCTAAATCATCCTCAGCTGTTTTCCAAGGATATTTGGGAGATATCGAGCCCATCAACTGCAAAGCCCAAAGTTTGAGAAGCCTCCCCACTTTTCCAAAGACTAGAATTGATGATCCCTTTTCCCGTCCCAGTTTTCATCCCAATCTGCTCTGCTCAAACCAAGGATCTCAAACCATTTTGCACCAGTTCTCAGTGTGAACCTTGCAGCTGCGTGGGGATGGTGGGAAAATGCCTTTCTGTCCTTCAGACAATGTGAGAAACTGAGACAGGCAGAAGCTAAGTGACCGAGCCAAGATAGCGTGACACATCAGTGGCAAAGCCAAAGTTAAAAGGTGGATTTCCATGCATGAAGCCACCCCTTATGATCCAAGCTACAAAACTCTTCTTTCTTAAGCTCTGTGACCTAACCTTCTCCCTCCCCTCACTATATCCAAAAAGCCGAAACAGGGGAGCCACCTGTCCTGCACACAGCACCACCCAGTTCCAGTGGGTTGCCAGAGCCATGATACTCGGGAGCGGTTGAGGATGCCCAGCTGGCTCCCGCTGAGCAGCCCCAGCCGAGACCGAGGGTCCCGCTCGCTGGCCTCGGGGAGCGTGGGGGACAAGGCGGCAGCCACGACTCATTTGGCATTCTGAGAGGCTGGTGCGCAGCATCCCCATGCCGGCAGGGGGTAAATGAGAGCTCAGACATGAGTTATTGGAGCACTTACGTTCCCAGATTCTCCCAAACGTCGGGAAAAGGACAAACTGTTTAGTTGTAAAGAGCCTGGGGGGTGTGAATGGGGGAGGAGAAGGAGGAGGGAGCTGTGTCAAACTAGTTTCATGAAGCAGAGACTTTGAAATTGAACTCATAAGAGCTATGGATAGAGAGGGAGGGTGGGGGAGCAACCCCCAATGTTTACCCTGGAAGCCCATAAGCCTTCATTGTGGATTCTGGCAGCAAACTTGGGACCTACCTAGCACCCTTCCCCACCAGTCAGTGGGATCATAAGGCTGGGAACAGCACAGTCCACAGCCAACTGTTATTATGCGGTTGCCTGATGGGCTGCATTATTTGGGAGGCAGCTTCAATTGTTCAGGAGAAGAAAGAAGGAAAGATGTGAAAACAGGGCAGCAGTAATTTTTGTCAGAAAGGGACTGTTTCTAGGTACCACAAGGACATGGAGTCACCCCAAACTTTTGATAGACCTGAGCCACAACTAGGGTTAAGTACAATACGGCTCAATCAAACAAGCAGTCTTTAACTAAGCGGTACTGGGCACAGACTAACCAGTTGCACAGTGGGGAGGTCCCAGCCACAGCTGCACGCAGTAATATTCAGGAGAAACACAGTGAAACGGAGGGCTCAGTGTGCCCAGAGACATGCCTAGGACATCCTAAAGGAAACTTGGACCTAGTTCAGTTTCTATAGCCGCATCTTCCAATAATTACAGATATACAACAGTGGGTTAGAGGGATCCAGGTTAGAGGGATCCAACTTTCCCATAAAAGAGCTATAAACTCCCCAGCACCTAGCACTCTTCATGGCAATCTTCACCATCCTGAGTATGGTGCTAATCAGATTCAGATCAACTATTGCATTGATCTGAATCTGAAGCACCCTGGCATTCCCCTCAACATTCCTACTGAACAGTGCAGAGAAAAGAATACAAAAAAAGCAGAGCCTGAAGGGGAAGAGGTGTTAGAGAAAGCTTGCCTAAATAACGACAAATTTCTTTGTGATGTTCTGACTTTTGCTTAGTATCATTATGCTGAGAGAGTGTGTCTCGTCATGATGAAATTTCACTAGCTGCATACTTTTCAGAATCACAGGGAATACCTTTCCCCCAGTCTCACTGCCCAATTCTTTGGACTCGCTGAGGATTTTGGTGAGTGTTTTTTTTCCAGACTATAACTGATGAACATGCTGATGTTAGAAGAAATATACATTTTCAGCTCCTTCTGACTTCTCAGTCTTGCCAGGCTTAGATATGGCCTCAGCGTGGCACTACCATATCACATCACCTCCATTCTATTGAGGTCCAAGTCCGAGTCACTGAGGCAGGATCCTCTGGAAGCTGCCTCTTCTATGCTTCCCTTGGGACATGCAAAGGAACATCCTCACCACAGAGTTAGTCCATGGAGGTACACTAGATGTGCCTGGGGGAACTGCCCTGCTCGCTGGCTGTCAGGCAAACTTAGGGTCCTCAATTTTTTGCAAGATCGCACCCTAGCTGAAAAAATATCCAAAGTGAAGGTCCAGCCTCCTCCCAGCTTTAGGAAAAGCTAGGTTGTAGAACGCAATTTCACAACCAGAATGTCCTGCTAGATGCTACCACAGTTTCAGTGACAATAAAGTCATCTGCCATGGGAACCAAGTCATCATCTTCATGTTGCCCTTCTCAAGATACCCCTTGTCAGGAGTACCACACTGCTAACAGCAGAGGAGAACCCAGTTTCATCTGGTACATTTCCCGTGACTTTGTTCATGGGCCCTTTGAAGAATGCAGTCAAACAATCTGTTCTCTTGGTTTCACACTTTTTTCGTCCTATGTTTGTAGTTTAGATTTGAATGCACTTCCTAAAAACCTGCTACTATCTTCACCGTGCCTACTGGTGGCATCCCTTCTCTCACCATTGCCCTTATTTTTCATATATTTTCTCTCCACAGTTTTTCTCCCAAATTCTTCCTGCTAAGAAATTCCCTGTTTCATCTCTTAGATGCTCACAGAAATATCACACCCTGATTCCTTTTGTCCCAGCCCTCCCTTCTCCATTTCAACCCCCCCCACAACTCCATCTTCTAAGAACACTCCCCTGGCCGCACCTTCAAATCCTCCTCTTCCCACACATGCACCCCACCCTGCTTGCTCATTCATTTTCCATCTGCATCTCTCTCCTCCCGGATTCTTCCCTAAGTCTCGGTGATAAAAGTGCCAGATTGGAGTTGCTGTGTAAAGAGGGTTCATTTGCCATTTGCCACCATATGGGCCCAAAAGCAAAATCGTCAGCTAAGCGATTAAATCAAGTATGTCGAACAAAATGTTATGAACTGACATTATGGGTATATAATTTTATGCCATTTGTTGCCATCTGTTTATCTAAACAGCCCTCGTTCCACACAAACACACAGAAGTCTCTGCCACGCTCACAAGGCTTTGGCGCAGGGGTCACAGTGCCTCCCTTTTCCTCCTTTCGTCTCTCTTATTCTGTCCTTCCATTCTCTCTGTCTGTCTGCATTCACCAGGGACTTGGTCTTGGAGTCTGGCCATAGACAGATCTTCCACTGCACTCCAGCACAGATTTAAAGGAAACCACCCCACAATAATCAAGGAGGTTGCCTTAGAGAACAAGGTGTGCTCTCTTGCCTTCAGACTCTGTCCAAGTTCATTTCCCTACACAAAAAAAAAAGAAAGTATTGGACCAGAAGAGGGGGAAGGAGAGAAAGAGATGGGGGGAACAAGTGGTGGTCAGTGGATGGGTGTTATCTGTTGGCCCTCAGCTGGGACAGAAGAGGGACAAGAGCAGAACAGGCTATACCAGTTCTTTGATCAGCCAAGCTTTCTCTTCGCTTCATTCTACTTTTTTCTGTGTCTCCAAGTGGATCACAGTCTATTTCAAGGTTAGGTAGATATGGTGGCTGTGACAGACTGCAAACTGAGCTGGTGACCCCTTAGCCATCTTGTTCTCTGTAAGAACGTGAAGGCACTAAAGTTCCTACTTACTTCTCTAGCAACTGCTTAGCAAGCGTAGCACAAGATGAAACCGTAAGCAGCTCCCCATCCTGTGAACTGCATTTATTCCTCAGTTTTAAGGTTGTTCGGAGGAAACTAGGGACAGATATCAAAGAGGTTATATGTAGGCAAAATTTATCTTTCTTTGAAAATGGGAGAAGTTACTGGCTCTACCGATTCAGTCAGAACAGACAGAAGATCCAGCACAATAGTTTATCTCAAGTCCTTGGAAAGAGAATTCCCCCATTTGCACCACTTCTTGAACCCAAGTTTCCCTCATCCACATCACTGGTCATGCAAATGATGCCCTGGGCCTTCACTATGACCACTGAGCCAAGAACAGATCAACATATCAAGACTGTTCTCAAGGGCTACCTCACGAGTGTAAGAGGGTATTGGCATCCAAGCAAGGAAAATATCTTCAGCCACTTACCAGTGTGTCTGGCTGATGGTTTTAAAGAACTTCAGTGCTACCTTTTTTATTAACTAATGTAACAGGCTATCCTTCCTTTCCAGATGTCCTTAGTATCTGGGGGAAATACCATGTCAGCAATTGCCCTGTAGTTCTGAATGCAACAGGTCAGTGGGGACATTTGGCTTTCCTCCTTCTCGACCAAAACCCAGCCTGCAGTACAGCCTGTGAAGAGAGCCAGCTCCTTCTCTGTGAATCCCTCTCTCTCCCTCACATAATTTCAGTTTGAGGGTTCTCTGGGGAGAAGTGTTAGAAGAGGAAAATACAAATCTCTCTTACCCTCTAAGTCTCCCATCCTCATTCACAGGGCTACTGAACTGAGCATATGTGTCTCAGCACGGTCTACATAGGAAGGGATTATGCCTCCATTACTAATGAAAAACAGTGGCCAGGCATTTTTTTCAAGTGTCTGGAGAACAGGTTTTGCTCAGAAGCCAGCACTTGGCCTCAAAAGTTTATGTATTTCCTAGGCAGCGGGTAGGTTTAGCTACAAAGTGATTTGGCCATGAGGTATCCCTTTATCTTGGTTGCATTCACCACTGACAGTGCTATATTTAACACCTCCAGGCCATCTGACCAGCGTATGCTGGAGCTACCTTGGCATATAGCAAGGGTCAGCTCTGCAGCCACATACTGGAACATGGAAAGCCACTGCCGCTTCTCCCCAGGAAAACTTCACATGCACAGGGAAAACAAAAAACCTAGCTTAAAATGCTCAAGAGATTCCTACAGTTGTAGCAGATTTTGGATAAGGCCCTAAATGCTGGCAGTTCACAAATAATTATACAGCAAGCCCATGCTAATAAACAGGAGCTCCTTTCTTTCCAAGGCCGTTGCTGGTCTTGTCTTACCTCTCAACTGAGGAAGTACAGATAAGTAGCACTATGAAGGAGGTTCTCAGCACTTGGCAGCATCAAGTCCTCTATGCCCAGCTGCTCTGCTGGAAGCACAGTATACTGATATGTTCAGGCCAGCTCTGGGCTGAACACAGGCAGCTGTCTGCCTAGCTGTTAATGCAGCTTTGCACTGCATATGCATGGCTGTATTTCCTTCCTGCTAGGAGAGAAACAGTGGAACACCTCAAAGACCCCTGGAGAGCCTCAGATAGTCCAAAGACAGCAATTCCCCTGCTTAGAAGAGCAAGCTGGCGTAAGTACAGCCCACCTGTCCTCTGGGTACTGTACCAGCTTCCCATCTGCTCCCAAGTGCATCTGAAGGTGGTCATTTTAATCTAATAAGCATTTGATTACTTTTTTCTAAGGGGCCACCTCTTTGCCATCCCAAACATCCCCAACTACTGCCCTCATCAGATTGGCCCCTTCTTACAGCTTTTATGTCTGCTGGGTATGGCTGTCAGCAGAGGTGTAGCAGTCAGCTAATGCAGGCAGCTATGCTGCTCTCTGCCCAGAAAGTTTGATTTCCAATGAGGGTTAGAAGGAGAGAAAAGAGGGAGTGGCAGAGTAGTTGGGTCACCACTGCTTGTCAGTACAAGAAGCAAGAGTTTTGCTGTGCTGTGTTAGACAGGCATGATCAGTCTGCTGCTGTGATGAGCTCTATCAGCCCTGCCTCCCTACAAGTGATGCCCAGCCTCCTACCCGAAGCTCATGCTAGCCAGGACAGTTGGTTAGATTTCTGGCTACCGCTGGTAGCGCAGAGCCATTGTGTGGCTCTGGATCAGCCACATCCAGTGGCTCTGGATGCAGCAGAGAAAGCAGCCACCAGCAATAGGCAGGGAAAGGAGAGAGCAACCACCAGAGTAACAAATTCCTCCAAGGTGGTATGGACACCGTGACATTTAAGCTTAATGCATTACCAGCTTGAGAACAATTGAGACATTTAGTAATCTTCAGCTGGATATCTGGGCTTAAGCCAATATGTTGTCAAAACCACTATAAATAACTCTTTTTAAAAGAAGCCAGAATAAGAGGGAGGGGGGGAGTGAAGGCAGGATCATATAGAAAAATCACAAATTAGAAAGGTTACAACTTTCAATACTGATTGCAATAGTATCGGGGGAAACAGCACCCAATACTGGACAAAAAAGTATGTTATGGCCTGGATATCATCAAACAATGTATTCATTGGAGAGCCAGGAAGCAAAAACTACTAAGAGTCGTTGAAGATGTATTATGAGGAGTCAGAATGAACACAGTAAGAAATACAAGTGGAAAAGCCAAGCTGTCTTAGATTCCACAACTGCTAAATCAAAAGCTAAAATAAACTGGGAATCATAATGTGAACAGAAGAACAATCAAAATGAGGAAACTCCTTGACTACTGTGGGAAAAGGATGAAGAGTCTTTTACTAATGTACAGAGCTAAAAGGTAACTAACAACATAAAAAGGAACATATTTTATTGTTTATAAGAAGAAAAATATTGGAGAAAGATTGCCAAATCTTTTTCTACAGTGGATACATCAGCAGGATTCAAAAAACAGTGCTCTCATTTGTGCAGACTACACACTCCTTTACAGAAATGCTGTTTCTGCAGACTGCCATTTGGGTTGTTACTAGAACAACAAACTGTTGATGGTATGGATACAGATGGCATTTTAAACTGGGGTAAAACAGCAGAAGAAAATGATCAAAGGCTCAAGGCGATTGTGAAGAGAGCAAGAGCTGCTGGGCTGAATGGGCATGAAATATGTAAATGCCATTCAAGAGAGATAACATACCCTCCAGCGAAAGCAGAAAAGCACGCAGGTAGATCATGATAGAGTTGAAATCACCATCAATATCCATCCTTCAACATACAAAGGGGTACCAACATACCTTGAAAGGGTAAACTGTGCAAGGAATACATGCCCAAACTAGCTGTACTACAGCATGCCTCTGCAGGACTGTCCAAAGAGCAGAGGATTAAAATCTCAATAAAAACAATGAGAAATTGAAAGAGCTAAAGGAAATGCCCTTGTAGGCATTAGGACAGTAAACACAGAATTAATCTGTCAGTGGACATTTCAAAGAAGGTAGTGACATCATCACTGTAAAATGAATAACATTCAATATCGAAAGGAGCAGCATATGTCTCTTTTGCATTAACAGAAACTAGATAGATGCAACAAGACGACAATGGGAGAGGGTGCACTTTTGATTCTTTGCCCCTTTTTTTCTTTTTTACTGTAACTGTGTGTTCTCTGACATAACCAATAATTTCATTTTGTCATTGCCCAGATAAGCCTTTAAAAGTTAAGACATACTTTTCAATGAAAACAGTGAAGAGTTCTGCTGACCACTGACCAATCTCCAGGGCATTTAACAAGAGTCTAGGAAATGAAAGTCCAGAGCTTAATTGTGTGCATATCAGTCTCATTTTAAAATTAATAATTTTGTCTCAAATTTTGGACAGTGTTTTCCATGAGGAAAGGATGCATTTTGACTGAGATGATTAACACGGAGTTTGGGAAAGCATACTTCCAACCACTAGCACAGTTTAAGGTGAAGTGCTTCTAGCACTAGAGGGGATTCTCTAAAAATGGTAATTCCCAAAATGCTACGCCGGCTTTACAACATCAGAATTGTATTGGTCATTTGGAAATTGAGAAATCTTAGAGGCACTTCCAGTTCCCCAGCTTAGCTTTATGAGAACGTACCAAAGCTAAACGCACATGTCATAAGTAATTTTTCTAATCCTGGTGTACCTGACATAGTAACATCTGACAGGTAGCTGGCACTCACTGAGGAGGGATTACAAGAATTCAAGCAGTATGCAATAAAGTACCAGGCAGGTTACACAATGCATAGTCCTCCTCAACCCCAGTCTAGTCCCAGGATGCTGGAAAACAACATCAAGTTAATCAAATACCTATTGAAAAAGACTGAAAAGCCAGACCCCAGCCTGTATTTAACTGTGCTCTGTTACTGGATAGCACCGGTAAACACTCATTTTATCTCCTGACATTTTACGCAGAAGAAAGGCTTAAGAAAAGGAACGATGAAATTGATACTACAGGACCTCAGAATCACAGATGTGTGAAATACATATATAATTAATCTGAAACCCAGTATGATTTCCAGGGAGATGGTTTTCATTAAATGAAAATTTTTATAATTTCAAAGCAATTGCAATAATAATTTCAGTCAAAATGTGAACAACAGCTCCCACAAAAATGCTGATAGTATTGGCAACGCAGTGTGAAATGCATTGGTTTTGTTAAGCAAGCAGTTGAAAAATCAATAAATGGGAAGTTTGATTGGCACTATCAGATGTCTTCTTCAGACAAACAGCAGGCCACAACAAATACCAGCTCATGCCCAGTGGGTTTTAGGATTCTACCCTAGGCAGACAAATAAGGACAACTTCTCTTCATTATTAGCTACTTCAGATCTTTGGAGAAAGCCCAGTTAACAGTAAAGAATTGATCACATACTTAAAAGGAATTTTCCCCAGACAGAGCACTTTAACTATACACTCCCTGGGACAAGGCTATCTTTTATTTTGCTTCTATACATTACTGGTGGTAGAGAATCCATGACCAAGGCTCAACAAGCCAATTAGCCTTTCATGGCAGCGTGAGAATGCATTTGAAGACTCACCAAAGCCCCCTCTTCTCTATGCAGCATCCAAATTACTCCTGTTGTCTTGTAGAGACCCAAATTCCTTTCTCCAAATTTCTCCTCTTCTTCCTGACATGACGCAACTTGTACACCTTGACCTCCACTACTAGTCATGACCTGTCAAAGTCCCACAATCATGCTGTAAACACTTCAGGTGAGATGCAAGCAAACTGTCAACCACCTCCTAGGACCAGGGTAAAATCTAAACAACTTGTGAGCTCTGGTATTTTACACAGGTGGATGGGTGAGCAGATAATCCCTTTCTACGATATCCACCACGGATCTGATAATGTCATCCGATTGACTTAGTGTCTCATCCTTCCCAATACAGTCTAGGTTTTGCTTACAACCCACCTTTACCAGGAAATTAAAGTGGAACCCTTTGGATCTGATACCATGCACCATCTGTGAACACATACACCTGGCACGTGCAGTGGACAGATACCCTGGGATAGACTCTTATAGCCATTTCAAAGCAAAGCAAATAGCTGGTAGCTCTCAACATCTTGCTTCTACTTCAAGCCTAGCAATAACTGTAGGGACTAAAACTGAGATCCTGATTTGTAATTTGGCATCAAATTAGAATGACATGAGAGGAAGCTAGAAGCTAAGCTTAGGAACCAGGGAACAAATCACCTGCCACCCTGTGACAAACAAACTGTTAGAGGTCTTAATAAAACAAGTCTGAGTGGTGTCTGCCTATTCAGGAACTGAATGGAATCCAGAAAAATTTACTCTCTTGGAAACGAGAATGAATTGAGAGGTGAATCTAGATCCTTTTTATCCCTTGTCCTCCCTTATAAAATGATGCAGGTCACATACCACACGAAGGCTGCTGAGCATTTGATTTCACTGCAGTGAAATCAACTACCTGTTAGTCTGCTTTCTGCATATTGGACTACAGTTCCATCACTCAAACCACCCCTGATTTCAGCAAGAATTGATTCTGGCCCTATTCTTCCTTCTGTGGCACTGGCTGACATTGGGAAAATGAACCATGCTGAAAAGGACTACATATTAGTCTTCCCATCAATGCCACAGGGGTAGTGCAAAGAGCCTGGGTTGACATCTCACAGAAAGCAGGGGTTCTCTGTTTACACAGCAGCAACTGAAAAATACTTGCTGCATGCAGAGACAACAAAATGAGGAAAATTAAGTCAGTACCCAGATGGTGCCTGGCAACTACAACTTACGGGATTAGGCCTTAACACAGCAAGAGTAAACAGATCTAGAATGAGCGTTGCTTACATACACAAAGTCTAGAGATGCGAGTTGCAAGCAAGACATCTTGCAATGCCTTTCAAAGATGAAGCCTTGCTCCTCCAGCTCAGCAGAAGAAAGAATCCTACCCCTTTGCCTTCCTCCAGACACAGAAGGAACTCCATTGTTGCTCTACACATGCCAAATAAATGCCTCTTGTGTTTGTCCCTCTCTCTTTCCAGTAGGAACAGAATTGCATCCTAGCATGGTAGGAACCCTAAGCGGAAGGAAAAAGGATCTAGTGGGACAGATGGATGAGCAGAGATGTAATTCCAGAGGAAAGCTGCTGTCATCCCATTAAAGATGAGGTTAAAGGTAGCAGCAATGAAAGAGTGGGAGATATTTCACTGGGGGAAATGGAGTGGCACCGAGCTTTGAAATTGCACTGCGTGAGAATATTAATAAAAAAGTTAATGACGCAATGTGCTTTTTGCTCCACATTAATTACACTTTTACATTCCAGTTTTTAATGCATTTTGCACTAGACTTTATTTTACATTCCAGGAAGGGGAAAATATAATTGCAGCTTTAATTTCTATAGCCAAACCCTGATAAGATCACAGCTGTGAAAATCTCATAAAAAGCTTTAAATTAAGTTAAAAAAACAGTTCCCTTTCCTCCTCCCCCTGCTTCTCTCTTCCTGCGTGAGGTGCCATCAGCAGAGATGGTGAAAGCGTTAGTTCAAGGTAACATTGTTCCCCGGTATGGAGACCTTTTCTGAAGTCAGTACCAGTTACAAGGCCTGGACCATCCAACACTGGGTACCACTGCTGGGGCTCATCTACCTCTTTGTGCCATCAGTGGGAATAAACCCGTTGCCAGTGAGCACTTGCGTATGCAGGACCCCAGCTGTAATACACATAGCATTACTGATGTAATATACATAGTTCTGGTTATTACTAAAGGCACAGTCCCTGTGCCGGCGCTGTATGTGCATGGACAAGGCTGAAAAGATCACACTGCTACAGACTAAGAACTGAGGCTTGTTGAAATAACTGGTTTACTCGAGATAAACCAGACAGTCTGTGTGAATGACAGGAATTGCAGATTATTGTTTGAATCCCATCAGAGATGCCTCCCATCACTGGAGGATCCAATAAGATACTGTGAAAGTCAGGTAGCCTGACGCTCCCACCTTCTTCCTTTGCAATGGACAGGCGCTGGGTCTGGCCACAGAGTGTCTTTGTAGACACAGTGACCCCTCTATAGCCACAGACTGTGTCAAGTCCTAAGGAATCTCTCCACGTATGCCCCTGCTTTTGACTCCCCCTTCACTCAGAAATCCCAGTAGATCTCAGGATCCAACGCAGGCATGGTGCAAATCACAGCACAACTACATACCTACATCACAGCCAGTCCTTTTATTCAGGAGTGTGAAGAGGGACCACCTCATCGCTGTACCTACAGCCCTTAGCACAACTACAGCAGCACAGCCGCACTGTGCATGCACAGCACTCTTACTGCACTGGTACAAAGATATACAAGTCTGTATATGCTCAGATCAGTCTGCTGTTATACTGTATCTTCATTCCCCTACCATGAAATTGCTTTAGTTACGGAGATGAGTTGAGATCTTGCTTGCACCTGGACAAAACCAAAAGAGGAGCCAGACCCTCATCTACTCCTAGTACCAGTCATCTGCAACTTGAAACAGTCAAGCAGCTCTTTCCATCCCTTTCCTCCTTGCCATTCGTGCTGTGGATCCTGCCCCACCACTTTGATTCTCCACATCCCCATAGCAGGAACTCCAGGACAAGCCACTGACTTTGACATGTACAAAAAGTTATTTCTTCCAATGTCACATCAGCGTTCCTAAATTTGTGGATCCCTATCTCAAGATCCTTAACATAAGCTACAGTATCATAAGAGCGAGAGAGGAGATAGAGTCCATTCTCCTGCCCTTGAAAGGATCACTAATACAAACACCTTTCTTGACATGTATTCCTACACAGACCCAAGTCGCTTCTCTGTTGGAAGCCTGTGACCTTGCTGAACCACTTTTCCTTGGACTCTGACCTTTTTCCCTCTAAACTATCCAAACTGGATATCCCAGATTTTTCTTTCCTGAATTCAAACCTGATTCTCCAATCAGCCTAGTCTCTGTATTCCTGTCCACCTATGCCTGTTCTTGTGACTTTATTGTAGAGAGAAGAAATCACACCCATGAGAGTTTCTGCAGTAAAAGGGGTAGTCAGAGTACCTCATTCCAAAATCCCGTGCAGAATGGACAACAAGAGCCAACGAAAGGTTCACTTCTCCATAAAGGTTTTGTTGAATCTCTTCAGCTCCTTCTCCAGGATAAGTTCCCAATTTACACCTCTGTAAACAAAAGCAGAATCCATCACTCACAGCCATATTATTTTCCTTGATTGTTCCCTACATGCAAAAAGCAGAAGAGGAATGTGTTTTCACAAGTGAAAGAGAGAGAGAAGAAAATCAGAGAGATTGAGAGAAAGGAAGAGAGAGAGGCTCTAAAACCTCATTTTCCTGGTAATTTACTCTTCTATTCAGTTGAGTCCTGCTGCTCGTAAGCCTATTCCTGTTACAATATTAGATATAAACAAGTAAACTGTGTAATGGATCACATTAAGCAGGCCCTGCATCTTGAGGCAGGATTTAATTTGCATGGCAGATTATCTTGTCTGCAGTAGGAGAGGCACCCTGGGGCACCGACTGCATTAATAGGATCTAGTCTCTTAAAATCCATTAAGTCAATTGAGTGGACCAGTCTATAATCTCATTTCAAATCCAGCGTGAAAATGCTTAAACACTAGCCCTATGACACTGACAGCAGAGAAGTGACTAAAGGGACATTGGAGACCGCACTGTGCCATATTGCCTGCCTGCTGGGAGTGGGGAAGGGAAGGGAAAAGGGTAGGGCTCATTCCCTTTTAGCAAACTCTCTTCAGAAAGATGCTGACAGCAGGAGCGAGGTGAGAAGAGGCGGCAGGAGCTATGTAAGGGGAGAGACTGCAGAGTTTATCCCAAGTAATGACAGTGGGTTTTTAAACAATGTGAACAGGCTGATGAAGTTCTGGATACCTTATTGCTCTGACACAGTCAGAAACACTGGACTGTGAAAAGGGTATGCCTTTACAGGGATGTTCTACTATGAGTCACCGAGAATAGGGATTTTCAAACTACAGAAAACAGGATGAGTCTGGGAAACATGGCACTGCAATTAAAATATAAGGCTAGGATAAGAGAACATGGAAATCTAGGCTGGTGGCCTCTCTGCTCTGGACTGCCATCAGCAGGTAATGTTCTTGAACTTGGACACATTTGCACAAGGTTATTATTGGCCTAGCTGATCAGAGTAAACTTTTCCCATTTGCCCCATAGGAGAAAATTAGATAAAAGGCTCGCTTTGCCTTAAAAAGCCTGGCCAAAAGCTCCCCAAGGTAAAAACTTGTTTTGGTTTGGATATATGTAAAATATTTAGCATAAAGGGTCTCCAATCTGGGCACTTTGACCACATTACACTAACCCTGTAACTGCAAGTAGCAATAATAATAGTAGAGGACAGACATAGCCAGATATATTGAAAGTAGACAGATAGAAGCTCAAAAGGAAGAAAAAAGACATAATAGCATAACCTAAAAACTGAAATAGTAAGAAACATCCAGGACCAGACAGCATTTATGCAAACATTCTAAAGAAATCAAGGTATAAAGAAGTTACTAACAAAAATATTCCATTTATCCTTAAAAACAGCCACTTTCCCACCAGGCTGGAGGTGAGCCAACACTCTGCGCTTCTTCTAAAAGAGGTGCTAAGGGCAATCATGGGAATTATAGACCTCAGGGAGCCTTACACCAGTACGAGGAAAAATAGCTGAGAAAATCATTAAAGACAGAGTTATAAAGCACCAAGCTAGATGAGTGTAATGTGGTAAAGCAGCAGCTCAGCTTCTCCAAGCTGACTTTCTGACCTCCTGGTGTTCCTTGGAAATGTCAGCAGCTCTGAAGAAGCAATGATAAGGAGGAGTCACCTAGCTATTAAGGATTTGACAAAAAACACATGCAAAAAATTTAGGGCTCCACTCCTGCTAACATGCATTCAATGCACCCAAGGGTGCATTCTACAGCACAACATTGATATGAAAAGAAGAATGAAAGCGGTACTAAGTTCTTTTAAGAATCCCATTCCTCATAAACTGTGACAATGTCTCTAGGAGGGATCAAATTTAGGCACTAAAACCCAAAAGACGCCTCTCCCACACAAGCTACAGGTGAGCTATAGCAGTGGGCTTTAGCAGGCTGCTGAAGTGTCTGGTTCCTGGGGCACATGCAGGACCACATGTCCTGTATATCTGCAACGGATGTCAGATGGCCACACCAGGTAGATCCTCAGTGCTGAAGCATGCTGGGAATGGGATACTGCTGAAAGGGCTATAGCAGCACTGTTCGATAGCCCACTACGGAAGAGTGGCAGAATATTGCCCAGAGCCATTCCAAGCTGCCATGAGTGAGGGTGGCTCCACAAGCCCACAGGATAAAGAGGGCAGAGGCAAATTGATCAGGTTCTTAAGCATTTAGGCAAAAACCCGTCATGGCATCTGTAAGGAAATCCTGCTCCATAGCCAATAAATCACCCGCTTCCAGTTGTGCAATTGTGTGGCTTTGCTCTGATGTATTTACAGTATCTTGAACATAATTGATTTACATGCTTACACTTCTCCTTATTCCCTCCCAGCTGGAGATCTCCCAGTTTGCCATGCCTGGCACCACTTGCCCTGTTACAGGTCCAAGCACTGGTCTCTCCTCTACCAACACAGCTTCTCCTTCCTAGCCCTTCAAATGCTGCCAGACCTGCTGCCCAAGGCAATTCTGTCATGGGAGCCCGAGGGACTTATATTAATCCAGTGGTGACTACCAGTCATAACAAGCCAAATATATTCTCCATTTCAAGAAATCTCTCAACTCTGATTGCTAGACACTATATATCAGAGAGATCGCTATATACCCATCCTGTTCTTATTCCCTTCCTTAAATATTCACTTTGTAAGAAGACAGGATCCCATGGAAGACGGATCTTTGGTTTGGTCAAATGCACCAGATTTTATATTCTAAGCACTGGGCTCTTGCACACCAGAGTTTTCCCAAATTGGCACAAGCACAGCCCCACTCTTTTCCTTCAGAGCTGCTTACTCTGAGTGCCACCCTCCCCAATTGGACACAAACATTCACACAGTAGTTTCTGACAAAACTCAACGTTTTCTCAGCAGTCCTCACGCAAACTGCTGAACATAACCTTCAGGGTCATGAGGGATAACGGCAGTCACGCTCCTTTGAACTCTAAAATTGCACTAGGCAGTGCCAGAGAACCTCTGATGGGGTAGATGTCCACAGCCAAATAGCCCTTCTACAGACAAGGTGATATAGGAAAGGAGAGCACTTTTGCCTGGGGTGATCAACTGCTACATGCCCCAGACAGGTGCAGAAGGAAATTTCCAGCTCGTGGGGTTTTATTGCTAGTTTTGGGCCATTCCCTGTTGACCCTAAAGGAGGCTTGTGGCTTAAAGACACAACCAAGGCTGTCACCTTTTCTTAAACATATACCATGACACAAATTAACTGCAACTTGCAGAGCAAACCGCATCATCCTGCCCACTCCCAATGGCTCATGTGATGTCCTGCATTATCACAGATCAACACTGTTCTTTTTCTTTGAAGGAAAGACAGAACCATCAGCTGTTTGCAAACCACAGTATCATCTACCTCTCCCACACAAACCACAGATCAAAGGCCTCCCCTTTCCAAACCACAGAGAGGTCCCAGGGGCCCCAAGAAGCAGATGTCTAGCAGCTCACTTTCTGCTAGACACACACATGCAGGACTGTGCAGTCTCTGAAATATGTGGGAGAAGGGAAAACATTTCCCCTTAGATACCCCAGGTGCATATCTGAAATATACAAAACCACCCAGTCACTCATATCTGCCTGTTGGGAGACACAGGAGAAACTGAGAAAAGCAGGTGAGGACTGTTACACAGAGCTAGTGATAGACAACTCCAACATGGAGCACTGGCTTGTAAATGGAGTACAAACAGCAGAGCAAGGATGAGACATTTGCTTCTGTAACTTGAAAAGTAAGACCCAAATTACAGTAGGATACACCAGGAATCATTCTAACACCACCCCTTCTGCTCTTCAGCTTCACCTTCCATTTTACAATGAAGCAGCTCACCTCTACCCCGAGCATATAGGAAAAATTGAACATGTACCCTTCCTGAAACCATCGGTATCTGCTCGAGTCTGAGAAGATATTGAAACAACAGTTCCGAGAAACGCACACTGCCCCATTCATCTCCCTGAGTGGCTCGCTTGCCTCCTGATGACAATCCGCTAAATATCTCCACTTAATTAGTTCGCTGTTCCTTGAAGCAAGTAAGAATGCAATGTGAAGACTGTGCTAAGACTATCTTTATATAAGCTCCTCAAAGAGACAGTTCATTTTGTTGAAAAGAGGGCTGGCAGTTTTGGGAGATGCCTCAACTTATCTTTCCCTCATCAAGAATGACTCAGATTCAACAGGCCCAAAAAGACACCAAGACAGACAAGCAAAAGAAAAATAAAAGGCTCTTCAAGGTGCCCTTCACAGCCCACAGTGTGACTGAGTGGATGCTGTGGGCTTCTGGTGTGCTTCAGAGAAGGGTCCATCTGCATTTGGGGGTGAGAAAGGTCACTAATTGCACTTAAGTGAGGATGCAACAGGAAACATGCAGTTTTAGGAGACTAATATGAACATTAGAGAGGTCTCTGTCTTGGAGAAGCAAGGAATAGAGAACAAAGCAAAGCTGGTCTCTCTGGTCAATTTAAGTATGTATCCCTAAACAGAAGGAAATAAAATAAAAGCTAGATACAAGAGAATAAATCTTTGAAAATGAATCAAATATTTTGTCAGCACTAAAACTTTACCCAGGACTAGCAAGTATGGTGCAAGTGTGCATAGAAAAGTCTGAGAACTTGGCATCCATGATGGGAGCTTTATTTAAGGTGAAAAGAAAGATGGGTTTCTATGGGCCTCAGCAGGTCAGAAATGAGAGTGGAGCTTTCATCCAATAACGAATTCATTAATTTTCCTTTTTAAAAGTGCTGAGCCAAGACATATCGCCCAACTGGGAAAAACTAGGAGCTGCCGTATCCTGGAGTGTCACTGTATACTGGGTGAGCTTCGGGCAATCACTAAAGCCTGACAACGGTATATCTGCTGAAGACTGAGTGATCAGAAATCCAATCCTCTCTTTGGCAGCTCACTGCACTGCAGAAAAACAGATGTGAAAGCTGAAGTGCATGGGCCAGACTCAACCCTGGGTAAGTCCACAGAATTTAACTGACTTATCAGAAATGGCTTTGGTCCAACATGTCTGTGACAGTCAAAAATGGCCATGGTCTAGAACAAGCTTTGGCTTAAACCCCTGTATGGAGATCATCTAGAGTACCTTTAACTAAAATTAAACATGAAGATTATCAGCTTGCAGTGAGTACAGAAAATAGAGCCCCTAGACAGAAGGAAAAAGGAAGTGTTAGCAAAGGTCACTTGCAACTCATCCTTCATGTTCTGGACAGTGGCATTTTGTTTCCCTGTTACAACGACATTGGTTCTTCCAACTATATGCCACAGCATCAGTAACAGACTGCCTGCTCACATGGATACGTTTCCTTGCTTCCTATCCCAAAGTGTACAGCTTCTATATCCTCCAAGCATATGAAAAGCCAAACTTACATAGTTGATATTTTATTTCAAAGAGAGTTCTGCTATAAACTTCTCTTTCTACACAAAATGGCCTAGAAAGATAACATAAAGGCAACACAGAGTTTGGTTTTATTTGCTTCATAATGCTGACATTTTAGCATGTACTAACATATTTATGTAGTCCCAAACTCAAGCAGTGAAGCTTAACAGGGCATCCTGCTCTAGACTAGCATATGCCCAATCCAAAAGCACAAGCCCTTCTGGGCCTGTCGCTGGGAAGCATGCGGGGCCCATACCTACCAAGGGATCCAGGCACCAGGCTATAAGGTGAGGAAGATGAAAGAAAACCTTGGTAAGGAGCTGTTGAGCGAATCCCACTCCTTCCTTCCCCGAGGTGCCGTGTCTACGTTCTTATTCTATCATCTCTATAACATGTGTGTGTAAATCTGAAGCCCTTCTTCTTCCCTAAACACAGGCCTATAGACCCTGGTGGTCCCAGATTCCCAGGGAAAAGGACTTTCAACATGTGGCAAGGCAGGAGTTGAAGGTGGTTAAGCTGTTTGTCTCCTTAGTGCTGCAGTAATTTCCCAGCTGATTTCTGAACTCCAGAAGAAAGGACAAGGATGGAGGGGAGGAGGGGAAGCAGAGGAAACGACGACTTCATCATTCAACAAGAGTTTGTGAGAAAGAAGGTTATATTGGGGGACCACCAAACACGACGTCTTTCATTGCCCCACCTCCCACAATGCAAAGGTGCAGTGTTACCTCTTCTCCCACCCCCCCACCTCACCTACCCCCAGCCAAAGTATTCCCGAGCTCACCATATAATGCAGTTTTTCATGGCGTGCCTGCTTATCAGGGCTCTGAAACTATGTGAGACATGCATGCAGACAATGAGCCTGTCTCTCAGCCACGGAGGGCTCTGAAGGGATCCCTTTCAGCGCTCACAGATTGCTCTGTGTTCCCTTAATTGACAGACCCGGCCAAGTCTGACAGCAGTGGCGTGCAGCTGGTGCAGGCTGCTCTGTCTCAGGTAGGCCACCTTTCAGCAGGGAAATTGCTTTTGATTGGCTTTATTGGAAGTAGCTTCTCCTGTTCAGCTGGCAAAAGTCTCTTGTATTTTAATGGCTGACAGTTTAGGACCAAACTCTCTTTCCCAGAAGGTTACCTCTTTTCCCCATTTAAAAAGTCTCTTAGCTTATTTAGGTCTATCTTGAAAAGGACTGGACCTCAAACATAAGAAACAACTTCGGTCAGAACTGCTAACGATCTGGGACTTTCTGGATCCCAGTTTATTTTACCTCTCAAATCTCCAAGACTTTGGCTAGAGCCTGCAAAAACTAAGACCACAAAGCAAGAAAAACAGAGGAGCTGACAAGTGCTAACAGAAGTTCTTAACTTTAGAGCATGGTCTGGAGCTTCAGCGTGAGAGCCTAGGCTACAACTTCCAAGAAGGCCTGAAGGAACTGGTCTCTACTTTCTCATAGAAGTCAGTGGAGGCTGCACATGAAATTCCACTCAGGCTACTTTCAGCCTCAGGTATCTGCAGCATCAGTTATTTACTAAGAGTCTTTAGTATGCAAATGAGCATTTCCTGGTGTAAAAAAAAAAAAAAAGGGTGATGAGACTGGTACGCTCATCTTTAAATTGGTAGCCTGAATCCGACTAGCCTGTCCCTTCCTCCACCTTCTGGTATGCCAGATGAGGCTGTACAGGCTAAGATGTCATTCACTTCATGGACTACCAATGCAGTCCCTAGTTCTTTTCGGGGATATTCCCAATATCTCAGCTGAGAGAACTGAATAAGGCTTCAGCTTTATCAGGGGAAAGTATAAAAGTAATTTCCAATGCCTTCCATAGCCTTTTCTTTTCCAAAGTTTTGTTGGCCTTAAGATTTTTATTTTTATTTTAAACATCTGCAGTTGGCTTTCCACTGCATTTTATTATAGCCCTTCTGCCAGACTTTGCTTAATAATATATAGAACCAGGTTCAATTTTTAGGGGTCATTAGTAAAGACCACTTAGAGAACCCACTCAGAAACCTGGAAAAATTAAACTAAACTACTTGGGCACTCAATGAGCTATGCTTCTCCACCAATAATGACTCAAATGACCTAACCAACCAGTTCTTCAATGAAGGGAGAACAGAAGGAGAACTGCAATGAAAAACATGAGTTAAAATAGTTAACATCTGCACCTTTTTCAAAAAACAGCAATAAGAAGTTAAAGCTCTTCTCTCTGATTTTCTGGTGTGGGAACAGCTGGGGCAGCAAGTTGTTTCCTACTACCTGCAGTACCACACAATCTGGCATGCCTGTGCCAAAACTCAGGACCCTGTCCTCTGCTCTGCCAGCCAGTAGGGTGGCACCAGGTTGCAGCTATAGAAGGTGTTGCCACACAGCCACCCCAGCCTACTTCTCTCACCCCTTCCTCCTTCCCTAGCCAGTCCTGTTAGCCACTGTCCCCACCAGGCATTTCTGCTTAGCCACTGCTCTTCTCATCAGTTGCTCTCACTTGCTGCTTCCTCATTTGTGTGATGTCTGTGCTTTAACAGGCACACCATAACAAAGTACCTGTATCGTCTGATGAAAACTTTTAAAACAGCTTCTTTTGTTAAATACAAAGCTTTTGAATTCCAGGGTTGTAATGTCGAGTATCCACTCCCATATGGCACCCTCAGGCAATAGCTTTGTCCAGCTCGGCACACAGTCATGCCACTACATAACTTCCCCCCAATTATGACAGCATCTATTTAAACAGAAACAATGCAAATACAAGAAAATATAAAAGCAGGTTAAACCTGCGCCGGACTGGCACACAGATCCCTTTCCTCTCTACCACATGACAACAGGATGTTCCTGTTCTTCAGGGCTTCATTCTTCCATCTCTGTCTAGGAAACACTTCTCTTGAGGTATCAAGCTACTAGAAATGGGATCCCCAAGGTCCTGCCTGTTCAAGAGATGGAGGTGCTCCAGAAGGTGGCACAGGTGCTGCTGCAGTAGACTCCAGGCTTGAGAGTCATTTCCCACTTCAGCCAGCTGTGCCACCTCTGCTGAAGCCTCTCAAAATGGTCAGCACAGATGAAGACTAAGGGAACTGGCATCCACCATCAGATACAATGACTGCACGTTCATTGGCCTTGCCCTGTCCAGGTCTTAGCCTAGACACCAAAGCAAAAAGGAAGCTTGTTATGTGATCAAAGCACTGGACTAGGATTTGGGGAATCTGCATGCCTTTTTTTCAAAAATTCCAGACACTTCCCTGAAAAGCACAGACCACATTTCCTACAGGACTTAAGGTTCCTGGTGCTGCTTCTCAGCTAAGTAGGGTATTTCAAAACAGCGGTGTTTAATCCTTCATATATTATTGATACAGATAGAATAGGAATTTCTATCAGAAAGTCCACACATTAAACTATCAGAAATATCACAGTGTTATGCAAGACATGATCACAAGTTGCTCCTCTAAATATCACCTATCAACATCTACCGCTGTAGCATCTGGGCATTTTCTATATGACACCAGTGAAATCCTCCTCTCTTTTCTGCATACATATCTGTATGCTGTATTGCTGCTTATTGCTTGCTGATTTGTTTTATGCTGATCTGTACTTCCCTTTGCTTAATGTTATCTGGAGTGGTTGCTTGAACAGAAGGGGATGTGAAGTCACAGGGAATTATTTTTTTTTCACAGAAGACTGTCTTGTAGGATTTCCTAAAGACGCTCAGAAATTGGATTCATCTGCTCCTTGAAGTCTCATCTCCTTTCCAAGGAAAGATCTGCTGCATCTCACCTCTAACATGTTCTGTACCTATAAGCTGCAATATACTAGTTGCCAGATGAAAATCCAACCTTTAAAACTTATACCTTAGGAACAAATCACTACAGCAGAGATCTTCTTGGATGAAGACAGCGTCAATTTGACTGTGTACATGTACACTGACAGGGCAGGCTACCGGTTATATCGCACACAGTAGAAGCACAGAGCAAACGGTACAAGTCCCACATGGGACATCCCCTAACCTTCAGGGAGCTCAGCTCTGTGTGCACTACATGATACAGAAGGAAGCAGAGTTTCTGCTGGGCATAAACTGTTGAGTCTGATGTTCTTTTTTTTCCGGCAGAGAAGAGTTCAGAGTTTTGCTAGGTGGGCTGACATGCTATGTGCTAGGATAGACAACACAGGCAAACCTGCACTGTCATACACAACATTATCCTGATACTTAACATCACCCCTTTGGCAACCACAGTCTTATATTTTGATTTATAACCCAGTGATTTTTCCCCAGGTCTTATACCACTCTTTCAATACCTGACAGCACATGCTGTCAGATCCAGCAAAGACCCTTTCTCTAGGGCTACTGGGACAAACTAAAAGAGTGGTCACAAAAGCACTGAGAAAGACACAACAGTGGCACAAATTTCCATTGAAGGGGGATTGATCTGCAAGGCTTTTTTTCCCATGTGAAAGTACTTCACTGGGAAAGTCTCCAAGCCAAAGAGGAGAGGCCCAGAGGGAGGGAAGAGCAAGAGGCCCTGAGGGCAGCCAGGGAAAAATGCTTTTGACTCTGCTAGGTGACATCTGGATAAACAGCAAACGCTGTCATCCCCTGATGCTACCGGGGGTAGGGAGGCGACCAACCACTAAGGGTCTGAAAGGCCTTCAAGTTACTGTGCTGTAAAGTCCAACGTTTTCATCATGACCACTCCAGTGGGAGTCTGATCACAGACATTTTGAGTAACTGTGCCCATAGCTTGATATAAGGCTTTGCGAAGCTCCCAGAGTTGGCTAGCCCATGCAAGGGCAGGAGGTCCAAGGAACATAGCTCACAAGGCAAAGGCCCCAGGGCTCTCCCAGTCCCTGGGGTCAGAGAAGGGGAAAGGCTCTGAAGGATGGGAGCACAGGGGGTGGCAGGGAAGATGTTCCAGGGCTGCTTGTAATGTCTGCCATGGGGCCAAGCACATAGACAGGGCTCTCGATCAACACTTGGAGGGTAACGTCTGCCATTTCTACTGGTGGGGGAGGCAAGGAAGAGAGTTAGGGGAGTAGCTCAGCTGCAGCAAAGCCACACAAAGTTGGTCTGTTCGGCTGCCTTTGTGGCACTTTTGTATTTATTGAAGGCAGCAGCAGTTTGTTCTGTCCTTTCAGTTACTGTACGGGACCCGATCGGGGTGCAGATGGGACTACAAAGCAGCCCTTGTTGTCAGTAATGTGACTCACATGTCAGGCTCTTATTTGCTGTCAGTGGCTTTATTAAAGTCTACAGTTTCAGACCCTAGACCCTTGCCTATTGTATCCCCTGGCCCCAGAGATTCTCTTAGGGAGCGCTCACAATTACCAACTCTCTCACAAGAGCACACAAACACACTGAGCTGGCATAGCAACTGTGCACTCAGGGGTGATGCCCAGGCTAAAGACAAGCTGGGCGCTTTTCATCTTTAAAACTAATACATGTACAGAAATGGACAGGACAGGGCAGAGACAGTGTCTGGAACAGGATCTCTCCCTCTAAGACTACCTGGTAACATACACATTCATTCACATTCATTTATTAGTATGTTCTGCACTTACAGATATGCTAATACCCACACTCATGCTCACATATGCATTCACGGCTATGTTCTCCCCCATGGCAACATAAACATTCACATACGTCCTCACTTACATGTTTGCACATGCATGCTCACGCACTGACATTGATGCACAGATGGGCCTAGCACATTGCACACCACACACAGCCATGCCAACAAGCCCTCACAGGGTACTCGCAGTCCCCGGTGTCACACCGGCAGGTACACATTACTCTCACCACCGAATGCTAACGCTCAGCTTACACACAGCTCACAGGCTGTAGTCTCACATTGATGTATGTATTTCCACAGACTCAGCAGGCACACACAGATGAAAATTCCCACAAAGGCACTTGCATCCCTTCACTTACAATTGCTTCAAGTAGAACAAAATTCCCATTTCAGATAGTCAGATGAAGTTAAAGACTGTTTCCTAGGCAAATCTTACTGTAAAAAGCTCAGGCTCTGACCTCTACATAAATGAAGAACAGTTCCTCTGACTTTACTAGATGCTAGGGTTGCTGAGAGCAGAATCCTTACTTCCTTCTGACATGAAGTTATCCTCCAATGCCGTGGTTCTTCCCCACCACCAAAGGGTTCTCTTTCTAACCTTAAACTAGAAAGCAGGAGACTTGCTACGAGTCCTGCTGCAGTGCACAAAGTCTATTGCCCTGAATCAGATATCTACAGGAGAAATCAAGAAACAGGCTATCAAGACAACTAAAAACTGTTAGAATAATAATGGAGAAAACCAGGACAGAAGCAGACAGGAAAAGATCTTGCATAAAGCGGGCGGGGGGGGGGCGGAACAACAGTCAACAAAAAAATAAAACACCTTCCCAACACAAGTTCGAGAATGAGAACACAAACGCTATGATACCAAAGGAGGACTTGCTTGGACATCCTGGGGTGTCAGTGAGACTCCTTCCACAGACTTCTGTATTGGATTGGTCATGGTGTCTCTCTTCAGCAATAGCAATGAAACAACCAACACACATACATGTGCTATGCACGCCAAGTCAGAAAAGTAATATAAGCCCATGCTTACTCTCATTTCTGTTCAAAAAGAGCTCATACATATGCTTAGCATTAATAGCAAGCTAACTTTGATAAGAATCAAGTCCATGATTCCCTGTATAAGCCCCCAGTGATACAAGGCAGAATAATTCTCCCGTATTACGAAAGGACCATGAGATATATACATTTTTTTGTCCAGGTCACCGAACAGTCCTTCTGAGTCCTCTTTGAGTGACTTCAGCACAAAATCACCCTCCATTCTACACAAGTCTCAATTCCATATAACCATGACAAAACTTGTGGGCTCTGATCTGCAATGTTAAACTTGACCATCTGTGGGCTTTACGGACCTTGGACACTGCACAAGGATCGTGATGTTGGAGCATTGGATCTTTCACACTCTGGCACAAACCACATTAGCCAGCCACTTAAGTAGCTCTGAATGATTCACTAGCTTTGGTATTTTTTATTGCCTGCTGTTAAATTTCTGTATTGTTTCTGTATTGGTGCACACTGGTATATAACTACTTTATTCTACCCAAGGAAAGGTGAATTTCAATGATCAGATGATGCCAGAAGTGCTTTAGATGTGAATGAAAGCTGTCATTTAAAAAATTGTTCATTAATACTGTAATTGCCATTATTGTATCTCAAACCAAAATGCTCTATATTTACAACTCTGGAAGTAGATACGAAGAAAACAAGTCCGAAAGAATAGTTATATTGATTAGTAAGGGCTCTGTATCTGCACAGATTTATTTCTGCATTTTATTTTATACATCTAGATAATTATTCTGAAATCAAACTAAACATACACACACACAAAATAAATCTTTTCAGGATTGGAGCCAATATATACATACCAGGGACCCGATGTTTCAGAAAAGGTCTGTTTCTTAAAGAATCCAAGTCTGAGTTTCTAAACAATACAAATCTTGTTCTAAAAATAAACCTTAAAACAGGGAACATAAGAAAACAGAACTATACCAAAATGCAAGATAAACCACCTTCTGTTGCTAAAAATCTATTTATTTGCTATTTAATATCATATGTAGTGAACCACACAGATTGCACTATTATAAAACACATGGATACTTTAAGTGACCTAACTACAGAAATATATCTATATATTTGACTCATATATACACACACACACACATGTATTTATTTGATCTCATTCTGACAATACAAAGGCTGGTATTTCTTTTTCTTTCTGTAATTCTGCATGCTTCAAAAAAAAACCAACCCAACTTTTAGTCACAAGGCAAGCTACATGGGAGCAAGTCTGAACTGGTAGGAATGGCTAGGTATTTGCGACAGCATTAAGGAGAACGTTGTATAATATTTGTAAAATGAGATCAAGGCTGGTCATAAGTGTAAAATATCAATTAAAGCAATACAGATGTACAATTGTACTATTGCACTGTTTCTGTCAGAGGATCGCAAACTGCTTTGCAATTATTATTGTTCTGCTATTGCTGCATGTGATGGCAGCCCCAGTGGACTTTATCAGAAACCAGTATCTCCCCAAGCTGGGCATAACAACAGTGCTTCCCCTATGCTCTATAGCCTAGACAGATGTTATAATCTGAACACGCTAGAACCTGCTTGAAAATTGTAGTATATTAAAACGTAGTGGATCCCGCGATGCTTCGTGTTTACCTGCTTACTAGCATGCTTTTGCCCCTGACTAAATAGTTTGATTACGTGCTTCTAGCAAAGGGTCTTTTAAGATCACTTTGACCCTACTTAGTTGACTTTAATAGTTTGTCTGCAATTTCAAGCTCTTTTCTATGCAGATCATACTCAAGTCATACCAAATTATAGGAGCAGCTAAAAACAGAGTATAAAGGCAGAGCCTCTAGCTGATCCAAGACATAGATATAACTAAGCAGTCCACATAACGACTAAGCTTTATAGCCATCGTCCCTCTAGCCTGAAAATTTGCTGGTTCCCTTCTGCTATGTTACTGCACAGCTGACCTTCTTAGCTTACCTGTTAGCACAGCTGCCCTCTCTTCATACCTCTCTGCTGCTGTTGCATCTTTCTTTAACACAGCAAATCAGAAGCTACATGTTCAAAAAACTTAGTCCCATTTGATTATACTGCTAAGGCTACTTCAGACCATCATCATACATTCCCCAAGCCATGTCTTAGTCTCACCACTGGTTGTCTTTTATCTTACAGTTTCTTTCTGAATCTCTAGAGCTAAGACTGCCTTTTCTTCTCTGTTTTCAGCAGCTATTCAAGCAAAACATCAAGAATTTAGAGAATGAACTTGGAAATGAGCGTCCTACAGTTGGTTTATGACTCTTGGTAACCCGTTCCACTTGGTAAGCCTTGTCTTTGCTTCCCTCTCTAGTAAAGGGTCTGCTTACCTCCAAGAGCAGTTGCCACACGTGCAAAGTATTTTGAATTAAAGATCAGGTCCCACAGGTCTGATCCAGTTTATACTCAAGCAAAATTCCCACTATCATCAGAGAACACCCCAGTGTGTGATTTAATTCCAACAATCACACCTAAATCATTACTCCAGAGTATCAGGATGCCTATTTGGATTCTTATACCTCCACTGTCACCATGCAGTCAGACCAGACAAGCAAACTCTAGATGCTGGTGTAATTCAAAGCCCCTTGGGGTAACTGCCTGACCATCTCTGCTGGTAAATGGGCAAAACACTAAAGGCCATCAGCTTGTTACAACATCTACTAAAAATCTCCATCTTCTAGCTCATGAATTAAAAGATCCAAGACCGAACACTGGCAGCTGACAACACATCCTCAGTATGGCATTATATCAGCGGCATTAAATTGGGTTTGTGGAAGTGCAAGAACTGCAGGATATTGAAGTGACTGTGAAAATGTAACAGCATTTCCCCTAATTCAGGCACGTGGCCCAATCCTGTAGATATTTCGCCTTAAGGGTTTTATCTACTGACATAGCTTAGGACTGTGCTGGCTCCCTCTTCAACTTTCTATCTGCTGGCCCTGCTTGCTAGATAAATAGCTATACTCATATAGAAAAACCTGCACTAATAAAAACGTAGACAGCCAGAAATCTGCTGCCAACAAGCAAAATATCCTATATTTCACTGCTCTGCCATGGGAGAGTCATATCTCACTGAACAAATATTCATTCCCAAACACGGTGCTAATGCATAAAAAGAGTCTCCAACATATCTTGAAAAAATGACTGAAAAACAAGGCAGTCCGAGCTTCAGATTCTCTTTGCTTTGTTTTGCCTCTCCTCTCCTCTTTCCTCCCCACACACGTGGGACCATTTGAAGAGAAGATGATTTTAGATTTTTCTGTGTGCTTTTGTTCTTTAACTCTTCTGTCTCTCCAAATAAGTCGTGTGGTACAACGCTTTAGCCTGGTTTGGATTTATTCTTTTTTTAACCAATTGCAATCAGAAGCAAAAGCACTGGTTTCTCTGATGTCAGTTATAATCATCTGATCAGGTCATAATCTTTGGTCTTAGATTACTAGAGCTTTGTAGCAAGGAATCATCTTTGGTTTGTTCGTATGTTGCCTAGCACAGTGATGACTTCATAGGCAATATGGATCCTTGCAGTGAGGCTTGCAGCAGTGAGTGTGGTGGGTGATTTCCCTGATTTAAGCCAGCAAAATCAGAAATAGGTTATTTGTCCCCAAATCACTTCGACTAAAAGCTCTTTGGGACTGTGTTTTGTGACTGCAAGGTCCTTAAGCACAAGGAGGTCCCCCAGTATAAATGAATACTTGGAAACAATTCAGCTTCTGGATTGCCAAGAATCAAGAGGCCACCTCTACCAAGTAAGTAATAAAGCCATGCCCTTAGATAATTTTTATAGCCTGGGGCAAGCAAAGACTTTCTCTTTAGAATTACTAAGTTGCAAGGCAACTATCTTTCTAAATTCCTTTTCCGAGTTATAACAAATAGGGTATTCTTCTCTGCTTGCTCACTAAAATGTTTGTGTAATTCTGATGCGCACTCTTAAGCAACCTCCATCTTCTAGGCCAGCAGAGGCTACTTTTCTTAAGAAGATTCTCTCAATGTTTACTGATGACACTGTCATATAACTGTATTTGTTCTCATAAGTCAGGATGACTGCTTTGAGGTCCTTCAGAATGACAGGCACTACAACTGTAATGTAATCAGTTATTACATGATAGACTGCATTTCGAAAGATACTGACCCAAACACAGCTTCTTATAAAACATACACAGTCCTGTACAAGACTTCACTATCTGGAAAGCGTGATCAAAGAAAGGAAGGCAAATATTTCTTAATATAGCAAGTGCTAACTATTTTGTAACTTTCAAAACTCATGTTCTTGGATGCATAGAGTTTTGGTAGGTGTCATGGCAAATAAATTAAAAAAAAAAACAAAACAAAAAACCAACCAGAACTGCTTGGTATAGAAGAGGAGGAATGTTACACTGCCAGGATTAGAAAAGGATAGGCAGATACACACTGCTTAACTGTCCCTGCCTCAGCTCCCCACTGGGGCCCTATAGAGCAAACGCTCCAACCAGAGCACAGCAGTCAGAGACCACTGTATAACATGGCCTCTCTGGAACTGCTCCTCGTCTTCCCTCACCCCAGCCTGTGTACGCGGTTGACATTTGTATACTTTGTGCAGCATTAAGAAAGTTGATTCTAGCTACTTTCTTAGTAGCTATACGTGAATAGCAAATAGCAGGATAGAGACTGATCTTGGATACATTAGAAGTAATATCGAAAAACACATTGCTGGGAAAGAATCAAAAAGTTCCTTTTCCTGATTCAGTTTTTCTAGTTGGAGTTAAGGATGAAAATCAAGTTCTCTTCCAGTCCCAAACATAATTCCACTAAGAAACACGTTTCACATCAACAAACGCTAATAGAAAATGTTCCCCACTGCTCACGTGAAACTGTTATGCAGATGAAACATGTTTCCTGCCAATAACGACAAGTTACCTGCGGTTAAAACAGCAGCTAATCAGCTTTACTCACCATTAACGTGAAATGAACACGATGCTAAGACTACAAAATGTTGGATCAAAACAGCCATGGTGGTGAGTTGCCTACACCAAGTGAGAACTCCTTAGCATGTACTCCAAGCACTGTGTAAGCACAAGTCTTCAAAGACTGCTTTGTTACACTAAGGCATCACTGGTGGAAGATGCTTATTCACAGTATTAGGCAGGAAAAGAGTTATCTGTGGCTTTCACTCGCTCTCGAACTTGATGTGTGTTTCCCTTCATTTTACCTTCCAGTAACACCAGCTGCTCACAGGGTTGCCCTATCCAGAACATGTTGGTGACCAACAGCCTCCTCCACTCAAGCCTGACTGCCTACTTAAAAGCAAAGTTGAAGGCATTTCACTCCCCAAAAGCCAACAAGCAAATTAATGTCCACCTCCATTTCTTAGTTCAGCATTTTGGTCCAAACAAGATGATTACAAATATCATGTACATCATTTTGCCAAGAAAGATGACATTTAATCACAAAAATTGACAGTAGAAGTCCTCTGTAAAATCTACCACCAGTGTCCCAAGTTCCATGCTACGGCCATTCATGTCACAAATGTAATTTGCAGCACTGGAACAGGTCATGATCAGATGTGCCAATGACACTATATTTGATATTGGATTAAAAAATAGAGAGCCTTGCAGTCGTTCCGTCAACTCCTCTAAGCACCATGACTTCCACCACGTTCTCCAGATGCTATTCCCACATGCTAGCTCACATGCTCTGGCCAGAATAAGGCATATACAAGCCTAGAAGAGGCAAAGGGATATAGCTAACAGCACATATTGTTTATAGATCGGTCTCGATTTTTACTCAGCAAGGCTCTACACACACTCTGGTACAGAAGCACAAGGATCTGACAGAAACAAGGCACAAGCCCTGAGAGAAAAGCAGCATTAAGCACTTTGTATCGTAAAGATCTATATGTACCAGACCATATCCATCAGCTGGCATAAATCAGCATTGCTCCCCTTGAATACAAAGAAATTACATTATTTATTCACCACCCAAGGGCTGAAATCACTTATTTTTGGAAAACTGAATTTTTAGTTCTCTGTAGGCAAATCACTGAATACACAGATTATCCATACCAGAGTCACTCAGACAGCTCAGGTTAAGTAGGGTCATATCTCAGGTGCAAGACTCTCCCTTGACCATGCAAACACAGCACTCTGGCGTCAGTAGACTCAAATGTCATTGCTAATTCTGAAGCAAAGGAAAAATGTTCGGTCTGTAGTAAAGGCTGGCGGTTTTGCTAGGAACAGGATTAGAGATGTGGACAGAGCGCTGGATATTTGCTGAATTCTGCAAGATAAGGCTAGCACAAATTAATTCACATTGTCTGGTGGCAATGGGAGTACAGTGTATAATGCTGGTATGTTTGGGATTTGAGTTAAAATTAGGGACAGCAGGATCTGAAGAGCCAAATTTATTACTGACCTCTGTCAGACCTGTAGAGGAAAAGCCAAGGTCTGATACCACTAGATGAGAATGCCAAATTCTGAGTTTCTAAGCTGTGGTCAAAAATAGGATTACAGTTGAGGATAGAGTCTGGAACAAGAGAGATTAGAGGGGCAAATTAATTGTCTCAATCTTTAAGACTCACAAAACTGGATGAAAGTTGGTGTCACTACAGTCAAATATTTATTCTTAATATTCCACTGGTAGCAAGCGTCTGGGCAGAGGTCAAGGCAGGGTTAGGATTACAATTAGGCTCTAGTTTCGCATTCCAGAAATGAGGCTCTGCTAAACAATTTTTGTTGCTCAATTCTGCCAAACCTGCTCAGGGATAAGTAGATTAAAATGTATCATTTTTAATTGTCAGACAGAATGGGGTTACTGAGCCATGATCAACGCTGGAGCCGGAATGGCATCATTGCTTGAGGTAAGATAAGTGGTAAAATCAGTATCAGCATATTTAAACATCTTCTGATTAACTTTTGGACATAACTGAATTTCTAGGCCACCACCCATGCCAGGAATAAAGAGAAGACTAAAACTGAGATTTAGCATACAGTTCTGTGCAATCAGGTTTACTGATTAATTCTGTCCAGCCTGTGGTAGGATCGCAGCCTGCCTCAGTGGATTCGAATTTTTCATAGTTAATGTTCAGAGATCAACAGGTTCTCTAGCCATAAATGATGCTGTGAGTAGCTCATATTTAGGGCGTGGGACAGGAGGCTCTGCAGTGTTGTATCTCCATTGCAGAACTCTCCCAGGCCCTCAGTGGTAAGATAAAAGGCTGATAGCGTCAAGCACTTTGTGTTTAATTTCTGTGCAGCACTATGGTGCTGTGTTACAATGATCAGTAAGATTATGGCTGGGCTTGGCCTCAGGATTCACGATGGGAGGTTTTGGTGCTTAGCTTTATCTGGTTCTTGAAGAAAAATTAAAGGCAGCTGCCAGAACGTTTAAATATATTACACTTAGTTATTAGGAAGCCATGGATACCTAGGCTCTGAACAACCCTGGGGTAGAGATGGCATCAGGGTTTGGATCTGGAGTTGAAGGCCACGCAGAGACAGGTTTATTGCTACATTTTCCTAAATCCATAGATACAACAGAAGAGACAGTAAATTCATACACCTCCATCCCTATATTTCAGACGCAACTGAATTCCCACACTATTATAGAATCATTTAAGTTGGAAAAGACCTTTAAGATTATCAAGTCCTGCCTACTCTACCAGATGTCAGTGTTTGGGAAAGCTTCAGTAGAGGACTTTGGAAAGGCAGGCATGCAAAACAAGCCTTGTGACAGGAGCTCCAGTAATGTTTAGCCCGAAGAAGTAAAAATGAGTGGTGATGTCATCAGATTTGAATATCTAAGCTTAATTTCCAAGCCATGTGGGCTATGAACAACACTACAGTGGGGTTCATGGGGATTAGTATTTGGGATAGGATACTAAGCAGTGCACAGGAAATTACTAAATTCTGCCTCATCTGCTGAAGCCATTTCACAGTGAAATATGGAAATCCGCCTTAAAAAAAACCCAACAAAACAAAACAAACAAACAAACAAACAAAAAAAAACCCCAAAACAACCCAAAACCTGCCTTTTCCTGCCCCCGGTGTAAAAATAGAAGTCTTACCAATCATTTTGTTGTATTTGCCAAATTTTCTACCATTTTCTTTGGAGATGCATTTCTGTTTACCCATTTAATCTCCATCTCAGCAATCAAAAAACACTTCCCTTTATGACAAAAACATACGTTCATGCCTCTGTATTCTCTTCTTCAGTTCTTGCATTGCACACTTTGTGAAGGTCTTGTGAAGGTTTCACACATTTCACTGTGATGAGGCATTAGAGGACAGATCTATGCAGGGATCAATAGCAGTCTGGCTTACCGCTAGTTTAGACCTTGTCGTCTTGTTGAAACATATATCTCATCTTTATCTCGCATCCTAAGCTTTGTTGGGTTTGGGGTTAGGCGTTTCTTCCTGAGCAATTTGGACGAGATGTAGTATATAGCAGGGGATTAGGAGTCAGCGTGGGTTTAGGGTCTGAGCAGAGAGCACGCACTCCTCCAACTGAGGCAGTGACAAAACCTCACCGTACCCGTCTGTGCAGGGGAAACCACCCTCTCACTACTGGGATGCCTTCCTTCGAGCGGACAGTCTGCGCACCGGTGGCTTTACCTCACCGTCCCCGCCCCGCACCGAAGCGGTGCTCCCACCGCGCCCCTGGGCCACCGAGAAGCGAGCAGCCCCTCCCCGGAGGGACCGGGCAGCCCCACGCCGCACCCCTGGGCCGCCGAAAGGCGAGCATCCCCCGGAGGGGGCGAGCATCCCCCGCCCCGCCGCTCCCCGCCGCAAAAGGCGGCCTGCGGCGCCCCCTGCTGGCCACCTGGCCCCACACCCCGCCCCCGCCTCTGCCCCCCCCCCGGGCCCGCTCCCCGCAGTCCGTGGGTCCGTTCGCCCCCGGCCGCCAAGGACAGATCAACACTCTCTGCCGAGAAGCCCCTGCTGAAAAAGGGCCAGTACACCACCCCCCCCCAAAACTGTCTGCACGCCCCCGTCCCTCCCCCGCCCGTCCTCGCGCTGCTAAAATAGCAAGTTTGCATGCAAAAACCCACCTGGCCCCATTTCACCAGATGCACATTCATTTCTATTCCTTTTCATTCTTCACAGAACATGTTATAATCTTTGATCATCATTTGTTTAAATTGTATAAGTAATCTGCCCAGTTTTAATAGGATTTTTCTATGAATCGGCAACAAACCATGAAATGTGATATTTTCACCATGACCGACCCAGGAAATTAGTCAACTTTGTCCTTGATTTACATGGGACCTGGCCAACTTCTCACACATCACAGCGGCAGGAGCTCAGTGCCTGCTCCCTCTGCATTTCCATTCTTTCTTTATTTCCTTCCTCTTTCTAAGCAGGGCAATATATACCACAGATGCCCAGACTTGCCATCCATAAACAGAGCCTGAATTCAGCAATGTCTCCACGGCTGCTGAAGTAGCCCAAATTAATGAGCAAAGCCCCAGAAAATGGAGATTGGAGAAAAGCACCAGAGATTTATTATTATTATTATTAAACACAATACATTTGGGAGATCTTTTTTTCAGCCTCTATTTCTGATCCTTTTGAGGGCAATGGGACCGTTTCTTCAAGCTTTACACAGCAAGTACAAAACCAGCAAGCTTCCTAAAAAGAAGGCTAAGATTCTTACATATAATGCTTCATTCTAGGAGCTTGGGCTTATAGGAAAAAAAAATTGCTGTGGTACTCAAAATAAAATGGCCAGACTTGGAAATGTTGAGCCACTTCTGGGGCAGATACAAATGTAGCTGTTTGAGCCAATCTGTCTGTCCATCCATCTACCCAAGTGTTTTGCTTTATTTTAAATAACATCAAATTTCTTTCCTAGCTTATATGAAAATGACATTTCATTGTCATTTCAGTTTTGGGGCTTGTTTGTTCACCTCATTGTTTGATGGTGTGTGTACATGCAAGCTTTTTACAGAAAGTGAAGCTGCAAGACAGTAATTTGGCACCGAGACTGTGATGTGAAAACACCCAGCATGGTGGTCCCTGCCTGGGTGACAAGTTCCTCAGTTTGGGCACAGGAGTTCAGTCCTCCCCATGATGACAGGTTCCCAGTTCCCGCACAATACTGCTCTGCTGAAAACTACGGTCGTATGGAGAAAGGGGTTCTTCCAAATGCTCAAGGCTCACAAGCAACTTTCCAAAAAATGTGAAGACCCTGGAAGGCAGCCTGGACAAACAGCAGAGCCTGCAGGAGCCTACTGCTAGCCAGGTGGGAGAAAGAAGAAAGCGGTCCTCTTCTACTTCCCAGGGCAACCACAGGGCAGATAGCACATAGGAGAACATGGGGATATATTGCCACTCATGCTCAGTAGTGCTCGGCCTCTGTCATCCCACCCCAAGAGGCACCCTGCCTGAACATGCGAATGCTAAGAACGTCCCCAGCTGCAACAGGTAAATATTACAGCATTACAGAACACATCACAATTATATTCTAAGTTTCCTTCCCTCTCCTCATACAAGCATGGTCCCTGTGCGTCTGTTAGCACACGGCATTTGTTCTGGGTTCCCCAGTGCAGTGTCTAAGCCATTACAGCAGCTGCATCTGTGGCCTGGTAGGTAGCTCCCACAGCACTGGGGGAGCCGGGCTTCTGGGCCGCACGTTGTTCCTAAGCCACCTTCTGACTTTACATTGGCCGTTTTACCCACTGACTATTTTGGGTTAAAAACTCTTGCAGACAGGGGCTGTCTCTCACTGCACGCTCATTTGTTGCGCAGCAGGGTAGGTACCACCCATCAGCTTGGTCTTGGGGTGCTTTCTCTTGTCCCTGAAGCAATACTGCTTCTTGGCCCACCCAGAAAAGCCACCACACTCCTCATCATCAAGCTAAGCCAGCAGAGCTGCTGCCCTTTCCTTCCCATACCCGCCTCAGCTCCTCGGGGCAGCCAGATTCTGTGCCCTGGTGGCATTTACACCCAACTTTCCAATCCAGGCCTCCCTGCCCCCACACACCCTGTGCTCCCCAGTACGTCACCCCTCTCCGCTCCCCAGCCTGTGAACAGCCCCTAAGGTTAGGTTTTATATTTCTTACCCGTTGGCCCCTCCACTCCCACCAAGTCAAACTTCAACCAAACAAAAAAGAAAACAGGGAGAGAAAGGAAGAAAGAAAGGCCCCAAGAGGCTCCCGGTTGTTCCAATCAGGTCACTGTTTCCATACCAATTAGGACAGATGCAAAGCACATTATTAAAAATAGGTCTGCAGACCCATCTATGTTGATTATTGTCCTCCGTTTCCGTCCCCAGCCAACTCCGTTAATTAATAAAGAAACTGCCAGGGAAGAAGGGGGAGAAAGGGTGGCAGGGATTCCCCTGACTGGAGCCTCCTGTTCAGAGAGTTCAAGAGAGAAATTGGACACTTGAGCCCCTCTGCCATTTTCCATTGTGTGTGTTTTTCCTAATGAACGGTTTAGTGATGCAGGGCTGGAAGTCAGCTTTACCCCACCCCCACTAACTACCATCCATCATTAAGTGACCCAGTAAGAGGCATTTAGTACTTAACCCTCTCTAGAAGAAGTCAGGTTGTTGTGGGGCTGGCTTTTCCCTCTCCAACCATCCCTTCACTCCTTATCAGTTTGTCTGCCTCTGAAACCATCTCAGCATTTTTGGAGGGGATTGTTCTTCCTTAGAGGAGCCCTAGAAAAAGACAGCAGCAGGAGCCACCCCATAGCCAGCCCTTGTACAGAAGAGGAAATGCTCACACAGTGGAAAACCAGGAATGAGATCCTGCTTTGTTGACATTGGTGGGGCCAGGATTTTGCTCTCATAACTGTAAAACCATCTGCCTCCGAGAGGGGAAAGAAGTTGATGGAGAGATGGCCCTGTAGTCTGTGCAGGGGATATTGCTGATGAATATACACGTTAGTGATTTGCAAGAGGAGAAAGAATACATAGTCAGTAAAAGTCAAAGAGGGATGTGAGAAACTTAAGTGATAGAACTTGCAACAGAGACTGTGCTTGTCTCCTCCTAATTCTGCTAGCCCTGCAGGACTCTTCTCTGGCCAAAACTAATTTATCTTCATAACCCTTCCTCAAAAAGCAGGACAGTGTTATTAGTCCCGTTTTGACAGTGGGGAAACTGAGTCAAGGACAAACTAACCTGACCAAATCATTAAATGAGTCAGACAGAGCTAAAAATGGAACTGTGCAGTCCAAGGTTTCTCAGACAGTGCCTTTGCTTTAAAGTGGAAGTTAGGGGGAGGCAGAGAGGTTAAACGAACCATTATCATAATTAGACTTGATGAAAGCAAATCTGGGGTTGGGCCCAAGATGGCAGATCACGTTTACCTTAAATGAATGTATGTCAGTGCGTCTGCTAAAAATTCTCTATTAAAATGCCCTCCTTGAGCTCTGAACCTGCGAGGTAGAAGTCCCAGATATAATTCAGAGTGCAAAAAGCACTGCGTGATCTTGGTCACATCACTTGATCTCTAATGACCTCTAAAAGCTCCCTTGATCTCTAAAACAAGGGCTGTCACACCCATTTGGGCTGTAAGATATTTTTGCAGGGTCTGTTTCTTACTAACACACTTTTACAACACTCATTTATGTGATATTAGGAACTGCTGATACTTCTGGAATAAGAACAGCCACAAATCGCAGCCATCTCTGAGCTGACAGGCAGAACACATTCACAAGCACAAGCAGGAAGGAGAACTGTAAAGCATAAGCAAAAACACCCACCTGCAGATGCCAGCAAGGCTGTTCATCTGCAGACTGACTGCAATTTCCAATTAAATACCGAGCTACTTTCACACAGACTGTTCCTTCGTTAGACTGAAGGGTTTTGTTTTCCTTTTCCTGAGTCACTCTTTACTAGAGACTTTCCACATCACATGTTTTATTTTTCACAAGGACTCTAATGCTCCACATAATAAAAACTAATGCCATGAGTCCAGAAAATCCACTGCAGGCTTTGAAAATACACACACACAAAAAAGAGGTTTGGATAGAAAAGAGGTTTGGGTTTTTTTCAGCCTAATCATTTTTATGACATCCCCCGCCCAGCAAATTGAATTGCTGGAAACATCAGATGATTGATTTAACACTGAGGTGCAATAATGTACTTTCCTACACGACAGAACTGAGCTTCTACTGTAGCATCAGGCTTACTATCATGGAGGAAGGAGACCACAAACAGAGAAGTGCTTAATCTGATATCCCCATTTCTGTAAGGATCATTAATAACTCAGGATGACAATAATCAACAGCCAGCATGGATACATTTCAATTTCACCTGAAGAAAAAAACATATATGATGAGAAATAAGGTACTCCTAGAAATCCAGAGCATCACCAAGATGCCTATAGAGGTGAAAGACGTCTGGGAACTGAGTGCTGCAATGAGCTGTATGCTGGAAATGAAACTCACCTGTGTATGAGGGAGACACTTTGTGTACATAGACAATAAATTGCAGTCAGTCATCCAGTCACAGAAACAATACCTACAGGAGGTCTGTATGTGGCAAGAAGAGTCTTTTGATCCTACTGTACTAAGAACACTATATTTTTATCATTTTGGTTTCTGCAGAGTACAAAATACATGTGAGGCTGGGTACTACATCTTCAGTAACTACACTGGAAATACGCCAGCTTGGCCTGCACACCTGTGGCTGAACCAAGGATACCTAGAATTAGAAACAGGACCTGTATTGTTCATGGGTCAAGTCCAGACAGGAAAAAAGTCTGTAGCACAATGATGGGCCACAGAAAAATGGATTATTCTCTATCCCATCTGAAACACATCCCAGGATTAGGCAAGTACCTTTCACTCCTACAAACCTTTGAATGCGGCCACTGGGAACGAAGAATGTATCTGCCCCCCTCCCTCATCCATAGGTTGCTGTATCATCCCAATGGAGAGCTCTCAGAACACCTTTTTCCTTTTTCTCCTTCCCATAAGCAGAGCCCTTGTCCTGTGAATGGGACTCGCAGGTTAACCTTTTGTTAGCTGTCCACAAGGTGCAGGACAGGCAGAATCATGGGAGAAACTCATCTTCCTTGGGAAAACTTTTCCCTCATGTCATTCTTTCTGGTGCTGAGGCCTAAAAAGTTGCCAAAATCTGACCCTTAATTAACTCCCCCCATCAGCTGGGGAAATGGCATCATCCTGCTTTACATTTATCTTGTGGAGGCAATTTCAGAGGCACTTCATTTCTGAAGCACTTTTAGGCCCTGGTACAATTTACGCAGGGCGCACTCTTCTCTCCAGCTAAGCAAACATTGTTTTGTTTTCTTTAGCCCTTGAGAGCTCTTGCCTCCAGTGTCCCCCCCAAGGAGAAAGAAGCAGAGCCTCTTGTGTCGGTTGAGTGCTCACATGAGAGGCTGGTAAAGCAAGTGGTCCCTCTTGGCTCATATACAGAGGAAACACAACCCATAATGCAGAACAAGATGCAGAGCTTACCCTGGACCTGGACCTGCTTACTGTCTGTTTGCTCCCTTCCTCCTTTACCAATTTGTGAGCAAGTCTCTGACCCAATTGGAACAAACCCTTCAGCAGATGTTTCTCTAACTTCCCGAGAGGCACACTGGTGGCTCCTTGTTGGAGAGCCCTTAGGTCAGGCCGAGAGCATCCAAGTGAGTCTAAAGCATGCAGGAGGGCCCTTCAACCACAGAGAGCCCAGCCATCCTCCAGCTGCTAAATAAATATAAGCAGCAGTGACAGAAAAAACTAGAACTCCACAAAATTGTTATGGGATTTGCCAGAAAAACTTAATACCAGCAAGAGCAATGTAGTGCTGAGGGCGGAAGAGACTATTAATAAAGGGCAAGGGAATGCTGGGGGTGAGCAACGCTACTACCAAGAGACAAGCCAGTGCTGAAGGGGCAAACATTGGCATGAGCAGAGATATAGTAATACTGAGTTTGCCTCTTCTCTGTCAGCAATTTGTACACCAGTCACCAAAGAAATATTGATGATAGGAAATAGTGAGAGAGCTAAAAAAAAAAAAAAAAAGCCAACAAAAGCAGAGACCACAGCCTTTGCAGTTTGCTGTCAAATCCCAGTTATATCCTCTCCAGGACTGCCTCTGCCATATGCAAGGAACCACGCAATTCCCCCCATTACTCTAGTGAATTTCAATGATAGCACAAAATAGATGGGAAGCCAGAAGTTTTATTGAATTAAATATTATGGCAACCACTTGACTTATTTTTGTACTCCAGTTCATAGAAACCTCTGAAGGCAGCTGCTTTCCCAACATATTCATCTCCTCACAGAATCCAATGCTTTTAATGCCACCTATACATGCTGTCCTGTGTATCAAGAACATTCACCTCTAGTTTCTCAATATAGTTTGCAAAGTCCCATCTCTTTCTCTTTATAGTATATACAAGAAATGTATGAACAAAATTGACCTTGTAGTTATGTCCTGGGTAGGATTTGACTTCAGAGCCCTGGATTCTGACACCCTGTGTAACAGCAGGCAGATGATCATGTTTCAAAGCTCAGAGTTAAGAGACATCCTACTATTATTCCAGTGGTTTTTGAATGAGACTCTTAAGTGGTTTTTTCCACTCAGTATGAATCATGTATTTACACTGTAAGCTTCCTGAAGAAGAGACTGTCTCTTATATAACTGGGCCTTTCGGCACAACTGGAATTAAAGTGACATTTAGCAATTATGCCTGGTCCCCCTACAGCATACTGACTTGGGGACTGGGAAGGGACCAAAAGGAGGCCCATCATCTTCAGTACATTTCCTGCCTTCAGTTGTATAGCCTTATTTTTTTTGTAACTGATTAAACAAATAACACCAGAGAAGCAAGCTTCAAAGTGAGAGACAGAAGTCCAGTGCTCTAAGATCTTATTCCTGTGCTCAGGCCATTAGATCCAACAACTTCCTAAAAGGAATCTAGGCTTGACATTGCTACTCAGAACTTCAGGAAAGACCTGCAAGTGTCTTATGTCAAAACTTGCAGGCCACAAGAATACAATGGTCTTTGACTGCTGTAGATTACAGTGCTGATTCACTGTTCAAACCACAGTCCAGCCCTTGGAGGAAAACACTTTTTGACCCTGTATTTGCATCTTTGCTCTTGCCAAAAAGTATGCGCACTATCCAAGGAGAATTAGCTCCAGCACACATCACCACCACTAAGTTTATTTATGTGAAAGTACACATGACTTTTCCTTCCCCCCCACTCCCCCGCAATGTTTTCCCCCAGAATTTTCCCTGTGTTCCCGCTTTCCTTCCCCCAATGGCCACCATAAACACAAGTCCTAAAGTGCTGCCAGGAGACCTGAGGCTCAGCAAAGCATGGCCCACACAGCAAAGCCCCAAAATGACTCCTAGGCTTCATCCCACCATCCCTTGCCCCTGTGGCCCTAGCAAGCTGGTGACATAACAGCTGGAACATTCTCCAAATCTTCACTAATTATCCCCACAGACTTCAATGTCCTCCAGAACCATTTGGAGGATCTTCCTAATTACTAGCCAGACAATGGAGAGTGGAGTCGGGTCCCTGGGATCCTCCAGCCTGCCAGTCCCAGCCATGCATGTTCCTATTTGGCCTCTGGGGCTGACTGCTCCATATGGAGACCTCCACCCCACACTCCCCCGCTTCCATCTCCATCCCGCTCCCTCCCTGCCCCCATCACCACCACCCCCAGCATGTGGATTTTATGAATGAAACTTTCTGACAGTTATGGGGTTGGCAGAGGCCTATTCAGCAAGCTGGGGAATGTGTGAACATCAGGCTTCATTAGAGACTTCTCCCAGTCAGCTGATAGCTCATTAACTTAAAGTGGCCTCTTGTTTTAAAACCTCAGAGACCAGGAGGTGGGGTGTAGAGAAGGGGGGGATGGTTCTTATTGTTCTTCTTGCCTCTCTCCCCCCCTGCCCCCTGTGAGATTAGGCGCCCTTGGAGGGGAGAGAGAGAGGCTAAAACAACTTTAATTAGTTATTTTCAAAGATTTTCTCCCCCTTTCTTCCTTTTTTTGTGTGTGTGGAGCAGGGGGGGTCTCTCAGCTGGGTTTTTCTGCATGGAGGAGCTCACGTCATTATGCTTAAATCCAGCTCCTCCATCCTTTGTCTGCTGGCCAACAATAGAAGAGGGCTTGTAAAAAGCTCCTTCCAAAACTCCTGGAGACTGTCTGAAAAGGAAGATGGTGTGAGGACTCCTCTCCTTCCTCCCCTTGGGCACAAAAGTGACAGTCTGGTGCCTGTGCCAACAGCTTTCCTGTGTCAGAGGCTTAGTACTGGGGTAAGTAGGGCAAAGAGTAAGAGTGCTGATTCCTAAACTGCTGCTGTGTCAGATGAAAAGTGGAGCCCAGACTCACATCACAAAGTGTCTGGTAACTGTTCTCCGTATGGATTTAAGGTCAGGCTGGAGCTCCGGACACCGAGGTCAGTCTTAGGACTTTATCCCAAGTCCTGATCCTCTGTCCTTTAAAGAGATCATAAAATAAGAGCAGCAATAGGACAAACCCTTCTTCATGATCCCACTTCAGAAGAACCTGAAATAAACACCTAAATTACCATTACTGTTACCTATAAGGCTGTCCAAGGAAATTGGCTGAGACCAGCACATTTATTTCATATAGGCAACCAAATTACAAACCACACCATCTTTCAGCAACTCAGGCTAAATGGCATTTAGCAAAATCGAGAAGATGCTATCCCCTCAGCTGTGGTAGAAGGAGCAACAGAAAAAAAAGAAAAAAAAGAAAAAAGAAAAACGTGTTTGTACTTTGTTAGCACCAAAGCCCAGAACACTACCCTAGTGCAGACGCTGCTACAGTGCCAACCTCCAGGTTCTCTTATAGCTCTTCTTTCAGTACCACAAAGAAACATTTCTTTTCATAAATTCTCTTCAGGCCCATACCAAAAAGAGATGTGCCTCCAAAAAGGATACCAGTTGAAGTTACAGTGAGTAGATGAGTTCATGAATGAGGCAGAAAAATCAATCATTAGTTGTTCTAACGTAGAACAGGATGGTTCTATACTCTGTAAAACACATTTAACACCACTTTCTTTGCCTCTTTAAATTAGGAGTTCCCAAGCATTTGGGCTAATAGACTGATAGCTCTCAAACTTTATTCTTACATTCCAGCACAGGCACAAGAACTAATGAACTGCAGAACGTTGCAGTCCAAGGGGATACCAAGGAGTAGGCGCAGACTGCCTACAATGGCTTCATGAATCAGATTCAAAACCAACAGTTTGGACTACAGGCTTTTCAGGGTAAAGACTTCTACTGCTGTTTTAAGCACTCAGTACCCGATTTGGTCAACTGCTTTCACAAGTTCTCCCTTGCACCTACTACAAAAACAGGGCATAAACCTGTTCCCTTTCAAGTCAATGGCATTCACCTACTACCTTTCTGGAAACAGGGGACAGGATTTTGCCCCCATTTAGACACCTACAGGCCAAGCAGACCGGTTGGGAGTAATCTGTGCTGTGAACCTGTCAGTTCTCATAAGTGAAGTAAGACCGTCTGGCTCACTGCTTCATAGTCCTCCAAAGAGCTGTGCTGTGTACAGCAGTGCTGCTAAAGCAGCCGACTGGTGTCTCCAATTGGTGGTAAGAGGCACCATGCTACAAGACTTAAAGACTTTCCACTAAGACTATAAACCAGAGGTTCTTGCAACATTTTTGTTGCAAGACTTTACAAGACTGTTCTTTCTGGCAAGGGTTGTAAGGATGATGACTCACTCTCTGTTGTAACTTTTCTCTTCTAATTTTCCTGTCCTAATTTGCCCCCATGGTTTGTCAGGATTTTTTTTTTTTAAGTTAGACAGCTCCAACATCCCATCCTAGAAGCGACTGTATTTTGAAAGTAGTAAACATGATTCTTATGTACTAATCAGAGGCAGAATCATGTTCTATCATCAGTTGTCAAATAAACCTGGCATCTTTGAATTAAATAAACTCTGCAAGTATTACTTTTTATTGTGCTTTCATTAAAGCAAAGAAATTTCTTCCCTTGCTGACTGCAAGGATTTTAAAACATAGATTCATTTGTGTTGGTGAGAATTTCTAATTCTCTGCCCTCTGCATGAAAAAAATATACTACATTTTGTGATGAGTCACATCAGTTTTCATTTGCCATGAACTGGCAGGCCCAAACGTTTCCAGGCAAGACCACTCCTCAGATTTTGTTCCATCACTCTTGAGTTTGAACAAAGCCTTCAGCTCTTTGCTGCAGTTACTACCAGAAACAGCTGTACTCATCAAAAGATTGTTTCCTCCCCTCCCCCGTAAACTTAAGGATTACTTGCAGGACCAGTTACCCGTTGAACAAAGTCAAATTTGTAATAAGAGGAAAGCAAAGATAGTAGTACTATAAATGTAGACAGAAAGGCAAGCGCTACCATACTACGTTTTATTTATCCCTCAGTGACACAGAAGAATACCAACGTCACAACACACTAAGTACTACACATATGCAGTTAAAAGATAAACAAAAGAGATGTTTGAATATCAGTAGGTTTCCAGCCTTTGGATCTAAACCCACGCAGCCTGCACAAAAAAGCCTAACTGAGACAAGAGCAGCTCATCAACCCAGTCTGTGTCTCACTGACCAGCAAGGGACACTGCGTTGGGCAAGTCTACGTTAGACAAGACAGAGAAGAATGCAAGAAGGTATTGTTGTCTTCCTCGCTTTACATTTGGGTAATGCAAAGACAGTGTATGTCTTCTCACGATCAAAATGCGTATTTGTAACCAAAACCAAAAGCTACATTGCCTGACTACCACCCCACAAGCTTAATTTAAATTAAAAAAAAAAATAAAATCTTGTAATAAAGAAAATGGGACAAGGTAGAAAAAAGCCTGTTATTTAGACCAGTGGATATATTGACAATATTTCAACCTACAAACTTTATCTACTCCATATCTTTAGAGCATGACTGCAACAAAATACTGTTTCACTGAAAAACTGCATTCATCACCTCTTTTGGAACATCTTCCATGGCAAAATGGAAGCTGGGCAGAATCCGCAAAGCCGTATGACAGCTCCTATGAGGCTAGCAGTTAGAAAAGACTGAGCAAAAGATGGGTCAGAGTATACCAACCAGTGGGCAGTAGAAGCTTTGTGCATAGCAGTGGCATTCAAATAGGAATTGTCTGAAGACATACAGCACTGACATTTTAAACTTCTTCCCCAGCATGAAGGCTGCATCATAACATGATCCAAATTTAACCTCGATAGGCTCTACGCTGCCACAGCTGGGATGCTTCCAGTACCCAAGTAGCTAATGCAGGCTTTGCTGAATTGATTTATTTCTTGGCACCAGTTAGAAGCCCATAGCACCTTCTACTTCTCAGTCTAGTGCACAATTCCTGCCATTCAGAGGCATAAGTCGTTATATTACTGTAGTATTGAGAGACTTTAGCCAAGATGAGGACCATCTCCCTTGCTGGATGCGCACATAGGAAGAGACACTTCTTACTCAAGAAGTTTGTGATAGGAGTGGACTAAACAGGAAAAGTCTAGACAAACAAATAGATGAAATGACTTGCTGAGGTCACTGGACAAGACAATGTTATATCTAGGATGGGGCTTAATTGCCTGGTGCTTCTGCTTCCATATTAAGGTGCCTCCTGGAACGGAGCAGCTTGGCGCACACAAACTACTCACTCCCTTGAAGACCTTTTCCCTAGTAATGGATCCACATGACAGGACAGTGTGGCACAATCATTCCCTCCATGCATGTGGCACAGACTCCAGGATTAGCACATGATAACCACTGCAGCATCACAGGCTTTGTATTATTGCTGTGCTATGCTACATAAGAAATTCACTTCGGTACTAGTAGCTTCCTTAACGTGTGCTCAGTAAAAAGACACTAAAAATCTCCTACCAGTATCTCCCAGGGCACTAGACTTCTCTTCACTATGAGCACTTTATTTCCCCCCCCACCCCAAGCACTTTTCTATTTCAAATCCCCAGTCACAGGATAAGAAGAAGGGAAGGCAAACTTAACAGCTGAACCAACATGAGTGCTCTTGTACGAGCTATTAACTGCCCTGACACTTGCTAAGGCTACAAGTATTTGATTTTAGTTCTCTGCTTTCACTGGGGCTCTTAAAGTGCCCCAGCAGGTACTGGTCTTAGGTTTACAGATACTTCCCACTCATCTAACTAGGAATTTTGGGACACTGAGTATCCCAGCTGCCTTTTTTGTTTTATACCAAGATGTAACACACTCTCTTCCTTTTTTCCCCTCCCCTCTCGTTCAGTGATGCCCAAAAAGCAAGCATGGTACCAATCAGCATGATTCCTTCTATATCAGACAGCGCAATGCATTCATCTCCTCTGGAGATGAAAAGTATGTCTCATCCCAAAACAGGCTGGAGGAGGAGGATGCTCTGTCCAGTGGAGCATCTCCTGGCTGGTGGGAAGCGACTACATGAGGATGAACTTTTGACTTCAACCCCTGCCAGGTCTGAAGAACTTGAAACTTCTTTGTCTGTCTCCTTGTAAAACAATCCCTTTTTACTGTGATGTCTGTGTGAAGGTGGCAACTAAGGCTCAGCCTTCTGTCATGGCCCATATCATTCCAGATTTAGCCTGACATCATCAAAGCTCATGCTGAACTGCCAACTTCTCTCCTTGTTTTCATCAATTTGATGCTTTTTTTTCTAAACGTATCCATATGTCACAACTCTGACGGCATGCCTTTCCTAGCTGTCTTTTCCTCCTCCACTGTCACTATTTCATTTATGTATACAAAGATTCCTAGATCAAATACAGATCACTCAACATCCTGACATTCTCAAGAGCTGGCTGTGAACTCTGATTATCACAGAAAATTTTTCCTAAAACAAGTATCAAACAGAGTCTACTTTCTCTTCTCAGTGAGACCTCAGCCAGCATAATCCTGACATGTGGAACTTCCACATGCTCAGCCACTGGATAATACTGTGGCATAAGGAGACGGTGAGTCATCGCTTAGAGCTGCAAGTTTCTGCAGGTGTGCTGAGCTGGCAGGGGAAGTTGAAGTCATAGCTAAGAGAACGGTACGTTACCGAAAGTTATACTTAATTGTGATAGAAGGCAATGGCAAAGGATTACAAAACACGGCATAGTAGTAAAATGCAAGGAAATATGTCCTCACTCCCCAAAAAGTGATTTAGGAGAGCTCAGAACATTTCAGAGGACACAACACCCCAACAGCACAGCCTTTCAAGTACAGAACTGGTGGCAACTGCACAATCAATATCCAACCACAGTTGTTTAATTAAACACTTGCCTGTATCCCGTCAGCTAATACCAAGATAGAGTGGAATGCTTTTTATTTTAGCCCAGTTCAGGCAGGTACTCACACATTGGTTAGTTATGAAATTCTACTAGCAAGAGGAAAAAATACCGGTAACAAGTCTGTCACCAAAGACAGGATAAGAAAATAAAGGCTGCCATGAGGGGGCACTGAAAGAAGGCACTAGCACTGCAACTAGGGAAAGAGTAGGGAGAGGATTCTTACATAAATATCATTATGAGGGATCAGGAAGAAAAGGCCATGTACTTGGTGCCTGCTCTGAAGGATGCAATGTCGTCAAGGAAGAAAGCAGAGAAGGAAAGAAAGAAATAAATCAATACGAAGTTCTTTCAGGAATGCAATGAACACAGGGGGTGCCTCTGTTTGGCGGCCCCAGGACACTTGCAGCCCTGGCTCGGATTGTGTGGATATGTTTTTGACTTGTCCCGGTCAGCAGATTAATGGCATTAACGAAGTTTCCATTAGCATCGGAGATTGGGGAGGAGGGTGAAGAGACAGAGGCGTCCAAGCGGAAAGCCACATGACTGCAGAATTGATAAGGCTAAAGATGAAACGGAGCTTCATTGGCAGGAGAGAGGCCAGGAAATGCCACTACAAATTAGCCCCAGGCCTCATTTCTTTTCCCTTCATTATCCAAACCCCTTCAGGAGAAGAATGGAGGAGGTTATGACCCTCTCCCAACACACACATACACAGATATTGAGTGAGTCTCTCTCAATGAACATAGACGTGGGTATATCTGTGTGCGTCTAAGGGTCTGTGTGTGTGGTATATTTGTGTCTAGGCAAATCTGTATTAATATATTAAGTAAAAAAATAATCTGTATTTGCATCAATATATGTCTACATATCTGTATATATGTAAGGGCATGTGTTCTCATATATACAATCTTTGCAGCTAAACCATGTAATTTTTTTCATATTGGTGAGCTTTTACTGAAAGCAATACTATTGAAAGCAAAGACCTTGCACAATTCAGTGAAAGTTCCAGCACCTGAACATGCTGTATGCATCCACAGTAACTTAGATATGATTTACAGAGTTACTGGGCATATGTAAGTTTCTACATATATGTTTTCCTGAAGACTTATCCTTGTACCTGCTTCTGAAGGTCTATGTAAAGGGCATTCTCCATGAGTACCTACACATTTCCACATGTATTTTTTTTCTTCCGTGTGCGTAACCTCTGTGTGTGCTTCTGTATTCCACCAATTACGTGGTTGCTTTTCTCTGTCCCAGCTGTGTCTCTTCCGTGCATGAGTGCCTTTTTCAGAAGTCTGCATACCTCAAATAGGTTCTGGTCTGCATACGTGCTCCTGTGTGTCTTTCTATTTGTGTATCTTTGAATATATCTGTATGGGAATACATGTGTCTGTATTTTTGAAGATTTTTCCGTAAATTACATGGGACTATTCTGTGTAAAACTGTGGCCAAGTTTTGCTGCCTGTCCCTACACATATCATTCTTGAGTATATATATAAAAAAAATACTATTTGTTGCTATTGACTAGTTATTGCACCTGAAAATTAATGAATACAGGTAAATACAACAGTGAATACCAAGAAGTATGTCATAAGAAACACACAAATTCCATTATACAGGTATGAGAACTAGCTAAGGAGAATGGACCAAAGGATGAGATCTGTTTAACTAGTCATTTATATCCAGCAAATTTAGGGAGAGGAAGATGATTTCCTGCATAGATTAAAGAATAACATTTCTCCAAGTCTAATGACGTCTATGTGTTGTTAGTAAGAAAGTTAAGTTCTCTTCAAAGAGACTGTTAGCCATAGGCTACTAACATGAGAGACAACTTTGCCTAGGGGTAAACAAGAAAACAACCTCCTTCTGCGTTCGGAAAACAAAAAGAGGAGACGAAAAAAAGCCAGGGAAGGATGTGTAAATGGAGCTTTGTGCAATGGTGCTCTGTTATGTGAGCTGTATGTGACAATAGCCCTGAAACCCTATGCGAGCAAACTCATAAAAGAGGTCACTGTCTCTTTAATTAAAGCTCCCTGGTTTGAGGTTAAAAACAAACCCAGTGTTTTATGACCAGGTGTGCGTGTGAAAGAGATGGGAACCCGATCCCCAGGCCCAGTGGCAGAGCAGCAGAGAGGAGATAAGGGAGGAAAGCTTTTTATTAAGGTGTCGCTTGAATGCTGCATCAGGCAAGGCAAACGCTAGGGAGGCAGGACACACAAGGCCCAGGGGACCAAGGCTGCAACAGGGCAGCACCAGGCAAGGGGAATGTTGAAAAGGCAGGACAAGTCCCCAGGACCAAGCCTTCCAAACCATCAGGAAGAGGAGAGGGGGATCTAGGAGTATCTGAAGAGGGAACAGGAAAAGCACCAAGAAGGTATGGGATGAATAGCAATCATTAACATCTCTACGACCTACAAAGGCAAAGATGACAGTGATCATGTGCTATCTCTCAGTTGGCATATAACAAGGGGGCAAGAGCAACTACAGAGCCCTTGTTGGTATGTTTTGAGAACGGCCAACCCTTCATAAAGCAGTCTGCAGGCAAGAGCCTCATGTTTGTGGAAACAATAGGGACTAAAGCGATCCTGGCATCTAATAAAATGCCAAACCAAGATAAGAAGTGGAGAGGTTGCACCTTCTTCCTGAGCCTTTCCTATCTGTGAGGTATATATTGCTCAAGACATTCATGCTCATGACACCATTACTGACAGCAAATCAGACTTGGAAACTGGGGCTTCCATTTGCTGTATAATCTAATCTTTAGATCTCACTTCTAAGGTATCTGTCACTATAATATTGAACTCTAATGAAGTGCCTATATCCCATGGGTCCATTTGGTTATGGGTCCTTTCTCTACAGAGCCTCCAGCTGTCAGTCCCCATCCCTAAAACTTACCGACAAGGAAGACATCAGTCAGTTCTCTCTTATACTGGCACCAAGAGCTACAAATGCTCAGCTTGAAACAGGAGACAATCCAGAACCAAGCCCCTAGGTTGCAGGCCACAGTCCCACTTGGGTAGAAACATAATGCAAGTCTTATATACCACTGTTTCTGGGCACTTTAAACCAAGTGTTTTGGAATTCAGATTTTGTGTCTCAACTTCAGCATTGCCGTGACCATCCCAAAAGTTGAAACGACACAGCTATGAGATCCTCAGACGACAGATTTGCTACAGTAATTAGTAAAAGAAAGCTGAACATGGAACAAAAAAACCCAAAAAACTAACTTGTGAACCTCCCATCTCATTACCCAGCTACATAAATAACAGCAACAAAACATGTTCTTGAAGTGGTGTATAATGAAAAATTAAAGGCTAACTTGGTGTTTTCTCTATTCAAATGCATACGGTTTTCTCTGAAATTGTTTTAATTTGTATTTTTCTTTAAGAAAATGTAGATAAAATTTTAGAAGATACAATCAGAAGACACTACAAGGTCAGCACATTTACTGCATTCAGTGAAAATATTAGAGATCTATGAATGGGAAAAGCAAAATGAAAAACACAGAAAAACAAAAAGGATAGAGGAGAGAGCTGACTACAACCACAGAGGCATATTTTACTCGCATTTATCAGTCTTCTGCTGTGGATTTTAAGTTTATTTCCGTACGAGGTTAAATATCCTATCTCCAAGCTATAGGCAGGGAAATTAAGGCACAGAGTGAAAGTTTAACTGCCACAGAATTGGGAACCAAACGAAAATCTTAGCTTTGTTTGAGAAAAAGAACAATTGATCACTCCAGCGAACTTCCAACAGTGCTTCCTCCATTTCTTGAGATTTTTTGCCACAGAAAGATGCCTCTTTTCAAATCATGCCAGTTACTAGCTTTGATTCTGAATAACTGGGTGAAATTCTGCAGCCTGTGGTATGCAGCAGGCCACAGCACACAGCTAATAGTCCTTCTGGGCTTGAAGACTATGAAAATTGAAGATTAACTTAATCCCTGGTGTAAACCCACTGCAGTCAATTGAATTTTGCCAGGAATGGGTTTAAACCAGTTACAGTAAACTGTTTGCTAATAGAGGACAGACAAGGCCCTGTACTACAATTCTGTCATTTTTATTCCCTTGTAATGCACACAATTCTCCCACATAATATTTCCACAGTCATGACTGCCCATCTTCTTTTTACACCCGCTGTTAAGTCTGACTTCTAGTTTCCAAAGTAGTGGTCAAATTCATTGGTGGTGTAACTCTCTTACCATCAGTAAAGTTAGACTACAACTGAATTTATCCCTTCGCAGTTTCACAATCTGTCTTTATTCAACAGTCTGTACGTAACAGTCCAAGCTGACAAGAATTCTGTATATGAAACAGTTCAGAAATAAGAACACAGAAAATGTAGAACAAAGATTTGTTTGTCTAAGATGGAATGATTGAGCAAGCACTTAAAATGCAGATTTACATTGACTGCAAATTTCTTTCAGAATTGTCTATTTCAGCTTAGACAAATTGGTTTTCTGAAAATCTAAATCATTCAGTTTGATATTCTGAATATGAAATGTATACCCCTTTAAACTCAAATCTGTAACGTTTTCTTAAAATTTAGTTCAATTTACTTTTTTTTTTTTTAAAAAGAAACAACCATGCTAAATGTAAACATTTCAGGCCTAAGAAAAAAATGCTTCTTTTAAACTAAAAGAATTGTCCTCCTGCTTGCTCCATATACTCCACTTTTTATGGTGCTGCAAGCAAACCAACAGATGAGTTATTGGAAATATCCTACTTAAACATCCAATAATCCACCTGCTTTTCCTTGGGCTGAATTTTCTAAGCTTTGCTCACTCCTACCCTGCTGCCCCAGACACCGAAGCAAAGCGAGCAGAGCCTGTGTACCGAGGAGTACCAGTTAACACAGATAACCACTTCCATTTACTTTGTGCTTGTGTAAATAGTCACATAAAACGTGGAACTTGGGACATATGTTTATAGTCTCCTGCTGAGCAGAAGCATTGCCAGCATCTGCTTTGTGACTGACATTGGGTCTCCTAAAACAAGATTTTAGTGGTGAGGGCAAGTTACTTCTTTGTTGGCTTTGGGGTCTGTTTGGTTTTTTGCGCGTCTTCCAGCTTTGCTTCTTGACTCTTACACCTTCCCTCTCAGGTTTGAGGAAAAGATTGCCTGCTGTCAGTAAAACATATTAACTTATACAAAATTTCTGTGGTTTTCTTGTTTTAGAAAAAAAATGCATCTTGATGGCACAATTATGAGCAGATTGTCAGCCATACCTCCCTGACCTCAGTGCAGCTATGCTGATTGACACCAACAGATTATCAAACTCTTTGAAAAAACTAGCTACAAGTCTTAATTTTTTCCCCCTACATTACTAAAGTGATTAAAGCAGTAATATAGGTTGCAAAAGACCTAGCTACAAAAAATGTGGCTTCCCTGTACCTTTTTTGACAGGAACTATAGCTACTTCAATATTTTCACATTTTTCAGGCTTAAAATGTAGATTCAGCACAACAAAACTTTCTTCAGAGAGCAAGCACTTTTGACAAACTACACTAGTTAAAACATTTCACCAAAAAAATTTAAATTTGTATGAAAAATTTCAGTTTTCATATTCAAAATTACTCCCAGTACTAAGCTTTTTTTAAAAAGCTCTTCGTTTCCATTTGACAGTTTAAGATCATCAAAATCTTAAATTTTCTCCACAGACCTAAACCAACGCTTGAGGTTTTCTCTCACTGTAGTTCATGAAAAGTGCTCACAATTTTAATTTCTCATCCTTGCTCAAGAGGGAACAATTTCTCAGAACTTAGAGTTTTTCCATACAACAAGAAAAGTGTTTCCCATCCAGATTTACCATAATTTCATTGTACTGCTCCACAGATATCATTATTGTCTTTGTGCCTCAGCTCTTTACCTGCAGAACTGGAATAATAACACTGCCCTCACTTACCAAGTCCCTGAAACCCAGAAAAGTTTCTTGAGGTATTTAGATATTATAGGCTTGGAGGCATGGAACTACTGTAAAGTTGTCCCCAAAATTATAGTTAGCCAATCTTTAGCATTTAGGGATTAAAAAAAAAGTGTACAAATTAACTAATTAAATCATAGGGACCCAATAGTGTAATAGACTACAAGTAAATTGGATACCAGAGACTGACTGAAATGTCAAAAGCATCTTGACTACCATAGTCACACAGTCTTAACTTTTTCTTTCTTCCCTCTAGCATTATCCTGATTTGAAGAAGTCTTGCTTAGGTAGGCTTTGCTTAAGGCTCCAAGAAGGGAAGACATATCTTTGGGATTCAAGGTATCTATATGAGACTGTGCAACATAAATTCAGTTCCAAATTCAGCTATGGTTCTGACAGTAAACAAATCATTTGCTTTGTTCCTCAAGTTCCCTCACTTATCTCATTTATTTATTTATTTATTTAACAGCCATACCCAATCATTTTCAATTCTTATGAAGATCTTGTCCTGTGCTTCTTGAATCCAATACTGTGTTCTTATGGGTCATTCTAGATGCTCCCATGAAGTAAATCAGATGCACATACACAGCTTCCCAAATCAGAAAGAGCTATAAACTGGGGGGGGGGGGGGGGGGATGGACAAAAGGAACAGAAAAAGAGCAGAAACCGTGGTAAAGCATAATACGAAAAGAGAGGAAGAGAACGAAGAACAGGCTGAATGTGAGTCTCATATAAGAGCAAAAAAGCTTAGGTGTCCTACAAAATACCCCTAATTAAGCAGAGGTCTTGGATAACTCCAGTTTGAGAATTATTTTCATGCAAAGATTCCCTCTCTTTGTATTGGAAACTCTGTTCATATCTATGCACTGTGGGATAAGATGGTTAAGATTTTTTTTCTAGTAGTGCTTTCATATAGTTCACCAAACAATTTGTGGAAGTGCCCAGACAAAACAGCAGTGAAATATCCTTCTAACTGAGGACAGCGACATAATTAGAAAGACCCCTGCAGATAAACAGCGATACACCAGTATGGATATGTTTTGGTGTTCTGCTATTTTTCCTACTCTGAAAAAGATTAAGATAAGAGGAAGAAGAGAAGCTGCATAAGAAATTAACAATCTTTTACATACAGTTATGTAAAAATAAAACTCTACTGGTTGGGAATCTCCCACACCAAGGGAGATTCAGTGTAAGAATACCTCCAGGGAACTCCACATACTCTAGAGAGGATAGCTAGAATGCAAGACTGGCTGCATTTACTCTGAGGGATCCCTGCTGCAATGTCCCCCAGGCTCCCTATCCTCCTGTCAGCCAGCTCAGGGATCCAGCTGGTGTGTCCCACAGCTCCCTCCCTGTTGGCGTGCCTACCTGCCTCCCCAGAGAAACTATGGGAACTGGCCTCCCTCCCTTCCCGTATGGGACAAAGGCACAAATGAGACACACTTGGACTCTGAAGCTTTTCTAGGTTCTCCAGCTTGCACATATCCGTAGCAACCAAAAGCAAGATGCAACAGAGTGGCAGAGACATTTGTGGGAGATGCCACAAAAGAAACCAACTTAAATAGCTCACAAAAAAACCCCCACCAAAATATCTGCACCACTTTGCTCCTAGAAAGGAAAGTGCTTGTTAACTTCGGCCACTGACTATTCAGTTCCACCAAGCTCCCTTCTTTGCTGTTTTTTCCCCTACAAAATAAAGTTAATATAGTCCCCACAAACTCTTCTTCTAAAACCCTGACACACCATGTCTTTCTTCCACAAACCTTTTACCCTAAATTTTTTACCTAGAAATGGGATTACAAAAGTTCCCTTCTACATTTTGCCCAATAAAATGAAATAAGATTAAAATAAAAGCAGGGGCAGCACTATGAAATGATAGGCATTCACCTACTCTGTGCTACAGCTAGTACACAACACAGATACCCTGAAACTCTTCAGAGCTAGATCAAGACCTGGAGAAGTCACTGCAGAGATGATCCCGTACTGTTTCCCTGCAAGGGAAAGAATGGCTGATCTAATATTCCCTTTTACATTTTTCATTCCCCACTGCTTGCCTCATCCCATTTTTCTTCTGTTCTTTAAATTATTTGATTTCACAAACTCTGTATGAAACAGAGTGAGGCAACCACAAATAGAATTTAAAGGTAACGTTGCCTGAGATTTCAAGAGAGCCAGGCTTTCACTCCCAGTGTCCACCACTGGCTGTTTCACAGTACTTGTACTTCGAAGCACAGAGTAGAGGCTAACAGTTTTTACCCATGCTAATTAATACAAGTCCTAACAAGCCAGCTCTCTTCGTAACCCAGTCACCCTCTTCCTCTGTTCCTACATCTTTCTGATGCAAAAAAACCCGTGGGTTTTGCTCATTCCTCCCCATGTTTTTCTCTGCTTCTGTTTACCCTCTCCCCCATTTCCATTCCAAAAGTTCTCAGTTAAAAGCATTGCCTGAAGCAAGATCACATCTCCAATAAGAGAGGCAACTTCATTACGGTTTAACATAAAAAGATCAGCTGATATCGATCCATAATTTGGACAAGTGCCATGCTATTGACAGGAAGACAAAATAAGTTAGAATGGTCATGTTTCAAAAATTCTGTATGTACACTCAATCACTAGAACAGAAATTGCAGCCGGGTATATAATAACACAGCCGTGTTCTCTATTTCCCCTGTAGATCAATGCTAATATGAGGAGGGCCACAGAAGATGGATGTTGCCGACAGAAAACCTTGAAATTCCAGGTTAGGACTTGGGTGGCTTCATGGATAAAAGAGTGTGTGTGCAATGACAGTGTAATTTAAATACGAAAGACCAAACTCCTTCCTTAATACCTGAGAATGCTCTACTTCAAAGTAGTCACTTCTGCATTTAAATCCCAGTTAGGGAAAACAGAAGCTGACCCAACATCCTGCCTTAGATAAGTACACAGGCTTTAGTTCACACACCTAAGGGACTCCAGATGGATTACTTTGTGGGGTTAGACAACCACAGGACAATACACATCCACATACTCAAGAGATAAACAGAAAAACACAAATGAGCTTCCTATAAATTACTGAACAATCACTCTGCTAGAAGGCAATTTTTCTGGAAGGCAGGTGGTGGCAGGAGAGACAGAATATTTCTGTTACTTTTTACTAGAAACCATTTTGCCAGGCTACTGAAGTGCCAGAAAATTTCTAGCCCATGCTGGTTATGTTTCACTAGTAAGGTTTATGACCCCCACGTAAAAGATGTTTAAACTAGTCAGCAAGGAGCAAATACAGGAATGTCAGCACGAAAAATACAATCCTCTACCATTTGAGCTAACTCAAACAGATATTTATTCTTTGTACAGACCAATTGGTACAGAGAATAAAACAGCCAGACAAGGCATTATACTTGTACTTTGCCAAGAGCAATTCTTTTCGAGTACTTTTTAAGGTCAAATTCCCCACACATCCTTCTATCATAACAAGGTTGGATCCAATCACAGTTCACATTAGAGGGCTGCACAAGACTAGAGGCCACCAAAGCAATGCTAGTGTCCCCAGGAACTTAGCACTCAAAAAAACTCAGCTGCGAGACATGTACCTCTACCATTCCTGCCTAAAAAACTCCTGTAGCTAATAACAGCAATGATCTTATTTTCTCTATAAGTCTGCTATTTGAGACCAACATAACTCACTTAGCAATGCGTTGCACACTATTCCTGATTATGTCGGAATACCAAGTAATTGAAGGGAAATAAAACGCATCAATGACTAGGATTTTTACCAGGATTTATCCTTTCCCGTTTCCTCCAGATTGACATGTATTCATCTTCAAGGCTAAGGACTACGAGCCACACAGTTAATTCAAAACTCCTATGTTGCATTGGTAAATCCTGCTATGTAAAAGGAGATATATATATATTTATATATATACACCTTCTCTGCTTTCACTACCCATATTCAGGAAGCTTCCTCAGTACTTTGAAGCAACACGTTCATGTTACTAACATTACTTTGTATGAGCAGAGAGTATTTTTTAAAAGATGTATAGTCTGGGTCACTCACCGAAAGTATTCACTTTCAAATTGTTCAGTAAGGCAGACTCACTTCCCGGAAAAGATGCTGCCCCATCAAAACTTCAGTTCACATTTCAGCCTTGATCTAAATCCAAACTCTACAACTAGCCTTTATCTTGACAACAAGCCAAACCTTTCTTCAGATACTCCTACATTTTCTGAGCTGCACAAAACCCGTGCTGAGGTTTGTGACTCATGCCCATTATTAGTTTAGTCAGATTATAGACGGTTTTGATGTTTGGTTCTCAGTACAATGCTGCAATGTTTAGGACACATATGGGAATGGTGAAGGAGGGGATTGTTAACCGCATCTCTATTGATCACAGACTTTATAGACCTACCTGCAGAGGAACCGTACCAGCAGAAACGCTGTAAGAGCCACAGGTCTTGAGATCATCCTTAAACTCTCATGAAATCCCATACACTGAGCTATAACTGCCCTTTCACCCTGCTCTTGCTGCTTCCTTCTGAGCCCATCTGGCTAATAGGTCAGAAGGGAGGACACCTGTGCACAAAGCCATTGAAGCTGGGAGATTATTTGCTAACTCGGGAGGTTTAGTTCCCATCTGAAGCACCTGCGGTCGGCCCTGACTCACACGGGGACTGAATCCACTACCGGTGGCCCCTGATTCACCTTTTCGCTGTTTGTTCTGTTAGCGTCATTGGAGGGGTATGCAGGGAGCACGGCCTGTCCCCCCCCCGACACGGGGTTCCCCGGAGGCGAAGGCTCCCAGCCTCCTCCCGCGGGATGCCGCGGAGCTCCTACCGCGGCCTCCGAGCGGCATCTAGCGCCCAGCCGCGGCACGGCCCTTCCTCGGCATCCTCGGCGCTTCCCCTGCTCCGCCGCCACCCCCGCACAGGCCACTCCACCTGCTGCCCAAAAACCTGGGCCGAGGACTCAGTCTTGGGCAACAAGCAAAATAACCGGGCTACCTCAAGGAAATGAGCACGCTTGTCTCATAAGCTGCAGGATTAATTGATTGCACGGGAAGCAATCAGTAGTACAGTAAAATAAAAAGGGAGTAAACTTACTCTTCTGGTTAATCAGACTGCGCTGTATGAAGAGGATAATTTCTATACAGCCCAAAGTTCTATTTAACAACATTCACCCCCCACTGTACGCTTGTTACAGTTGGTTTTATTAACATGTACCTACGGAAACCTGATTGAAATTACGAAGCATTTCTTCAAAGGCCATGCCTGTTCTCAGATACTGCAACCTGTTCACTGCTGCTCAGAACAAATTTGTGTCCTAATCCTGATTTTCCAAACTCATTTTTCCTCTTCTTTTATGTGCCAGTCAGATCTAAAAAGCAGAACCCTCCAAGAGCAGGGCATGAAAAAAAAGACAAGGAACTGGATGTACATCCAGGGAGCATTTTCCAGATACCAGAAATAACAGCCATCAGAATCCAAAAGACAAAAATTGCCTGGAGCTCCTAAGGGAACTCCTGAAGGCAGCATCCTTTTTTGGGTTTATTACTATTTTTTTTATTACATGATTTACTCAAATATAATTTTATGGTGTGTAATTTAATCAGAAAGCTCTGCAGGCAGGTACATTATCCCAGCTGAGTATGTTTCCTCTTTTCAGTCTGCCTGAGATGAAGTGGTTGGATATGTTAAAGAAAAGCTGCATAATTATATAAGAAATGTGTAGCTTTTTAATACACTTTTCAGTAGCAGATCTCCAAGTGTTTTAAGAAAAAAAGGTCAAATGTTGCTTGCCTTACTTTGTCCATCTGTGAAATGATGATAATACCCAAAGACAGGGGCAGGTGAGGATCAGAGTTTGACTGTCCTGAGTTCTTTCCAAGTACAGAAATAGTTAGTTAGGTTTTCCGCATTATGTCCAAACAAAAGAAATATGTCCAAACAAAAGAAATACACCTGAACAAAAGAAATTAGAGATAGCAGTAAGACAGAGTGCTTAAGTCATGTTCTGATCCTCTCCATATTTTAGTTCTGCCAACTGCAAAAGTCAGGCATTTATTATGTAAATTCAGAGACATGTTCAAATATAGCTAAATATGTAGCATAATTTTCCAGTTCTTAAAATTCCTCTAAATTACGGGAAGCCTTCACACTTGAATTCTGGCTGAGTTAGCTGCTACAAAAAATAGAAGACAAAATAACTTTCACATATGAATGCAACAGATGAACAGATCCTGTCAATATTTTATCTATCATATGCATAACAAACTAACAAGCTTCCAATAAATTAAAGTTAAAACAGTTTGGCCTTGGCCTGGTAAACGATCCAATATCTACATTGGCACATGGCAGAGAAGAAATATTGTAGGGTCATAAAGTTCTTCTTGGCAGTAGGGCCTGCATTCACAGGTAAAAGGCAAGAAATCACAACAGTCTTGATGCTGCAAACATCAGTTGCTTCTGAACAACACAACATCCATTGGTATCAGGCTGTTGTCCAAGGCTAGAAACAGTCCTGAGAAAGCTCTGTATCACACTTGACAAAAAATAAAAAAAGAATGTGTGTTGTGAGAGTCATATGCAATGACTAAGACCCAGCCTATTAATGAGCTCAAACTAGCTACACCTACAAGAAGCTCAGAAAAGCTGTCCAATGTAGAGCACATGGCATTTACAAGATCTGCACCCAAGTCACCATCTCCAAATACTTAGCAGTCTAAAAGCTCCTCCTAGCTGTGGGGTGGTCTGACATTGTCAGACGGGGCGTTCTTTTTGCTGTAACTACCACCAACTTTAGAATTACTTTTTCCACTGGCTTAAGTACATTGCCATCCTATATAAGAGCATCAAGGGCCTTTTGCAGAACAAAAGCTTCTTCAGGGCTGTTCAGTATCATCTTCTTACTGCTGGCCAAATTGAAGGAGCAGCTCCAGACGCCCTAGCCGCTTATAGACTAGCTTTGTGCAACACGTAATCACAGACTGAAAAAAACCTTTGTTCCACAATTATTTGTTTTTTCTGATCCTCAAAAGTGCTCCTAAGTAGCACACATCTAACTGTAGGATGAGTCAGGGAACACAAATTCCTTATTCCTTTTTCTGGATCTGACACAAACTTATACTGAGACTTTTGGAAATACATGTCATCTTTCTGTGCTCCAGCCTACTGTATATAAAATTATAAGACACAAATGTAAAGCACAGTGAGTACCCTGACAGAAAAATGACAGACCAATTATTCATTTACTTATTATTCATGTACTTTGCTATTTATTTTTAGATAAATTGCTCATTTCTCTGTCACCAAAAAAACCTCGTTTTTATACCTGTGAACACTAGAAAGCTAAATACATCACAATACAGGAATAAAACAGATTTCTTTGTCACAGACAGCCTCAGAATTGTCTGTTATTTGGCTGCAAGACCTTTGTAACTGTGATAAGATGTACATGTAACAGTAAATAAGAGGAGGCAATGAGTGACAAAAAGAACAAAGGAAATATTAGTGTAGAACTTTCCTGTTACCAAGGAAGAGTAAAGACAAAAAGGCTCTAATAAATCTAATCGTAACCCTGAGATGCAGATTAATTTACCTGTAAGACTCTGAAATGGTAACAGGAGTTTTCAGGAGCAGTGGCAAGAAACATCTTTGGGATTTCAAATTAAGCACATTTGTAATCAACTGCGAAAGAAATATGAGAGCATGGCAATAGCATTTTCAGGGTTTAATGACTTACGCTTTCAGTCGTCTGCCTTCTATAATACACCCAGCAGAGGGCTCCAGGACCCCGTTCTTGCTCGTTGTCCTGAAAAGCCGCAATCCTCCGAAGTTCCTGCAAAATTGGAATTGGAGAGTTGGAATTACGTTTGCTTGGAAAAGAAAATCTTTGGTTGGGAGCGGTCTGCGCTTTCAAAGGGGTGTACAGAAGTTGTTTAAATTTCTGTAAGGCTCTGAAATTGAACATTCATTGCTGCTTAAAAAAAAAAAAAGGCTGGGGGGATGACTACTTTCTTCTCAAAATCCTCTTATTCTAAATTGCAAAAATGTGTCTCTGTAGAGGACTGAAGATAAATCATAATTAAAATGCCGTTTGGTTTAGTAAGAATAAAAGCAGTGGACAAAAATTAAAGCTATGCACTGATATTGTAGGCTTAACAACAGGGAAAAGAAAATATTTTGAACAGTCTCAAGGACGCATATGAACGTGTGATAGGATTAACTAAAAAAATGAGAAATAAAGCCAGAATATCAAGAAACACATCCCAGTAATGAGCTCCTTTCTTCGGATTAAGGCCCATCACTGCAGCCTTTCAAAGCCAGAGTGGACAAAAACTGCAGGATACCCATTGAAGGGAACATGCCTGCATTAAGCAGGGGGCAAAACCAGGTGGAATGGATACTTTTTTGTTCTCTAATTTCAATTCAAATATAAAAATGAAGTATGTGTAACAGTTTGAGTTACTCATGTGCAAACATCATGCACCCACATATTAAAATGCCACAGAACAAACTTATTTCAAGTATATTATACAACAAGGAGTTAATAATAAGCTGGAGAAGGAACAATTTTCCTCTGGCTTGATTCAACACACTTGCATTATTCATCACGTTTGTGAAAGAATATGAATCCCATCAAATAATTAGATGGTGTGTTAACCTCCCTGGTTTGCAATAGCCTGTGACTGACAAGTAGAAGAATTGTTCTCTCCAAGAACAATTTCCTGCGCTGTCACTCCCTTCTGCCTGGACCCTTGGTGAAGGGTGAGTTTTGTGTGTTTGTATAGGGAATCCCTGTGGAGTTTTGTTGAGCTTTAGGTCAAAACCCTCTGAGTTTACCTTTAAATTGGGGAGCTATTAGATGCCATATTGGCATATCTATTACCAGTACTACAATACTAGTGATCTTCCATTAGTGTAAATGAAAAAACCACACACATACACACAAAAAGGAACCATCCTCTTACATCATTTTGGATTAGAGTAAGGTGGGAAGGTGAAATATCAAATTGCAGTAAAGTATGCTAAAAGAGGGAAGTCTAAGTAGTTATAGGAGAATTTTAGTGGCGTTTTAACTTAGATTTTCTCAGACGTCTGCTTTGAAGCCAGTGTAGTTTTCTCCTCCCTTCATTACCCCAGGATAGACTGCCCTGGTCATCAGACAGGTTCATGCTCAACTTCAAAGTATTTGTAGTAGAATAAAAACCAAACAGATGTCCTGTCTGATGTTGTTCTGAAACCCATGATTTACAAATCATAGGATTTTTAAGGATTTACAGATTGTCTGAACTGATTTCATCTGAGAACTCTCAGAATTTCTCATGGGCCTTTAGGTTTTCAAGGAAGCTACAAAGCAGACTGAGGCAAAACAAATAAATCCTTAAATTCTGCTGACAAATAGGGTTCTGTGAGCCACCTGTGGAAAAACCTGATAGAACCTCATACACTGTCATAACATAAATTAGTTTAGGAAGTTCTGGTCTAGTTCAGTCAAGAATTGAGGAGGGAAGTTAGGTCAGAAAAGGTAACTGCAATTGTTTCTCTTAGCTTTAAAGATTGTTAATTTCTAGGGGCTTTACATGTGCTGCCTCATTTTCTTCAAAAATTCCCATATCACTTCACTGTGATATAATCCAGTTTCCACTGTCTAGCCGCCCCAGAAGCAGCTGCATTTTCAGCATGTCCTTTGTATAGTGGGGTCACACAATTTGAAACACATCCTAGAAATTGGAGGCTTGTTGGGGGATTTTCAAACGATTTCCCAAACTATGGTAAAACCACAGATCGGAGGACAAATAATGCAGCATAGTTGATTAGTGTCAGTTAGTGTATGGGTAAGTGCAGCAAAACCCAGTCAAAAGCAGAATTCAAAGACAGTGAATACTCTGGCAATGGAGTATATTGATACAATGTCAAGGGAGGAATGTATATACATTTAAACGGAAATAAACAATGGGAACCGGCTCTGCTCTTAATGACATTGGAGCCAGTGTGAAGTGACATTCCCTACCCAGCTGGCATTACTCTGGATTTTTCCTGGTACCGCCAAAGGCAGAATCAGGCTCATTTGTTTGGTATTTAGCAACACATTACTGAGGAGCATGAGTTGGAGAATAACTATGCCTTGCTACTTTAGGATTTTTATGAAGAAGTACCTGGCATTACAGAATTACTTCTCCAAAAACTGCTCTAGGAAGCACCTACTGCTGTTGTCAGGACCAAGTAAATCGATGAGCAGCTCACCTGGCTGGGGAAGGGGACTGCAACCATCGAGGAGGGCAAAAGCTGCAGTCCCCGTCCCGCAGCACGGCTCTGCTGTGGCTTCTCTCAGAGCCTGAGGCCGCCCCAAGGCGCAGCCGTCCTCCACATCGCCGGAATAAGGGAATAAGCCGAAGAGGAAATGGCGGCAGGAGACTCTGCCTGCAGCTCCCAACTTTAGCAAAGGCGGCGGCTCGGGGAACGTCCCCCGAAGGGGGCTTCCGCCCCACAAGAGCTTCGGCTGAGGAGAGGCACCCCTTGGAGCAGGGCGGCCATGCCCAAACACTTGAAAACGTGCTATTTTCCTCGGGGAACACGTCTCCCGCGCTTGGCAGGGAGGGGAATGTCACTTGGACGTTACCAGGGTGACCCCGCAAAGCGCGGCCGTGTCCCCGGGCCTCACAAAGGCGCTTCTCCACCGCCTGGGCCCGGGCGCGCTCGTGGCTGCCACCCTGCGCCCGCTCTTCTTTCCTCTCTGCCTTCCCCCTCAGGCGCTGCCCCGCTCGCCTGGGGACCCCAGGCCGGATACTGGCAGGGGCACACCGGTGCTTGTGAGCCACGCCAGCTCCTGCGCGGCTCGCGGGGACGCCGGGCGCGGCGCTGAGGGGAAGCCGCTCGCCGGCTCCTGCCCACAACCAAGATGGCGGCGCAGGGAGCCGCTGTGCCCTCCCGCACCCGCCTCCGTGATTGAGCTTCCACCGCGCCGGGAGGGAACGAGGCAGCGGCGGGGGCGCGCGGGCGATCAGGTGACCCCTGGCCCCGAGGGGAGGGGGGGGGAGCGGAGGAACACCTGGGGCGGCGGGCCGGGACCCGAGGAGCGGCGGCGGCGGCCTCCTCTGGGGCACCGCTGCAAGGAGCCAGCCTGCAGCCCTCTGTGGCCGCCGCCGCGGCGAGCGCGGGAGCCGGAGAAACCCAGGCGTTTGGCTCAATCCCGGTGCCTGGCAGGTGCGGGGAGGAGGGATAGAACGTCTGCCGTGTCGGGGAGGGGGCAGAGGGAGCATGGCGGCGAGGGGGGTCGGTCTGAGTTTGCTTCGGGCACGCTGTGGACGAATTCTCTCGTCGCCCCCTGAGGCGATTCTTTGTCCGCTAGCGAGGGGGAGCGGGGACAGCGAGAGTAATTAACGGCCCAGAGTTGCTCAGCTCGTAGTTGGGCATCACCTCGAGGGAGGTGGTTCAGCCCCTCTGCTCCATTGTGGTGAGACCCCACCTGGAGCACTGCGTCCAGCTCTGGGACCCCCAACATCAGAAGGACACAGACCTGTTGGTCCAGAGGAGGACCATGAAGACGACCAGAGGGCTGGAGCACCTTTCCTATGAGAACAGGCTGGGAGAGTTGGGGCTGTTCAGCCTGGAGAAGGCTCCGGGTAGACCTTATAGCCCCTTCCAGTACTTAAAAGGGACCTACAGGAAAGATGGCGAGTGACTTTTTACAAGGGCACGTAGTGAGAGTACAAGGGGTAATGGCTTCAAACTGGAAGAGGGTAGATTACACATCAGGAGGAAAGTTTTCACTATGGGGTTGTTGAAGCACTGGAACAGGTTGCCCAGGGAAGTTGTTGATGCCCCATCCCAGGAGGTGTTGAAGGCCAGGCTGGATGGGGCTTTGACCAACCTGGTCTAATTGGAGGTGTCCCTGCCCAGGGCAGGGGATTGGAACTAGATGATCTTTAAAGTCCCTACCAGTCTAAACCATTCTGTGATTCTATGATTTTGATGTTATAGTTCTGAATCAATGGGATCTGGAGCATGGGGCTTGATGGAGCGCTGGCAGTGGGGATGTGCCACAAGGACACTGAAGCAGCAGCAGGGAAACCCAGTGCTCACTTTCTGGTCTGTCTTGTTAAAGCCACCAGAAACAAGTTCTTCACAGTGGCAATGAGGCCACCAGTGCCGCTGGAATTCGTCCGTGATGTTCAGAGACCACTGCGGGCCTTGCTACAGAAATTGTACGTGTTGAAAAACATCCCAACATGGCAGTGAATTGGAAGCTGACAAATACACTGTTCTGTCATCTAAGTTGATCTTCCACATAGTACATGTTATTCCAAAGGATAAAGATGTACCCTTTGCATTATGGGAAACAGTCACTAGTGACATAAAGCATAAAGACACTGATATACAGAGAATGATTCTGTTGTGCTGCAGCTAATTCAGCTTTCTTTTCTCATAAAGGACTCCCTCATTCATGGCTTGGGCTGAGCAGTCACAGGATGGACCCTCGACTCTTCTGCAGGCGCTGACGTGACTCGTGAACACTGGCCGTGAGCCGAGGTCCTCACACAGGCAATACGCCAGCTCAGGTAAGGGCCTCGTGCCAGCAGAGCACCACACAAATGCAGCCCTCCAGCGTAGATCTGGGAGGGAGGTGAGAGTCTGGCCATTGCCATTACTATCTTGTATTACTATAATTTAGTGGGACTAAGTTATTACCAAAAGCCTTATTTTAATGTTAGAGTATTAAAGCAGTTAATTGTGTTAACGTGCACAGTGACCTCAGCCTGCTTTCCCATAGCAACCACACCGTGAAAGTCCTTTCAGGGACTTCTTTAGCAAGCAAAAAAAAAATAGGAGCACTGAAATTACATCTGTAAGGTGTTGCTGAGCCTGGAAAGTTTTCTGTTAAGCTGGCAAAGTTTCAGGAGGTAAAGTAGTTCGGTGGAATATAGCCACAGCTCGCTCTCTGTCCTGCAGATACGGCTTTTGAGAGATTTCCTCTGAGGCTACACTGAGAGCTCCTTATATCCCAAGGATCCGCACTTCCCCAAGCACAGGCACACGCGGGCACAGACACACAGAGCTGCATGAGGTGTGCTCTGTGCTTTCTTATAAAAAGTTTTCAGAGAGAGCACAGTGAACCATCCCTGTCCCATTACTTACTCGCTTAAAAATAATTACTGAAACTTGAGCTAAAGGAATGTTCTCAAGGTGTTTTAGTGAGACCCTCAGCCAGATCAGATTTACCTAAACTTTCTCTAATCTGTTCTGAGAAACGTCCAAGGCATACAACACCCATCTCCTTCCACTTGCAGAAACCTCAGCTCATTGGTAGGCAAATTTATGATCTCATAAAAGTTGATATACGTCCAAATGGCAGTTCCTCTTAGCTCAGAAACATTTTCCTAAATTGCTCCCCTCAAGTCTGTCTTGTTAATATAAAGTCCAAGGCACAATCAATCATTCCCATCTCATCACATTGACCATTTGAGAATGATTACTGAAATTTGAGTTGAAAGAGCCTTTAGAAATGATCTATTTGTACTCAAACATTTCAGATTTTTTTTTTTTAAGGAAGACAGATTCATACGAATTGTGCAAAAAGAAGCCAACTTTTTTTTAATATAGCATACGTAGATATTTCAGACACCACAAGGATAATGGTACTTCTAGAGCGGTATTATTTCTGCAGCTATTTTAAAAAAAAAACCCTCCAAATTTGACATTAACATATTAGGAAGGAAAATGCAAGGGTGGTGGAGATTACCAGGTTCTCAAGACAGACAGTAGGGTGGCAAACTCTGTTGAGCTGCTGGCCAAACTATCTAGTACAGAAAATGAATAATTTTCGCATTCACATTTTTGAGAACTGACGCCACTTTTCTCTGCCTGAGGTAAGGAAATACATATGTCACATGATATTATGTGGATCAAGTAAGTACTCCTGATGTTTGAAACGAAGGCTGTCTTAATGAGATGACACACAGTGCTCCACTGCTCACTCTTTAATAAGAAACCCTGGTGTTTAAAGACTGTCTGAGAAGTGACAGGGATTTTCAAGGGGTAAAGGTGTCTTGTTCTGACAGTGCAAAACTGTGAGGCTCTAGCTGAGGGCAGAGCGATAGGAATACCATTTCTTGACCATATATCTTAAAAGATAGATTCTGTGCAACATGTTAAGCAGAGCCCACATTATAATGACAAGAAATACAGAAGGACGTTCATAGATGTGTTTGAATCAGCGAACAACTACTGAAGTGATCTTAAAATCCACATTGCAATTATGGCTGGAAGTATAAAATTATGGCAACACCTTTTCAGTAAAATTGAGCTCCTGGGAGAGTGGTTTCTCCTGCCTTTGGGTTTCAGATTGTTCTGTGCATTATAAGTCACTCCTCCACAAAACTGTGCACGTAGGATAAGCCCTTCTAGTAAATCTCCCCCTTAAGTATTGCAGGTGACCACTGGAAAAATGTTGTATTTGAAGGTAAAGTACATGAGGTGGTTTGGTGTCCTGAGTTATGTAATTACAATCTTGGCTGTGTGGGGAGGAACATGCAGCAACATCAGCTTGTTCCTTGAAGAATCTATTTTAAAATGTTTGTACAAAGGTTTTTAATCATCTCCCTCTATGCCAAGAAAATACCCACTGAATCTGAAAGGCCAGAGGACCTTCAGGACTTGTCTTCCACAAGCCTCATTTGGCCAAGACCATTATGCGCTACAGATCCCCCAGATCTTAAGTTTTGTAAGGACAGTCTCCTTAACTGGGGAATAAAATCTCTCCCGTGGCAGTAAGTGATCAAATGCAAGTGCATTTGTCTCTCTTGCTGCCTCTTGTTTTATAGGAGCAGAGGTGGATTCTTCAGGTGAAAGGGTGATGTCTGACCTTTGAAGAAATACTTGATCACTTAGCTGCTTTCTGTCCTTCAGTGTAAGACTATGCTGTTGTCATTCAAAGGGTTTCCTGTCTTCAAAGGCAGGCTAAAGGTGGCAGCTTGCCGTCTCTGTATGTAAACCTTAAATCCAAGTGTGCTGGTGGATGGATTTTTCTGAGATGCCAGAGATTTATACCATTTAACCGTTTATATCCAATGGTTAAAACTTGCTGCCTTCTTTCCACTCACAGACACAAGGGAATAGATTTTGTTCAGATACAGCATGGTAACTCCAGAGGAAAATACCTGAATATTCTCAAATGCTTCACAGCAACATTTCTTGTGGTTGTCAGAGGTCAGGGAATGGATTCAACACCAGTTTGTGGCTGGCAATAGCTATGATACTCCTGTTGCTGAATTAGTTTTCTGTATTTCTCTTGTCCCAGTCTGACAGTTGCCTGCAAGTGCCTTTGATTAAGGAGATGAGTGACTTTGCCTGTTCTATTGATCAGAATAAATTACGAGCAGCTAATTTATGGACCTCACAAAAGTGCCTTTGACATGGTGAATTGTGCTCTGTTGTTCAGGTAATCAGGTTGTCAGGAAATGTTATTGGTTACTATACAGTTATCTCTTATAGAACATGGGCCTGTTTCACGGAAATGGACAAAATCTTTTAGCCTTCCAGTTCCCAGGGTGTCATGAAGACTCTGAGGAAGAAAGAAATAAGTGTTGTAGTGACTGTAGTAAGAACATTTTGACTGCTATATGTTGATTTTTCATCCTTGATTTCTGTAAAAAAGAAAATTACTTTTCTTGTACTTGCAAATTCAGGGGGCTTGGTTGTAGCCAGCATTTGCAGATTCAGCTTAAAATGGGGGGGAAATGTGCTACTTAAGACAGTATTCTTGCCAACAGTGAGATTCAGAATCTTACCATTGGCTTTTTGATGTCTGAGAAGGGTAGAACAAAGCTCACCTTTTTTGCTGTGTGTGTTGCAAAGACGACAAAGATAGACCTGGTTCTGTCACACCACTAGAGAACACAAAAAATGCACAGAAACTACAAATGGGCAGCAGGAAGGTGTTTTTACACATGGTTGTTTTTACATCCAGTTTCCACACTTGCAGGCCATGACATCTGCAAAAGTGAGAAAAATGCAAGCAAAGGATCCTGGTGAGGCTGAAAAATAAAAGCAGCACAGGAGCTCAGGAGCTCTCTTTGGGTGTTTGCATGGAGAGCACCTACCTGAAAAACTATGGGCTGTTGTTTTCCTCTAATTCTGTGAAATGGGAATTTTCTAATTGAAATTACAGGAGACAAAGAATTTTTTTTAGTTTAAGACAGAAACAGCAACGAAATAATCCTTTCTGATGATGCATCCTCTGGCTGTTTCCGCACATGCGGTGTATGTTGGTCATATAGTGATATGGCATTTTTAACTTACTGTTCATTTCCTCAAGTGAGAGGCACACGTAAAGAAGGGTTTGTTTTATTTTTCAGTTACTGGATCTAGATCAGTGGGAGGGTTGATATTAATAGTAGCTGCAGGAAGGTTTAGTTGATTAGATGGCTTTTGCACTTAGCTTTCAACACAGTGAAAATTGGGGCAGTTCTTCTATATGAGTATGTCTCACTGTTTGTGTCCTGCTGCTGTGAGGTTCTTTCCATATTTGTCTCCCTACTGCCCTAAGGGAATGGCACCGACACAGGGATTCAGTAAGAGGTGGTCCTTCAGGTAGCAAAACCTGTTCAAAGCCCTGAAGAGTAGAAGAGCACAGACTGGGAATCTTTGATGGGGAATCACTGCAGGGAGGTGCAATGTGGGATGCCATATACCCAGCAGAGCACTTTTACGTAAGCCTGTGTCACAACTTTCTCCCTCGATATCGAGAGTTGAATCCCTAGAACCTCAATGTGGCCATAGCCAAAGGCAGATCCGTCTGGCTTGGGCATGCTCCCTGGGCCAGCCACAAGCAGAGGAGTGCATGTGTGCTCTTGGCACCTGCAGTGGTGGCCAAGTGCTGTGCAGAGCTTGCACGGGCCCCAGGGTTGGAGGTGGACCTGTCAACAGGCTGCTGGACTTTGGTTCTCTCTAGGTCCTGGAAGAGCAGTGCTGATTGCTGTGGGGTGGTTTTGTTCATATCCTGATAGCTCTGGAAGCTTCATCTCGGGAAATGCCAAACCTTTTTGATTCCCATGAGAATTGTCTCTCAGCAACCCACGTGACTGCTCCACAAGTTCTGTGGCAAACAGACCAGGTCAGGTCCTGGTGTGGTCGGAATGAGGGAGCTGCACTGGTGGGAGCATGATGACCTTTGGAAGCTCTCCGGCTGATGACCACATCAGTTTCTCTATACGCACAGCAAGTTTCCTTCCTCGGAAGAACTCTGTGCTTACACCAGGAGTTTGTCCACCCAGCAGCTTTGTAGACCCCAGGGGGAAGGAATGATTAAGGAATGGCTTTTCTCTACCCGATTCAGTCCAGGCCCAGTACTGATAGCTGAAGGAGGGCTGTGGGCAGCCCCCCTCTGCTATTGCTTCTGTAGGAGCTCTGTGATTCTTAGAACTCCCCTGAGTTTTGGGTTATCAAGCACCCCTTGTTGCAGCTGCATCAACTGCAGAATGGCTCATTTACCAAGGACAACAACGGGCTCCTGTTTGGGCAGGATTCCACTGGCAGTCCATGCCTGACCTGGAGACCTTTGATATTTTGGCTGGCAGACTAGTTGTCTGTGCCCTGCTTGGTATTTCCCTGTAAAATATGCTCTAGGTTGTCCGTTCTTTAGGAGACATTACCCTTCCTCCTACTCATTCCTGAGTCCAAGCATCACTGTGAATGCTCTTAGCTGGAAGGTCCACCCCTTTCTGCACTGAGCATGCAAATCCACTACCCACTGCTTCCTTGCCAGACGGCACAGTGTTACAGCTCAGGAGGTGTCTCTGAGGTCCTGCAGCTGGACACATCTGCATTTACAGCTTTGCTTCCTGGAGGGAACATTTTAAATGTACAGTACAGCTGCATACTGCCAGCATCAACACAAACAGGAGAGGCCCAAGATATTGGGCTGCTTTGGGCTCGTACTTCCAGTGGATCCTCATACTGCTGCATTTTGCGGATATCTTTGCCTGCTTTTACCCAGGGAGGACAAGACATATTGGAGAAGTTTGTGAATTGTTCTGATGGGAAGAGCACACTTGCCTATACCATGCCTACCTTTTAATCTTGTTGATATTTTGATCTACTTCATGCCTTTGAAATTACATGGAGTTTTCTTTTTCTCCCTCTTTTTTAGACAAAAAGGATTAGAAAGACATGGAGGTTGAAAGAATCATTCGAGACACACTGACACGCTTCATCCAGTCCCACATCCCTGCAGCAGACCTCAGGTATGTTGAGATAGGAAGATCCAGTATCATTGTTCTAGCTTGAACTTTGCATTAATTGTCCCTCTACACATTATACTGAACTCTAGCTTTCCTGTACTTTGTGTTGCTTTTCCTTAAGTTAGATCCAGGATGCAGATAATTTCCACAGGCTCTGATGGGAATGCGTGAACAACTATCGTTTAACATTATAATCTAGCAATGTCATTTCTTTGATGACCAAGATGATTAATTTCCTGTCCAGTAATACACATTAGAATATGGGATTCCCTTCATTCCACAGTGCTCCCAAAGGGCTTTCTGAGCAGCATAATGCTATGTCAGGGCTCTCCCTATTTTGAACTGTGCCTGCGTGCAAAGATAAAGCCACCTTGAGGCTGGAGCATAGCAGCTGGTTTTGCAGCCGGTGGCAGCAGTGATACAAGTGTGGAGAACAACAAGCAGAGAACACTGCATCCCATAGAAATTGCAACTTGACAGAATAAGATGACCACACCTGAAACACCAGTCAGCATGGAAAAGTCAGGGTTTGAGCACTTGGAATGTTTTGGTTAGCTCAGCTGAAGCAGCTACAGGAGCACAGCCTCTTCTGGGCACACGCTGGGGCTTTCACTCAGTGCTGCCCAGGAAGCAAGACGGCATGCAGTATTTTATCTGTAAATGCTTCCCACTCAGCTGCTGACCACCTGCTACCTGGCTTTACTGGTGGCACCTACCCATAAGATACAGTCCACATAGGTCCTTCTGCTGCTTTATTAGAAAGACACAATGTTAGAGGGAATGGGAATGGAGAGAAAGAGAGATAAAAAACAGGCCTGTTGACCCTGCTGCCGTGTCCTGTGTTCTCTCTGTCTCCAGTGGGATGGATGATGTTTTCTTCTCTTATATCACGAGTGTCCTAGAAGAGCTGGGCTCACCAGAGTCCTCCGAGGAGACTTTTGACATGGACACCTTTGTGGAAATGATGGAGGCATATATCCCTGGTTTTGCAGAAATCCACAGGTATGTGAATGTTACTGCTTTGTATGTGTATGCCATGCACCGGCACCCTGGACCCAAGCCCCTCAGTACCATAAAGTCTTTTTTTTTGTACCCAGTTGAAGATGTATTAGTACCAAATCCGTGACATTATGATTAAGTCAGTCTTTGCCTGAATAGTAATCCCGGTATAGTTTGCAAGTAGGTCCTTGACCATCTGAAATACCAGTTTATTTTATTGGGCTTCCCATCGAACCTTGTCTTTCTATGAAGAGGTAGGCAAGAAGGATAGGCTACTGCTTTTACTCCTCACACTAATGATACAGCTTCTGTCTCTTGCAGTGAAGATGTTTGTGAAATGATGTTCTCCCTCTCAGAAAGGCTTGGTGAAGCTCGCAACAAAGGTGAGTTACACAAACAATTTCAGCACAAGAATGTATATTCTGCACATTTTCAGTCTTAGTGTTTTAAGTTGAGCAATGTCACAGGATAAAATACAATCTTGTTTGCCACAGTTAGGATCTCATAAGGTAGCCTGAATTGATTGACTTATATTTTTTTTTAAAGTTCAGTCAGGTTTCTGATATCAGCACACAGGAGTTTGAGTCATATAGAATATTGTCCAAGACATACTGGTGTGAAAAAGTCTATCAGATCTCCAAAGACTTCTGTTGAAATCAAATCCATAGGAATAAGGAAGAAATAGCGGACACAGGGCTGCTTGTTGAAATTCTACTGTAGGTTAATTCTGAAAGTGAGGATTTCTGCCTGCCTCTAATAGCCATCTGCCTAGGCAACACTACCACTGGGCAGCCCATATCAGGTGCATCATCAAATAGAGAATCTAGCTGATGACATGTGTCACTTCTAGACTTTAAGCATCCTCCAAGCTTACGTCCCATTCACCCATGGACCCTGGCACAAATGCAAAATCAGCAATGATGTACTTTGACCTGCACTAAGCACGACTGCAGAAGACTGTATTATCCCAGTGTTCCTTTCTAACCTCTGCATTCACAGATCAGCTGGATTGCTATATTAATCAGCGTGAAAGATACTTCCCATTAAAGAACAGACAGGTGAAGTGCCTGAATATTAAACTTTTCAGGACACATCAGTCTGGGTTTTGCTTATCGAGTAACATAACTGCTGTCTTGCCAGAAGGCAACACGGCAGAGAACAGACAGTCCTGTCTTTTACTTGCTGCTTTCTTGAACTTGACAAAATCTATTTGCTCTGCTCTGGTCTCATGCATCCTACCCTTTGAGGATCCTGATATAGCCAGAGTATGAAAGGAAAGCACCATCCCCGTTTTAGAGAGGACAGAACAGAGGTGAAGTGATTCTTCTTACACTGACACAGAGCCTGTAAAGAGAAATGCATGAGTAACCTGATCACAGGATGAGCTGGCTTACATACAGCCTGGGGACTACCAGAGTGTATTCCCAAATTTAAAATCAAAACTACACTTAAGTTCAAAGTTAGAGCAAACACCGGGGAGTTCTTAGGAATGTAACAAAAATACTGTAAGTATCCACAGCCACAAGTGACAGGTAGGATTGAACTGAATTTGCAAGCAGCCCATGCCTGGTAAGGCCTGGAAATGCAGTGCTTGGGCACTGCAGTGTGTGCTAGCACTATCTTCCTGCAGGTCAGCGTGAGCAGAGCCGCAGCTGTCCTCGCTGAAGGCAGGAGGGATTTGCTTTGGCACACAATGCAGTAGCAATCTAATGCCAACAGAAAGCACAGAGCTCTAGCCTTAGTGGGACAGTTCCTCAGGAGATATCACTATGTCTTTAAGAAAAACCTGGTCAAAAGGCGGTGGAAAGCAGGAGCGAAGCACCCTCTGAAGACCTGACCAAGGGCCAGGAGCCTGGAGCAGGAGCATGCAACAGGGAAAGGCTGTTTACTCCAACAGACGGAGCTGAGGCCCAGGTATGAGCACCCCACAGAGGAGCAGGAGCACTGGGGACGGTCACCCAGCACTAGCCTGCCAGCACCGCCTGAGGGCATTTTCTAGTTCCAGAAGGAACTGCAGCATAGGCTGTGACACAGCATCACTGGTGTCTGTGATCTCCTCCATTGTATGGCCTGAGCAAGACTGGGTCAGTAAATGGAAAAAGAAAATTATGTGCTGACAGAGGAGTATGAGCCATTGCTCTGTCTCATCCGTTCCAGCCACTGGAAAGGATGAGCAAGAGTGATGTTTGAGAGAGCCTGTCCCAATGCCCTCAGAGATTCCACAGCAGCACCACGGGGATGCCTCTGCAGCACTAGCCGAGGTCCACCCTGCTTCACCCTGTTCCCCTAGGCTCAGTCCACAGTTTGAGCTGGATCACCATTCGCTGGATCGTGATAGCATGATCACTGTCACACTGTATCTGCATAGGAAGCAGTTGTGTCTGGGTGTCAGTCCTGAAGATGCTGGGCCCTCCCTCAGTGACCTTCTGTGCTGTGCACTTACTGAGCTATACAGCACTGAGTCATTGGCCCAGCAGTCTCGGTCCTGCAACACCACTCAGCGTGACCCATGCTACAGGCATTCCAGCACTGAGCAGATCTGCGCCCCCACCCATTCTCCTTCGCTCTGCCTGCTGTTGCTTCAGTACTGATCTCTTCCTGCTCCACGGCGCAATTATTCTGTGTCCACAGCCTTTTAGCAAATGCTGCTGCCGCTGTGCTGCCTTCTGATGTAGCCACAGGTCACTGTGTTTAGCAATCCCTTCCCTTTCTGATCAAAGCACATATCACTTCACAAGGTGAGTGGGAGATTAAGCATTTGCACCACAGCATCCAAAAAGCTCACTCCTAAGGAGACACATAGCATGGCCACACAGGTGAGCCAGTTCACAGCAACCCTACTTTAAAGAAAGTTGAAATACAGGGGGAGGAGATTAAGGAAGAGTGGTCCTTTGGCCTTACAAAGATACAATCCCGTTAGCTTCAGGAACGGGGTTTAGTCACGCTTGTAATGAGAGAGAACCTTCAACCAAGGGCAGGCTGAATTTCCTGACAACACAAAACCAGAGAGGCCCTTTTAAATAACCCTCTTACTGCATCCCCAACTTACCTCTGTCTCTTGCTCCAACTAGGAAGGCGATGACTTGAAGGATGGGGTGGAGCTGCTACTGGAGATGTTTCCAGCTTGTACCGTGAGCCAGGCAGAGAAGGCACTTGCTATGGCCTTGGGGAACTTGGAGGAGGCAGTGCAGTTAATTGTGGAGGAGAAGGTGGAAATTGGCCCAGCAGGTGCGAGTGTGAAGGTACTGTACTCTGAGCTGGGTGGCCGTGGGCCAAGAAGCAGGGCAGAGCTCAGGGACACACGCAGGTGTCCCAGCTGTCTGCTGCAAGCAAAAGCTTTGACCGCAGGAACCTTCCACAGTGGAGCTGTGGCTGGCGCCCCCCTTCCCAGAGGGGCTGGAGTGCTACACCATCAGCTGGGCTCCCCGAGCTAGCAGGGGGGTAGCTGTACGCCCCACATGTTGTGTGTGTTACTCACGCACTTGCCTTGTCTCCTCCCAGGAACTGGCACGGCCCCGCAGAGCGCCCAACCACGAGGAACTAAAACAGGTTATCCTAGAGAAGTAAGTAGCCAGTAGCAAAGAACCCTTTATTCTGCTCCCAGTAAAGGAGGAGGTGGCAGTTTGGGGAAGGTCAGAATGACAATGTGGTCTATAAAGAACTTGGGGTGTATGATGCTCAGAAAGGATGTTGTGAAGCTGATTTGGGTATAGCTGAACACATCTAAGCACAAATATCAGGTGGGAAAAAACAGGTTTGTGTTTCTTCTAGAGCTCTGGCACAGAAACAGGTTACCTGCACCAGCTGGGTCACAGCACTGGCTGCGTGTGAGGTTTCAGCCTCCTACAGGTATAGTGTAAGTCACAGTACTGTCAGCTGACGTCCTGGTTAAAGGTTCAAGGCACAAACATCATGCTGCAGCTCAGGTGACATGTAGAACTACAGCAGCTCATTCATACTTCCATCCTTGGAGACAGTCCAAAGAAGGCTAAAGATATCTTTGAGACTGCTTGTACAGCAACACTGGGAAGATTAAATCTCAGTTGCTGAAGGTGTGAATTCAATGCATTTAAAGAAACCTCTTTGAAGTCCCCCTATGGACTTCTTGGGAATGAAAATGGCTTTAGATTGGTTTACCTTTATTCATTTCCAAAAGCATTTAATTCTCAATAGAACACACACTGTGGTTTCATCGATCCACTTTTAAGATCTCAGCTTTCACGAGTATCCTCCTGCAGGCATGCAGATTCCCTCTGTCTAACCATCCACATCTTTTCCACCACTTTACATCCTCCCCAGTGACAAAATAAACAGCCGATGGGCTAGGGAAGATAAAGCAAGGCAGAATGGCATCCAGGCAGAATTAGCACTCCCTGTCTCCTGTGCAGGCTTGTTTCAAAATAACATGCAAGAGAAACAAAAAAACACCAGCTGCTAGTTAGGTTTCTGGGAACTTTAATGACATTTTGGCAACATCCTGTACTTTAAACGTTACTCAAGCACAGGTACAGAGAGCAGATCACCATAGCTGAAGATACACAGGAACAACTACGCTAGCTACTGAGGGAGAAGTCATGGTCAGCTGTGCTGTCCACCTACTAAATCAGCACCAAAGTCTCAAGAGCAGGAACCCAGCAGTACAGCAAGCAAATGCTTGGGCCCTGATGTTTCAGTCACACAGGGAATGAGGTGATGCTTTTATGAAGTTGCTTCCAGCACAGACCTGTTTTGTAGTGAAGTAATAGGTGGAGTGTGAAAAGAACACCATCTCTTCAGGGCAGAAGCAGCTAGCTTGGTCCTGTAATATCACCTCTGTCTCCTTTGGCTGCCATCACTCAGGCTGAGAAGGAGCAAAGCTGCCCCAATGGCAGAGCACACCAGACCTCAGCAACTCTCTCAGTTCTGCAGGGGATATCAGCATTCCCAACAGCCCGAGCTTTCCAATACCCTTCACATACAGCCAAGGATGCTACTCCAGGAGAATCCTGCTGGATTCTCACCATAAGAATGACACGCTTCTTGCTTTTTTGATCCAGAGGGGAATGTTAAGTGCTTCTAGCTGCAATCTAAGCAAGTAGGACACATTGCACAGCCACAAGCCAGCCAGGGGAGAAAGGACATAGGCTGTGAATGGCCCCAGGCAATGCATGTTACGGTATTCACTAAACGCTTCTTGTGTTCCAGATACATGATGGTGGATAGTGCAGACGATCAGAAAACACATCGGCCAGCTCCGCCCAAAGAGGTAAGAAAAGCAGTCCCAGCTCACCAGCAGTTTGAATGTCCTTTGGCAACAAGGTTTAAAAATTTTGCTTTTTGTCCAAAAAGCAAAGGGGCAGGCCAAAGACAAGGACCATTCACAGAGCCTGCTAGTCAGCAAAGAGGGAAGATTAGCTTAGCTAAGGTGCTGCAGGGTCTGTCAGTTCGTACCATTCCTCACTAGCATGGCTCCTGCTCTCCCCACCATCAGACAGTTTCCTTCCTAGTTTTGGACAAGATTCCCAACACAAGGGACAGGTAAAGCAGCCCAGCTCGGTTTTCCTACACCTGCCCCCCAGAGCACAGCTCTGCTTCTGCTTGTCCCCTCCCTTTCCCTAGCAGCATGGCTGTCCATCCACTTACTGTTGTCTTTCCTCTCCAGGCTCCCAAGAAGTTGATCCGCTATATCGATAACCAGGTGGTGAGTACAAAGGGAGAGAGGTACAAAGACATCAAGAAGCCTGAAAGCGAGGAGATGAAGAGAACCTACATCAGCCTCAAACCTGCCAGGAAGTACAAGTTCCACTGACGGCCAGGTCCTCCTGCTCTTCAACCTCCACCTCACTGGCCAGGCATGGCAGGATGGACACGTGGCAGTAGACATGAGGGGGACTCCTCCACGTGCCACTAACTGGAACTAACCTGGGAGCCAGCACACTGCTTTCAGCTTCCTCAACTAACCCAGTTGACAAGGAGGAACCTTCTCTCCTTGTGTAGCTGTCCCTCTGTCCTCAGGGACACACCGCAGTGGCTCTCTGGGGCCTGGGCATTCTCTGCTATTCCTTGCATGGGACATTTTTAGATCTAAGCTGTGGCTTGTGCTTTTGCAGCAAGCTTTTTACAAGTCTGTGTGCACTGTTGCTTTAAATTGAGTGCCAGTGTTAATAAAGATGATGTGAGTTTGCGTGTAGTTCAGCCAGAGCATGCTCAGGCTTTAAGGACATCGCCTCCTACCCCTCCTGGGGCCAAAGATAGGAGCCGGGTCATACTGTCTTCCCCTAATTACTCTCTTCATCACATTCACAAGATGTGGCTGCTCTTTGGTTAACCACCTACTGCATATAAGGGCTGAGGCTGAACTCCAGAACTAGGCTCTCCTGCCAACACAACCTGCAGCACTCCATGAACTCCAGCTGACAGCATGGCCAGGACTCCTGCCATTTCCAACCACCGCTGCATGCCAAAGCTCCAGCCACACAACACGGAGCAGGATATAGTAGCAGGGCTAGGCACAACCAAAATGTTAAGTCAGAAGCTGGAAGAAACAAATGGCAATGATCAACTGCTTTCAGTGACAGCACAGCTAGGTTTGGTGTTTTTCTGTCAGTGAAAGTGCAGTTAGGAGCGTGTTCCCCCTGAAAACAACTCCCACTTTGCACCAGCTTAAACCAGGACCCTAGGCCTGGACAGACACACTGCCTACACCAGAGACATGCCAGCCCTTTGGTGCCAGGCTGGCCAGTGGCCACAGGCTGGAGCTGGGCTCGCTCTGCCCTCCTCCCAGAGGGGCCTGCCCTTTCCCAGGAGGAGGGCTGGAGGCTTTTCTCCTTTCTGCTCCAGCTGGCGTGGTTTGTTCCACAGCTCTGCTGGCACGCCCTGCGCACCCACCCCAGGGGACAGTCCTCATCAAACACTCTCCTGCTCTCTGGACAGCTGCCGCTTAGAGATTTAAAATACAACAAATAATAAATCCTATCTATTAGCTGGCCTGGCCAAGGCCTGTTCAGCACCATGGTGTTCCTGCAAGACACTCACTCTCTCCACGCCACTGCAGAGGGAGTTACTTTCCCTGGAGGCACCAACGAAGTCCTTTTGCAAACACCCACTGGCTGCTAAACAGCCCCCGAGGCAAGAGTGAGCCCCACTTGGGCCACCCTCACCAACAGGACCAACCTCTCCCCCTGCATGTCTCTGCAGCAGCCGGTTCCCGCATCCTCCCGGGATCCCAGCATCATGTCAGTCCCCCCCCTCCCCAGAAGCAGCAGTTCTAGATCTGGAGGTTGATGAAAGGGGCAAAGCCAACCACGTCCTGCAGGAGAACGAGAGCCCTCTGCAGAGGAGGCTCCACGTCCAGCTCCACCCCACGGCTTCGGAGGATGCTTAGGCTGGACTCAGCCACGTTGTGGCAATGCTTCACCTTCAGCGAGCGCAGCTTGGGACAGTACTCAGCCAGGACCCTGCCAAGAAAGAGAGCACATGCAGGTTGCAAGCCAGGATTCCTGAGTGTACCACTCACCCTCTCCTCTACTCCCAACAGCCCAGTGCTCACGACTGTGCCGCACATATACCGTATTTTAGGAACAACACCCTGGTGGTCTAAGAGAAACTCAAGGGACACAGTCAGATCCCAGACCTACCCTCTGTGACGTGCTGGGGAATTCACTGTTAGGAGCACACAGTGCCTCTCCTGAAAGGCCTGCTAGTGGCTGCTCCCCCAGACTGAGCTCTCTGCCACTGCATTGCTTTCAGCATGAGTAAGTCTGACTTTTCTCCCTGATTGTCTTCCTCTCCCAACCCCAGACACCTGCCATCCCCACCCCAGCTCAGTACCTGATTGAGTCATTCTTGACTCGCAGACACCCCGTGAGGTCCAGGTGCTCCAGCTCAGGGCAGCACTTGGCAATCTCCTCGACCGCAACATCGCCCACATTGGCATTGACAGCCAGCGACAGAGACTTGAGCCTGCTGCACTTCTGCACCAGGTAGCAGATGGCCTCGTCCTTCAGCTGGCGACAGGCTGTCAGGTCCACAGCCTCCAGCGCCTTGCAGTGGTCAGCCAGGCTGCGCAGGGACAGGCTGTCCACCCACTCGCAATGAGCCAGGGAGAGCCGGCGCAGGTTGGGGCAGCTCAGCGAGATGGCCACCAGCGCATGACGGCTGAGCTGGGCACAGCCCTTCAGCTGGATCTGGTGCAGGTGGTGGTTCTGCCCAATGACCGGGAGTAGCTCCCTGTCCGTCAGCCAGTCAGCGCAGTTCTGGAGTGCCAGCTGCTGCAGTACTTCGTTGTCCTTCAGCAGGTTAACGAAAGCCGCTCTAGGGATGGCAGGTCCGATCTGCGTGGGGAACCCAGGAAGAATGAGGCATCCCCCAGGGTTTCAAGATCAGCCTGATCCTCACCAGAGACTCTCTCCCCTCTTCTCAACAACTGTGAGAGAGGTGACCAAAGCCACTCTCTTCTCATCCCAGGGCAAACCCTGCTGTCAGGCTCTCCTCCCCTCATGCCAAGGCTATTGCCACAAACTAGAAGATCCTCTGGCTTCTTCATCCCCCATTGTCACCCCTGCATTTATATACTCCTGATGAGCTCCACACCTCTGCTCTCTAAAGACTCTTTGCTAGACCACTCTGTGTCCTCACAGAACAGCAGCTACTTCTGTCTTTCTGAGTCCCAGGCAGTCTCTCCAAGGGCCTGCACAAGCGTTCCCTCAAGACCAGGCACAGAGTTCTCCTGTCAGGCCCACCCTATTGCACAACCTCCGTAAGGACCAACAGGCCGTGCCACTCTGGAGCTGGCTTGTGTTTCTGCCAGCTGGTGCCCCATAATGGCTGAGGTGGAGCTTCCAGGCTCACTCCTCCCAAGGCCTCTTGCTAAAGACAGTGGCATTGCTGGGCCCTGAATCACCGCCTCTTCTCCCTGAGCCCATCTGTCCAGTCTGACACCTGAGCCATTAACTCAAGCTCCTGAGCAGAAACCAGCCTCCTTGCCAGGAGCTTCTTCTCCCCACATAGTCAGATGTTCCCCTGTTAGCTCCAGAGCAGTAGAACATCTGCGTCTCCCCCAGCCTCAGAGACATCCAATACCTGGCTTGAGTCAAAGCAGCGCATGTTGGCCAGGTACAGCTGGATGAGAGACTGGAATGACTTGCTGACCCTCTGCAGGCTCAGGAGCTGCTGCAGTGGCAGATGACAGAGGATATGTGGAACCAAGATGTCTTCCCAGGGCAGGTCCAGGAGGCATCCCCTGGAGGGGGTCAGACTCATCATCAGACGCCAGGGAGCCAGGCTACGGTAAAAGCCAGGCTAGATCACCTCACACCTACTGCCAGGTGCCTCTAGGAGGAACAGCCAGAAAGAAAGACTCAGCGACGTCTCCCACAGGGTAATACCCCTTGGCTACCCATCAGCAGGGCACGCACCTGCCACCTGCGTCACCTCCTCCCCAGCCTGGCATGTTCACTGCTCAGGCATCCGAGTCCACCCGCCTGCACCGCCCTGCAGGAGAGCCGGGGTGGGGCTTTCCACCAGCTCCCTACGGAGCAGCCTTTGTCCCTCAGCAGGGTGGCAAGTGACTGCTGCAGCATTACCACATCACCCACACGGTAGCTGTGCCCAGCCTTAATGTCTAAGCATCACCCTACCTGGCAGCCGGTGCCCTGCATCCAGAGCTGAGCCCCTCGGGCACCTCGCGAGGGGGAGCGGGCAGGCACCTGCCCCTTCCCGTGGGGAGCAACAATGCTCCGGCCTCCCCCCAAGAGACCTCTCCCCCCGGGGAGCGGGGACGTGCCACCTCCACGGAGATGAGGCCCCATCCGGCGAGGGGAAGGGCACGAGCCGGGGAAGGAGCAGAGGGGGGCCGGCAGCCCGGAGCCCCCCGAGCCGCGGCTCTAGGAGGCGGTGAGGCTCAGGACTGGCAGCTGGGGGGATCCTCGCCCGCGGCCATCTCCCCCCAGCTTGGCACTAGAGCCCTCCCCAGGCCCGGCTTCCGGGCTGCCCCGCCGGGGCCTGCACACAGACACCCCCCTCCCGCAGAGCCCCGTGGCGAGGCGGAGGCCGTGGCCTCCCCCCGCCGCTAGCCCCGGCCCAGTACCCGCCGCCCCCGGCCCAGTACCTGCCGCCCCGCCGGCCGCTCCATACAGCCGCACCTCGCCCCGCCCCCGACGCCGGCGTCCCGGCGTGACGTCACTCCGGCGAGCGGAAGTGCGCGCGTGCCCACCGCCCCGCCCCCGCCTGTCCCTGCCCGGCCCCGCAACCTTACCTCGGCCCGGCGGCAGCGGGCGCGTTACCGGGCACCGGGCGGCAGGCGCGGGAGCCCCCGGGCAACGGCAGCCCTCGGGGGGGCGGGGAGTGACTCCGGCGCTGCGGGCGGGCCAGCGGGGCGCGGCGGTCACAGGTCCCACCGGTGCGTCAGTGGGAGGCTGCTCCCAGCGGCGCGGCGTCCACACCGGCCCCGGCAGACCAGCTCCCCGTGCGCACCACCCGTCCCAGTTCCCCAGTTATCCCGGTTCCCTCAGCGCACGCCAGATCCCCGGTGCACACCAGTCGTCTCAGTTCCCCACGATCCCAGTCCCCCAGCGCACACCGGTTGCTCCAGCCCCGCGGCGGCCCCGGTGCACACCGGCTGCCGCCGCTCCCCGGCGCACGCCCCTGCCCGCAGCGGGCGGCCCCGCGCATGCGCAGCGCGGCGGCGCTGTCCGTTCAGCACCACGCGGAGCCGGGACCCTCCGGGACCCGCCGCTGCCGGTGAGCGACGGACCCGCCCCCCCGGACCCGCCCCCCAAGCCCCGCCAGCACCCCCCCGGACCGGAACGGATCCCCAAACCCCCTGCCCGGCCCCGCCGCTCTCCCGGTGGGCTCTGCGCCCCCTCCCCGCCCGCAGGAGCGGAGGCACCCCCGGGAAAGGCCGGTCCCCGGGGCTCACTGGTCCCACAGCACCCCCGACCGGCAGCCACTGTCCCCGCTCCTCCGCCGGTACCGGGCTGGCCGTGGTACCGATCTGGGACAGCACTGCCCACCTGCCGCCCCCAGCCCGCGTCCCCCCACCCCGCCAACGGCTCCCCGCGCTCCGCTCCTCCGCCGGTGCCCCGCTTGCCCCCGTAGCCCCGGGGAACGAGCAGGGTCCGCCCCTTTGCCGGCAGCCCCTGCGGAGAAGCGGCCCGGGCTCCTGCCGGCGCAGTTGCCATAACGACTCCAGGCAAGGCTCCCGCAGAAACAGAAGCTGCTGTTTCCCCGCTGCTCTCCTCCCCGCTGTCGGTTTGCGGGGCAGGGCCCCCCCGCCGGTACGGCACACCACACCTCGGAGCTGGCCCTGGGCGGGTGACCCCATCCCTGGCTCGGATCTGAGCCCCACCACCTTGTGCTGCATCAAGCTGCTGGTCGCTGCTGGCAACAGGCGCTAGATCCACTTGGCAAAAGAGCAGGGCCCACATATAGTGAACGAGTCCCAGACCCCTGGTCCCAAACTCCCTGGAACAAGTCCCAGCTTCCCTGGAAAGCAATGACCTGTCTATGCACCCTGGGCTCGTTCCCTGCCAATGTGGAGGCTGGTTAGGGGAAAGGTCTTCTGACCCAAGTGCCTGTCCTCTGCAGGCAGCTACCCAGGCTACCTGGCTGCCCCGGGCATGTAGCACCTGCTCCTCGAGGGTTCCAGTGGCACCCTGAGTTAGCACAGTGATTTTCTCATTTACGGAAGGGCAAATGAGGCGGGGATTTTCAATTTTCTAAAGGAGCTGAGAATGCCCTCAGCCATGGCCTGGGACAGCCCTTCCTTCCTCTGTGGTGGGAGCACAGAAAGCTCTGGGAGTGCCAGTCCTGCTTCTAGACTGGGAGGGTTCATTTTGCCCTCAGGAGGTTTCAGCTTTGTGCTCACCCTGCTCTTGGTTCCTGCTGTGAAGAAGTGTGGCATCTGACAGGGAGTCCCTTAATTTTGCCCCTGTAAGTGAATGACTGTGACTGAAGTTGGCTACAAGGAGGCTTTTTGACATAGTGGTCTTGGTCTGGATAGGAGGTGAGGGAGCACCAGCAAGCAAGGGAGTGCAACGCTTAATTGCATCTCGCCCTCACTGATGGCTTTCTGTGCCAAAACAGACCTGGCTGGGAGCCCCCAGCTTGTGTGGAGTCCTTGCTTGGAGGAGCTGTGGATTGCTTGTTATCCTTCCTGAACAACACGTGTACTGGGCTGGCAAGTGGGACCTCCTCTGCTCCCACACCAACCTCTGTTTATGTTTTTCGTTTCATCTGATCCAGCTGGGCTGACTGAGTCACTTCCCTGGGAGCTTGCTGGTAGCAGGGCTTGGAGGAAGGTGGAGAGTCAGCCCAGACAGATTCTGGTACCACAAGGAGGTCAGGAGGCAGAATTGAGACCCAGATGTGTTTGTTTGGCCTCTGTTGCATCCTAACTTTTTGCCAGCTTGCGGATGCACAAGCTCGGCCCTGCCCACGGAGAAGGTGAAGGCTCTCCTACCTTTAATAGACCGTGCCAAGGCAGAGCCTCAAGAGCTGGTTAGCACAGGGCCATCTCCCCTGAGCCACCCACGGGACTGTTCAGGAATCATGCCTAATCCAGCCCACTTCAGCCTGCTCGCAGGGCAGCAATCGCTGTGCCAGGGACCGGGACACTGCAGACTCTCAGGCAGTGCTGGCTCTTTTCCAGATGCAGCTCACAGGGTCAGCGTTGCCCTGGGAAGCAACGAACAGCTTTCAGATCCTACAGCCTGGAAACAGGTTCCCTAACACAACACCACAGCGGGTGCTGTGGAGTGTTTGCTCTGACAAACCTCTTTAGCCTCTAAGCCTAGTGCAGCCCTAAGTTTGCTGTCTCAGCGTTTAAGGGAGTGCAAGCAAGGTGGTGAAGAGCAGGGTGAACACACCAGCTGTGTCAGGGCACAAGAAGGGTGGCTGCTCCTGAAAGGGCAGGGCCCTCACCAGCAAGAGACCAGGTACTCAACACCTGGCCAGTGCCCAGTGAGGGCAATCAGGGTCAGACAGGTCATAGATCAACAGGCAAGGCCACGGCAATGGGGTAGGGCTGAGGTCCAGCTAGGACATCAACCCACAAGGGAGGATCCAGATCAACAGAGTGCCCCCAGGTCCCTAACAAGCTGCTGATCTGTGGGGGAATTAGTAGGTAGGCTTGAGCTTATGGCTACTGAGACTCATGTACTATTTTTTAGGTGTCATGGACAGTTTCCAGATGTAAAATACTCAGGCTGTTCTCTTTCTTCTTCACAGTTTGGTTGCAGACGTAGGAAGAGCACCAGAGCCTGCTGCTGCATTTAGGGGTGTATGCTGAGGCATAGCTTTACACTCTCAGGATGTCCAGCGGGGCCAGCAACCTAGGACCGCACCAATGGTAAGGGGCCTAAACCAGTACCCTTCTTGTGCTCATATCTGTAAAGTTTTCCTACGTGCAGAGTGGCTGTGGTATGGCCGTACAGTGCTGTAGCACAGAGCTTGGGTGGTGTTATCCACTGTAGCTTAGCGGTAAAGGGGCAACACAAAGCAGGTGAGCTTCAAGAACCAGAGCTTTGTTCTGCTCTGCTATCTCGGTCAAGAGTTGCAGCAAGTTTCTGCCTTTCTGGTGGCATATGCTTTGCCTAAGGTGGGTCTGCATTTTTCTTGAGAGGTGCCTGTAGGTTTCCTTTTTAAGCTTCAGCTAGATGCACAGTTCTAGTTGAGCCCTAATACTGCAAACTGGTTTGCTAAAACAGCTTCCTGAGTTGGCCCTGATGTCAGGGGGCTCCCTTAAGACCAGGGGAATTCACCTCGCAATTCACCTCACCAGTCAAGCAGTAGGATGAGGGCAGAGTTTGGGCTAAAAACTTCCTCCTGTAAGCTTGGATGATTGCCAGCTTCTAGATTTTAAAGAGGATGTGGGAAAGATTATCACAACTGCTCCTGTAAGGCCAATACATTCTCTTAATTTGTCTTCCAAAAGGATATAAAAAAGGCTGTGGTCCTGTTCGTGTGCCAGTCTACTGGTGTCTGTAAGTGCTATGAGTTCAGTGATAAGCCTGGTGGAGACAGGTTGTGAGAGATGAGGAAATGGAGCTGACAAAAGCACTTAAGTGAAACCAGCTGGCCTGGCTTCGGGGTATGTCCTGTTAACTCCATGGCACACTGTGTGCCTGGTGTCATTCAGACAGCCCTAGCTCCTGGCTTACAAGAAAAGACATAGACCTGTTGGAGCAGGTCTGGAGGAGCGACACAAAAATGATCAGAGGGTTGGAGCACCTCTCTTATGAGGACAGGCTGAGACAGTTGGGGGTTATTCAGCCTGGAGAAGAGAAGGCTCCAGGGAGACCTTATTGTGGCCTTTTAGTACTTGAACAGTGCTTATAAGAAAGATGGGGACAAACTTTTTAGCAGGGTGTGTTGTGATAGGTCAAGGGGTAATGATTTTAAACTAAAAGAGGGGAGATTTAGATTAGATATAATGAAGAAATTTTTTACAATAAGGGTGGTGAAACACTGGAGCAGGTCACCCAGAGAGGTGGTAGATGCCCCATCCCTGGAAACATTCAAGGTCAGGTTGGATGGCAACCTGATCTAGTTGAAGATGCCCCTGCTCATGCAGGGGGTTTGGACTAGATGACTTTTAAAAGTCCCTTCCACCCCAAACTATTCTATTCTACTTCTTTTTGTGTATAAAGAGGGTGCCCTTTGCAAGATCAATGAAGTGAGCTTGGAGGTGCTTCCCTTTCAAGGAGGAACTGCATCTGTTGTGACTCACCAGGCACGTGCCCATCACTTCTGTTTTGTGCCCTTGTAAGACACTGTTTTGGACAAAGTGTGCCTGAAACTGCCCCTTTCCAGAAGCAGTGCTGGGCTGTGACACCTGAGGCTCTTGCAGGGCAGCCGGGGAAGTGTATTACATGGGTACCTTCAATGAGCCGGGGACACTGATCAGTCTTGTGGCTCTCTTGTTATCCCAGTGAGCACTGATATCCTGTGAGGAAAAGCAAGGCTCCTGCATCAGGCCTTGAGCTGATCCGTAGTGACGAGAGACCAAGCTGAGCCCTGGGGGGAGGAAGCAGATTAGCTCACAACAACTGCTGCTGCAGCTTTCTTGTGTCTTCCTTGGAAACATATGGTGCTGGCTGCTCTCGAAGCCAGGGCATGGCCTCAGGTCTGATACTGCTGGTATCTTCATCCTCTTGAACATCCCCCTGAAGCGAATAGAGACTTCAGCCAGCTCCACTGCTGCACTGGTGTCTAGCTGTACTTTTGAAGAATCTAGAGGAGTAGTTTGGTCTTGATCTCATCCTTTGGGGATTGGGGGTGAGGTTTAGGGAACTGGGGCCTGAAGGGAGGGGAGTCTTGTGGTTAGAAGAGCTGACCTCAAGTCAGGAATCACAGGCTTTTGTTCCCAGCGGTGCTCCTGATTTGCTGGCTGATCTTGGGCAAGTCTTCCCCACCCATGCCCCTTGACTTCTCCTTTGCATTGAAAATGCAGTTCTTCCCATGCCAAAGGTGTATTAAGAGGTTGGCTGGGTTTTCTCAAGCCTACTGGGGTCCCCGAAGACTGGTGCTGTGGGAGGGTACGACTTACTTTTAGGAGAATGGTATGGTGCCAAGCCAACACTAACCTGATGCCCTAAGATCTATCACCTTCTATGATGACTTGGCATCTTGCTGGCAGTCTCTCAACACTGTTTTTCCTTGGAGTCTCACCAGGTTCTTTCAAAGGATCTGGCTCCATATTCTCTCTGGCTGCAGGATAAGTCTGACACCCTCCATCACTCTCAGGGTTGGAGTGGACCATAATTGGACCTCTTGCAAAACTTGGTTGCATGGGAGAAGGTGTTGAGCTTTGAGAGGCTCAAAGGCGCCTCTTGGTGAGTGCTGGGATTGCACAGTGCTATCAGGAGCCTCTCTTAGGTGAAACAGGAACCCATGATGCTGTCAGTTCAGCTCTTCCTGATACATGCCACCTTCCCCTTTCTCTTATTGAAAAGAGAATCTGACTATATAGTCAGGGTTAAAAAGAAAAAAAAAAAAAAGAAGTAAAGCCGGGCTAAATTGCGCGAGTCAGGCTTGGAAAAGGAACATGCATGAGGAGCTCCTAGCTACACAGCAATGCAGGGCTGCTCTGCAGCATCCCCCTCATGAATCCACTGCTTTCATGCTTTCAGCATGTCTTTTGCATGTGTCTCCACACATCTCCCTGGTGGCAGGTTTTGCTCAGTTTCCACACTATGCTTGTAATTACTTCTCCTCAACTGACCTTTTAGGGTTTCCACACCTTTTATACAATTCTGTATGTGACCACATTCTCCCTGTGCTGGGTCAGGCTGTGTGCCTGGGGCTTGCCGTCTCTATTCTGTGTAGGATACTCCCTGTACTCCTTGCTCTTACTCCCCCTTACACCCTTTCACCTTTCCCCGTGTGAGTCTTGAGGCTGAAGGTGGGGGGAAGGGATCACATCTTACTGTTGTGGAGATGAGCTGGAGAGCAGCTCCAGAGATCTGTGCTGCAGCACAAGCTGTGTGTCCTGGGAGGCTGCACCAAAGAACTGGTGATTTGGGTTGTTTCAGGCTAAATTTGTCTCTTTGGTGTTGTAGCTCACCATGGTGAGGTGGGTCTGATGAGTGACCGGCCGGCACCCAGTAAGCTCCGTGGAGAGCACACCCCACCAGATAGAAGTCTCCTACTTTCCTTCAAGACCATCTTTTCCCTGAGCATCTTTTTACCAAGAGATACTCCTACACAATTGTTCCCCTAACTGATGTGTAGGGAGATTATTTATGGCTCAAGCTGTGCTGGGGCCCCACCTCCCACGTCCTCAGGACAGGTTTTACCGTGCTGGCATTTTTGCCTTCTTCTCGAGTGCTGGAGCAGGGGGAAGCCCGTTGGCTCTGCTGGTGCTGCCCGGGGCTGGGACAGGGCTCAGGGGATTTCTGTAACGGCAGGTGTTCCTGGGGCATTACAGAAATATTTACAGCTCATTCTGAGGCCCAGCACGCAGATTTTGCTACCTCCTCTCTACGCCTCTGCTCTTCCAAGTCCGTGTCCCTCCTGCGGGAGCGGGTAGCCCCAGGTAGGGAGCTGGGACGCTGCGGGGGGCACTGTCAGTCGGGCAGGCAGCAGCTGTCCCCCTCATAAACTGTAGCTTGCACTGGCTCTTTTCCCTGGTAAGACATTTTGCAGTCTGTGTCTTCTTCCAGAGAGCCTTTTTTAAATCCTGCCATGGTCCTATGTGCTCACCCCATGCAAGGGAGCTGCAAGAGGCACAGGGTGGTGCAGCTGTGCTCTCCCCGATCCAGGTCTGGGCAGGAGCGTCAGGTTTGGGCAGGGGCCGGGGGGGAGGGAGGCAGGCAGGATCTCCAGCACTACCTTTTTGCCCTGTGTAAGCTATAGAGCATCATTTGTACAACAGACTGCCAAGGAAGGGTATTTTCACCATTTATCCTTAACCACCAGCCCGGTGGGATAACAGATAAGTGCATCAGCCCATTAAAGACTTGGCTTGTACTGCAGTGGCTTTTTCAATATACTGCTAGGATGTGGTTGGGTGTTGGCACCGGAGGCAGAAAGCATTAATTAGCACTCTGTAGTTAAGTCTAGGCCCTGAGGGAACACATGCAACCTCATCAGTTGCCCCGCAGCCCTCAATGCAGAGATGAGGGAAGTTCAGCTTCCCTTGCCCTCACTGGGACCCGTCTCCTGTGGGGCTGGAATTGCTGTTTCCATGGTGCTTCCAGCGAGCTGGGTGAGGAGCTCCCACCTGCTGATGGAGTGACTGTCCCACTTGCAGGGCCATGCTGTGCCCTGGGGCCAAAGCACAGCCCCAACCGACTTTGGCAGCGGTGAGTCAAAGTATGGTCTTTATGCCCTTTGCAGTGCCTTAAGCACAAGCTGCACCAAAGGAAACGGTCTGACAGCCCCCCCTGTGCTCAGGGGTGCAGCCCTGAGGTGCACCAGGGTGTTTGCACCAAATGGAGCTGCAGCTGCAGAAGTGCCCTCTAGAGACTGATCTGTGTGCCTTGGGACAGGCTGAGCACCAGCCCCTCCTGGAGCCAGCTGGGGGAAGGAGCTCTTGTCTACCCCTCTCTCCACCATCTAGATCTCTACAGTTGCCAGGACACTGTGACATCCCAGGCTGATCTCTTCTAAGCAAGAGGTTCATCATTGGGCTGCCCTGGTGACGCTCCTTTCTGGGCTCGGGGTGGGGAGAGTTGAGTTGCATGAAGGTGACCAAGGGCATTGCTGGCAGTAGTTAGAAAACTCCTGGAAGCTGTCTGTGGCTGGGCTTGAGGAACTGGCAGAGACCAGGAGACTGGAAGGGTTGACATGGAGCTGGGTGGACTCTCATGTAGGAAGAATGTGGTACCTGCGGGCAAGGACTGGAGGGCCTGAAGTGCCCAAGTGGCAGTAAAGAGGGTTCCCAGTGCGTGGCACTCCTGGCTCTCTAGCGAAGCCCTCTGGGTTGGGTCCGTGAGGTAGAGCATGGAGACTCTCCCTGCCCCCTTCTCAGTCATCTGCCAGAGAGGTTCCCTGCTCCCTCCTGTCCCTCATCATCTGGGGAGGGATTCACAGCAGGAGGGAACAGGGGAGCCAGGGCTAAATCCTGATCCAGCGGGGCTTATGTCAGTGCTGGCCTGACCCACATATGTGGGCACATCCTTCAGGTGTTAGAGCTGTGGGAAGGTGAGGGGGACATGGAGCAAAGCACAGTAGGGAGAACAAGAGCTTCTGTTGCTCAGAACAAGGGAGAAACACACATAGTTTGGAAGGAAATGTGTTTTCTGTGTATGGGCTGGACCTCCAGCCAGGGTGGCCTTCCCCTCTGCAGCTCTCAGCTGGGCTGCCTGCAGGCGCTGGGAAGGTGCAGGCACGCCTTGTCCTGGTACAGACACACCGGGAAAGCTCTGAGCTCTTCCACTTGGTTAAATTTGTCACTCTGGCTGCGGCTTAGAGAAAAGCCTTCCCCCTCCCCGCCCTCCTGCCATCAAGAAGCTGCTGAAGGAATCAGGTCGTTGATCCCGCAGCAGTGAGGCCCCTAATTAGCCCAGCTTCTCAGAGTCTGCCGCGAAAGCTGGCTGTGTGTGAGGCAGCTCAGGGACCCGCCGTCCCCAGCGTGGGGAAGAGGGGCCCCCACGCAGGCAGGAGCCTGGAGAAGCAGGCAGAAAATGGCAGTGCTTCAATGCATTAAATATGAGGAGAGCCTGCTGAGCCTGCTGCTTTCTCCCCACGTCTCCGTGCCCGGGAGGGGAGAAGGGGACACACTTTCTGGGTGACAGCGAGGGTAGGTGGGCACGGAGCTGGGCTCACTGCAGGCAGGAAAAGCAGCAAGGAGGGGCATCTCTCCCCAGATTCCTCTTGCAGGCACGGTGTGCACGTGAGGCCCCGGCTCCCCTGGGCCTCTCTGCTCGCACATATTTAGTAATGATTGCTGGGCTGGGTAATAAAGTGCTGTTTAATAGTGAATCGATCTGGCAGCCTGAGCGGGCAGGGAGCCCTGGCTGCCAGCTGTGGTGGCTGCCAGCCATGGTGGTTGCCTCCTGCAGACCCAGCATGGTGGCAGCAGTGTGGATGGGGACCCAGCCACAGCACCCCTTGCCTCGGCACCCGGCTGCCCTAGGCGAGCTATGCTCACACCCATGAGGGAGCGGGTGTCCTTGTAGCATGAAAGGATTTCATGAGACTGGGGTGGCATTTCATGTCCTGGGGGTGGCTGGTGAAACAGTGGTGGCAGGTCCCTCATGGTTTGGGACACCTTGGTACCTATGGCTGTGCTTGGAGTGAGACGTTCACCAGGAGAGATGAATCCCCAGCTTGGGTTCTGCTCCCCAGAGCCAGCAGCTCGCTGGGGATGGTCAGTGTCCCAGGACATGGCAGCTTTTTTCTTCTTGGCCTCACCGTCCCCAAGCAGTCGTGGGGCAGGGCCAACCTGGGCCCTGCAGTACAGGGCACAGCACACATGGCCACGCACGCTCATATGTGAGGACGTGTGCCCCACCGTCACACAGGAACGTGCATGCTGCTGAGTGGGGATGTGCCACACATGGCCATGCGCATGCTGATGAATGGGGATGCTCACACCAGGACACGGGGCTGCGTACGGTGTTCCAATGGGACATGCACACCAGTGTACGGGGTCGCGCCTGCCAGTGCATGAGGCCAGGTTCACATTGGCGCATGGAGACAGCACACTGGGGCACCAGGACCTGCATGGTGTTACATTGGGACATGACTCTTGGAGTCTTTATCAGGGAGTGGAGTGATAGGACAAGGCGTGATGGTTTTAAACTGAAAAAGGGGAGATTTAGATTAGATATTAGGAAGAAATTCTTTACTGTGAGGGTGGTGAGACAGTGGAACAGGTTGCCTAGAGAAGCTGTGGATGCCCCATCCCTGGAGGTGTTCAAGGCCAGGCTGGATGGGGCTTTGAGCAACCTGGTCTGCTGGGAGGTGCCCCTGCCCAGGGCAGGGGGTTGGAGCTAGATGATCTTTAAGGTCCCTCCTAACACGAACCATTGCGTGAGGACGTGTGTGGTGCTACACCCGGACACGCACACTGGGACATGTGGATGCGCACGGTGCTACACCCGGCCGGGCGCGCTGGGACATGGGGACGAGCACGGTGCTACACCGGGACACGCCCGCCCGCACCGGGGGACACGCTGTGGGTCCGGCGGCCACGCGTGTCCCGGTGCCTCGGGGCGGGGCGCGGTGCCCGGGGGGGGGGTTCCCATTGGCTGCCGGGGCTGTCAGCGGGGCGGAGTGACAGGCCCGGGCCGGGATTAGCGCGACGGAGAGCGGCGGGCAGGGGCCGGTAGCACCGCACCGCACCGCACCGCGCCGCGCCGCGCCGCGCCGCGCCGCGCCCGACGGGGCGGACTGAGCCGTGCCGTTCCGTGCCGTACCGGCGGCAGCGCGGAGCCGCGGCGCGCAGGATGCGGCGGCGGCGGCGGCGGCACTGCCGGTAAGGCGCGGGGAGCGGAGCGGGGCGCGGCGGGGGCTGGAGGCCGGAGCGGGGCGGCGCGGGGGGGAGCTGGGAAACTTGCAGCAGTTGTTGCGGGGTCGGGGCGGCTCATCGCCTTCCCGGCAGCGGGGACCGGCGGGTGGCGGAGGTACCGGGCTGCGCTGGCACCGGTGGACGCCCGGCGGGGCCGGGACCCGCCCCGGTGTGCCGGTGTGGTGGGACGGGTGCGAGGCCCCTGCCCGGGTGTCGGGACGGGGCGCGGCGGGCGGATCCGCAGGGGGAGCGGGCGGGCGGGCGGCTCCGCTGGGCCCCCCCTCGCCGGGGGGGGCTCCCTCCTCATCCGGATGGATGTCACATCCACTCAGGGCTGATCCCGCCGAGACGGGAGGTGCCGGGCGAGGGAGGCCGGGCTGGGGGGGCCGGGGAGGGAAGGGCAGGCTCAGCCCCATCTTGGAGTGGGGGGGCGCGTCCCCCTCCCCGACAGCCCTTCGGAAGGGGTCCCCTGTTCGCCCCACAGCCTGGTTTCCCCCGTTCCCTGCCACCACTGCTGACAGTGGTACCCCGTCCGGCGCACAGATACGGTCCATCGAGTGAATCCAGCCCCCAGCCTTATACCTCTTGCTTCCCTCCCATCCCTGTCCCGTTCTTCGCCCGTTTCCCTCGCATCCTCCCCCAGCTCCTACGCGCTGTCCCCGCACACCCCTTGCCGTGGGAGTGCTCTTCCCCCGCAGCGTAAGCAGGTCCTGCTGTCTGCTGCCTTCACCCTGCATCGCCCCGCTCAGCTGGGTAACCACTGGCACCAGGGGTAACCGTCCCCTGTTGCACTGGGTACAGCTCAAAGCAAGGGCCGCGAAAAATCCCTGGGCATCCCTTCGGCCTCTGAGAAACGGACAGCCAGGAGGAGCAAGTTTCTTGTATGTATGAGATGTTTTATTGAACAAATGAAATCCCTTGCTGATATGCAGCTTCCGGCTATCACACTGCAGCTCCTGAGTTTTTCGCTTTGAACACCTGTCCTGGGCTGCCCGGGCAGCCTCCCTGTAAGCTTTCCTTTGCAGGACTTCTCCTGCCTTCAGGCAGTGGGTCCAGCAGGGCTCCCTCCAGCCCACCAGTTTCTTACAGCCCAACCCATTCATCGCAGTGATTTAAAGAGCATCAATTTGATTCACGATTCAAATCAGCAAGCAGGAAGCCTTAGCTCCATCATTGATTTTTCATCTCTGTTGCATTTGTGCTTTTTACCTTTCATTATTAAAGAAAAGCTCACTCCGCTGGATGGTGTAACCATCCGGTTTCAGTGGCTCGCAGGCAGGCATGGCCTTTACTCTGAATTTGGTAATTCTCCTTTGATAACCGGGAGGACACACTGTGCTTATCCCATTTATTTTAGTAATAACTCACATGTATTAAGATAGGCTGTTTTTTATAGATTTGTTATGTTACAGCGAATGCCAACTATTCCTAGTGATAACTTTTTTTCCTTGGCATGTGTGTCAGTCTTTGTTGAGATAAAACGTTAATTTGAAATATATGAAACCCCCATCTTTATTATTTATCAGTTTACTTCAGCAACCTTGAATGTGAACACAAGCATAACAGGCAAGAAAGACTGTAAAAACAGTAACTGATATATTAAACAGGAGAGTATATTTTTTGTGGGGAGTGAATTACAGATTGCTGCTGCTCAGCAGGAGCCAGATTTTTTAGCAGTGCGATAGTGCAGATATTTGGGCGCCCGCCCCACAGGGGTGATTTGGGCTATTTCATTAAGAGTTATGTCTCTGCACCTCTGGAGCCTAAACACCATTGAAAATCCAGCCTAACACCCTCCAGGAATTTAATCCTGTCTGGTTTGTACTTGGGAACAAGGAGAAGAAATCATGCTTTCCTGTTTGCTACTGGCATTTGGTTTCTCACTTTCAAATGATGAGATCTAAGTGAGGGACTTAGTATCTTGGCATCTGTCAGAAGGCAAAAGCAGCCAAGGCAGTCTTCTTTGCACACCAGGAATTTGGAGGAACTCGAGGATGGATGAATACAAGTTTTAGCTCCACTGCGAGAAAGAAAAATGTCAGCAGCCCTGCCAGCGGCACCGATGGGGGCTCCATGTCCTGCCTTCCCCTGCAGCCGCCGGCCCACTGCTGTGGGGTGGCTGGTCTCACCTCCAGATAAACGTGCTCTGGGCAGAGGCAGGCAGGCAGGCAGGCAAACTGCGTGCAGGGTGGACAGGCTCCGTCCCCCCAGGGCGGGATTGTCATAACTGCTGCTTTTTGGATCTGCGGGTGTTGACAGCTCTGTCTGTGCCACCGATAGCGGCTGCGGCATGTGCCGGTGTGACACACTTTAAACCCGGGCTGACCTCCAAAGAGAGAGGATTCCTGCCCGTGCTGCTCCTGTTAAACTCCTTGAGCAAGTGAAACTGGAAGATGTCACAGTGATCCAGTATATAATTTTTTTTCCTCCTTATTGAAGTGATTTTAGTAGGCTGTGGGTAGTAAATACATTCAGCCCACAGCAGGATGAATGAAACCCATCTTAAAGTGCACAGTGTGCTCTCCCGCCGTGTCGGGGGTGCTGCTCTGTGGGGAAGTGCCTGAGCATCGTGGCACCCTGGGAAGAAAGCAAACACCTCAGGGTGCCTGGGGGCTGAGTAAAGGGCTGCCGGTGCCCCCGCAGTGGTGCTGGTATGATGCCTGCAATGAACCTCGCCTGCTTTTTGCGGCAGGGTGGGGGTTTGAAGGGGTCTGTCTCACCTGGAGCATCTCTTTCTCCTGCTGTGAGGGCAGGGCACCTTTCGCCTGTCCTCGCTGTGGCCCTGCTCTGCTTCTTGTGTCCTCCCCCCCTCCCCTAACCACCTCTCCTCGCCCTTGTTTCAGGGCTGCCTGAGGATGCGTCACCCCTTGGCCCAGCCACCATCTCAGGGGTGCTAGGAGCCCGTCTCGCCATCCCCGTGCTGCCCTGCCGGGCTCTGGACCTGACCCCTCCGTGGGCTCCTCCGGCGGGATGGCCCAGGCGGGGGGACCCGTCCGGTTCCACCCCGAGGAGGGCTGCGCCGCCTCGCCCCCGTCGTTCGCCCGCGGGGTGGACCGGAGGCCATGGCTGGCAGGGGGGAGCCCCGAGGCTGGCAGGCGCAGCCCCCCGCGCTGCCTCACCCCCAACCTCAACGCTGGCCGCCTCCACCTCCTGCGCAAGGGCCTGGCCCCTGACGTCCGCCGCTGCCCCCTCGGCCTCTACAACAGCACCGGCTCCTTGGCCCGCAAGCCGGCAGAGGCGGCTGCTTTCGGCAACGGGGGCTGCCCGGGCACGGGGCGCCTGACGGCCCCCTGCACCCCACGGCGTGGCAGGCCCATCCCGGCCCTCTCCTCCCCGGGCAGCCGCAGCCCGTTGGTGGCGGCGGCCCCGGAGGGACACAGCTCCGTCGTCACCTTCCGCTTCATTGAGAAGGCCAGCGTGCGGACCCTAGGCGGCCTGCCGCCCCCGCAGCCCCGCTGGGAGAACGGCCCCCGCAGCCTCAGCCGCAGCCTGGAGCTCGGTGGGGACAGGGGGTCCCCCCAGCCACAGCCCCTGCCCCTACCCCAGGAGCGTCTCCTGCGCACGCTGAAGCTGGAGGCCTCCGCCTCCGATCCGCTCCTGGCCGGGGGCAGGACCCCGGGGGGGACACATCCCTGTGGGAAGGAGCCCTGCGCCCTTGATGCCGACTGCCTCTGCCGCTCCCTCGCCAACGGGCTGCCAGAGGAATTCCCTGCCATTGCCAGGAGCCCCCTGAAGCTGGAGCCCCGACTCCAGGTAGGTGCTGGGGTGCCCTGCACTGGGCCCGGGCTCTGCCCTGGGGTCCGTCACCCACTCACTGCTGTCCCCTCTGCAGGGCAGCGCCTGGCCGTACCCCCGGCAGAGCTCGGCCCATGCCCAGCGCATTGCCAGGGCCAAGTGGGAATTCTTCTATGGCTCTTCGGACACCCCAAAGACAGGTAAGAAGTCATGGGGGGGATGCCCTCGGCCCAACTGACCTCTCCTTTGCCAGTCTGAATCTCAGCTGGGACTCCCTTTGGGGCTGCGCGTCCTTGGGACTTGTCAGTGCCCACCGGGCAGCTGCGATTCGCCCAAGATCCACCAGTCCACGTCCTCCTGGGGCTAGATCCTGCACACGCCAACCTCCCGCAGAGTCCCCTGTGGCTGTGCAAAGGGGGTGTCACGGAGCCCTGACCCCAGCCCCCTGCTGCCTCTGCAGAAGGGCTTTGGGGTTCAGATGGGGCGTCAGGGTTGGCTGTGGGTGCTCCAACACCGACAGCACCCTGTCTCTGCCTCTCCCACCCTTTTTCCTTCTGGCTCCCCCTCTCCATTCCCCAGTGCCCATCACACGTGTGACCCCGCTCTTGCTGTGTGTACGATGCTGCCCCACGCCACAGCTCCCCATGGCTCTGAGTGCTCGGGGCTCCTTTGCAGGCTCCTCTGCCCCTGACTCCACTCCCCTGGCCGAGCCCCCCAAGAAGCCCGTCCGCCTGCTGCCCGCTGAGCCACCAGGGCCGGTGCCCGAGCACAGTCTGAGCCACGTGGAGGTGGAGATAGAGATGTCTCCTCTGGGCGGCCAGAAGCTCGGCTCCTGCGAGACTGGGATTATAAGGAGGACGGTGAAGTACTCAGAGACAGACCTGGACACCGTGCCGCTGAGGTGCTACCGTGAAACCAACATCGATGATATCCTGGCTGAGAAGGAGGAAGTGGATTCAGCAATTGAGAGCCAGAAAGACAGCGAGAGCAACCCAAGCTTCGGAGGCACACCAGGCAGGAGGAACAGCACGCCGGAGGAGCCCCCTGCCCTGGCCACTGGCTGCCCGAAGGATGGGCTGCGGGATGGGAATGTGGATGAGGATGATGAAGTGTTTGAGGCAACAAGGAAGGAGAACAGGGAAAGGTGAGGCTCTGTGTGTGAGGGCAAAAAGCTCCTCTCGCCCTCCTTATTATCCCCTGCATAGTAAAACGGGCTCTGCTGAAAGAACGTCTGAGCCAAAAATCCCAATAGCTCCATGCAGGCTGTGTGTGGGGGTCAGGTGGGGTCCTGGATTGCCCCTCTGGGACTGGGACTGGGACTGAGACTGGGAGAGGGCCCTCACTGCCCTATGGAAAGAGAAAGGCAGCAGAGGTGATCCAGCCCTGGGCGCTGTGCTGTGGGCCCTGCTCCCCTGGGGTGAGTCCTGCAGCTCAGGTTGCCCAGCTGAGATGAGGATTCCCGGCATAACTCCCACCATGTTAATTACATCCTGCCCTGGTGCTGCCAGGCGTTGGGGTGATGGTGTCAGGGCACCTGAGCCCAGGCCGTGACCTGGAGCTGCTGTGTGCTGGCAGACACTGCCGGGCTGCCCTCCCCTCCACAGATGGCTGTGCTTTGTCAGTGGGAGTGGTCCCTTTTGCTTGGCCTCAGTAGATATTTGCCATGTTTGGGAAAGAGTGGGAGATGCACTGGGTTTGAAAAAGCCTTTTGTTGTCTTTTGTGTTGTTTTTCACTTGTGTGGCAAAACACCCTGTGCTGGGAGGCTGGTGGAGTGGGTGACACCAAGGTTATCGTTCAGTTGCCCACCCATGGGCAGCTAACGCCGTCCGAGCTGCCATCTGGCACTGGCAATTAGGACCTATGGGAGATAGCGTTTTGGCCTGGTGGCACAAGACTCAGTCCATGGAGTGTCCTCTGGAGTGGTGGTTTGACCATGAGGAGTGATGGGCATCATCAGCCTGCCCTGGGAGTCATCAGGAGGAGGAGCTCCAGGGCACTCTTTGGGACAGCCACATGGAGGGGAAAGGTCCTGGCAGGGAGCGGGAGATGCCTATGTAGGCAATGGCAGCCAAGAGCATCTCCTGGCATGTGTGTCAGCAGAGAGTCTTGGGTGAGATGAGGGGACTATGTCATTAGCAAGTGCTCCGCAGGAGTGGGGAGAGGTCTCGCTTGGGAAGCGCAAAGCCAGGGTAATGCCTGGAATGGCACCTGGCAGCATGCACTCACCTGGCTGTGCAAAAGGCAGGCGGGGAGCATTTAGGTGGAAGAAAAGGAAAAGGGAGGGTTTGGTGTCAGCAGTGGGAAAATGAGAATTTACCCCTGCTGGTATCCCTGCGCTGGGAAGGGGAAGCACGAAGGTGCTGGGCTGATGGGGAGGGAAGGTGTGTATCCAGAGAGAGATGAGCTCCTGCTGGTTTGTCCAGCCCTTGCATCTCTAGTGGGGGAGATGGATACATTCCTCCCTGCTGCCTCCACTGTCCTCAAAAACTTTGGATTCTAGAGAAAAGCTGAAAATAAGCCATTTTTTATATATATTTTTTTGAAATTAATAGTGATGGAAGTTTTGAGTAAGGCATGAAGTTATTATCACTGCAAGCAAGTTCTTCAAGTCACTGTAACAATTATCTTGCACAGTGATATTTTATTTCCAAGTATGTACTAGGCCACTACAAGTCCGATGACCTGTAAGCCTAGACCTGCTTTTTGCCCTCTGAGACACCTTACTGTAGCTCCCCAGACAGCGCTTGGATGTGTCCTTAAATGCATTGTTGCCCCTAAAGATGGCGGTCCTGGTACAGTTACCAATGTGCATATAGGGGTGTCATGTTCATTTTACACGGCTTCTTTGTAGACCAGTGACTCTTTTGATTTGCAGCCCCCTGAATATTCCCCAGGTAGGTGTAGATCCTGCAGACAGTGTCTTGAAAATCACGAGCCTCAAACCGTGAGCTTGTTTAGTTCCTGCACCACAGCCCTGGGTTTTTGCTTACGCACTGTTTCTGAGCTCTGGAGCTGCAGTCCCCCTCCCTGTTTACCAGTCACCAAGTATTGATGTTTTCTACTTCAAGCTTTCTGCTTTGCCTGCTCACAGGAGGGGTGATGCTGGGGTCATTAAGAAGCCCCCTGGCCTTCCCGTTCTGTTGCTGCAGGGGCTGCTGTACCCCAGGCCTGGCCCGGTAGCTGGGAAGGACCAGCCCTACAAAATTACTGCCGCACCTTTGGATGCTGTTTTGCAGCATTTAGACATGTAAATCCCTTTGAAAATCTAGCCTTAAAGGTTTAGCATGCTCTGCAAGGGGGATTTTGGCTCAGTACTATCTTGTCCTTCATGTTCTGACCAAAGGGCACCTTCTTTGGTGATTTACCCTCCCAAAATAAGAGAGGGTGCTAACAGCTGGCCGGACATTGGGCTAAAAAAACCCAACACCAAATCAGATGAGACTTGGAAAGCAACAGAAGAAACAGCGTCTTCTTCCAGCAAATCTGCTCCCTGAATATATTTAGAGTCAGATCTATGGACTCTAATGACTAGTCTAAGCCTTTACTGTCTTTATTCCCATTAGTCCCAGAGAGCCGAGACCTGTCAGCGAGAGCAGGCTCAATTCCCTTCCTCCCTGAGCGTCAGCAGACGTGCTGGCTAAGCAGGAGGCAGGGCCTGGCTTGGCCCGCAGCACTGGTGCCTTGGGCTGATAAGAGAGAAGAGGCTTTACTGGGGGGTGCCCCGCTCCCCGGAGAGCACGGAGGGCTGGCAGGAGGCAGAAACTCCTTTTCTCCCTGTGGGCAGAGCAGCCCCACCCAGGAAAGCCCTTGGATCTGCTACCTTGGGAGCCTTTCCAGAGCCTTTGTGCTTGCCGCTTGGTGGACAGAAAAATAACTGCAGGGCAAGCCTTGTTGGGGATTAAAAAACTGTTACAGCCCTGATTTCATCAAACCCTTGAGCTTAGGCTCAGCCTGCCTCAGTAGCCACAAGGCTCTCATGTGCTGTGCTGTGGCTGAGCCCAGCATGGCCACAGAGCCACAGCTCGGGATGATAGTCCTGTGTCCCGCAGGCCCCTGCTGGTGGGGCTGGAGAGGGGACACTCAGGGTGACACCAGCAGGTGCCTGTAGCTTGTAGGGGTGGACTGGGGCAGCATGACCCCAGTGTGATGGCATGGATGTGGCAGGGCAGTGTGGGCAGCCGAGGGGGGACTGCAGCACCCGTGGTGAGCACCTGCAGCTGAGCAGGGGCTGGAATTGGTCACTGAGTCCTAAGAGGGGCAGTTGCAGAGCTGGAGGAGGTGTGTGAAGGAGTCTGGGGGAGTGCAAGGAGCTGCTGGGGCTGGTGTGCACCAGACCTTTTTGTTCAGAGAGGAATAAAGCGAGGGGCTGCTGGGTGGTGCTGAGACCCCTGCACAGCACCTGTTGTGCCTGTGCAGGCAGGAGGAATGGGGCATGGTTGTGGCAATTAGGGGTCTGGAGGGTCACAGGAGCATTTGGCAGAGAGAGAAAACCTCTGAGGGCCTGAGGAGAGAGATTTTTTCCCCTCTTCACCCCCCCGCCGGGGATGGCATGGCTCTGCAGCACCAGGCAGGGAGAATGGAGCGAGACCCTTCCCTTCCATCAGCCGTCAGACGCAGCTGCTGAAGTTCATTTTTCAGACCCCGTGGTCCTTGGGGGCTTTGGCGCTGGCAAGCAATGCAGTGTGGCCGTCAGCTCCTGGGGTCCGCTTCCCCTCCGTACTCACCGGCCCTCTCCCAAGGAAGGCTCACTGCCTCTCCCACCCCAGCTCAAAGCTATTTGCTTTCCCGCTGCCTGTCGCCCTTGCGCAGATGCTCGATTACAGCCTCTGCGTCTCCTCCTCTCCTCTGCTCCTCCCAGCTGCATTTGTCTGGCTTGGTGATGGTGTGGTGACCCTTCCTGGGGGGGCTGGAGTGGGGCGCGGGGGAGGTGGTGGCTGATGAAGCATCTAGGTCCAAGCAGGAGTGGTGTGTGCAGCCAGTATTGCGCCTGTGCTGCTGTGACTAGATCCTTCTGGAGCTGCATGGCTTTGCGCTTGATATTTTAGGGGTGGAGAGATTGCTTCCAGAGCTCGGATCGTGTGGACAAAACCAGCTGTATTTTTTCTGTGGCTTGGTGGCAATATACTCGATCACAAGAATTAGCCCAGCTCCCTCTCCTGGGATTAAGGTCCCTTCCATCCGCTGGCATTGTCCTCCCCGGCACAGCCCGTCGCCTTCCTTATGGATTCAAAGCACAAAACGAAGTCAGCGGCATTAGCTCGGTTTCGCAGCTTGGCGGTAAGGACAGTGAATGCACATTTGCATCTGTAAAGCTCATCTGCAGATGTTAAAGAGGTCTTTTCCGCCTTGTCCTCGCCAGAAAGCCACCCCAGAGGTGGGTGCTCCTGGGGCTCCTATGGGAATGGTAAGAGTGTCGAGCGATGCTGCACAGCCTGGGAAATGCTGGTGGATGGGTGAGAGCAGCCTCCATCCTGCCTTGCTTACCCGTGTCTGGCTTAGCTGTGCTCCCCTTGAAGCCAGCCGGCACTCTGGGGGAGTCAAGCTGCCAGCTCTTGGCCTGCTGAAGTAATCAGGGTGAGATTTTTGAGCAGTATGTGAAGGCTAATGAATGAAAATCATTTGGTGCTTGTAACAGCTACGCATCTTCTGAGCCCTCTGTATGAAGTTGTTTGTTCATAACAAATGTTATGACAAGCTGGAGCAGTTCCTCTCCTTTAATCAGAGGAGAGAGTGGCATAACAAGTGCTTTTCTGATGCTTGAATAAAATGATAGCGTCTTATGAGTAAAGTAGGCTTTTAGGGCTGCGTTTATGCTTGTATGGCTGAAGCATTCATGTTCCCTGGGTTGGAAATGTCCCTGTTGCCACGTGCTCGATGGGCAGGCTGCACATCACTTCATTTACAGGAAAAAACACTCAGTGCTTCGGGGTTTATAAAATCTTGTGCTGGGCTGGACCCAGACCTTCGTGTGAGACAGGCTGGGCCTTCCTGTGTGGCTGATCCCTGACAAGATGATGAGCCAGGACCAAGCCTGACCTCTAGGACATAGACCCTGACCCCAGAGCTGGGTGTGAGGCTCCTCTGTACTGCCTGGGGAAACCTGGGGCTCAGCATCACCTTTTGCTGGGTCCCAGATTTCTCCTGGGACTCAGCATTGCCTTGTGCTGGGTCCCAGACTTGTCCTGGGACCAGCCAGCAGACCTTGCAGGTAGGTGTTGGTCATACTCTCAGAGCGGTGCTCAGCAACCATGGTGCTGTGTTCATGGAGGAAGGTGTTGCGCTGTCCTGAGCAGCTTCAGGAGGAGACTTCTGGGTGCCAGGAGCTCTCAAGGCTTGTGGAAAATTCAGACACTTCCAGATTTGGTTGGAAATGGAGCTGAACCGCATCCTGCTTCTGGTGCTTGAGCCCTTTATTGGATCTAAGCTCAAGTCAAGTGACTAGGAGCTGTAGCCATCTCATAAGCTTCTTATGAGGATGAGCCACTAAAGGAACAAAAGTCTGTGGCGCATTAAAGGAGAAGCATATGTCTGGAGGGAGGACAGCCCGGTCCCTCTTCCCATGATGTCTTGGGCAGGCAAGGCATTTCCTTGGAGGTCTACAGATGTTCAGAGGAGATTTCTGTCCTCCCAAGTTTGCTTCTGGAGCAGCGTGTGAGCTTTCTTTTCAAGGCTTTGATCCCTTGCTCCTCAGTGACCAGTTCTTCTCACTTTCTCTCCCTATAGGAGCATGGACCAAGACGCACAAGGTATGCTCAAATCTCCAGTGCCCTTCCTCCTAGGGCACAGCCTCTCCAAGGATGGTATGGACTCTTTCAGCAAGCATTTTGAGAGCATCATGGAGTCCCATCGAGCCAAAGGCACATCTTACACCAGCCTGGACTCCATTGACATCCTCTCCTCCCCAGCCCGCACCCATGGGACCTTTTTCACTTTTGACGTCCCAGCCCTCACCCCAGAAATACAGGGACAGATCCGAGACAGCGCCAAGCTGATCGAGGAGAACTTTGCTCCTCTGGCTCACTTGGAGCCAGACTCTGGGACCAGTTCGGCCACAGATGCCCCGTGGACGGAGAGAGAGGAGGAGCAGGGGAGACGAAGGAAGGGTGCTCGGCACAGCCCTTGCCGCTCAGAGGACAGCTTTGGTACTCCCTTGGCCTCCAACATGAGGTGAGTGACCAAAGTTGCTTGCTGTCCAGTTGGGCCACCAAGGCTCAGTGTGGAGTCTAACCCTGTGCAGCATGTTTTGCAGGCATTGTTGGGGAAGAGGGGAAGGGTGAGGACTGGGTGTGCTGTATTTTCTCTGAAGTGGCCAATCAGGCCAGTGATTGCTATGGTGGTAGGCTTGTTGGTGGAAGCATGTCTCCTTTTTCATCTTTGCCAGCTTTGTTGGTGCTGGAGGGCTGTGATGTTTCCTCCAGCCTAGCAAGCAGGGAGACACAGGTCTTCAATCCTGTGGTGGTTCCTGTTGCAGGACAGTCCAGCATCCATGGTGGCTGTGGGGAGAGGCCAGTCAGAAGTTGAGTGCCGGTAGAAATTCAACAGCCTTTCCCTCTGGAGGCCAAGACTTCCTGATACTGCGCTGTCCCTCGTCATCCTAGTAGTGGCCTTCTGTTTCTTGAGGCTGAGTCCCATGGTCTTGTACATATTGTCCTGGCCTTCTGAACCTCCTCAGCCTTGTGTATGTTGGGAGATGGAGGGCAGAGATGAGCACAGCCCACCAGAGGCTCCCTGTACATTGCTCCAAGCCTGCCTGCACCTAGGCTCAGGATGGCTGCCCCATGCCAGTCTGGTGGAGCGGGCTGGGAGAGATCAACCCCACCACTTCCAACTGCGTCCAGGCTGAAACACTTTCTGCACTCCTTCCCCTTCCAGCAAGATCTTGGGCTGAGGCACTTGTGATGTAGCAGGTTGGCAGGCCACATCTTTTCCCTTTTCCAGGGTACCTTCATCTGGAGTGTGGTCAGATCCAGTTTGGATGTCAGGTCTGGTCTGGTGGTTCAGCTGCAGAGCTCGCGGCTCTTGGAGCCCTTGGTGTCTCAGTCATGCCAGTGCTGACCTTCCTGTTTGCATTGCCTCCCTACAAGGTCTCTCTGCTCAGTGACCTTCTGTGCAGTACCAGAGCTTCCTGAATCCCTCATCCACTTTCTCGGCTTTGGTCTTTTCTGTACCAAATTCCATGTTGTGCCTCCCCCAAACTGCTCTGGATCTTTGCTGAGCCTACCTTTGCTGAGCCTCTTGTATTCTCTTCTCCCAGCCCTCACAAGCAGGAGTTACCTCTGCTTTGGTGGCACCTAAGTGCCAACCTCGCCTTCTGTTACACACAAACACAGGGTCCCAAGCAACTACCTTCCCCATTTAGAAACAATTCCCTTAGTTATCGGTAGGTCTCTGCACAGCTCTTCTTTTAGTCCCATTCAGGCCCCATTTCTGGCGATTCTACTGGGGTGTGGGTGATGTTCAGACCTGCCATGCTGCCCTGCAGCAGGTGAGGAGGTCCCCTGGCTCCAGCAGTGACCTGAGGCAGAGGCTGCAGGAAAGATGGGGAGAAATGATGCATGGAGGAGCAGGACCGTGCCGCAGGCCCCCAGCAGGCAGCAGCCCAGCTCTTTGCTTCCCGGCATAGAGTGAGCCTCCCTTCGCAGCCCCCATAGGTGATGGTGGACAGGAAGACAGCTGTGCTTGGGATCTGCTGTCTTGCACTGTGGAGAGGAGTGGGGATTGTGACTGGAAGCATGAGCTGGACTGGGAAGCAGGGAAGGCATGGGGTATTAGGGACCGAGACAGCCCATCATCTGCAGAGTCAGTCCTCAGGCAGCACGGTTTTCTGGCAAGGGAGAGGTGCAAGAAGTTTTCTCTTTCCCCATCACTGGTCCTACCAACTTTCTAGACTCTGAGGGGAGCCAACCATGGAGCTGAAGCTTCCCAAGTAGTTTGACGAAGTGTCTGGGCTGGTTGCTCAAAGGTTCCCATGAGCTGGAGTCCTGGTGCCCAGCAGGTCTGATCTGCTTGAGCGAGGAGTATCCTTGTGATGCTCCCATTAAGTGGTCTTTAATGGAACTTGCTGGGGAAAGGAGCTCAGGAACCCCTGCAGCCATCATAATCCAACATCAGCCATGCCAGCAGGGCCAGAGCAGGGGATTTGTCACCACCTATGATCACAAGCAGTACAGACCGACTGCCACCAGCTCAGGTGGACTGGGGACCGTGGGCAGGGGGCTCTGTTGTGGAGGCTGTGGTTTATGCTGGCTGTTGGCCTCAGGGTTGGCAGAAGTGACCTTGGGCCACAGTGCGTTGGCATGAGGGGTGACTGGTGATGAACACCAGCAGGTCTAGACCTATGTGTGCTGCCCTGCGGCCGTCCCTCTTGTGCCCCTGAAACCTTTGGCGTTATTTGTTGCAATGGTTTGGGTTTGGATGGCTCTGCAGTCTGCGAATTTCCATCTCTCGGTGGCAGAAGCAGCCAAGCTGGTGATGCCCCCTGCATTGCTGGGAGGACGCAGTGTCCCCCATGGCTGGTGGCCTTGGTTCACGCAGCCTTGTGGCCCATGCCAAGGCTCTGGCGTCCCTCAGCACCCGATAGTCTGAGATCACGCATTTATCTTGACCTTGCACATAGAGAGCGTGCCTAAGTGCAGACCCAGCAAGGCCTCCCCTGGCGCTGGGATGCCTCCGCCTCCTCCGGTGGCCTTGGCTAAAAGGGAGGGAGCAGTGGCTGAACAGCAAAAGGTCCCAGTGTGGGATGCCCCTCCCCATCCCTCCACAGCAGGACACCCTATGGTGGCACTCCCAGTGTGTGAGTAGGTTATTGCCCTGTGTGCAGGTCCCCACTCTCGCTGGGCAGAGGGCGGCAGTTAAAGCAGTCTGTCCCCGAGGCTGTGACAGTGACCTGCAGAGTGTGTGTGGGGACAGAGCCCTCCCCTGGGGGGGGTCTCTCCGGGGATGGCAGGGTGTCTCTGGGGCTGGCGGGGTCCCTGCGGGGCTGGCCGGGGGCAGATGCATTGCTGGTGAGATGGCGGGGCGGGAGTGGGGCAGCCCTGGGGACTGTGGGGAGGCCGCTCCTTCGGTGGCAGCCAGACTTTTGCAACTGCGGATCCAAATCCTGGTCTTTGCCGTGCTGCCGGGTGCGAGTGGGAGCCAGGAGCGCTGCGTCACCTGCCGCAGTCCCGTACGCGGGCAGCTGCCAGCCCCACAGGCAGGGTGGGATGTAAATGGGCAAATTGTGTCCCCCTGGGAGTGCAAGCCCCCTTAACATCCAGCTGCCCAGCTTCCCTTGCGTGTCCTACTCCTCCAGAGCCAGGCACAGCCGTGCTGGTCCCTGAAGAGTGCTATTGGAGGGAGGGGACGTGACTTGTCCCCCATGCCACCCCCGTGAGAGGCAACCGAGGCAGGTTCTGCCGGGACCTGAATCGGGGGCATCGCCTGAGGTGGGACAGAAAGAAGGGCAGGCAGGAGAAGCAGCAGCAAAGTTGCGGGGGGGACACTGCAAACCGCCTGGTGAAAAGGGCCAGATACCACAGTGAGGGGCAGCACACCCGGAGCCTCGCTAGAGGGAGAGCTTAGCCCTGGAGCTGCGGCTGCGTGGGAGGACCGGGGAGCCCGTAGGGCTGGCAGCCGCCCCAGGCGGAGGATGCGCCGGGAGTGAAACCTTCTTCCCTGCCAGATCGCGTGTGCTGGAGCGCCGGGCCCTGCCAATAAGCTCCGCTGTGTTTCTTTATAAGGTCCCTTTTGTTACTGCAGCAGTCGGTGAGCCGGTGCCCCCCCCCTCCCCCCGCTCCCCCCTCCCCGAGTCCAGCGCAGGTCTGTCAGCTGGCCTGAGCTCCCAGTTCACACTGGGCAAACTGGTGAGATGATGCCCTGAGAGCTGTGCTCAGTTTGGGGTCCCGTGGGGTGGATTCGGGGTGTGGTGTGGGAGGGTGGGGGGACAGGGCTGAGGAAGGAGAGCAATGAGGAAAGGATGGACATAGGGGAAGGGGGGGATGATGTGGGATGGGAGCACAGGAGGGCCACAAGGCTGGGGTGCAGGATGAAGAGGTCTCCCCACAAGCATTGGCACGGCAAAAAATGGGGCACAAGCCTGGGAGGAATTTTCCCCCAGGCATTTCGACGTCAAGCCATGAAGGGCAGCAGGAGCTGGGGCACAGGATGGGGTGGCAATGCTGGCAGCTGGGGCGGGTGCTCCATGGCATGGAGGATGGGGGCAGCAGGCAGGGTCTCAGGGCTGGCAGGGCTGCCCACAGAGGCATGGGCAGTGGCACATCCCTGTAGGATGCATCCCCCCGTGTCAGGCGTTAATTCCAGCCCTTGGGTCTGACCCAGAGCCCCTAGGCTGGGCTTTGCCTAAAGGTCCGAGAGACCCAGGTTTCCCTGTGCTGACCCCATGGCATCTGTGTCTCTGAAGGAGAAGACAACCCTCCACCCAGCAGGTGAGTAACCAGATTTTAAGGTTCTCAGCTGGCTCCAGAAATTGTTTGGTGGGATTGCAGGGCAGGAGCCATTGTGCCCCCCACAAGAAAGGCTGGTGGGATGGCGTGGTGATGGAGGACAGGCAAGGCATCTCCAGAGAGGGCTGGTGCTGCAGGGGAGGCTTTGGAAATCTGCAGAGAAAGAGGACTGAGGAGGGGCACAGCTGCCCAAAGTTCAGTCCTACCTGGATCTGGCAGCAGTAATGCTGGCAGGTGCTGCTGTGGCTGGATGATTTGAGGACCAAGTTGGACTCCAGAGCTGCCAGAAAGCAGGACCAGCCCTGCCTGTGGTTGGAGGCTGGCCTGGCTGACCTTCAAGTGTCCTCCCAGTCCTAACTTCAATTCTGCGAGGAATGAACCAGCCCAGATCCTGGCTGTCATAAATCAAAGTCGCTCCGCTGAGACCGATGGAGGGAGCTGCATTTATTTAGCTCAGCCAAAGATCCGGTCTGGTACATTCTTAGCAGCAATATTAGGCAGGCTGGGCTCGCTTGGCAGAGGCATCGGACATCTAGCCATGCGTGCGGAGCATTGGGAATCGAGGGCAGAGTGCTGCTCTGCCCCATGCACGTGTCCCTCGTGGACTTGGACCAGGCTCCCTGCCCTGTCCCTTCATGGTGCAGGAAGCAAACCAGCCTTCTGTGGGGAGCAAGTGGCACTTGGATTGTGGTTGGAGGTTTTGAGTTTCCTACAGCAGGTGTCTCACCTGGAAATGTGTCAGGCAGGACCTGGACAACTTGGGAGCTCAGCTGAGCACCCCTAGATGAAACCAATGGCCACCTGGCCCATCCTGTCCCCAGGATGGCTCTCCTTCTCCACTGCTGGGGTGTAGAGTGTTGGTGCAGAAGGGTGCCACCATGCAGATACAGCGTGGGGAGCATCCCACCACACAGATACATCCCTGCTGGCAGCCAGGAGCTGGAGGTCAACCCTCTGAGGCAGGCTTTCCTGGGCTAGTGCCTTATTACTGCCTCACATTCAGGAGAGAAGTTTTGCTCCTGGTTGCTGACACCCATGGAAGGAACATGGTGCCAGGTGAGCCCGGTTTGTGGTGGCAAGGTGGAGAGGATATTGGGGCTCCTGCAGTGACACACTGCATTGCAGCCAGGGAAGATGTTTGCTCTCTCTCCTGCTGGACTCTGGGCAGTCTGCCAGAGAAGGAATATTAGGTCAAGATGAGGATCCAGCTCCAGGAAAGGAGAGTTTGGCCCCAGGAAGGAACATGTGGGCCCTGGATAAGCATCTGGCCCTGGATAAGGAGTGTGGTAGCCCCGAGCAGGACTGTGGTCCTGCAGCTGCTCCCCAGGGCTGGGAGAAGAACCTGGTCCTCGTGCTGAGCTGGGTTGAGAGGGGATCAAGGAAGAGCCTCTGTCCTGGAGCAAGCCCTGAGCTGGACCGTATGCCTTCCTTGTAGAGCCCCCCCAGAAGCGCCTCACAGCTGCCAACACAGGTGCTGGGGACCCAGCTCTCCTGCAAACACCTCCAAGGTGGCAGGGGGACCTATGCTCCCAGCAACATGGCGGGGTGGCAGTGTCTGTCCTAGGCATGCAGCACGGAGAGGGATGAGCTAGTGCTGGGTCCGCTCGGGGATGACTCATTTCAAGCACACTGAGGATGCTCGCACAATACCAAATTTGATCTTTATTCCTTAAGTGCGGGCCAGTTCTCGGGTTGAAAATGTATCTAATGTAAAAACTATTATCTCAGTGTTTCTTCAAGCCAAAATGAAATGTCACTTTAGAAAGTACACTAAAAAAAACCCACCCTGAGACATTAGCTCATTGGCAAGAAAATTAGCATCACCTCAGTTGCCTCAGACATGGACGTCTCTTTGTAACGTCTCTTTGCTCTGTTCTCCATTTCCTTGAGGATCAGGTTCTTGGTTTTCTCTCTTTAAGCTGCCTGCTTTCCAAGCCAGGTGGGGCTTTGAGTGGTGACAGACGGGTGCCATGAATGGGACCTCCCAGCCTATCAAAGCTAATGGTCTTTATTTAACAGCATGAGTGACTTGAGTGTTGAAAGAAAACCCATTTCATAGCATGGCTGGGGTCACTTGTGCAAGGTTACGCTTTGCCGATGTAAAGCCCAAAGCTAGTATGGGGACTTGGTGAGGGAGGGCACAGCAGATCCTTCTAGTAGGGTTGATTTAAGATCCAGGCATTGATCCCTGCATGCCTATTGCAAGAATTGCAGCCACAGGTTGGAAACTTGCAAGGAGATACAGATGTTGAAGGGCAGAGAGGTTTTGAAGATGGTCCCATGCCTGGATGCTGAGCACTAGACAGGAAAGCTGAGGAGCACAGCTTGGGAAGAGAGGACACAGGAGGAGACTCAGAGCTTGAAGTTTGCCCCTGGAGGCACCAAGAACTGGCTGCGTGAGGGAGGACAACCTCTCAGGGAGGACCGGCAAGGTCCAGAAGGGTATCAGGAGTTTTAAGTGATGATGATTGAGAAGAACAAAAAGGCCTTCAGAGAGCTAGGAGCAGCCACTTGCTCTGGAGGTGCAGTTGGACCATGGGGAGTGGTGGTGGTGTGGCCTCGGGTTTTGTAGCTCAGGCTATGGCTGGAGAAGCAGCCTTGGAGCTGCTGGGCTGGGGAGGGGGCAGTGCCTGCACCCTTATGATAGTAGGGTCTGAGCTTCAGAAGCAGATACAGTCACCACAACCCATGGCTGGCAGGTGCCAGTTGCTGGGATGGATTCATCTCCTCTGCTGGTGGGACAGAAAGAGCCTGTGAGCCCTGTACTTGGCTGAGGGCACAGTGTCTGCAAGCCAAATCTGGGCCGAGATGTGTGCCCAGCACTTGCCCAGCAGCACCCAGCCTGTTCTGCTGTCAGGTGCTCCCTGGAACAGCTTTGGCCCTGCCAGCCAGTGTTCCCAGGCACAGCTGGAGGGCAGCAGGCACCAGGGCTCATGCCAGCAGCACCTTTGGATGTAGCCACCCTATTTTGGGAGGAGTAGAGGTTTTAGGCAGGTGGGAGGGATGTCTGAAGGACGGGCTGTGCTGGTGGTGCAGACAGTGATGCTGGAAACCTCCTGCCTGGCACAGCTCCCCAGAGCAGGCAGGTCTGGGGCTAGCGAGCTTCTAGTGACCTTGTGGCCACTCTCACAACTGCTACCACCAGGATGGCATGGGGTGATGCACAGGCTTCTTGGGGAAGGCTGGGACTAAATGGGCATGGATCTTTCCTGGGCCACCCATCCAGGTCTTACCGCAGTCACCGCCCAGCACTGCCAGGCTCAGCATTGGTCCAAGCCAAGTGCATCTCCTCGGGGACTCGTGGGGTGTCAGAACCACTTTCACCAGGGAAGTGTCTGGCTCATGGATTTGAGCACAGAGCAGCTTCCCCTACTGCATGCTGGCTGGGGACACCAGGAGGGTTGGAGGAAGGCACCCAAGAGCCCCCCGAGGCATGGGGCAGCCTGTAAGTGCTGTGTAGGGCTCCCCCGGGACAGGCAGCGCTGAGCAGTCGGGAGGCTCGTCCTTCGTGGAAGAAGCGGACCCTCAAGGAGATTGGCCTGGGAAATTGGCCCAGGAGACCAGGCCTCTTAAAAGTCAATTAGAGACTTTTAAAAATAAATCAGACTGGAACATTGCGAGGGATGCCAGAAAATTTGGGTGAGGTCAGAGTTGCTTAACGTTCGTTGTTGATTAGATTCAACCAGCTTTTTAGTTGGGATAACTTCTGCACCGCTGAGTCAGACTGCTTCGGGGGCTAAGCCAAGAGCGTCTCCTAACGTGGCCATTTAAGGCATGGTGGGCTGAGAGCTGATGGGCAGCCTGAAGAAGACAGTACACCCCGCTGTGAGCTGGGAGGCCTGGGGGGAGGGGGGCGTGTTCCTTCATCTTCGCCCTCTCTGCCTCAGTTTTCCCTTCTGTGAAGTGTTTTGAAGTTGGTGGGTGGGAAAAGGTGGACAAACAAATGATAGTCGTCTTGTCTTGGGTAGAAACTGCACTCAAGAGCAGCACAAGGAGTTTGTCCAGTTTAAAAAAATGAGTGCAGATCTGTAGGACGGCATGTGATGTGCACATGTTTCTTCTCCAAGTCTCCGCTACAGCTGAGCTTGGCAGAGTCTGAGCCCACACACGGAGTTTCACAGACTCAAGGTGGGGGACTTTGTAGCAGTTGTCCTGTCTTTTCATATCCAGTTTGGACATGGGTTTGGGTGCCTTGGTCTTGTCATCAGTCACTGGAGCTGCCCTGTCACCCCACCTCTCCTCCAGCCACATTCCCAAACCTTCCCTTAGCTCCCAGACCTGACCTCAGAGTGTCTCTAACCAATGTTGTTCATCCGGGGTTCCAGCAGTGAGTAGCTGGTCTACAAAGCAGGGTGAGAAACCTGCATTTCCCTAAAAGCTGAATGAGGAGAGGATCTCTAGGCGGGCTAATGTGGAGTGTCCCTTCCCATTGCAGTGACCACCCCCTGAGCCAGCTGGTTTTGGACTCAGACTCAGAGATGGACAGCGTGGAGCAGCTGGCCCTGGGCAGCACGGACACCCTCTCCAATGGACACAAGGCTGACCTGGAGGCTGCCAAACGCCTGGCCAAGAGGCTTTACAACCTGGATGGCTTTAAAAAAGCAGATGTGGCACGTCACTTGGGGAAGAAGTACGTGTGGGTATTCACAAGGAACAGCCTGTTCTGCAAGGGGTCCACCTGCACCCACGGTGTACCCACAGCTGCTGCCCTTGTGGGGCACTGGACTGTCAGGGAATAGCAGGCAGGACCCCAAAGCCCACTCCCCGTGACTGGTACACCTGGTACAGATGTACCAGGTGTTGCCTCTAAAGGTCTTAAAACCTAAGAGACATCCAGGTTTTGGTACCTTCCTACCATGACTGCATCTCGGATGCTTCAGTAAGGTGTCAGGGCAGGGGGATGGCTAGCTGAACTCTCGTGGTCCCTTCCAGCTTTTCCAGTTTCTCTTACATGCCCAGTATTCCCATTGGATCTGTAGGTGACTCTGAGTTTCATGGGAGCGTGGGCTGTCTCTGTCCCCAGCATGCTTCCCACAGCCCTGGGGAGCTCCCAGCCTCCTGGAATCCACCCCACCCCTGTGTGACTTTTGCTGTCCCCATGGTCTGGTTGATCCCACTCTCACTCCCCCCTTTTCTATTTCAGCAATGAGTTCAGCAAGATGGTGGCCGGGGAATATTTGAAGTTCTTCGTGTTCACAGGGATGAGCCTGGACCAGGCTCTCAGGTCAGAGCTGAGTGTGTGTACGTGTGTGTGTGTGCGGTGACCATTTGAGTGGGGTACCAGCAGACCGTGCCCTCCACAGCTCCGCACCTACACAGAGTTCTGCAGGAGCAGGCAGACCCCATGGCTGCCATCTGGAGACCTCTTACCTCTTATATGGTGGGGGTTGAGTCCTAAAGTGGTCTCTCAGCCACACAGCTGCAGAAGAGCATCTCTGGTCTTAATGTACCAGTCAGTGCAGTTGGGTGACACACAGGTTCACTTAGGACTGGCTTTCCAGGCGTTGATCCCAGAGCCTCTTGGTGTCACCCCCATCTCCTTCCCCAGTGTAGTGCCCGTGGCCAGCTGTAGGTCCCTGCGATGTGCCAGCAGGGTATGATGCTACGGGCTTTGAGACAAGTCCTGCAGCGGGTTGGGAGGAATGTGTGATGGCAGGGCTTCATCCAGCACACAGTGGGGGCTGTGCTCCTGCACAGGGTGGGTTGGAGAAACTGCTGGTGGGCTTCACGTGTGACCAACATTGGTGCTGCTTCTTCAGGTCCTTTCTGAAGGAGCTGGCCTTGATGGGAGAGACACAAGAGCGAGAGCGAGTGCTGGCTCATTTTTCCCAGCGTTATTATGAGTGTAATCCCAACGCCATCTCTTCGGAGGGTAAGAAACTGTGTGTGTCCATGCATGCGTGTGTGTTTCAAGCGAGTCCATGTGTTCGTCAACTTGGTGAAGGTGCTCGAACTGAAACCAGAGAGGAGACTGAGAGCATACACTGATGCCTTAGGAGGCAGCCCAGTTACAGAGATGTCATTTCCCACAAAAGACAGATGCTTTAGATTTAAAAGAAAAAAACACCACCTGCTCCAGTTGGATCATGCCTAATTAGGGCTCAACCCATCCTTAATTCTGACCTTGAGCAGATTAGCACAAGAGGCGAGAGAAGGCCCTCCTTACCAAATAGACCCCAGCTCTCAGACCCTCAGCTCAGGGAATAGCCAGGTGAGAAAACTTGTGTGCCCGGAACTCGGGGTGGCACAGACACCCACTTTGTACTGTTTCATGTCTTTGTGTGTGTGTTCACGTGCTGGGTCTGCTCTGGGCTGGCTCTGGGGCCGGTGAGGTGTGGGCTGCCTGGCTGGTAGAAGGCTGCGCTGGTCCCACCTTGCTGTGCTAGGAGCGCTGCAGGATTAGCTGCAGCATCACTGCCTGGCTGGAGGGGCTGCAGGCTTGGAAGGGAGCTTGTACGCTCAGGTTTGGGACCAGCTTTTCATTCAGTGACCTACTCACCAGCGCGCTGCCAGCACTGTGCTGACTGCTGTGTGCCTCGTGTGCCCGGGGTGGGAGGAGCGGGCTCGGGTCTGTCCTGGTAGCTCAGAGCCCCCATGTCCTGCCTGAGATGCTGATGCGCTGGAGCACCAGCTGCTGGGCTGGGCTGGGGGCTCTGATTCCTGTCCTGTGCTTGTGCTGCAGACGGAGCCCACACCCTCACCTGCGCCCTGATGCTGCTAAACACAGATCTGCATGGACACGTAAGTTCCCTCTGCTGTCACACACGTTTGTCCCCTGCCCTGTCTGTCCCCACCGCCCTGAACCGCAGGTATGGGACCCTGGACCTGCAAGGGCTGGTCACCCCTAACATGTCTGGGGAGGAGGGAGCGGAAAGGCTGAATCAGAGAGGGAGCTGCTGAAGGAGAGAGCAGGGCTTTGAAGGAGACGCACTGAGTTGGAAGACATGGAGGTGGGATGAGGACAGAGGAGGAAAGTGGACAGGGAGAGAGGGTAGGAGTAAGACTCCAAAACCACCTGCCATGGGAGCAGGTAGTACCAAACTCAGAAGAAGGAGGCTATTTAAGACTCCCAGAGTCTAGGCAAAGCTGACAGCTTCCCCACATCTTCAAGCAGCCTCCCTGAGACCTGGCTGGTCCCTCACCCCACTGCAGAGATGGGGGTCTGTTCTGGGGCTGTGGGACCTGCTCCAGCCAGCACCGCCCCCCGGCCCAAAGGTAACCTCCTATGTTTCTCTCCCCCTGGCTCTCCCAGAACATCGGGAAGAGAATGTCCTGCTCCGACTTCATTGGCAACTTGGAGGGGCTCAATGGAGGCACTGACTTCCCCAAGGAGCTGCTCAAGGTAAATTTGGTCGCTCTCCCTGGTCAGCCAAGCAGCAGGAGCAAAAGCAAGAGCTTTTGGTAAATTCCGTCACTCTCCCTGGTCAGCCAAGCAGCAGGAGCAAAAGCAAGAGCTTTTGGTAAATTCAGTCACTCTCCCTGGTCAGCCAAGCAGCAGGAGCAAAAGCAAGAGCTTCGGGAATGATCACATGGATGGCTATGTGGGATGCAATGAGTGCATCCATCCTCATGCAGGAATGGTGGTAGTCCCTTGGCCTGCAGCTTTCCTCCTGCCTTGCTGAGGGGAACGTGGGCTGCCTCATTCTGCCAGGAGGACACCAGAGCTCCAGCTGGGGTCCTGATGCCCTTGTTGCTCTTGCTCTGCCTGCATCGCAGGCAAGGGAGCACATGCAGGGGCTGCAGCCAGAGGCTTGGTGGTGTTGATCACATGGTACTCAGCCCTTCCTGGCTCCCTGGAGCACTGGAACCCAAAGCCATGGCCAGGACCTGGGACTGGAGCCATCTCTGGTGCCTGAGGGAATGTTTCTGGTGATATGGGCAAGGCATGGCGATGGGGAGGATGGGTTGGTGGTTAAAGTCCTGGTGCTGGGAACTCACTGCACTGGTGTGACTGGGGGGGACTTCTGCCTTCTTGCTGCCTGCCCCAGATCTCAATGGGGCTTGGCCAGGGTGGGCAGCATTCAGCAAGCACCTCCAGCTTCAGACTGCTGCGCTTCTCTGGCATCGCCTGTTCTCGGGAGGGTTTTCTGAGCTGCATTCTCCCTGTCTTGGGCCTGGGAATAGGATTAGCTCCCATGGGGCCTGCAGGGTAGAAACCATTGCTGTTGGTGAAGTGCTACAGTTGGCAAATACTCATGATGTGGAAGATGGGTTCCCACAGGGGGCCGGAGCCATGACGGGGGGAGATGGTTGATGAAAAAAGGCAATGGAGGGTGAAAAGCTGAGCTCACTTTTCAGTCTCTGTGGGTCTATTCCTGGCTGCGTCGCTCACCCCATCATTAAGGGGTTACCAGCAGCTCTCAATAGGGCTGTCCTCCCTCTCAGCCCACGCTTTGCCAGTAAACGGAGTTACTCAGGAAAAATTCTCCTCTAATTTTAAACCCAGATCCAGAAAAGGCTGTAAGCACCCAAAATGGAACAGAAACATCAAAAAATGAGGACCCTGAACCCCTGCCCTCCAGTGCTGCTGCACCCTAGAGCATCCAAGCTCCACATGCTACTTGGTGTGCCCCCTTTGCAGCTCCTGGCATCCCACGGTTGGGTACCCCCACTTCAGGCACCACCGCATCCCTGTTAAACTTCACCCCCAAAAGTACAAGCAGTTTAAACACGCGAGATCCAGTTATCCCAAGATCCCAGCCAGTGGGGAAATAAGGCAGTGAGCAAGTGCCACGAAGCTACAGGCTTTCTCTCATGGGCTGGGGACAAGACCTTCGTTGGGTGTAAGGCAGCGGGGGGAGGCTGCAGCACTGCAGCACAGCCCCGCACAGCTTTGCCCGCAACCCAGCAGTGGGGAGGCTGCTCTGCTAAAAATGGCCTGTTCCCTCTGCAGCTGCGGTGCTTCCCACCGCCACTTTTCAGCCGCCTCTGTACAGGAGCCGTGCTGGGGAGGGGGAGCAAAAGGCAGCGCGGAGGAACCACACGCAGGGCAGGCTGCAGCTCCTCGCCGGAAACACCAGTTTGCTTTGGGGAGCCCGTGCAAGGGGGAGCAGGGTCCTGGGTGAGATGGGGAAAGCGCTGTCATCTTGCGATAGGGAGGGTCAGCAAGGAAAGGTGCATGGAGGGGCTGTGCCTCTTCTGGGCAGCCTTTGCCAGGCTCAGCCAGAGAGGACACGCTCTCCCTTCTGCCCACTGCTTTCGGCTGCTTGGTGCTTGGGTCCCCGCGCAGGCTCAGGGGGCAAAGAAATGGGGAAAGGCTCTTCCGCTCCCCTCCCTGTGGCAGCCTGCGCTAGCCCCGTTACCCTGGGTAGGATGCTGCCTCCTCGGCAGACCTGGCTGGCAGGCCGTGTCTGGGGACTGAGGCTTCTGTGCAAGCGTGCCACACAGCTGGCTGGCTAATTTTAGCGCTCCAGGAGCACACGCATTTCCTAAGGGCAGCAGAGGAGGGAAAGGGCTGGCAAGCTTCAAAGGAGCTTCCCAAAGCTCAGGGCTGGGTCTTGGGCAGCCCTTGATAGTGCAGAAGGATCCTGGAGGCTCTTTCAAGCCTGCCCAGGGAGATAGCACAGGGTGCTGCTCCCCTGGCTTCAGAGCTGGAGGTGGCCCCCATCCGCAGCACTCACCACTGGGGAAATGGGGACAGCAGGACAGGACCTAGGTGGCTGCAGGGGACACGAGGCCACCATCCCCTGTGACTCTGGGGACAGCATCAGGAATAGACCTGCAGGGAGCCTGTGTGCTTCCCTCATCTCTGGCTGCGGGGAGTCCCAAGACAAATGCAGCACGATGCCTGAGAGCGGGTGGCAGCTTGAGTCAGACGAGAACTTTATCTGCTACTAGATAATACGTGTAAACAATCCCAGTTTTATGCAGAAGAAATGAAAACACATGAAAGCTTGTGCTTTCACAGCTAAGCACCGTGTCCCCCCTCACTGGCAGTGCCTTGCCATGCCCTGCACGGCGCTGCTGCTGGAGCTGAGGCAGCGATGCCTTACCAGCACTCAGCTACTGCTCCTGGAAACCCTTTCCTCTGGCTCTGAAAGCTCCCATGCAGAATCATGCTCCGCAGGTGGGGCTGCCCAGCTTTCTGACTTGGGTGTCCTCCCCACCGGGGCAGGGGGCCTTGACGGAGATATAAGAACCCATATAATGCTGTGCCCGAGGATGGCCATGTCTACAGGCTTGGACCTGAACCCCTGTGGCCAAATGAAGGCAGATGCCCATCCTGCAAGGAAGGTGAAGCAGGATATCCTGGAGCTGGTGATATTTTGGTTCGCTCTTGAGATGTTGCTCTTCTCTTGTCAGTGTGGTTTTAGCCCAGGCTCCCTGGCATTTCACTCACTGTTGCTGGTTGTCTGTTATATTTCAGATGTGGATCTGACCTTTACGTGATTGATCACTTTGTAGAGCCTTAGCTCTTCCCCATCTTCCTAGTCTTTTAGCTTAACCTTGTGCTTTGCTGGCCAGTACCAACACAGTAGGACCAAATCAGGCCCCATTTCTCCCTAGTGCTGCTTAGTGATTGCAGGAGCGAGCCAAATTTGTGCTGCCTTCCAGCCCAGGAGCCGGAGCACTTCGCAGATGTTAATGAATTAAGCCTGACAATGCAGTCGCGTCCCCGGGGGAGGAAGGTAGGATGGGCCCCCACCTTCCAGCTTGGAGGCACAACGGCAGGGCTCAGACGCTCAGAGTGCTGGGTAAGTGATTAGCAATGTGGGAAGAAAGCCCCGGCTCCCACCTCTGAGCTATAATCACAGGAACGCTTGCTCAGTCTAATCCCCTGGGCTATTTTTTCCTGTTTTCCCCTGGGAGCAGTACACTGCCCTGCTCCTGTTTCCCGTGGCTCCCCCAGGCCTGAGGGGCAGCCCAGCACATCTGATGGGGTGGACACCCATGCCCCGTCCCTCACAGGTTTTGCCCAGTGATCACTATGCCGAGCAGTCAGGACAGAGTGGAAAATTTCCCCTTCTCCACGGGCCGCATCTCCTACTCAGTCAAGCCTGACTGAATTACGCATCGATCCTCATGCCTTCTGCAAGGATGCCCAGCCCTTTGCTTCACGGGAACAGCTGCCTGGAGCATCTACGTCCTGCTCTTAACCAGCCACGCGCCTCTAGCAACTGATTTTTCTGTCCTGACCTGGAAGGAATGGGCAGGAGGGTTAAGTGTGGGGTGGGCACTGAAGATGGAAGGTCTGATATCCACCACCTCAGCCCTTTGGAGGTCCCTGGTGCAGGCTGGGCTGCAGCAGCAGCTCTGAAACCTGCCCAGCCCAGCACGGAGGTGCTGCCTGCCCGATGGAGCCCGGGAAGCCCCTGAGGTGTCACCACCGCTGCCCCCCAGCCCCGTTGAGCTCAGGAGCGTCCAGCCACCAGCCATCGGTGGCGGAAAGGAGGCGGGGAGGGGCCAGCTGGTGCACCGGGGGCAGCTCGTGTGGCAGCAGCGACAGGGACGGTGTCCCACCAGGCGGGATGCCCTCGGTTCGGATCGGCCCCGCTCGGGTCGGCTCTGTTCGGTTCGGCTCGGCCCCGCTCGGATGGGCTCGGCTGGGCCGGGCGCCCCGGGTCGCCATTGGCTGCGGCGGGCGGGGCGGGGCGGGGCCCCGCCTCTGTCGGGCGACCGCCGCCGAGCCCTGCCCGGCCCGGCCCGGCTTCAACAGGCGGCGGCGGCGGCGGAGCGGGCCGCGGCAGGCAGGGCAGGCAGGGCCGGGCAGGGCGGCCAGGCACCCCGCCGCCCCCCACCCCCGCCGCCGCCGGCAGGATGATCGGTGTCAACAGCATCAACAGCAGCGCGGGGCGCATGCGGTCCCGCTCCATGTGCTCGGTGCGCTACGGGCGCAACTACCGCGGCGTGGAGACCTTCTGCTACGGCTGGCCCCAGCGCTCCCGCACCCTCAAGCCGGTGCTCTACACCGACCTGGTGGTCAGCCGCCTCCAGAACCGCCGCAAGAAGAAGCCGGTAAGCGGCGGGCCGGGAGAGCGGGGGGCGCGGCGAGGGGATGCGCAGCGCCCTGCGCTCCGGAGGGGACACGAGCGGACGGACGGACGGACACGCCCGGACAACCACCTGCGAGTGCCCCAGCCCTGGCTTGGATGTAGCGAGCGGCCAGCCCCATCTCCCTCCCCTGCCCGCTTTCAGCGGAGACGGGTCCCCATCAGCCCCCCCAGCCCTCCGTCCGAGGGTCCCCGTCTCCAGCCCTGCCATCCTCTCCCCCATCCCACCCCGGGCACGGCGGGAGAGGGAGCACGGCAAGACCTGGGTGACATTGCGCCGCTTACGATGGCTTGACAGCGACGCTTGCTCGAAAACATCGCTGCGAGAAGAATCCAGGACAGAGCCGTACCGCTGGGACCAGCCCTCTCTCCAGCTTAGCATAAGTGACAAGCTCTGCGGGCTCCCCGCCAAGGGCTGCGCTGAGCCCTGCCAGCCCGGCCGGGGCAGGCTGGCACCCGGCTGGGGCGGTGGGGAGAGCTGCAAGGCAGCGCGGAGGGGCAGCGCCACAGCCCCGGCTGCCAGCCGAGCGGAGCTGGAGAGGAAGGAGTGGCTGCCTGGACAAAAAAAAAGGGCTTTTTACTGCCAAGGGCTTGCTCGCTCTGAGCCAGCATCCGTTTTGGAGGTGTTATACTGGTGTGCGTCTGTCCTAGGTGGGGAGAAGCGAACAGGCTGTCTCTGGGTGCATCCTACCTCGGTCGGGTGCCTGCCTCTGGTGTAGCAGCGAGAGAAGAGTCCTCGCTGGCCTCCGCGTTGCGGGCAAGCTGGGGCAAAGCAGGCAGGGGTACCCCTGGGGTACCTGGGCTGCCCCCGTGGTCAAAACCGGCCTGGTGGGGACATCAGGGCCGTGACAAGCGGCGATGCTGTCATAGCGCAGTACGGTCTGGGGGCAGCATTAAGTTGTGACGCACTCGGATGGAAACAAGCAGTTGGAAGGGAGACGCTGGGTTGCTGATTCCCGCACTGTGGGGTTGTGTTTGTAGGGTAGAGGGGTCTGCTGTCCTCGGGGAGGGTAGTCGGCTGGGCAAGGAATGTTTTGAAAGATGCTGGTGCAGTTTATGATGTTGCTGAGCCGAAAGTGTGGGGCAGGGATGGGTAGCCATCCCCCGCTGCCTGCTATTGCTGCCTGCAGCAGGGCGGAAGGTGACACATAGGACACTGTCCCTGTGGCAGCCCACCCAATGGGGGAAAAAAGTCTGTCCCCAGGGCACTCCGCTCTGTGTGTGTGCAGGAGCCCCTCTGCAGTGGAGGTGGGGAGGGACACGGGGTGTGCGCAGCAGGGTTGGTGCCTGCCAGGTGATGAGTTGTTCTTGAGCATGGGTTGTGTATGCTGGGCAGGCAGCGGGGGTGGCAGGTGGGCTGTGAAGGTGAATAAGGGAGCTGACATAGCTACGGTTCCCATTGATATATGTCCCTGATCTGACAGTGCCGTTCATATCCATGCAGCTGGAGGGTCTGGGTGCCTGGAGGACCTGACAGCGCTTTGTGGCTGGGTGTAGAGAAAGATACTTTGCTGAGGAAAAGTTGGGGAAAGTGAGCAATTGAGCTCTTGTATTGAAATGCTGCCAGGCACAGAGAGAGGGAGAATGACTGCAGGGAGGGTGCTTGCTGGCTGTGAAGTCTGTCTTGCAGAATGTCACACAGCCGTGGCTGGTTACAGGGCTGGCAGGAGGAAGGGGAGCCTTGACTTGCACAGGGCATCTTGCAGCTCTGAGAGCCTGGGCACTGTTGCTTGGCACGGGAACCAGTGGACTGGAAAGGGGATGTGCCCATAAGAGTTATGATCGATAAAAGAGTCACCCCAGAAAGGGTTAAAACCCTCTGCCGGATGCCTGGATGCCTAAATTCCTGCCTTAACCCTCCTCTGTTACTTGAGTGCTGGGCTACAGCTCTCCATACAGTCCTGTCTGTGCCAAAGCTGTGTCCAGGCTGGCTTGCTGCCTGGCTCCCCAAACCAGCACTGGACCTCCCCTCTGGTCTGCCCTGAGCTGGGGAGCTGAAGGGGGATGTCTTGTGTAGGGCCGTCCACAGTGGGGCTGGTGCTAAGGCTGGGCTGGAGCATCAGAGCCTCTTGCCCAGTGCAGCCCCCCACCCCTCCTGGAGATGTTTGCTAGAGCAGGACTTGGGGACATTCTCTCAGCCTGCTTTCGGGAGGCAGGGCACCAAAGAAAGATGCTGTTGGTTCAGTTAGAAATCCCGCTGGGACAGTATATTCCTAGGTCTTTTTGGTGTTGCGCATGTCTAGGGCAGAGCTGGCTGGCCCTGCGTGCTGCAGCGATGAGCTCATAACCCAGTGATGACAGAAAACCCCAGCCATGCTTGGGTTCGGCTGTGGTGGCATGGGGCCACTGTCCTGCTCTCTCTTGGGCAGTGCTTGCAAGTTCAGAGCTGCCAAGAGGTGCTGTCCTTTTGGGCCTAGGGGGAATGAATCCATGGAGTGAAGACAGCCTGGAGAGAGGGACCTGCACAGTGATGAAGTCGGTGTCTCTGGTCTCTGCTGATGTGAGTTAGGCTTCAGGAGCCTGCACCACCTGCGCTTCCCCAGCAGAAACAGTCTGTGCGCCAAAGAGCCTGGAGTTTAGTGGACTGATGGGTGGTGGGACTGCCATGGGACCAGAAAAGCTGGATGGGCTTTGTGGCTGGAGTGCGTCTTCTCAGCTAGGACTTGGGCTGAGTCCACCAGCTTTGTTCCTGAGACCGGTGTCGGCTGGGGGTGGCATTTAGCCAAGCAGAGTCTTGGCAGGATTTCAGTGTAGACGTAAAGCCTTGTATTGCACTCTCAATCCCTCCAGCCCCCACTTTGCCTCTCACTGTCCCCCCACAGAGGAGTCATGGGCAGCCCCTGCTCCATCTCTGAGGTGGGGGTACTTGGCAGCTCCTGCCCACAGCAGACTTGTGGGATGCTCTCGGGGCTTGTAGCAGGGCAGCTGGAGCCTTTTGAAGCCACAAGGCAGTTCAGACTTTGAAGTGTGCACTGTCAGTCCCAGAGCCCAGCTTTTAGTAGTGTAGTGTTCTGCCAGGCTGCTCTCCAGCTCTGTGCTATCCAGAATTACTCCCCAAGCATCTCCTGACATCAGCTCATTTACTCGGTGTTTAGCAGCAATCCTCCCGCAAGCCCTGCCTGGGGCTGGGGGCCTGGGGGCTGCAGTCCCCTCCCGCCCTTTCCCCCAAAATCCCTGCTCAGCTGGCTCATGTCTCCCTTCCTTGGGGTATGGAGCTGACCCCTCTCTGTATTGTCACTGAGCCGGGTGGAAGCCAAGCCACGTGTCCCGTCCTGCCTGTTCTTTACAAGGAGCTTTTCTGCAGTTTCCAGTCCCCACTTCTCTATGCCTGTTTTCCAGTCTCCTTTTTGTGTCTGTTGGTTCTCAGCATCTCTCTCGGCTGCGTCCCTGGCAGTGAGTAAGATCCCTTCTCTTCTGTTTCCCTTGGCAATTCCTTATCACAGAATCACAGAATGGTTCGGGTTGGAAGGGACCTTAAAGATCATCTTGTTCCAACCCCACTGCCCTGGGCAGGGACACCTCCCACTAGACCAGGCTGCTCAAAGCCCCATCCAGCCTGGCCTTGAACACCTCCAGGGATGGGGCATCTACAGCTTCTCATCCTCATTGCTCTGAGATGCCTACTTCTTCCCTGCTCTGCTCCCAGGTTATATTCTGCAGGACTTTGGTTTTATTTTTGTTTCCTCCCAGGCTCTTCCCTAGGTCTCTTTGCAATCCATGCTCCTCTGGCCACCTCACTGCCAGCTCTCCAAGGGGTACCCCCTACTCACACCTCAGCATCCTGCCCCTCCGTCACTGGGGCTACACAAATGGGGCCGGGGTCTAATCTCCTCTTGGGCCGTCCCCCCTCCGTGAGCCTCCTGTCTTCCCAGGAGACAAGTGAACCCTGCTTTCTGACTGCAGATCGGGGTGATCCCTTTCATCCTCTCAGAAAAAAGCTGATGCTGCGCCAGTGTTTTCCCGAAAGGGAAGTGCAGGAGGAGCCGGGTCCCTGCTCTGTCCTGGCTGCTGCGCCTCTCGGGGAAGTGATGGATGTCCCTTCCCCAGACGCCGCTGGGGCCTGTCTGCTGGCTGGCTTTCCCGGGCCCCTGCACGCCTCCAGTTGTACTTTCTCAGCCACCAGCAAGATCTCTCAGCAGCAGGCTCTGGCCCAGTGATGGATGTTGACAGCTGCCTGAACAGCCTGTGCAAGACTTGATTATTTTCCTCCAAGGATGATGCCTTCCAGATCTTGCTCGGAAGCCTTCTATGAGTGCTGTGTTGAAACCCTCTCCGGAGCCTCCCAGGCTGCAGAACCATGCCGAGCACTCCTGGCTTGCCCCCAGCTCAGACCGGACAAACACTTGGGAGCGGGGCCCTGGAGCATCTCTCTGCAGACAGGCTTAGCTTGTTCCAGTGCTGAGATGCAGGCAGCATGCATTGCTCAACTTGGTGGTGTTTGGGCTGGCAGGGAGGTCAGGGTGCTTGGTGGGTGCTGGGGATGGGGTAGGGACAGGCCACAGCCACCCCAAGCAGCAGCAGCCCATGGGTAGACAAACACCCATCCTGCCTTGACCAGCCATGAGGTCCTTTGAGGCCTTCATGAATGATGGTGCGCTGGTGTCTCTGCAAGTCCATGGCCAGTGCCCTGCTGAAGCCTCTCCTGAAGCTAAAACGTGTTCCTGGGCAGTCTCCCACAGGAGCATCACATCACTGTGGAGCACTAGGTGCTGCCACGAGTCCCGCCTCTGCCAGCCCAGGACAGGTGGCTGATGGCAGGAAGGTCGGTGGCTCTGGTGTGTCGTGGCATGGAGCTGCTGGAGGTGCTGGGGCAGGCTGAAGTCCCGCCCAGTAGCGTGCAGGCACGTACCATTGAAGTCTGGCCCGAAGGCTTGCTCTCCTGGGCCCTGGGCCTCCTGAAGACCATCCCTTTGACCAGCCTGGGACACCCTGGTGTGGGGAGAGGCGGATCTCACAAGGGATTGGAAATGTTTGGCATGCCTCAGTGTTATGGTGCTAATGCTGTGCCACTGTCATGGGCAGGGAGAGAAGGAGGGGAGGAGAGGGGAGACAGCCATGACTGTGCCCTAGCACCGTGCCCGGGGAATGTGGGGGTTTGCAGGTCCTGTGGTGCGCAGGAGAAGGTACCTGTAGCCCTGAAACAAGGCCAGTTTGCTGTCCAGGCCAGGATGGGGCTGGACCAGGATCAACTGGCCTGGGGCTGCCTTAACCTCCAGTGCCCCTGAGCTGGCCTGGCATGCCCCCTCTGTCCCTGCAGCAGCTCCCCTGACCTGGCACCACTCGCCTGATCCCCTGCTCTTCTCTCCACAGGCACTGTATGGCTCCATCAAGAACGAGAAGCTGCAGTGGGCCATGTGAGTATCACTCCCAGGGGATGCTGGTGCTGGGGGGGCAGCAGAGCCACCCTGACAGCATAGGTGGCTTCCTCACCCCTGCTGCCCTCCTGGCCAGATCATCACACTGTCCTAGAGGCTCCATCAGCCGGGATGCTGCAGGGCTGTGAGGATGTGGGCTGGCATGAGTTGAGATGGGATGGGGCTGCCTGGAGAGCTGCGGTGGCAGTGTACCCCTGGCTGCCCTCAGCACCCCGATGAGGACCCCTTCCCCAGCGTGCTGGGGGAAATCTGCCTGAGGCCAGCTCCCCGCAGCTTTGGCATTGCTTCATGCCCTGGCAGCTGTGCCCAGGGTAGCAGCGGGCAGGCTCTAGGGGGCCATGGCTGTGCCAGGGCCCTGCAGGGTGCCTGCACCCTCGCCCACAGCTGCCATCTCCAGCAGCAGGAGTGGCAGCGCCCGCGCTGCGGGGATTAATCAGCCCGGCGGTACCGCCAGCGCTGAGCCAATGCGCTCAGGCTGCTGCCATGGAGACGCCGGCAGATGCTGAGGGGTTTAATTAGCAGCGAGCGGGTCTGAGGGAGGGGGGAGGCAGCAGCTCTGGGCTCCCACATCTTCCTGCCAGGTGGGGGGAGCAGCACCGATGCAGCCTGCCCACAGTGCGAGGGGCCACGACCTGGAGCCCTGGTGCTGCCCAGGCCTCCCCACCACAGGCTCCTTGTATCCCTTTGCTGTTGACTCTGAGCCCCACAGCCCGGCTGCTGCCCTGAAGGAGTGGGGACCACAGCCTGGGTCTCTTTAAGGGGGGGTTTCCCTGTAGACCCTCGCTCCTGCCTGCGAGCCTGTACACCATGGGCCGGAGGGGCCAAGCCCCATGGCACTGCTTCTCCACAGCTCCTGGCTCATCGGCTTGGCCAGCATCAGTCACAGCCCTGTCCAAAAGTGCTCCTCGTTGCCTGGGGCAGTGCCCCGCCACGCTGAGCCAGCAGCAGACACCACCTTGCCTTGTCTTTCAAGGGGCCAGGCAGCACCTCATCTGCCAGCCTGGAAGGGCAGGGGCACAGAGGCATGACTGGGTTTGAGATGCTCTCCAGTGGTGACGGGAGACTGCTCAGCCTGGTCTTCCTCTCCTGGCCTCCCTTTCCAAAGCCACACCTAAACGTGGCACCAGCAAGTGGGAGGCTTGGTATTTGCTTTCCCCACCAAGGTAACAAACCCTTTCCCCACCCAAATCTGTGCCTGGCAGAGATGAAGAGGAGCTGAGAAAGTCCCTCTCAGAGCTGGCAGACCCCAACCCTAAGTCCATCAAGCGCATCAGCAGTTGCAGTAACCCTTTTCTGGACTTCTCCCAAGACTCCAGCATTGCCACCTACAAGCACGGACTGTTAGTGCGCAAGATCCATGCTGATCCCGACTGCAAGAAAAGTAGGTGCCTTGGGAGCCCACAGAAGGGACTCGGGGCGAGAGGCCAGCCTCCAGCATCAGCCTACTGTGCCTGTGCCGGACATAATTCAGCCCCCTGGCTGGGGAGTCTGAAAGCCTCTCCCTGCCTGTCTGTCCCCACCGTCAGGGCTGGGCAGAGGCTGAGATGGCAGTGGGCAGCGAAGCCCTTGCCCTAAGGGAGGAGGTGGGATGGGCTGCCCAAGGCATGCACCCTTGCCGAGGATGGCGGGGACAAAGGAAGGTGTCCTGTGGTGCAGCAAACAAGCCACGCAGTGGGTTGCTGCTGGTTGGGCGCTGCCAAGCACGTTCACCGTTTCCACTGTAAAATCCCCTCTAAGCCCTGGTCTTCTAATGCTGCTTTGATCTGATTAGATACAGCCGCCCTCCAAAGCCAGCATTACCTGGCGGGCAGCACCGCCTCGTCCCCGTCCCCGAGCAGGGCGGCAGCGCTGAAGCCAACTGCGAGTGGTGAGGCGGGGAGCGCAGCGGTGCTGGCCCCGGGAGGCGGCAGCCGGCCCCCCTGCCAGTAGCACCATCTGCCAGCCACGCGGCTGGCACGGGCTCAGGTGCGCAGGGACAGTCCTGGCGTGCCGCCTGTCCCCGGGGTGGGGTGACGTGCGCCGTGGCAGAGCTGGCTGGAGGAGGATGGGGGAGGGCGATGCTTACCCCCAGCTCAGCGCTGGGGCTGATGTTTGTGCTGCTCTCTCCTCCCCGGCAGCACCCCGAGGGAAGCGCGGCTGGAAGCCCTTCCACGCCATCCTGAAGGGGATGATTCTCTACCTGCAGAAGGTAGGCAGCAGTGGGGCTGCTTGTGTCTGCGACAGGGAGAGGGATCGTCCCCAACCCAGGGAGGGAGGTCACTGCAGTCCCCACAGCAGCGAGAGAGGGGCTCCCACGTATCACAAAGCCCATCCTAACCAGAGTCAGCGCTATGCCTGCTTGAATCATTGCCTGGGGATCTGGTGGCGTCTCTGTTCCTGGCATACTTGGGCTCAGACCGGGTGGTGAAAGTGGCTGCCAACCAAGGGCCCTGCGTGTGGGGGCTTCGCTGGGGAGAGGAGAGGCACCAGGGTCTTTGCCCTGGTGGAATGTTGGGCTGCAAATCCAGTCTCCTGCAAGCACACGCTCTGCCCAGCTGCAGGACAGTGGGGAACAGCCACCGTGCTGTTGTGAAGCCCATGCAACCGGGTTGTACAGCCTCTCCCCGTGGGTGTAGCGTGCAGCAGCCTGGTGGAGGGTGATCCCCAAGCCCCGTCACTGCCAGCACTCACCTGCAGTCCCTGTGGCCTCGTAGAGTTGACTCATGGTGGGGTGCATCCCTAAACTGGCTCTGAAATGTCCTGTGACTGGCAGGAGGAGTATAAGCCGGGGAAGGCGCTGGCAGAAGAGGAGCTGAAGAACGCTATTAGCATCCACCATTCGCTTGCCACGCGGGCGTCTGACTACAGCAAGCGACCCAACGTCTTCTACCTCAGGACAGCTGACTGGAGGGTCTTCCTCTTCCAAGCACAGTGAGTCCCCCAGGATCACCAGCTGGGCCCCATGCTGGGGCACAGGGGCTTGTCCGACTGGGGCGGAGGGTGGGATAGGGCTTAGGGCCACATTGCTCTCTCCTGTCCTGGCCCCTTCTGGAAGGAAGGGGACCCAGTGTCGGTGCTGTGCTTTGCCCCAGCTCTTCTTCTCACCCTGGTGGGCTCGTGATGGCCCGAGTTGCTGGGGGCAGAGCCACAAGTGCCGTGGCTGGCCAGAGCCGGGCCTGGGGGACCTGACCTGGATCTCATCTGTAGGGCAGGTCCCTCTGCCTGTGACATGGATGGTGCCACTTAGAGCCCATCTGTGGTTTGGCTTTTCTCCACAGGAACCCCGAACAGATGCACTCATGGATCACACGCATCAATGTAGTGGCAGCCATGTTCTCCGCACCACCCTTCCCTGCAGCCATTGGCTCCCAGAAGAAGTTCAGCCGCCCACTGCTGCCCAGCTCCTGCACCAGGCTGTCCCAGGTGGGCCATGGTGTGGGGGAAGCCGGGAGCATGGGACAGACCTGGGTCTGCTGGTGGCACTGTCCCCTGTGGAGGGACACATGTGGTGCCACATGCCCAGCTGCCTCCCAGCGGGGTGCAGGGCCGAGGGATCATGGCTGAAGAGACACAGAGCAAGGGGGTGCTGAGGTTGTGGGGCAGGCAGCGAGGTCTTCTTCCTGGCAAGCAGGTATGGGAGACAAGTGATGGAGTCAGACCGTGAGGGAGAATGTGGTCCCACACCACGGCTTGCAGGGTCCTGCTGGGGCCAGGACCTTGAAAGGCAACTGGCTGTGGGATTAGCTGGCACTCGCGTGTGCCAGGGCAGTTATTCATAGAGGAGAAAGGATTAAAAAAACCCACCAGCCTAGTTTTAGTGGGGATTAAATTCTTCTGCTTTAAGACTTCAGCCGGCCCCCTGCGAGGCGGGAGTAGATTGCCCCCAAGGGCCTGTGCTTTTGCCTGCTACTTAAAAACCAAAAAAAAAAAAACCCAAACCCAACAGCAGAAGCTGAGATCCTGCCTGGACCTAGCAGAGGAAAAACCTGTTCTGCCCCTGGGCTGCTTGCACTGCTGGGGGTGCAGAGCAGAGGGCAGATTAGGGCACCGACATGGTGCCATCTTTCCCAGGAGGAGCAGGTGAAGAGCCACGAGACCAAGTTCAAGACGATGTCAGCGGAGCTGCTGGAGCATCGCTCCTCACTGCCTGAGAAGAAGGTGAAGGGAAAGGAATACGAGGAGCTGAAGCAGAAGGAAGAGTACCTGGAGTTCGAGGTAAGCTGCGAGACCTCCCCCTCTGCCCCCAGCGCCTCTGCCCGCTTGCCCATCCTGAGCGATGGGACCCCCCTGTCCCTTTGGGCTGAATTGCACTGTGCCACTGCTGTTGTCCAGGACCACGAGCATCCCCCCCAGGGCTGGGATGCTGGCTGGGTTGGAGCCACCATGAGCATCCCCTCACCCTGAGATGCTGGCTGAGGGGCAGTACCCAGCTCACCAACCCCTCTCTCTGCTGCACTGTGCCCCCCCCAGAAATCCCGCTATGGCACCTACGCCATGCTGCTGCGGGCCAAGCTGAAGGCCGGCTCCGAGGACCTGGCAGCGTTCGAGTCCACCCTCTTTGACGCAGCAGGCGGCGAGGATGATGGCCTGAAAAAATCCCACTCCAGCCCCTCGCTCAACGCAGAGCCCTCCGGCACAGCCACCAAGGTGAAGCGCAATGTCTCGGAGCGCGCCGGTCGCCAGCCCCCCGGCCACCCTCAGAAGTCGTAAGCAAGGGACATCAGCTGCCCATGCTGCAGCTCCGTTCCTGGCCCTCCGTGGCGCTGGGGTGGAGGCCATGCAGCATGGAGATGCAGACCCTGCATGAGTCCATCCATCTGTGGCTCAAGCTGGGGAGGTGACAGCTCTTTCCCAGCCACCAGCACCAACGAGGCAGGGCCGCAGCTCCTCCGCCAGAGACGGTGGCGGAGCAGGACGGTCCCTGGTCCTTGCCTGTGGGAGCTGCTCGCACTGTCAGCCCCATCAGACTCGTTCCTGCCCCTCCTTGTCCTGCATGTGGCTGCAGGACCCAGTCCCTCTGCTCCAGAGAGGGGGAACAACTAAAACCCACCTACTGGGCTCAATTCTTCAGTGGTTTAAAAAAAAAAAAAAAAAAAAAAAAAGACAAAAACGCAGCAAAACAAAGCCAGCGGCCGCTTTTTCTCCAGCTCCATTGTGCCATGGGGGGCAGATATGAGGGGGCCAACCCTGGCCTGTCCCCTCTCCTGGGGCTGGTAGCCAGGGGAGCCAGGGCAATGGCACGTGGCCCTTTCCCTGCCACCCCTGCACCCTCCCCGCTTTCTTACAACTTTTGAACGGTTTTTGTGATACAGTTTTGCACTTTTTAGTACCAGATTGAGCTGACCACCAGGGAGGGTTTTTTGGGGCTACTTTTGATGCTTTTTGGGAACTGTTTAAAAAAAAAAACAAACAAAACCACAAAGCCAGCCATGTCCTGTAGGCACTGACCTTTTGGGGGAAGAAGGATTTTACACAGACTCAGGGGGAGACACCCCCCCCCCCCCCACCGCCACCCCCCACCCCCAGCAGCAAACTGACCATGGGCTCCTGCTGGAGCCCTGCTCTGGCACCAGCAACCCTTCGGAGTGAGACAGCCCTGTGGCTGCTGGCATCAAGGAGGCAGCTTTGGGATGGCAGCTGCACTCATGGCTGCACGGAGGGGGAAGCTGACGCCCTGGTGCTTCATGACCTCCCCCAGCAGCCTGGATGGGCCCCATTTGCACCGCCTGGGTGTCAGCATCGTACCCAGGGCATGTTGGGCAGCAGCATCTAAGTACTTACTTCCAGTGGGGAGGTGGCACCTGAAGACAGGGTTGACTTACGGCTCCCCATGGGGCTAGAGCCAGCTTCCCATGCCATTTCTTCAATGCATGGCCGGGGCCTTGCAAAGGCTGGTCCAAGTGCTGCGAGGTCCTTGGGCTGCAGCAGCAGTGGTGCAGCCTCTTCTTCCGCCATGGGCTCCCTCCTTGCCAAGGTGAGGGGTAGGCTGGGGCAGCCCCCACCACCCCAGGCTGGGCTGGAGGATGCTTGTCTGCAGCAAGGTGCTGGTGGTGGAGCGTGGCCACATGAGTGCCCAGGGCGTGCAGGGAGGGGTCCAGGGAAGGGCTGCAGTTGGGGGTCTGGCACACGCGCTGTTCTCGGCCACCAGGGACCTGGCTGGTTTCAGCACTGACTTTGCGAATGTGTCAAACTTTTTATTCTGCTCTTTTGAGTCTATTGCAAAAAAGAAAAAAAAAAAAAAAGAAAAAATAATCCACCCTTGCCCCAGGCGGCTTTGGGGGGAGAAAAACCTTTGTACAGCTTCTTCTCTCGGTTACTGAAGTAAAACTTGCTCTTCACTTCTTGTGCGCGCTGTGGTTTCTCCCCCATGGCTGGGGACAGCCCTGGCATGGAGGGATGCTGAGGAGGGACTGGCAGCTGCCTCCTTGCTGCCAGACTCCCAGCCCCAGGCAGGGCTCAGGGGGGATTACTGCCCACCGGCTCAGGGCCGGGACTGGAGAGACGGAGGGCAAAGGCTAATGGAAACTGCGTCCCTTTATTCAGAAGAGGGACACCATTAAATAAGAGCAGAGAGGGGCAGGAGCTGGCTGCGTCCCATCCCCCCAAGTCCAGGCAGCCGGACCCCAAGTCCGGAAGGCACTTGTGTGGTCAGGGCAGAGTGGGGGACGACGTGGCCACCCTCCAGCCCCAGGCAGGTCTAGGGGCTGCTGGCCCCTCAGTGCACCTGTGGCTGCTGGCTGTGGGGCAGCTCACCCCCCCGCCCTGGCTTCAGGGCCAGCGCAGGCGCCTGCTCTTCCTCCACCGACTCGCTGCCGTAGGCACTGTCTTCCTTCAGCTCTGCAAAGCAAGCCCCACGTGCTGTCAGCAATGGCGGGTCAGGGGCAGCAGGTCCCATCCCTAGCCCCTCACTCCCTGTACCTGTGCTTTGCAGCTTCTCCAGCGCCTCGGTTTTGTGGAGCATCCTCACAGCCTTGTGGAGCCCCATGGAGTCCAGCGCTTCCAGCAGCCCCCCCAGGCTGCCCCCTGCCAGCTGTGGAGAGAGGGCACTGAGCAGGGCTGGCGGACGGACAGGCAGGGGGGACAGGGGCACCCCGAATGTGCACTGACCTCGTAACTGCGCAGGAGGCTGACGCTGGGCGAGGGGGTGTCCTTGTAGGTCTCCACCAGGCTGCAGAGCCCCAGGCGCTTGGCCAGCTCAATCCAGTCTGACCCACTGCAGTCCTGGTTCAGCAGCTGCTCTAGCCCCTGCAGCACCTCATTGTCCAGTGACAGAACGTTCCCTATGCAGGAGAAGTTGCCTCCGTCATCCCTGCTGCCAGGAGGGTCCTGCCCTGCTCCAGCACGGAGCTTTCATGGGGAAAGGGGTGGCTCACCTGGCCGGGGGGCAGTGGGCAGCTCTGCCTCAGGGCCCTGCTGGGAGGCCTGCAGCAGGATCTCCCGCACCTGTGGGACAGACACGGATGTCAGCAGCCCCCAAAGCACTGGCCAACCCACCCTGCCTCCCCACGCCATGGCTCTCCCCGGGACATGGATGGAACATCTCCTGGATCTCTGCCCGATCCGTGCTGTGCCCCCCAGGGGGTTTGTACCCCGGCGCCACACACCTTCTGGCTCCGAGTCAGGTCCAGGGGCGTGTGGCAGCGGCGCTGCCTGTGCCCTGCCTGCCCATGCCCCTGCGTGGGGCACTCGGGACTGGTGCCGCACTCCATGGCCGGGGCTGGCTCCCCCAGCTCCATGGCCAGCTCCTGCTCCTCAGGGTCAACATCTGTGTCACTGCTGGCCTCCGACGAGGATGGGCTCACGGGCTCGTCGTTCTCGCACAGCATATCTGCCCCTGTCAGGGAAGGGTGGACTGAGTCCCTGAAAGGGCAGGTGGGCCCAGGGGTCTGTCTGGTGCCTGGGCACCCCCCAGCATGGGCAGCCAGGGCTGCGGGGAGGGGAAGGGCGAGGAGGGAGGGCAGCACCTTACCAGCTTTGAGGAGCAGTTTGGTGAGAGTGGGGGAGCCCAGGCCGGCAGCCAGGTGCAGGGGGGTATTCCCAGCGAAGGTCTGGCTGTTGACATCTGCTCCCAGCTACGGAGAAAGACATGAGGCCGTGAGGATGGGCTGCCTGGGCACTGCCCCCCCCATCACCCTAAGACCACAGGGGACTCCCGCACTCCTGCCAGGGCTGTGTGGGAGGCTGCGCCCCATTCCTGTCCCACAGCCACCAACCCGCCAGCCCCGACCTACCTTCTTCACCAGGTGGGTGGCCATGTTCAGGTTCTCCATCTCCACGGCAAGGTGCAGTGGGGTCCTCCCACCCTGCCTCTCCACCGCGTTCACGTCCGCTCCCATCCTGACCAGCAGGTCCAGGCAGGCCAAACTCTTTGCCTTCACGGCCAAATGCACAGGCAGGAGGCCTGCAACAGGGGGAGAGGCTCAGCAGCCTGCCAGCTGAGCCCACCATGGCACCTCCAGGTTCCTGCCCATCGTCTCCCAGCCCCGCTCACCATGGAAATTGGGCAGATGGAGTAGGTAAGGGGCAGCCGAGCCCAGGTGGGCCAAAAGTGTCTTCAGCATCTCTTCATCGCCAGCCTGGAGCGCCAGGTGCAGCAAGGAATTGCCATAGCGGTCCAGCAAGGTGGGGTCGGCACGGGCTTGCAGCAGGAGCTGGACCACTTGGGGCTGCTTGGTGATGACTGCCAGATGCAGCGGCGTCTGCGGGACAGCAGCCCCCCCTCAGCAGCGCTGGCAGGAGGAGCCGAGTCCCGCAGCACCGTCCTCACCAGAGTGGCCGTGCTGTGCTCAGCCCTGCAGCCTCCCCGCAGCGGGAACCCCTGGGGCCGGGCAGCAGGAGCGAGCCCGTGGTAGAAGAGAACCGGCCACTCTGAGATACACGTACCTGCTGCAGGTTGTTGGAGATGTTGATGATCTGCTGGCTGGGGATGCTGACAATGACCTCGATCAGCTGCTTGATCACAGCTGTCTGCTCATGGATAATAGCAAGGTGCAAAGGCCTGCAGAGTGAGCGGGATGGCCCCTGGCTCAGCTCCATGCTTCTCCAGGTCCTCCCCGCCACCTCCCACCCCCCAGAGTCCTATAACAGCTCTGCTGGCCAACAAGGCTCCCTCACTCTCTCCCCAAACCCCATCTGTGCTCACGTGTCTCCATTCTCGTCCTGCGAGGCAGCCAGATGCCTCTGGACGGCCAGCAGCATGCGAGGGTCGGCCGTGATGGAGTAGTCGAGCAGGGCATGGGCATTGCGACGGGCCAGCGCCAGCATCCACAGCTGGCAGAGCTGAGCTGGGGGAAGAAGCAGGATGTCACCTCCAGGAGCGGCAGCCACATCCCCCCACCCTCCTGCATCCCCCCAGGCATGGAAAAGAGAGGCACCCGGCTCCAAAAGGTCCACAACCTGTGCTCCCTCTCCCAAGTGATGTCCCCCAGCTCTCACTCCCCCCAGCCCTCCTCCTACCCTGCTTCTGCAGCTCCTTGCAGTAGGTGCTCTCCGCAGGCGCCTGCCTGTCGCTCCCGGGACCCTCCATCTCGGGGCCTTTCATCTGCACACCCCCCTGGTAGCCCCCCACAGGGTGGGGGCCGGGCGAGTAGATGCTGTTGTAGGCCAGCCCGGGGGAGTAGGGGAAGCTGAGGTTCCCGCCTGTGAAGCAAGGGGGGGCCAGGTAAGGCCAGAGGGGAGCGGGGAGACCCCAGGACCAGGCCATGGCAGCCCGAGCAGGGAGGGGGAAGAGGCAGCCCCACTCACCTCCTCCAGAGCCGAAGCCCCCAGCCCCCCCACCGGCGCCCCCCATGTGCGAGCCCCCGCCAAAGTGCTGGGGAAACTGAGGCAGGACTTTCTTGCGCTTCCTCTCCACTTCTTCCTTATCTGCGGGCAGAGAGAGGTGGTGGGGTGAGGGGCAGCCCCGGCGGAGGGGGGCCACGCCGGCCTGCCTAGGGGGTGCTCACCTTCCACCACGGGGTAGTAGGTGAACTGCTTGGACTCGCTCACGTCGCCCCCCCGCTTCCGCTTCAGCTGCAGGAAGACGGTGACAGGACGGTCGATCTTGGGCTTGTGGTAGGGGGGCGTGCGGAAGACGATGGCATACTGTGGGCAGGACAGACGGACATGGGGTCCCCTCCTCCCCAGAGCAAGAGACAGGGCTCCACCACCCTGCAGGGCACCCGTCTGCCTCGGGGCACGTCAGGATGTCCCCCCGTCTCCCCCGTACCTGCTTGTGCACATCAGTCGGAGAGAAGTCCCCGAAGGCCTGCCAGCCATTCTCGTCATCCTCGTAGAAACGCACCTCGATGTCATCTGGGGAGAGATGGGGCGCCTGGCACTGCCTGTCTCCCTGTCCCAGGGACATGGTGCCCCGGCCACCTAGGAGCCCCAGGACACAGACCTCTCCTCCTGCAGCCCCTCCGGAGGCTTGTGGCTGGAGGGAACAGCTCTTACCTTTCTGAACTTTATCACACAGCAAGTAGACTTCGTCCCCTCCCCGCACTGAGCCTGCCGTCTTATCCATCCGTGAGATCTTCAGGTTGGAAGCTCCCGGAGACTCTGCAGAGCGAGGAGGCATTGGGAGCTGCCGTGGCAGACAAAGCACCCCTCACCTCCTTACCCCGGCCTGCCCTGTCGCCCCCCTGGCCTGCCCCCACACTCACTGCTATCGTGGATGGGGTCGGAGATGACGGGTTGGAGGGCCAGCGTGAAGTTCCCGCTGCTGTCACGGAGGTAGGCAGTGAAGCGCAACCGCACGATGCTCAGGTCCATCACCTTCTTCAGCTCCTTTGCCTCCAGCTCAATCTCACGCAGCTCCGCTTCTGCCAGGGCAGGGGGAGATGCCATCAGGCCAGGCAAAGGGGACAGGGCTCCAGATCCCCCTGCCTGTCCCCCCGCAGCTGCCACCCACATCAGGTCCCTGCTCCCTGCAAGGCGCCGAGTCCCACTGAATCCCCAGCCTGCCCTCACCCGTCAGCTGATGGCTCCTGTTGCGCATCTTCTGCTGCTTCAGCTTTTCCTTCATGATCTCCATCATGTTCTTCTTGGTGACGTGGAGCACACCCAAGTTGCTGAACCTGGAGAGAAGAGGGATCCCGCTGGGATCTGGGAGTGCCAGCAGACAGCCCAGGGGGCACATGGGCTCCCATGGCCAGGAAGGAGCTGAACAAAGCACAGAGCATTGTCACTCAGGCAGTGGCGGGTAAATATGTGGGGGCATAACCACGTGGGGGCATAACAGGAGCAACCCACAGAGGAGAGAAAAGGAGCCCAGAAAAGAGGCGGCTGGGAAACTCCAGGGTCTCACAGGTGGCAAGTCCAAAGGGGAGGACCAGGAGGGCTGGAGGCCAGAGGGATGCAAATGGGATGAGTCTGAGCCAGCAGCCAGGGCTGGGTTTGTAAGGGCAACTGCAGCAGTAAAGCGAATGCAGCGCCAGTTCCTCCTGTCCCACTCCAGCAGAAGACACAGGGAAACATCCTCTTCTACAAACGGGGCTGCGGGATGAGCAGTGTCAGGGCACATGGGGACCCAAGTAGCCAGGAGCCTGCCTGCTCCTGCCTCAGCAGCTGCCTGGGCAGGAGCTGCCCTCCAGCGCTCACGGAATAACCCAGCTACTCAGGCTGGCTACAGAAGTCATCGGCAAAGCTGGGGAGCTGCCACCCTGAGGACAAAAGCCCAAAACAAGCTGCATGTGCCAGACTCAGAACGGGGCAAAAGTGCTCAGGGGACAGAGCCGTATCGATGACCTAGTCTAAACCTACTCCTGGCCCCATCCCGTAAACCCCACTCCTGGATGCACTAACTCTCCTCTTCTCCCCAGCCTGTAAGTTGTAGCCAGCCCCACCCCCAGCCACCCTGGCTCTCCCTCACACGTACTGAGCCGTCATGTCCTTGGGTCCCACGATCGCGACGCAGTTGCCAGCCTCATTGCACTGCTTGCCCACCAGGCTGTGGGCATGCACACGGGGAGGGTCGCTGTGTGTCACCAGGTCCACCTCGATCCGGGCCATCCCCGTGAAGTTGCAGATCTGTGGGGAGAAAGGAGATGGGAGTCCCCGGGAGCCTGCAGGACTCTGCAGACCCCTGCTATAACCTCCCCATGGCCATCACCCTTCCTGACACAGCCCTCCCATCCCTCCAGCGCCACAAGACACACTGAGCTTAATACACATTTCCCGTCCTTCCCTCGGCAGTGCTCACCTTAACGGTGGGATAGGTCTTGCGCCCCTTCTCGCTGGATGCTCCCGGCAGCCCCCCATGCGAAGGGCCCTCGCAGCCATACCGAAACCGGAATCCCCGCTGTGGAAGCAAAGAGGGGGTCAGACAAGAGTGGCCCACACCTGATGCCGTGAGAGCAGGGGGTGACAGCTACACTTGCCCTTACCTGGGTGACATCCTTACCTGCTTTGGCTGCTCGATGATGACAAGGTAGGGACCTTCCACTGGAGGACAGAGAGGAGAGGCACCGGTGAGAAACACAGGGTAATCAAAGCGTTTGCTCACAGTAAGGATGCTGGAGGTATGGGGATGGTACTGAAGGTGAGGTGACCCCTGTCTGTCCCATGGGAGTCTTTAAGGGCCCCCAGCCCCTGGGCTGTCAGAGCCCAGCCAGGAATAGCAGTCAGAGCGGCAGGGAGAGGAGGGAAGGGCCAGAGGACGCTCTGGCACTTAGGGAGCGGGGAGCCCCTGGGGACCCATCACAGTCCAACCTCAAGTCCCTGGTAGACTGAGCAGCAGGGCCAGATCGAACAGTCCCTGTCCCAGTGTGGCATGGGGCAGGGATTCCCAGACAGCCCACAGTGGGGCCTGCGGGGACACAGCCCGTGGTGTTGCTGGGAACTACGGGGCGTGAGTCAGCCTGTGGGGAAACCCCGCTGCAGCTGGGGACCCCCGGGAGGGCACAGCCAGAGGGGCCCTTACCCGTCTCCATCAGGGGCTCCTTCTGCTCCATCATGTGGGAGCTGAAATTGAAGTCGTAGTCAATCCCATCCAGGCACTGGGTGACAGGAGGGAAGATGAGTGTGATGAGTGTGTTGGGGCTGGAGCCCCCAGCTGCCCTGGGGGACAGGCACAGACCCCCATTTCCCGCCCTCAGGGCAGGGGGGACAGTCTGACACAGACCCCCATTGCCCACCCTAGGAGGGGGGCAGGCACAGATCCCCTGTCCTTCCCAGGGAAGAGGGGTGGGCAGGTGCGCACCCCTCATTGCCCACCCTGGGGGCACCAGCAGGCCCCCCCACCTCCCACCCCGGCGGCAGAGGCAGACCCTCCATCTGCCACTCCGGAGACACCTGCAGACCCCCGACATTGCCCACCCAGAGGGTGGGCACAGACCCCTATCTCCCACCCCGCGGGCACCTGCAGACCCCCATCTCCCAACCCACCCGGGGGGTTCCGGCGCCGCCCCCAGCCCAACCCCGGGGCCCGGCAGAGACACCTCCCCACCGCCGCCCCGGGGCCGCCCCGATCCGTGCCGCACTCACGGGCTGGAATTGCTCGTCCATATCTGCGCGGGGCCGGCCGCCGGCCTGCGGGGAGGGAGAGCGCGGGGGTGAGCGGGGACCGGCGGCGGCAGGAAGGCACCGCCGCTCCGGAAAGTCCCTAGAAACCCCGCCGAGCCGGGAAATGACGGGACCGCGCGTCACCGCCCCGCCCCGCACCGCCGCGGCCCGGGGCCCGGAACGGCACGGCTGGCAGCGGCCCTCGGCTCGAAGAGGGCCCGGGCACGGCTGCCCCGCCGCCGGCTCCCCTGGCCCGGGGGCGGCGGGACGGGGCCGTCTCCTCGCCTCATGGGAGGTTCGGGCTCCGGGCGGGCTGGAAATCCCGGCGGCTGCTCGCCCGCCTCCCCCGGCTGCTCTCGCTTGGGCGCTGCCCGGGAGCGCCCGAAGGTCCCGGGTTTCCCCCCGGGAGAAAGGAGGGGTTTGCCCCGCGCCGGGCCCGGCCGCCGGCCCCGCTTCGGGCACCAGCCCCCGTTGACCAGCCATCGCACCCTTTCCTCTGCAACACCTGCATCTCAGCCTGGCTGAGACCACCCGGACCGTGCCGTAAAACCCGTCGGCAGCCCCTGGGAACTCCCAGGTCTCTGCCCCGCATCATCTCACCTCGATGACGCACCTCCCGCACAGCGATGCCTTCTCCAAGCCCCCCTGCACTCAAAGCGCTGCCCCAAAGCCTGCTACCCCCCCCAGCTCCCTGGTCAGGGGCAGCTTTCCAGGGCTCTGCAGACCGACGCAGGCACACGGCACCCCCTTGCCAGACACACAAAGAGGTGCTTTCCCACTCCCCCACCGCCCAAATTTCCACTTACGCGCCAGCCCCTGCATCCTTCCCAGCGGGGTGGCCTGAGAGAGGTGTTGGCCGTCCATGTTCCCATTCCCTCTTTCCCGCTAGGAAGCATCTGGTTTCAAAGCTGGAATGGCAGCTCCAGACCTCCCCATGGGAGAATCTCCTGGCACTGCACGCTCCTCGCCAACCCCAGCAAGGTTCTGCCACCCACAGCGCTCGCACCCTCCTACTCACCGGGGAGGAAGAGGCTGGTCTCAGCAACCCGTCCAGCCCCAGCATCGCTATGGGGACTGCAGGCTACCGCAGCCGGGGGTCCCGACGAGGTCAAGGTCTGCCCAACTGTGGGAAACCACCAGAGACTTCTAGCAAAGGGGCAGGATCAGAGCAGAGCCTCCAGGCACGCTCTCTTGCTCCACATTTCTTCTCACTAAGCAATGGAAAGAAAAAAAAAAAAAGAAAGAAAAAACCCCGTATCTGACTCCACGGTACCCTCATACCATGAATTTCTGAATCAGTGGTTGCTGCAGGTCCCGCTCAGGGGATTTTGGCTGTGTGGGAGAAGAGGGGAAGGAAGGGGATTGTTCAACCCGTGCGTGACTCATATTATTCAGAAGCTGAAAAGAGCCTTTTCAAGGAGATTTTCCAGCCACTCAAGTCCTCCAAAGGGGCTGCCCTGTCCCCCTAGGCCTGAGGTTTTCCCCGGATGGCCTGCCGTGTGAGCCCAGCCATGTCCACGCCCTGGGAGCATGGACACAACCCCAGGCTGGCCTGCAGGAAGCAGCATGTGCTGCCTGCTGTTGGGATCCCGCCTAGGCATCCTCAGCTGGCCACCACCAGCCAGCCACCTCATCTGCTGGCAACTGTTTCCCAGAGAGGTGAAGGAGGGGACAAACATCCTTCCCCAGCACGCTGGCAACAGCCACCTTGAACCCTACCACTGAGCCTGGCTGGGGGAGCCCAGGCCTGAAGATGCTGGAGAAGAACAGCCTGTGCCCTTGAACAGAACAGCTCCCATTCTCCAGTGCCGTCAGCCCCATCCCCTCTAGAGGGGTTTTCACAGCTCACTCAGCGCTGCCCCAGACACTTCCACTTGTTGCAGCAAACAGCATGACTAAGGACCGTCATTGGGTCGCGCGCCTGTGTCTACCCAGCCCGCACAGCCCCGGCTCACTCGGGAGATTGCTGGCCGTATGCCTGCATGCTCGCACAGTGCATGTTAGAGGAAGCCCACCTTCCTTGTTGAGCAGAGCTGGAGAGTCGTTGCCCGCTGCCTTGTTCCTAGAAGAGCCTGTGGCAACCTCAGACCTGCTCTCAAGGTAAGTCCAGCCTGCTGTGCCAAGCTGCAGTGCCCTTCAGGCCTTACAGGACTCTGGGTTTCCCCTGGGAGTGTAGCACACTCGGCTTTTATCCCACACACATCCCAGAAGGGGATCCACTTCCCCTCCTGCCGTCAGCAGCATCCCTGCTCTGTGGTACCCAGTGCGTCTGGCCTGGACCCCCCTTTGCTGGGCTAATTCCTCCCTGTCTTCAGACCTTCCTAGGGCTCAGGAAGGATTCTCTGAGCATGGCTGGGAACGGGGGGGAAAAGCAGCAACCTGACTGTGACGCACCTCCCAGAGCAGCACCAGCTCCCTGCCCGGAGCGCAGCACTGCCGCAGCACCCTTGCCGGATGGCACAGCCTCCCCATGCCAGCCAGACCGCTTCAACTAAAGGCCAGCCACCGGCAAGTGGCGCAAGCTAAAGCCATTCTTCCATGCCTGCAGCTCCTTGAACGTGACCTAGTAAGGCAGGTGCTATTTTCTTTCCTCCTGTGACAGCCGGCTGACTTGCAGAGCCGATGCCCTGCGGGCGGGAGGGAAACGTCCGTCTGTCTGTCTGCAGCAGGAGCATTTAGCAGCCATGGGAAAGGGTGCTCCAGAAACACAGGAGGCAGCACGAGCATGGCTCTGCTCCAAGCCGCCCTGGTGTACACCTGACATGTTGCAGCCACCCAGCTGGGTGCTCCTCTAACATACTATTCCTTACGTGTTTTGTTTCCCCTGTGGCCTGCCAATGCCTGCAAATGATGGCCCTAAATACCTGACCTTGTTTTCTGCACAAATCCTGTGCTCTGCTCCATCCCAGGAGTCCCAACAGCTACTGGCAAGGGCCCGGCAAGAGGCTGCCAAGTCCCTCTCGCAGAGCATTCACGGGGACTTTGTTCAGAGACCCTTCCTGGAAACCGAGTCCTTGACCTGCAAGCATGGCAGAGAGAAATCCCCTCTCCTGGAAATCCGTCCAAGCCTTCCCACTCCCTGACAGCCTGCCCTCGAGCACCTAAGCCATTCATATCTCTCTGCATAAAATGCCTTTACTCCCATTGTGGCTATCAAGTTGGTTTTGGCAAACCCCAGCCACCCACTATCTTCTGGTTTTCTCCTCTAGGGCCTGTAAATCAGCTGCTCTGCTCTTGTGTTATGAACCATCGGCTTCAGTTGTATATCTCTGCACCCTCAGAAAAACCCTCTCAGCACCGGCCCGGTATTTGCTGTCTCTCACTCTCCCTGGTTTCCATTCTGCCCATGGTATCAATACTGCGTTGGCGTTCGCAGCTTCTTTTGGGGTAGCGCTAGCTGAGCCTGCGGGCATGGACCTCTTCCCCTCGGGGCAGGCAGCAAGCCAGCCCTGTTCCCCGGGCAGGCAGGGATCAGCACGGGGAGGGAGAGCTGCAGGATGGGGCAGTATTCACCCGCAACGGGAAACAGGAAAATAAGCAACTTCCCCACTGGCAGGCAAACGGGTATCAACACCAGCGGTGCGACTTGCTTTCTCCCCATGCCCAGCCAGCAGACCTCCCTCCAGCCTGTATCTATCTTCCCAACACCTCCTCTCCCAGCCAGCCCCACAGCTGGCCCACGGGCAGCCAGGGACCCGCATGGCTGCTGTGGCGAGTGGGAGGCGAGGAGCTGCCGAGGGCTGGCCGCTGCAGCCCCCTCAGCAGGGACGGGCAGCCCTGGCGCTGAAACTTAACACCTCTCGACCAGTTCAGCTCCCTTTCCCCTTAAAATCAGGATACATCTGCACCCATCGCCCCAGCGGGCACATGGCAAGAGCGGCGGAGGGGCTGCAGCCGGGGGCAGCCGGGCTCAGCATCCCCCCGGGCTCAGCATCCCCCCCCCGCGCTCAGCATCCCCCCGGGCTCAGCATCCCCCCCCCGCGCTCAGCATCCCCCCGGGCTCAGCATCCCCCCCCGCGCTCAGCATCCCCCCGCGCTCAGCATCCCCCCCCGCGCTCAGCAATCCCCCGGGCCAGGCGCGGGCACAGGGCCGCTGTCGGCTAGGGTGCTCTCCCCACTGCTGCGAGCAGCCCTGCCCGCTGCCCGGCCGGCACACGGCTCAGCCGCGATCACCCCGGTGGACCGGCACCTCCCGGGCAGCGACCTCCTCTCCCCCGTCCGCCCCCCTGCCCCCGTCTGCTCCGGCCCGGCTCCGCGGAGCAGTCGCCCGGCCCGCCCCGGCCGCTTGCCTTCAGCTCCAGCCCCGGCGCGGCCGACTCGCCCCGGCCGCGGCCCCGGGAAAGTCCCGTCCCGGCTCCGCCTCCCGGGGCTTCCCGAGCCCGGCTCCGCCCCGGCGGGGACGGCGGCGGGGTGGCGCTGGGGGATACCCCCCCGCGACGGGATGGGACGTGCAACTCCAGGCTGCTGCATCCCGGGTGAGAACGCTTGTCTTCCACCTTGCCCGACACTCGGGACAGGGAACCGAGCCCCGGGCTCACAGCCGTCCCCCGACGGCCGCGGGACGCTTCGTCCCCCACCCCTTTGGACCCCGGCCCCCGCGCCGGTCGCTACCCCAGCCCTGCACAGCAGGGAAGGAGAGTCTGCCTCACCCTTGGCTGATTTTCACTTTTATTATTGTAAATTCACTGTTCTTTCTTTATATATATATATATTTTTAAACATATATTAGATATAAAAGTCAGAAATGCTCCTCTTCGAACTACATATACAGGTGGATTTATAGGCCGAGTTTGAAAAGGTGGGCAAGTCAGGAAGCCCAACCTGACCAATGCGCACAGCAGCAGCAAATGCCCCTCTCCAGGGACAAGGGAAAATTTATATATATACATATATGTGTATATATATATGTATATGTAGATCTATGTATACAGAGAGACATGCACACCCATTCATTGCCCTGTACAGCCCACCCCACACCCCAGCCCCTGCCCAGGACGCCGCAGGCTGGGGCTGAGCCGCACGGGCTCTCACTGGGCAGGCGCTGGCTGGGCTGAGCGCTGGGCAAGGCACCGAAGGACGGATTTGGGAATCCTGGCAGAGCGGGGCGTGGGGTTCCTCTGCTCCTACACAAACGCGTGGCCTCTCCGTGCCTGCGCTCCCTGGGTGGGAGGGCTGGCAGCAGCCCATCCCCAGGCTGGGAGAGCAGGGCTGGGGCGCGCAGGGACAGCGTGCAGGGGCTGTCCTGCAGAGTCAGCTTAAGCTGGCAGCGCTATGGAGGGGAAATCCAGCGCGCTGCAGGCGCTGTGCTTGCAGGACATCCCTGGTTTGACGGTAAATGCAGAGATCCATTTCCTCACCTAGCTGGCTGCCAGGAAGCACGGGAATGCCGTGGCCCAGGAGGTGAAACCTGCCTCAGCAGTTCTCCTCCAAGCTGAAAAAATGCGGGAAAGTCATCAGAAGGCCCTGAGCAGCGACAGCCAGGTCCCACTGGGGCTGCTAGTGTCACCCTGCAGCAGTGCAAGCCACTGCCCCCACCCAGGCAGGCTGGCAGGGAGACACCCCCCACTGCCATCCTCACTCGGGGTGCAGAGACCGGCACTGTCATCACCCGCCAAGGAAGGGAAAAGGCACTCTGGGATTTCTGCTCCTCGGACACAGTCACAGTGGCCGGCTGGAAGGCTTGCCTTGCCTAACCCTGCCCCGGTGGCTGCGGAGGAGGGAGGGAGGGAGGAATGGCGATCCCTCCTCCCCAGTGCACCAGACTTGGGTGGTGAGGGGAGGGCGAGCCCCCTGCTCCCCCATATCCCTTACAGAAGGGGGCCTCTGTATGATTGCCTACAACAGCCCCCGACTCAGCAGGGCTCGGGGGCACACCCCGGCTCTGCCAATGGCAGAACCAGGCTGGCACCTCCGCAGTGACCCCAAACCCTGGGAGCAGGGAGTGGGCAGCTCCTGCAGGGGACACCAGCTGCTGGCGGAGCTGCGGCTGCAGCTCCCACCAGGAGGGGAGGGCGCCGCACGCCCACGCATGCACACATACACACACACACGCACCCAGAGGCAGCCAGGGTCTCTGAGACATTCAGGATGAGGGAGTCACCAGCACATGCCAAGTTGGGGGTCCCCGCCATGAGCCTTAAGGCCTCCCCGTGTAGGGGTCAGGCCATGGCCAGGCCCTCTGCATGGCTGTGGATGTGGACTGTGCTGGACACACTGCTCTCGCCTTTGTAACTTTTGGGGGCCCGGCTGGCTTTCAGCAGGACCAGGAAGGTGTCTGTGGAGATGGCCCCAAACTCAAAGGTGAAGGTGCCATAGAAGACCAGGACATCAATGATGAACACCCACTCGCACAGGGCAGCCACATGCTGCAGCACAAAGCTCTCCTGGATGAAGAACACACCACCTGAGGGCATGCCCGTCAAGGAAAGCACAGCTGGACCCCAACCACCCCATGGAGGACCACATCCCACTGCTGCTGCATGCTGGGGGGCCCGCGAGCCCCTCTCTGCAGGAAACACACCACCACCCTTAAAACCAAGAAACCCACATGCTTCCGCCAGCACCGGGAAGGCCCCGCCATGGGTGAGGCGGTGGCACACATGCCCAAACCAGCCCCGGTAAATCACAGGACCGATGCCAGGCGGGGATTTTCTGCAGAGCCTGGGGCAGGGGGAACTCAGGCTGCAGCCCTCAGGGCAAGCCGGGTGCCCGGCTGCCTCACCCTCCCCACACCCCTCCCCTCTTCCTCAAACCGGGCTGACACTCCCCATCTTCCCACGGGAGGCAAAGCTGATAAAGCTCCTCAGCTCTCCCTCCCCTCAGTAAGGGGGTTTGGGCTGCTGCGTCCCAGCTCCGCAGCACCCCCCGTCCCTCTGCGCTGCTGGCTGTCTCACCCCAGGGAGGGGGCCTGCTCCCTCCCCTCCAGGTCCTACTGCTGCCAGAGCTTTCTTACGCTTCTCTCATTCCCACTGGGGATCTCTATGGAAACCTACTGCCCGAGCCACCACGGGTGAGGGGAGAAGGCAGGTACAACTGCCAGCCCTCCAGGTGAGGCCTCTGGCAGTGTCCTGCCTTCTGCCAGCGAGACCAAGATCTGGGAGAGCCAGAGAGGCAGGGACCTGACCTGCAGAGCCCTCTGCTCACTCACCCCATCCCACCAGGAGAGGTCACAGCCCTTTTCCCGCATGGTCCCCACCACAGCTCGCTGCTTTCCCACTTCCAGTCCCCAGTGCTTACAGAGCAGGCAGGCACCAAGCCGTCTCCCTTGTCCTTACATGCCCTGCCTGTCCCTCCCAGTTGGCATGGCCCCGCGGCGCTCCTGCCCTTCCCAGCTCCCTGCCTGCTTCCTGGCCCGCCTGCCTGCTGCGGTGACAGAGCAGGACCCTCTGGCACATCCCAGACCCGCCAGCACCCCCCAGGCTCCTCCTGGCCAGACCCCAGCCAGCCTCTTTGGGACCTGTGGACACCGCATGCTTTATCCCCTTCCTGCCCAATAACCACCAGCTTGTTTCCCAATTTATCCCTAACCTCAGGTCCAAATAAGCCCCTGGATCCACGGCCACACACTCAGGACCATTCTTCCAGCCCTGTTCGGCCTGCCGCCGTGCCCTCCCTCCCCGGCATGGGTTGCAGACCCCAGCGCCGGCTCACCGAGCCCTCCCTCGTCCCAGGGGCAGCTCAGTCAGGTGGCCGGCAGAGGTGCTGCCATGCGCCTGCCTGGCACCCACACAGAGCACTTTTGTACTCAGCTTCGGTCATGCAGGTGACTCGCATGGACTCTGCATTGCCGAGGGCTCAACATACCTTTGTCTCATTAAAAAAACCCAACAAACCAACAATTAACCGGTCCTTCCACTCTGCAAGGTGTGGGGATGGAGCCTGCAGCGGCAGCTAGGCTGGGCTGCAGCAGCCTGGTTTGGGGCTGCTTTGGGGGACCCCAGCGCCCCAAAAGGATCCCACCAGGATCCCCTTCCCTCGTCACCCCTGCACTGCCCTGACACTGCCGCTCCTCCGGCCTAAACCTGCAGCGAGCTGCCCGCCCTCAGCCCCCTGCCCAGCCCCTCCTGGCACCGTGCCTCGCTGCCAGACCAAAGGCTGGAGGATGTGGGGCGCATACCCCCTGCAAGGAGCCCATCCCAGATCTCCTCCCCACACCCTTCAGAAGGATACTGAAGACAAGGGTGAGGAAGGCCACAGCAGTGAGGATGCTACGTAAGTGGCCGGTCCAGTACTGCCCGGGGGTTTTGGCCATGCGGTAGGTGAGGATGGACTGCAGGAGCAGGAACAGCATGCTGGTGGGGAAGGCTACCCCCGCTCCGATGTAGTGCAGCACCTTGGCGTGATCCACCTGCAGGGGAGAGACCACGGTGCCGGCCCCCTGGGATGCTCCTCCGGAGTGGCTCTGCTCCAGGGGGTGGGCAGTGCCAGGAGCGGATCCAGGCAGTGTGCGGTGCCCGAGTCCTGGCTGAAGAGCAGATTGGGACCTGCTGCTGGGATCTCCAAGTGCTGCTTTGTGCATCCATGGGGTTGCAGCTCCTGAGCCCCTTGAGCCAACAGCCCTGCCATGCCCAGGGGCATGGGGAAGGGCTGCCCCCTGCCCTGAGCAGCATCTGGGGCTGCCTGCAGCCCCTCCTGGGGGGTCACAGCCCACCCCTCTGCCTTGAGCAGCATCTGGGGCTGCCTGCACGCCCCCCTGGGGGTCACAGTCCGGCCTTCAGCAGAGCCGCTGAGCCATGGCTGGGGCACAAGGGGGACTGGGGCCAGCAAAGCTTCTCCCGGGGGGCGGCGCCGGCAGCAGCCTCCTGCCAAGCGGAAGGGACCGGCTGCTGCAGGCAGCAAGCAGGCAGCTGCTGGGAGGCCGGTGCCTGGCAGTGCAGGCATGGGGGTGAGTGCTGCCGGCTGCCGCCAAGCCCCGGGCCGCTCCAGACCCTGCTCAGGCTCTGCCCAGACACGTTTCCTGGCATGGGCCCCCGAGCAGCCAACATCCACAGCGGGATGGCCGGGCAGCGAGAGCGCCCGCAGCTTGGCCGGGTCTCCTCTGCCCAGCTGGCGTGTCCCTGCCCGCGCAGGGTGACGTGTCCATGGAGGGGACAGAGCATGCAGAGGGTCTCAGATAAGTGTCAGACCAAACACAGCAGCTTAATCTGGACCTGCAAGTATGAGCGCACACACCAAGAGGAGCTCCAGCGCCTGGAGAAGCACAGCGCCCGGTGCAGGTGAAGGAGGGCACGGATAGCGGGGGCTGGACCAAAACAACCACCCCAAATCCTACAGTGCTGAGCACTGCCACTGCTCCGCTCCAGCCAAGCACCCCCCCTCGTTGAGGACCCCCCTGAGGAGATGCCTTACCTGGAAGTTGCCGACCATGGTGAGGCCAGCGGCGCAGACCCAGCCGGTGGCCAGCCCCAGGGTGTTGAGGAGGGACGGCCCGAGGCGCTCCAGGAGGTGGGCGTAGCGCAGCAGCCCCACCAGGATGACTGCGGGAGGGAGACACAGCCTCGTCGCACACCTGCGGACCCCCACCACCCGCCCCTGCCCCCCGCCGGGCGTGAGTGCCACAGGGCACCCGGCTCCCAGCCCCACTCCCCCAGCAGCGGGCACTTACCCATGAAGGAGCCCAGGCTGCAGATGAGGCTGAAGAAGCAGCTCTCGGGAGGCAGGGTGCCACATTTGCTGCAGGGACAAGGCAAGACCCGGGAAGCCCTTAGCCGGGGGGCACTGGGGTGCGGCGCCTGGCCCCCTCCCCAGGACACGCTCCTGGGTTACCCCGGGGGTGCTCTCAGGGCGGCTCTGACCCCCGGCCGACCCCGTGCTCCCACCCCGTGGCTGCTCACCTGACGAGGGGGATGTGGTCCAGCGTGCAGCAGGAGCCAGGGCTGTCCACACCACACGACTGGTTGTAATTCCTGCCGGGAGCAAAGGGACAGCCTAGGAGAGCCGAGTTGCTGCCCGGGACCCTCCTGCCCACAGGCCCTGCAAGGGCAGCAGAGCTGCCCCCAAGACAGCGCAGCCCAACCCCAGGGATGTGCCCGCACCCTGGGGACAAACCCCTCCAGGGAGTGACCCAGCAGGGTCCTCCGGGAGCATCACGCCTGGGTTTCCACCGCCTGTCCCCTGCCTGCTGGCTCTGCTGCCCACCCGGCGTCCCTGCCTGCAAGGGAGAGGCCATGTCGGGGCAGGGGGCTGCACGGATCGGGGTGCGGGGCTCGGCGGCGTTCTTGCAGCCCTGCAGCCCGAGCAGGAGCAGGAGCACACACACGCCAGCCCCGCCACACACATCCCGGGGTGGGAGCGCAGGTGGAGCCAGGCACGCAGCCACCGACAGCTCCGGGCTTGCACGGGACGCCGAGCTGAGCGGGAAACGGCCCCCGCGGCCACGAGCAGCACCGGGCAGTGCCACCCCGCCTGGGAGGGAGGGAGCTGCCTGGGGGGACACGGCAGGAGCAAGCCCCCAGGCTGCCCTGGGGAGCCTGGCTGGGCATCCCCCCGGGGGGCTGTTATCAGCGCCCAGCGCCGCGGGGCTGGGGCAGGGCTCTGCCGCCCGCAGACACCGCAGAGCCCTGGAAGTGCCTCCTGCGGCCACCGACCCTGCGAGCCCTGGGGACCCAGCTCTTATCAGCCCGAGACACCTTCCTGTACCACAGCTGCTGCCTGCAACCGTAACTAAATTCCCCACTGTGGGGGTACGTGCCCCCTTGCCCCCCCAGCTCTCCCAGGAGCTGGCACACATTTGCAGGGGGTTTTTGAGTGTCCCTTTGCTGCAGCATCACCCAGGCACCCGGCACCTCTGCCTGGCACAGCTGAGCAGTGCCCCATCCCCACCCCGCTGGCAGGGACCCCACAGCCCTGTGCCCCAAAGGGCCCCCCCAGACACCCCCAGCCCCACGGAGGGGATGGGAGCCAGGGGCCACCAGCGCCGCCCTGCCCCTGGCCCAGGCTGACCGCCAGCCACCTCCAGCCCCTCAGCAAGCGCATGGTTAAAATGGCCTTTTTGGAAAGGGCCGGGCTGGGCTCTGGTGTTTTTTCAGTCTCCTTTACTGGCGGCTTTATTTTCCGACCGAGAACCCCAGCGAGGCGTGGAGCACCACGGCCTCCTCAAGGGCTGCTCTTGGGGCCGTTGTTTGGTTTGGGAGGGTTTTTTTATTATTGTTATTTTGTTTAAAGCGAGCAGCCCGAGGCCGGGAAGCATTATTCATCATTAAGGGCTGGCTGTGCGGTGGAGACAACCCGACACACACATTCTTCCCAGGGCAGAATCAGCCATCAGGCAGGAAATGGCAGCAGGTTTTTTTTTTCCCCCTTCTCCTTCAAACACTCCAGCAAGAATTAAACTAACATGGATTTTTCTGGGCAGATTTTTAAGGATACACAACAAGCCAAAAACCCTGCAGAAGAAGTTGCCAAGAGAGCAAACAGGGTTTTTTTTTTTTTCCCATTTTTTTTCCTCCTGCGCCTCATCCCCCATCCCAGGGTGCTACAGGCGGCTGCTCTGCCCGTGGGGTGGCCGGGAGCCGCGGAGCTGTCCCATCCCCCTGGCACTGCCAGATTTAGCCTCAAGCAAGCAAGCTTCAGCCTTTTCCATGGAGACACACGGCCCTCTGTAATTCCCTGACCACTTATTTTCATACTTTCTCCGTGCTGTGTTTTCTCAATGGCCTCCTTCTCCCTGTCTGATTTGCGGCAGGGCTGGACCGTTCACCGGCGCAGCCGTAACCGCAGGCTTTCCTGCGGTTATGAAGGGAGGGTGGCTTTTGGTAGCCCTCCCCAGCCCTGGCATCCTCACTGCTTTGCTAATGCGGGGCCAAGCCCTGCCAGCAGCTTGTCCCCAAGCCGCTATGCTCCCAAAAGCCACTCGCGGGCTGGACGGGAGACACGTGCCCTGGGGCGACTGTGCCCCATCACTGTCACCACCATGTCTGCTGGGAGAGAAGGTGACTCTGTGCCCCCTTTAGTGCTTCCACCTCTCCCGTCATCCCCAGACAGGGGAAAAATACCCAGTCCCAGGGCCAGCCTGGCACCCAACCCCCTCTTCAGCACGGTGATGGTGCAGGCGGTGCCTCGGCTACCTGGTGGACTGGCACAACATGGCATGGCTCAATGGGACGGACTGGAGAGGGACCCCTGGCATTGTGGGGACTCTAACAGAGCTGGTCCATGGCAAAGGGCCCCTGCCACCCCCCCAGGCCTTACCAGTTATGGACGGGGCAGATATGGTTGTTGGAGAGTGCCATGGCGTACCTGGGGGAGAGACAACAACAGGGATTACCACAGCCACCCCTCTCCCTGCATCCCCAGCCCCAGGGACGAGCCATGGGAGCCGGGGGTACAATCTCTCGCTGCCTGCCAGGGGCCAACACTCGTCCTGTGGCACTCCCGGCTTTATGAGGCAGGAAAAAGAAAAGCAAGTGGATGAGCCCAGCCCTCGCTCTGGGGAGCTCCCACATCCCCCTGCCTGGCACCCCCATCCCCACCGAGAGCCGCCTCCTGCTCCACTTCAGTTCAGCTGCCGCTACTCCGGCGGGGCCTCTTCCCCATGGTGCTACTGTGCTCCCCAGGCCCTGGGGGGCTGCTCTGCCGCAGAGCCCCCCACCCCAGCACTGGGGCTCTCCACCAGCCTACAGCCATGCAGGGTGTCACCTGATGGCCACTGGGCTCTGCTGTGCTTGCCCCAGCCCCTTGCTGGCCAGTGTCCGGAGCTAAATGAAGCCTGGATAAGTAGTCGGTGTGTTGGCAAGGCATTTTAGGTAGATCGGCTCTGTTGAGCATTTCACTGTGGAGTTACCCCCACACCTCAGTCGGTGTAACAAGGGGTTCGTGACGTGCACCCCGCTCAGCTCCGGGGGGTCTCGGCCCCGTGGCCCCTCCAGCCAGCGAGGAGCCATCCGCCCTGGCAGCCACAGCAGCGGGAGGCACCGCGCTGTTCACATCGCTGCCGCCAGCGGCCGTAAACAGCTCAGGTTAAAAATAGGCCCTGACACCGGTAAGAAAACCCCTCTCCCGCCTGAGCTGGCCACGTAACAGCCGGGCTGTGAAAAGGACGATCCCAGCAGAGAGGCACTGGGGCAAAGAGCGGGACACCTGGGGGGAGCCACAGGGCAGCGCTGCCCACCTCAAGGGTCACCCACCAAGAGCATCGCCCCCCCGCAGACCTCTCACCCAGCCACTTCCCAGCACAGGTCTCCCCCCAGCACCCAGTCCCCGTCCTGGCTCCCCGTGCCCTCCTGGGAGGGGGCAATAACCCAAGAGAGGGACAAATGGCACTGCCTTCCCCCAGCAGGATGCGCCCCCATCCACCGGGTACCCCCTCATAGCTCTGCATCCCAGGCATGGCTGGCAGGGCCCCACATGGACCACGCGTTCCCACATGCAACTACCCAGCCTCACCCCACCACTGCGCAGACGAGGGACACAGTGTCCCCTGGGCGGCTGCAGGACATGTTTGGGGACAGAAAAAGGGCCCGAGTTCTGCTCCCCCCTCCCAGGGGAACTCTGGCGGTGAGGATCGTGAGCAGCATCTCCCACCCGTGCTGCCCTGGGCTGGAGGAGCATCTTCCCGCCCCCAGCGTCACCCACAGGAGACAGCCAGGGCTTCGCGAGGCATCCAGGGGAAAAACTTGGAGCATGAGTTCCCCGCACTTGGGTCAGCATTCACCTTTGTTGTGAAGGAGAGCGGGGGATACCACAGGGGGGAAGCTCTCGGAGGGACCTGCATGGTACGGGGTGCATTTGCTTCATCCCCCACCCCAGAAAGTCCCATCACCTGTGCTGGGGCTCCCTGTGCCTCTGGGAAAAGTACCTCATCCAGTGCCCACCACCCCTGCGGTAGTGACACCGGGGGGCTGGTGGGGCGGAACAGGACAGCCCTACATGACCAGCTGAGATCCCAGGGCCAAGGCCCAGGGAAGGGACTGGCAGGGTGGGCTAGTGCCACTCACCCAGGTGACACAGCCTCTGCCCCTAGCACAAATGTCCCCTGGCTCTCCCATCCATCTGGCACTTGGGATGGGTACCCATGTGCTGGGGGCATCGCTCCCAAGGCCGTTCCCGTGCCACCTAAGCATCAGCCGCGCTCACACTTGGACAGGGGCATGCGATCCCACGGGGTGTCAGGGGCGCAAGGCCAGGGAGCCACACGCCAGCACCGCTGCCGGGACGCAGTGACCACGCAGGGTGACTGTGGGGGGACGGGGCGGTGTGGAAGCGACCGAGCATGCAGAAGTGCCCCAACCTGACGTGGGCCCAGCGGTGCCCCGCAACCCCCTGCCCCGCTGCGTCCCGCAGCATCCTCCAGCCCCCCGCCCCGCAGCATCCCGCCCCGCAGCCCGGGCGACCCCGGGCCCGCCGCCGCGGGGTGAGGGGCAGTCCGGCGGCACTCACACGATCCACATGCCGGTGATGGTGAAGGCGGGCAGCGTGACGGGCAGGATCCCCCAGGCCGGCATCCTGGGGCCGGGCATGCCCCGCCGGGCTACGGGCGAGCGGGGCCGCCGGGGGAGCCTCCCCGCTGCCTCCTGCTGCCGGGCCGCCGCCGGGCCGCGCTCCCCATGGGCGGCCGGGGCCGGTGGCCGGCGCCGGGCGGGCGGAGGTCGGTGGGTCGGTCGGTGGGTCCGGCCGTGCGGAGCCGAGCCCAGCCGAGCCGGGACAGCCCAGGCCGGCCCCGCCCCGCGGGCAGCGCGGGTGCCGTCGGCGGGCAAGGCCCGCCCCGTCCGGCGGGGAGCGGGCGGCGGGGAGCGGGGACGGCCCGGCGCGGCCCCGGGCGCCACGTGGCGGCGGCGCTGCCGGCCCCGGGGCGGGGAGAGGAGGGGGGAGAACAACGGCACCGGGCAGGCGGGGGGGGTGCAGGGGCAGGCGGCCCGACCCACCCCCGCAGCGCGGTCAGGTGTGCCCGGGACACGGCCGGGGCGGAGGGACAGGGCTCCTGCTCGGCAGACACGGCGCAGGGGGTCGAGGGTTGGGGGGGGGAACTGCCAGCTGCAAATACCCCCTCCCCGGGGCTGCCTCTGCCAAGGCTGGGTCGGGCAGCAGCAGCTGGCTGCAGGGCGCTGGGGATTCCACACACACACACGCCCCCCCAGCCCCCGGTGATGCTCTCTCTGCCCCACACACCGTCCCTGTGCCCATGGGCTCCTCCAGCAAGCGTAGGCCCAAGGACACCATGTCAGTGCAGGGTGAGGCAGGAGGTACAGCGCCAGGCGAGGGCTGGGTACAGGAGACCTTCCTCAGTCCCCTCTTCTTCCTCGTGGGAAGAGGCTTAACATGGGCTCAGCCTTCCCTCCCGAGGACAAGGCTCAGGGTAAGCCCCTGCCTTGACTGTTGTCGTGCCCTCACTAAATGGCTGGCGACACCGTGGCTGCCTCACACCCTGCGAGCCACTGCCTGCACGCACCCTCCCGACCCGGTGTGCCTGACCTCTCCTTTCCCAGACGCTTTCTACAAACGGCTCAACACAGGATTACATTTAGCAGCCACCCACTAACTCTGCTGCCCAGAGAAATCTCCATTTTTCTTACATGGAAAACTTGAGGAAGCACGACTTCCCCTGGCAGAGCAGTCGGGCGGTGGCAGTCCCCTGGCCCTGTGGGTAACTCGGCCATAACCCACCCCCCGACTCCGCCACTGCTCGCGGGCCCGTGTTTGCAAGTCCCAAAACAGGTGGTGTAGCCAAAGGGTGCGTGCACCCCTCAGGCCCCAGTGGCTGGTGCTCATGGAGCCTGCACCTTCCCACTCCTCCTAGGGCACGGAGCTGCCTGGGAGCCGCAGCTGCCCTGGCCATGGCAGGAGAGGAGCTCTGGCCACCCACTACCTTCACCCAGGCCCAGGTGCAGGTTATACAACTGGAGGAGCAGTATTGCATACTGGGACTTGTAGTCTCGGGGGACCTCATCTTCCTAGGGATTGACTCGCACCCCAGGCAGCCTCCGTGCAGGGCCGGGGTCTCTCGTGGCTGTTCAGCATGAGAGTTCCCCGACCTTTCACTGCAGGAGCTACACTCCAGAACTTTGCTCTGGAGCCGGTTGTGCTCCCAAAGCCGTCCCCTGCGTTTCTGTGGGCCGGTGGCCAGCAGGCCTGGCCCTCCCTCTCCCAGCGGCCCCCACGGCCGGCCGCATGGACAGAGGGCGGTGGGAACAATGCCGGCCAGCACAGCAGGCACCAGGCCAGCGTCGCAGCTGCGGCCGCCTCCAGCAGCCGTGGCCAGGCTCAGATTGCTGCCGGGCCACAGGGAGAGCGGTACAAACCCTGCGGGGCTGCCTTCCGCACAGGCGGGGTGATAGAGCAAGGCACCGGGGACCGTAGGCTCCGATAACAGGCGCAGGTTTTTCCAGAGGAGTTCAACAGCTAGCATTTCTAGGAACGAGGGTAACTTCTGAAAAAGCCAGCCCGCTGTCAGAAGAGACTTCATGGAAATCTTTTTGAATCTAAAAGCAGCATTGCTTCAGTTTCACAGATCTCAGTACCAAATTTATGTTTTACAGCCAGGGCTTATCCTTCCATAGGGCTTTCTCCCACTAGGAAGGTTCACAGCAATGAGGGAAGCACCAGCTCCACAGTAACCCGTCCTACTGACACACGCGGAATCCCAGTACTTATTTCTATTCTGTTTCAGCAGTGGAAGTTCTCGATGTAAATGGGAACACAAAAGGTCCACAAAGCCAAACTACGGCGATGTCTGTCCAGCCTCTCTGGAAAACAGTGAGTCAGACCTATAAAAATGAGAAAGAAGTCCAAGACCAGAAAAAAGTATATGCTGGGACAAACCTGAAAGCTGGTGTTGTGAACACTGCTCCTCACCAACAGCCGCTGGTAGTACGATTGTCTTTCATGTAATTTAAGTTACAAATACAGTTCAAGAGACTGACCAATAAAAGTATGTATCACAGCACACGGTACCTGTCAGTTGATTCTGATCTCTTTTCAGTTCAAACACTTTCCCTGTTATTTTTACTCTGTAACACACGAAACCTCGTCATTGCAAAATCCAAACAACGTTCAAAGAAATTTTTTCTGGTTTTCCAGTCCATTTGTATTTACAGTCTAGTGAAAACTGTTTAAAGTGCAATTCTGTCTGTCTTTCCAGTCAACATTCTTTCCATTCCAGTCCCACTTCCTGCAGTTTCCTCGGGTGGCTTTTTGCTTTGCACCGCAATTGTCTGAATTAAGATGTAACGCTCGCAGCAGAAACTGGGTTTGCAAACACACTTTAAAACATAGCATCCCCCAAAAAGCTATCTGAACACAGCGGGGAAAATCTGGGCTCTGCCGTTAGCTGACACCACTCCAAGAAGTCAAAGGACCATCCAGCGTTCAGAGGGCAGCAGTGCTGACATCAAGGTACTTGACAATTGAGCAATGGTTTACAAAGAGTTAATCATCTAAAGGTTTCTGTGAGCATTTTGGAGACAGCTCAGAAAAACAGAGCTGTAAATAGAAGCGAGGGCTCGGAAATACAAGACAGAGAGGCAGGCTGGATACAGAGGGGCCATGGGCAACGCAAGGATTCAAATACATGAATGAAAACATCTAAGGGCTGGAAGGACTCAATCAGGAAGAGAAGGCTGCAGCAGTGAAAATATTCCAGGAAGGGTGGAAATGGGGTAAGGGAACCAGGATTTATTAACGGGACTTTCCTAGCGTTACTCCTCCATTATGCAATATTTAGATCTTTGCTCATGCAATTCAAACAAACTCCAAGTTTTTAAACTCCTTATCAAGCCCTTAGGAGTCTCTTGGGATCCTTGCGATAGGGAAGGCATCAGCGCCTCACACAGCTCTAAGGACACTGTGGCACGGCACGGATCTTGCCACAAGACAAAGTAGAAAATATCAGGAGGGAAGTATGTGTGGTTGCCCATACCCATGGCAAGCACTAGCCCTGGAAGAGCCCAGGGTCTCTCACATGCCCTCCAAGACTGAGTCCCGTCAGTGGAAATGAGGATTTCTTCCTCATCAGACAGAAAATGCTCCTTTCTCCCAAGTCAGCCAGGTTGTCACCAAAGTCTGTGTGCTGGCTGCGTGCCGAGACGCTGCAGGGCACCTGCTCTGCCCTCAGTCCCGGCAGCGCATGAGCACACACCAACGTAACACCAGAAATTTTACAGCCGACACTTCTTGCCAGAAGCAAGAGCAATCCAGCTGTTACAGCTCTGCTTTGCCCGTGATGCGAATAATTTCTGCTTAGCCCCTTGACGGCCAACCTCCACTGCAGCCCCCCCCCCAAGTTAGGGCAAGTCCCTCCGTGCTCCCCACAGGCAAGAGCACTCTGTTGGAGGATCCTGAGGTATGGAGCCGGGGGGCTGGTACCTGGGCACAGCACCTTGACAACTAAACTCCTCTCTTCCCAAAGCTCTGAGCTGCAGAACCATGACAGAAAAGGAGCGCAACACTGGAGCATTCATTTACAGGATGTATTTATTACACTGTAAAAAGTCCATTGGATTTGTAGCCATTTACTCTATATGTACACTGGTTGTACTCCCACCCCAACCGCAGGTTCCTCTCAGTACAGTATACACTGGCTTGGAGTCATGCCCATGCCCCTCCCAGTCACCAGTGGGATTTCTGAGATTGGTATTATTGAGAATTTAGACAACTAATGGAGAGAGGAGGAAGAACGGAGATGCAGCGCTTGCCAGGCAGCCAGCTTTGCTCTGGGCATGAGGGGGTGGAAGAGCAGGACATCCTTGCTGCAAGGCAGAAGCACAAGAGTGACTACCAGGGCCTCAGCTGGAGGGGTGTTCTAGATGAGGAGGTGGTGGGCTCCCAACAACTAGAAGATGCAGAAGGGTGCAATCTCTGCAGAGCTTCCAAGAGAAAGCACAGCAGACTTGCTGGGCGTCTGTCAGCAGGTGCCACAGATTCCCACATCTTCTCTAGCTGAAGAGGATGTTCTCCTAAGGAATAGGGCTGGACACCAAGAGGCCAACGTAGCGAGTGGTGGACAAGACAGGGAGTGGCCCCCCAGGCGCTGTTTGAGAGATGGCCACAATGCTCTGCTCTCAGCTTGCAGGACTCTGCATTTCCTTCTCATCTCCTCAACTAGGCAGAGCCTTCTCAGTTTGCTCTCTCCAACCAGAAAGCCTCATTACATTTACGGGAGGAGGGAGGAAAGCGGTGCTGCCCCTACCAAACTCCCCAGCTGCCTCCTCCCTATCTGGCATGGGGATTGCTGTGATCCGTGTTGCAGAAGGAAAGCATGTGGCTACAGCAGACAAGAAGCCCTGTGTAGCAAGCTGAGTGCTGCACTGTAAGCAATCCACATTTCTACACAAAATTCTCAACCTGCTGAACCCAGGCGTGCCCAGAGCCCAAACAAAGCAGTGCAACCAGAAGCATGGGCAGGAAAGCTAAGGAATGGCTGGGGAATTGTCCAGGGAGTGGACTGAATAGTCTGAGACACAGTCCTGTACTGTAGCCCCTCTCTGGTGTGACATCAAAGACTTTTCCCTCTTCACCAGATGAACTGGTGGCAGCTTGGTCCCAGGCTGCTGGGTGTGGGCATTGCCTGGCCCCTGAGATTGTGAAGGAGAGTGGTCAGTGGAACTGGGTACCCCCTCCGAGAAGACAGGGATTTCTAGGCGGATTTCTAGATGGTTGCCACAGGAAGGGAGCAGAATGTGATGTGCTCCAGGGGAATTGTGGCAGCAGCCCTTCAGCTCAGGTTAGCATCATCTTCTAAAACAAACACGCCCCGCTACCAGAGAACATTCGGCCAGCATCCTCCACCCACACAGCTTCCTCAGCAGACAGTTCTCAGACACCCTCAAACTAATTGACTTCAGAGGTTGTCAAGGGGTCAGTGGGCCGTGGAGTAGCTAAGAGGGGCACAGGAGAGGTGGCTTCAATTAGGGCTGGGTTGAGAATGATTGGCAGAGTCATAGGTGGCACCCCAACCTGCAGGGGAGAGGCAAGAGGCTGCAGGATGAGTGGCGGCTGTGCTGTCGCAGGAGGTATGTCTGTAACGGGGCTTGTCTTTGTAGGAGCTGAGGCTGGGAAAGAAGGAGAGGCAGAGGTGCTGATGGTGGGTGAGGCAGGTGCAGCGGCTCGCTCAGACTCTGGAAAAAGGAAAAGACAAAATACATCCTTACACATGCCCTGACACAGTCATCTTTCAGCTGAAAGCTAAGCAGGACTGAGGATCAACTCAGGGGCCTCTTCAGGTTTGCCCCTTCCACATACGTTCCTACGACACCCTGAGGAGCAGGTGCTGATCACAGGCATTCTGCCCCAACCTCTGCCCACCCCAATAACCTCAGCAAGAAGGCCACAACCTATCCATTTGGAAGCACAACAGTTCCACAACACCAGAGGCCTGGTCACTGTAGACCACACTAAACCAAGGAAAAGCAGATCCACGCCACCATGCTGGGAAGATGATTCCCGAGAGAAGAAAATGGGACTCACCACTGGCACCCAGTTCACAGGGCTTCTCCAAAGGAGCCAGGTGGGTGCCTGGTCTCACATCCCCCACAGGAGAAGAGGGCAGGGCAGACACTATTGATTTCTGATGCTGCTGCTCCACTGGTATGCTGGGGACAGGATCTAGGAAAACAAAACAAGCGGTGAGTCCACACACCAGTTTGCTCTCTCCTTTTGCCAACCTCCAGCAGCCTCCTGCAACTATCATTTCATCAGTATCTGGGCACTATGGCTGCTGGGTACTGGACAAGGTGCAAGCACTGGGTCCAAGACCTGTTTTCTTAAGGTTTCTCAGCTCCTCGTACCTTGGATGACCGCCTGTTTGAAGAGCTCATCCCGCAGCCTAGGTAAGAAACAGTCAATCCGTTCCCAGGTGATCTCCCAGAGATCTGAGTATCCCGTCCGTGAATCAGCACTGTGAAATATTCCAGCCGTATCCATTACAAGCAGCATATTCTTCAGAGACTCTGGGATGGCCTCCAGCTGTAACCAGAGACACTCCTCAGGACACAGAGAATGGACATATAGTAATGAACACAATCTCAAAACAGCTGATGGGCTGCCTTGGAAACAGCAGCCAAGGGGAGAGACCATGGAACAAAATGGTTTGGGAAGGATTAAAAGTGTAAAAAAACCCCAGCAAACCAAACCAAAACACGTTTCAAGTTTAGAATGTTAAAAGCGATGAATGGTTGTTCAAAGCACTTCAGCAGCATCACTTACCAGTAAGTCACTGGAGCCAGCATGCATGTATTTGTCCATAAAGTCCAGGATTGTCAGCCACAGGGCAGCAAAGGTGGTCAGTGAGAGCAGCGGGGAGAGATGCTGTAGGAATACCTACAACAAAAAACACGACTACTGTCAACAAGTAGTACCAGAACTGCTGCTCATAGCTTGATAAGCCAGTCTTGCAAATCTGGAATTCCCCCTCCTTGTGGCAGACTAGGAGCGTGCACAGGCCCGGCCTGAGGACACCAGCAGCCTCCACTCTTCTGAGCTGCATATATAGAGGAGTCAATCTTGTCTCCTTTGCATGAGGCCACTGCACGCTGCGTCACCATGTCTTCCAACCCTTCCAGATTCTCTGCTTTAGGTCAGTACTATCGCTTTGTGACATGCATCATTTCACCACTAGAACAGGCCATCTTCAACTAATGTCGGGTGAAATACTTTTCTCTCCATCCTTCATAAAGTCACAAACTCATTCCTGACAACTTTTCTGAAGGTCAGGATCATGTAGACAATTCTGGAAAGAAGGCACGTCCCAACAGCAGAAGGTGGTGGAAAAGCCCAGCACTCAAGACAGTCAAACTAGCAAAGTGACATCTATCCAGATCAGAGATCCTGAGAAGCTAATACAGCAAACAGTTTGGTTTTCTTGAAGCACACAGTTTCCCCTGAGCTTTCAAGCAGCAGAAGCGTGCTCACCTTGGAGAGTAGCGTTGAGGCTCTCATCCTAGTTTCTTCCATCCCACCAACATCAGCTGGGCTGATGTTCTCGAGTAGCTTGGTTAGCAGAGGGAACAGCACCTGTAGGATCAGACACACTGATATGTCAGAGCTGAAAAATGACTGATGAGATTTGCATAGTCAGCCTTACAGGAAGGAGCTGGCTTTTGCGACTGGTGGCTTCTAGGCAGAGAGCATGGGAGAAACAATGGGAAGTGGAAATGAGTGAATTAATTTCCATACTCCAAGAGGCTCTGTCAGAAGCCTAAGCAAAGAGAAACCTTTCCCAGGATCAGAGTAGGGGATGCCATGTCTGTTGTGGTGAACAAGTTGCTCAAGAAGACAGTACTGAAGTAGGACATCATTCTGACACTCCTGCACACAGCTTTGCTCTTCATGACAATGCTGTTCTGCCTACATGCCCAGCCCAGCCAGGAGGTTACCTTGTTGAAACAGGACTCCCATTCCAGGGCATCCAGAGCCTGCAGGTCATGTACCAGAAGGGCCCGCTGCAAGTAAGTGAGTGCCTGCATCCGTACCTGGCGTCGGGCATCACAGCACAGCCAGGCAATACCTGCAAGAGAGGGATTCAGGGCAAAGCCCACAGGGAAAGTGTCATACCCCTGCTTCCCCAGTCTAGGATGGAAAGTCTAATGAAGGTCAAACACTTTCTGGGCAAAAAAGTAGAAAAAAAACCCTCAAAAAATCGAAAAAAGATTATACTTGTTCCAGACCACAGACTGGGAATCTACTGTCAGGTCCAGAAGCAAGCTGGCACCTAACTCATGCTAAAGATAACCTTTCAAGATCCAATCCAAGCGGATCCTAAAAACAACCTCTGCCTGCTTTCTGCAGTTAGTTCTTGGCTCCTCAACTTTCCTGAATACTGGCATTATTTTGAAAGCGTCTCTGCTCAGTCTCATCACAAGAGGATGGCTTTACCCTGTAGCAAAGGACACCAGCAGTTGGACCACAGTGTTCGGGAATCTGCTTCGATTTTCCTCCCTATTGTCTCTAGATGGCGTTGCTCCTCTGCCCAGGAGCTGTAGATGGTGGCCGCTCGTGTGTGCAAGGTGTGCATGAGGTCCAGGAGCTGCAAGTCAAACATCACATTAAGCAACACACAGGAGTTAAATTTTTGAAGCAACCCTGGTCTCTGCTCTTCCCCAAACCAATGCTATAAGGCTCACAGCTACTCAAGCCCGCTTCCTGTACGTACATAACCACGTATAGCTATAGAGACGGTGTCAGGCCCTGCTGTCTGTGCCCTAGTGATTCAGCTGTCCAGGGATAACTCTGCAATTTTTTTTATTAAAAAAAAAAAAGCAGTAAGCACAAGCAGAACTCCCTCAGGACAGCTCTGTATGGGCAAATGACAGCATTCTAGTCACTTTAGTACTGAACTGAGGCCCAACAGCCTGGCAGTCTGCAGGCTTGTGCCTTCACACCTTTGAAGTACCAGCTGGAGACAGAAATGACTCCCTCATCCCAGTCCTCTGTACTTGAAATCCCAGTGCCTCAGCCCACAGGGCTTTCCCCTCTCCACAAGCTTTGATTCCCCACTAATCCGTCATGAACCTCATGCCTCCAAATGCCCTTGATCCACATCCATCTTACCTATTACAGTGACTCACAGCTCCAGACCCCACCGTCCTTGCTTATCAGAGGACTTCTCTCTCCGCTGCTATTCTGCTTTTGCCTGTTCAAATTGCAGTCTTCCTCTTTCACTGCAGAGCCACACACTGCCACCAGAGCCACCCTCTGCCAGCCAGGGCCCACTAACCCAGGATGCAGTCCCCCCTTGCCCCATGAAGAATCCCAGTGACTCCCTAGCAAAGCCCTGCATATGGGAAAGGAGAGGAGGAAATCCTTGCTATACTTACGTCCTGACTAACCTGTAAAGACACAGTGTGGTAGCTGGCAGGGATGCTCTCATCCTCGTCCTCATCACTGTGTGTGTGCGCCTGGTGCTGGCTCAAGACCCGTGATCGCCGTGTGGAGCTCTCCTTTGGCTTTTTTTTTAACCGACTGGATTTACTGTCATACCTGTGGCTCTTCCCCCTCTTCTCCTGGGACTTGTAACCTAGAAAGGCAGCAACATACCATATACACACCACAAAATTTTCTTCCTTTCAACACACAGAGCAGCCACCTTTTGATATCCCTAGTGGAGGGCCCTGTCCTGTGAAATGGCAAGTACCCGCTTGAAGAAGTACCCAGCACCCCTCAGGAACAGCCTTCAGCAACAGCTGATACTGCTACCTCCACATCAGATCCAGACCTCCCCTCCATCCCAAAGAGAGGGATAAGAATAAGGTCTCTGCTGCCAGCAGGAGCCAGGACGCTTTTCTCCCAGCAGACCATTGTCTGGGGGTTGGGGACTTGTTCCCTGACAGTATACCCCACACTTCTTGCTGACTGGCTACACCAACCCCAATCCTGATTGTCAAACCAAGGGCCATCTTACCGCCATTCAGGCTTGCCTCCACAAAGATACGGATGGTTTTGACACAGAGCTCAAAGTTCTCAGGTGTGACATGGGCAGCATCTCGCACAATGAAGGACAAGGACTCTACGCACTTCATGAGAGACTTCGTGTCATGTGGGCCCAAATCCAGCCCCACAGTCAGGCTGTACTGGTTGACAAGAGGAGATGGCCCCAGCCTGCTGAGCCCAGCTGTGGATCTGGAGGTGTCGATGTCATCTTTCCCCACCTGCAGGGCACAGCAAGAGGGTAGCACAACAAGCACACACTGAAAGGGCCTTTCTTCTGAAGCCAGCAGGTAATGTTTCTGTAGGATCCATTTCCCTTTCTTCCTCATTTGCCTCCAAGCTTTCTCCTCTCCATCTGCATCTCCTCCCCAGCCTCCCTTTACACTGTCACCTCCTCTTAGCTCTCGTTACTACTGTCTTATTCTTTCTCTCCCTACCACACCTTCTGCCCACAACCATGCTAGGAGTAGTCTTCTTCAGGCACCAGAAACCCGTTGGCTACTCACCACTAGCCAGCCACTGTTCACGACATCCACATCTGTCACCGAGCGATGCATCTTGCCTGGCTTCCCGTGGTCTGTGTACACCTCTGAATCAGAGGTGTAGCCACGGTCCAGGCTCATGTCACTTGGATGACAGGAGGAGGAGACCTCGCTGTCCGACTGAGCACCTTCAAGACAAAAGGCATGGGGTTTAGATCAAAGCCAAGTCAAGAACTTGGAAGAGTAGCTGTGGATAAGGGAGAAGCAATCCAGATTTAGTCAGATCAGCATCAGCTAGGAACCATCAGTGGGCCCTGAAAGAAACTGAGACAGGCCTCTCCTCCTGTGAGAGGAAGAACAACTATGACAGGAGCACGCACAGGAGACAACAGGAAACACAGATCTTTGACACTGTTTCTCCCCTGTAGGTATGTTTGGCTTTTCCCTTCAAAGGGAAGGGGCTTTCCACCCTCTGCTATGTCACTTGTCAAGCTCACTGTGGATTTTAAAGGGCAGGAAGTCCAATGCTTTGACTCTGGGGGAAGAATCAGATGTATCACACACTTTAAGAACAACTGGAGGTGTTAGGTTCAGCCAAGACAACTCCAAAAAAAAGCACAACATGCAATGACATGACTCATGTTGGGCCTCTAGGGTCATTCAGCTCCACACTAATACTGGTAAAGTCTCTCTCATGAACAGCAATCTACATTAGCATGTTCCACACCTGTGAGATCTACCTTCCCAAGCTTTAGGATAACCTTAAATTTCACATGTCCCAAGCACAGAAATCTTAGAAAGGGCCAAATTTAAGCTACTAATATAATGTTATTTAGAAGCCAAAATTCATTTTCTCAATAATTCAACATTATCTAGAAGCTCACCAGCAGAGAGAGAGATTTGCTGTGAACACAGTGCACCATTTTCAGAAGCAGGTAAAGAGAGCTAACATTCTGATGTGCAAGGTGCCACAGTCAAGTAGTTTGCTCAATCAGCAAAGACAAAAGCACTTAAAAAAAACCAAACCAAACAAAACAAAACAAAAAAAGAGAGATGGGAGAAAGCCCAGCATTAGCCCAGAAGGCAAAGGCCAGAGGGGTTTTGCAAAGTCAGGTTTCTCCCATCTGTCTATAGCACAAAGCATCAGGACGTAGCAAGGAAGCTCTAGAAAAGCAAAGAGGAAAACAAAGGCTTCTGGAAGAGTCTTTCCTTGCTGTTTGCTTTAAAAGTCTGAAGCTGTCAGCCTCAAATACACTGCCAGCTGGCTAAAGCAAAACAGGAACAGTCTGCTGAAAAGACTGTCTTTCTAACACGGTCAAGAAAAGTGGGAAATAGTGGGTTGGTCTTGTGGGAATGGTTCGGGCACTCTGAACACAAATGGATTTGGAAACAGATTTTTTAAGAACAACTCCCTTTATGGGATCCTTAAAATGGGGACAGAAAGGAATCAGTCCCACAAAGGAAGCAAGTATGACAGGAACAACAGCTGAGTTTACATTACACACCCAGATGAGAGATTAAGGCTATATTACCCAAGGCACCAGAGCACAACCAGCAGAAAATGCTCCTTGGGTAGAGCAAAGACCTTCTACAGCTGCTACAACTGATATCAGTTTTCCTTCCACTGCTCCCCCAGGGACTAGCACCTGGACTACTGCTCACTGAGTAGGAAGAGATGGCAAAGTAGAGACAGGGACAGACCATGGGGTAGGAGTGAACAGCAGGTGCTGGTCTTTAATCTTGCTAATGTAGTTTAATATCAGCTTTGTTTTCTTGCAGCCCCCTTTGCTAATTGAAAAGCTTGAGGAAGCAGCTGCTTATCTGGCAGGCAGGCATCAGATTTCCTAGCAAAAGCTGGCCTGTCTTACCTGTGTCATTATCTGCCCTTGCTGTAACCTGCAGGGCTGCAGGCGGCTTCACCCCAGACCCAATACACTCCAGGAGGGTGAAGAGTGTGTACCAGTCATCCCCGGAGTGAATGTTAGCAGCATTGGTCTTCAGGAGTTCATGAAGGCCATAGGCAACCTCATGGCTAACTCTGGACAGCACATTTGGCTTCATCATGAGCAGGATACGTAATGAGAGGAGAACCTGGCCAGAGAAGGAGACAAGAATATCAGATCCTAGTATTTACACTCCATTCTCCATTTATTTAGAGCTACTTACAACTGCTGTTTATTGTTACGTGAAGCACAGACAGGTTAAATGTGGGTTCATCCAACAGCAATTGGCTTCCTGTGGTGGCAGGTGTAGCCACAAAACCCCAGTAACTGACTTACAAAAAACCTTTACCTGCGCACTGATTTCTTCCCGACGAAGGAGCCGAATCGCCAGTCTCAGCAGCCCCACCACTGCCCTCTCCACCAAGAAGCAGAACTCCACCGCATGGACACAGAGATGATAGAGATGGTCTCGGACAGTTTGCCAGACACAGGTCACACGGTCCCTAGCCACAACAGGGAGGAGGGAAAGGGTAGGATGAAAGGAGATGAGACATGCAGGATCCAGCTACCTCTCCCAGAACTCTAGAGAACCCAGTATTTCTTCATTTCAATGCAAAACTCCAGCCAGGAGATACAAGAACATACACATAGAAACAACAAAGCCATCAATTTTCTTATTTACTTCATTACTTGCGAAGCAATCAGGTGGGAGAATTCTCCCTCCAGAGTTTATGTTCTCCAAGTCTCAAGATATGGAGCAATAATTCGTGCGTGAATAGCCCCTCTGTTTGCACATGCAAGAGTGGAATTGCTAAGCCCTGAAATTACAGCCACATGCTGCTTCAGCTGGCAAATCAAGCACATAAGGAACTCATTCCCTGCACCCAGGCCGCAGCTGCAGTAAAGCAGGGACATTTACAATGAATCTGCATGTATTTCAAGGTCATACCTATTCTCTAGCACAATCCTCAGAAGCATCTCCAAGCAGAAGGCAGCATCCTCTTCATCATATGTCTCTTCATCAGGAGTCACAGAGATTAGAGCCTAGAAAAGCAAGGAAATGTTTGTGAATCACAAGTCCCCAAAACTGGGGGACCAACAAGTAAGGACCAACAGAATGCTTTGAGTCTGTGCAAAACTGCACTCTACTGTCCAGTGAGGTCATGCGTAGTCTATCAAAAATGCACTGGATAAAGGTCAAGCTAAATATATGGAAAATTATTTTTTTTTATTATTATGCAAGATGCAATATGAACTTAAAAGATGTTAAACTCTGACAAAGTCTCTCAGATGGAAAGGAATTCTGAAAGCCAGCAGCTTCTTGCTAAGAGTATGTGAAGCACAGAAAAGACAGACATACTTAGGAATGACTACAAATACTGTAACTATTCCTCTTAAGCCATTAGCTTGCATACGAAGGGAAAATTCTTGACATAGAGATAAGAGGAAAATGTTCCCCGGAACTGAGACGGCAGACAAAAACTGTGTCACGGCTGGTCCATGTGGGCCAGCAACATAGTGGTCTTTGTCTGATACAAACAGCAAGTTCTGCTTTAGCTGTTTTAAGTATTGTTCTTTGAGGTTTACTCACTTAACTTTACTTTGAAACTCAATACCTATTCTTCTGAACCTCTGCAGCAAGCCTTAATAAACAAACCCTTCCTCAACATGCTCCCTATTGATGAAGCCAGTGAATTGCAATTACAGCAGCCTGAAGGGAAAGGCACTTGCGCTTTAAGGAGCCATGAAATGGGACAACATGCACTGCCAGCCCACGCAGCATCCCTGCAAGGGTTGCACGATTTGCTTTTGGAAATGGTGATCAGCAGCCAGATTCACAGCCAGACACACCCTGGAGTGGTCTCAAACTCACACTAGCCTGAGAAGCCACTACCAGAACCAGGTAAGTAACCATCCTGGGAGATGAGCTTCTCTAGGATAGCGAGTACAGCCTTATTAGGTCTCCCACAGCAGCCAGGTACCACACTACCTAGGGGCACACAGTCAAATATTTCTGTACGGCTCTTGCCTCTGAAGCAGCCTTTTAGAATGTTCTCATTAGGCACCCAGCAAACCAGAAAAGATGAAAAAGTATAACCTTAAGGTCCTAACACAGAGCTACACATATTTTCAAACACTTACCATGACCTCCTCAAGGTTTTTAGAACGCATTCCACAATTTAATGACTTCCTCTACTACTAAAGCAATTGTGGCTGCCAGCACAGAAGTTACATGTAACGACTGAACTAATGACCAGTTTCATTTCCCAAGTAGGTCCAAGACCTCCTTTGGGGACAGAGGAGCTAGGCAAGTATACAGCATGTATCCACGATCATGCATAGCACACTAGTTCTATCACCAGTCCAATCTCTCTCTCACCTTCATGAGTTCCTGGAGGGATTCAAGTTGGAGGAATTTGCTTTCCGTGATCAACTTCTCGGGATCACATTGCTGCAAAAGACAGAAAAGAGGACTATGCATCTGGGGGATGGGGAAGGCATACAAACAGATCCTCCAGAAACAAAGCTCATTCCCGGGAAAGATACAGATAGTGGCTTTACCTGGAGGAAAACTCCTGCCAGCTAGTTCATTCCTTTAACATCTATTACCTTTTACAGACCTGATCTGTGCTAGACAGATTTTAACAGATAACTCCTCTATCCATACACTGCTGAAAACCCATGTTCATCTTTTGTTGGCACCCTACACCTTAACACTGTCTTGGAAAAGATTAGTCATTTGAGAATTTGTTAATTTGTCTTCAATTACTGGACTGTGATGCCAAGGGTAGATCCCAGCCTCTTGCAGGAAACCGTTCCTGTTTTCATGTGTTACTACATTTGTGCGTAACAGCACATAAGACCCTTTAGCTGTAAATGCAGATATGCTCCTCCATAGTTTCTTACAATTCCCAAGTCCTCTGGAACCTGCAATATTGCTTAGAAGCATGCATATTTATGCTTCTGTTGCCTGTTATCCACATAGTACTGTCACCATGAACAAAAGCAGGTTCTTTTACAGCCCGTAAGTTACCTTTATGCATTCCAAAGCCATTCGCTTTGCCTCTTGTGTCTCTGTAGATGGCCCTCTCATACCAGATTGCTCCGTCCCACTGAGGGTGAGCCAACTAACAAAACTCAGGACTGTAGATTCACCACTGCAAATCGGAAGACAACAGCATCAGTGAGAAAACAAGAAATCATGTTATCCTCCAGCTTTGGTACAAAAGGGACTGCCTGGGCCATCTACACCGCTCACCGGTTAGATGGTGTCTCCTCACGTTGCAGATAGATTTTGCCATTAGGATCCACAAAGTCTTCGACCTGGAACACAGACCAGAACATGTATATGATCAATTGTCTACTTCTTTGTAGCCTTCCCCTACAACCCTGTAATGTTTCACTTGGCAATGAAACACTACACCCAACCGCCCATGCGTACCCCAGCTCTTCACCCTCTCACCCCTTCAGTAAAGCGTCACCCCCATCTGGCCATACCAATGCCATGCTCTAATACTTCATGCCTATAAGCATGTTCCTCTTCTGCACAATATTCAAAATCTGTTCAAGTAAAATGAATGCTGGGATTTCTCAAATCCAAAAAAAAGTAAAATGAGAAAAAAACCCCAAAGCCCTATGACAGAAGCTGGAGCCTGCACATAACCCAAACACTACACTTTTGCAGGCTTTCTAGCTCTGTACATACTTCACCCAAGCCAGGCTTTTGCAAGAGAGCTCCCCTCCTCTTTGAACTGGTTCCATGAAAAGCCAGCTTCCCACTCCCCTACTCTTCAATTACCCATGGGCCGGCTATTATTACCTCCACCATGGCCTTGGGCAGCAGCTCTGCTCGGAAAAGCTGTAGCATGGCCTCCATGATGTTTTTCCAGCCCTCCCGCAGAATGTCACCATGGCGATGGGCCAAGTGAAACACAGTCTTTGCTGCAATATGGGCCTTGGAATTACTTCCAAAAACAGTGGGCAGGTTCTCAATAGACTGCAGGAAAGAAGAGTGGGTGGCAATCAGTCAGCAAGAGATGTTTTCTTTTCAACACAAATTAGGGCAGACTGTTCAGAACTGGTTGCGGGAAAGACAACAATTCTATATACGATGCTTGGATAACTCCTCAGCTCATATTCACTTCGCACAAAAACAAGGACAAGATGGCTTACCTGATACAAGCTGAACCACTGAACCACCTCGACATAAGCTCTCCAAGAGCAACAACAATACAGAACATTTTGAAAGTGCTTGCTGAAAACTCACTAACACAAATTTATTCTGCTATGGGAACTCAATCCAGGATCAAAGCCTTGTACAAAAAGTACCATGTCTCCTCTAGAAGCAGCAATTACTCCGCTTTACTGTTAGAGAAGGAAACTATGGCCAAAAGCATTACCGACTTGCAAAGCTACTCCTACCACTATTTAACAGCAAGATTCAAAGTAAGAGTGATGTATCCTGACATACAGCCTCTGCCAATAATTGCTGGATCACAATTCCTCATAATCTGTTCAACAAACTCACAGCTTTTCAAAATACAAGAAGAGTGATAAGTCATTTAAACGAACCAAGCGTGTGCTGCCAAAACAAGAAAAAACACAGCAACCATGTGAGCTAGTACCAGACACTATAACATGCTCCATGTTTCTGGAGGTATTTAAGCTCATTGCAATGTTCCTTTTGCCAAGAGATGGGCTTTGCCATTCTCTTGCTTACATGGACAAAACCCATACTTACTGCTTCACGAAGAAAGGAGAGAGGACAGGAGATAGGACGGACTGAAAACGTGTCTCTTCCGATCTCAGACACGAAGTTCAGAAAAACTAGCTCGTGCTTCAGCCAGACTGCTGGCAAAACTATTATCAAAATGTGTCTTTGATATAGAGGTGAAGTCCATCAGAATTGCCTATCTGGAAGTCCAGCAGAAGTGTGACAAGCAATTTCTTTTTATCATTGTTGCTATGGGGAAACCACATGAATACATACATCACTCAAGCCTCAGAGTGCAAACACCAATACACCTGGTTTTGCACTGTGGTAACAAGCCACAAGCACTGAATTAAAACACACAGGGGTTTTGCTACTACTTATACACTGAGTCAGTGTGAGTCTTAACTATGGTTCAAGAAGCGGGGCACCCGCTCTTCTTAAATCACTTAATCTCCCTCCATGTTCCTTTCCATTCCTCTTCCTTCAACCAAAGCAGCCATGCACAGCAATTCCAGTGCTTGGAGAGGATGCCTGATCACCAGGATGACGTGACCTGGTAAGTGACTAGCAGCTAAGTGACACTTGATGTTCTTCCTTTGCTTTCTAACAGTTGCTCTTTGTTTTGTCTCCTCAGCCCCTGAAGACAGCCCCTTCTCCACTTCCACCAGACTGTCTCTCAAATATTTGTTCAGTTGTCATATTGTCTCCAAGCCTTAGAGGAATTTAGGACAGCAGAAAGTAATTGGTGTACTTGGAATCTGGCCAACGATAAGAACTCACAGCCTTCTTCAAATCCAGAAATCCATGATTCTACGTCATCACCAAAAGACATGCTTGCTTAATTTACACAGGCCTCAGACTGCTCCAGATTCCAGTCTCACAACTAGATGGGATGCAGCTGGCAACAGTTAGTGCCTCTGAGGGCTTAGTCTAGTTGCTTCTACTGTGTAAATCTGTGTCAAACAGTTGTTTCACGGCAGACATTCCTCTGCTCTTGTTATCTATTGGTAGTCGCAAGGTCTGGTATGCCTGGAGAGGATCAAGCATTTCATCTTTACTGTTGTGAGCTGTGGAGGAAGAGGGAATCTAAAGCAACCCCACCGCTTGGGATTTCTTTGTCTTTAATAGTCAACCTGGTACTTTGTCACCAGGCTACCAGAGTCCAAGTGATACAAAACACCCAGTCCAAACAATTCCATTTCCCCTGCACCCTAATTCCATTCTCTGGATTAATTTGCAGGACTTGTTCACCTTCTGCTATCCCTTCAAGGGATTTGAAAAAAAATCACCTGTCTTGGCCTTTTTACTCCCATGCTTTCAGTCTTGAATGACCTCGTTTCCCTATTTTGTATGTCTGGCAATTCTATTTTGCTCCCTGTGAGTCTTGCACTGGTTCTCAGAGCAATGCTGTGAGATTCTTTGTGAGTTCTGACCTTTTAAATGAGTTGCTGTTGTCTTCTCCTTAGCACAAAGCATGGTCTACCACACACTGTCTTTCAAACACCTTGGGGAAAAACAGGCTGATGCCACAACACACAAAGAGATTTGGGCAAAAGAAGCTTACACCAACCACTGTACCTTGAATTTAGTCAATTTCTCACAGTACAATCCATGGAAACTGTCTTTAGGGCTTGCCAACAGTGGGCCCAACAGTCAATCTTATTACCAGGCTCCACGCGCCAACCGACAATTCAAAGCATTTGTTTTTCTAACCCCTTTATGCTGAGTGGCTGCGCAGCCCCTTACACTCTGGAAAAACAGCTCACAAAACAGCCCCTCTTGGCACCGCATAAGCCCTATAATTAAATATGCAATAGCTGAAATGCATAAGCTTGCTTGGTATCATGGATGATCACTGTCTTGATCACAGTGAAATTTAAGTCTCGTCAGATCAAGTAGGTGGAATAAACCCTTCTACACCACGGCATTTTGCTCTGCAAAAAACTGCCACTTGTGAGTGAGCAGAAGGAACTTTGCATATTTGAACCTGTCCTGTGGAAGTCCTGCTTCACAACACACTTCTCATTGCTTCCTCCAGAAAACTCTGGGCAGAGGCTGGTAGATATCTACAGATACTGTGATAATGAAAATAAGCAAATATTACTGCTTAACAGAGGAAGAGAGCTCCAATATACTAAAAGCCATTCTCCTTTCCCCGCCTTACAAACTTACCTCGCTGCTGAGGGCTGTAAACTTGCAGAGAGAAATTATGAGATTGTCAAACACATCACTAAGGCCATAGTGAGCAGAAATCATTGCACATTTCCTGGGGAAAGATGAAAACAGAAAACAATGTAATAAGTCATCACAGACAAGTCTGTCTACAGGACAGCAAATCTGAGAGCCTCTCTGTTGACACTTTAGACCTTCCTCTCCACCCACTCATAATGAATGCTGATGCATAGAAGTCTACTCTTATCCCTCAAATAATCTCAATCCTCATCCACAGATCCTAATATCTGCCTGTGCTGATGCAAGGATCACTTTTAAGAAGTGAGTCTAAACAGTGACCGCTTGCACCTGAGCCAATATACCTAATCTTCTGTCCTGACACAAGAGAGAGCTGCTGAGCTTGGTGGTAGTGTTGAAGGTCTAGTTTCCAAGAGATCATGGCTACAGCAGTATATTAACAGAGCTTTAAAACTATGCTTAAGGCATCTTTTGGTCTGGATTTAAGCATGACCAAAGATCATTCCAATACAGTTTCTCACAGATAGCAAGTTTTTTGAATATTGGTCATCTGGGAAAGAAAAAAAAAGAAAAAATATCCCCTGTCCCATTCAGCCACAGCCATGGCCTCATACATGTGAGAGGTTTTGTTCATATACAGGGATTTTTGCCAGCATCACTGTGCAAGTTAAGAGTGACTTCTTCCACTCACTTCTAGGTAGCAGAGCTATGTCAGTAGGCCTTTTAAATGTAACCAGGTTGGAGTTTAAAAATACATACTCTGGGCACTTTGATTTATTACGACACAACAGTCAAGCCAAACAGCAAGCAGCAACAAAGAGAGGCCATGTCTCTAGCAGGCGAAGAGGATACAATGGCTACACTTTAATTCTTCTGGGTCTTCATGAATGCAAGAGTTACCTGAAACCAGAGATAGCCTTCTGGATGATTGTTTCTTCTAAGCTCTTGTCAAAAACATAAGAAAGTGCTGCAATGGTTGGCCCCCATGTCATGGTGAAGAGATCATGGTCATAGCTTCCAGGAGGCACATGGAGAAATATTCCCTCATCAGTGGCACCACGATGTAGCAGGACATTCCAGATATAGTTTTCCTTCACCAGGCCCGTCTGTTCTTCTGGCATCACTATCTCATCATTTCTACAAGGGAGGAAGGCAGAAAGGTTGAATTTTTCATTCTGAGCCAAACCTAACATTTACACAGTGCCTTTCATTACATGGTCCCAAAGCTAAGCAATACCTACTCTAGAGTGATTTTGCCAGCTCCTGAAACATTCTATTTTCCTAGGCCTGCCTGCTTCCCCTGCCCCGCTTTGATATTCCGGATATAAAGTCTGGTGGCTCTCAGCCAGCACCCAGCAGCAACCATGTAAGGGTAGTATTGAAGAAGCAGCTACCTAACACTACAAGTGCAAAACACAACACATACTGCAGTTAAATGGTGGGAAATTTTGGACAGCACACTGGCATAGCTTCACCCCTCCCCCCATCCCAACTCTCACCCCATTAGAGTGCTCTGCATATCTCGTTACTCCCAGCTAAAAATAATATTAAATTGTTATACCACTGCAGTCAATGGTAGGCATGAGTACCTTTGTATAAGAATAATGTAAATATTCATATTATGTCAAAATCAAGTATCAGAAAGCCAAGTAGTACAAAATTAAAGACAAAAAAAGAAACCAAATGTGCGATGGGTGATTCATAACCAGGATACCACAGCTCCTTACTCTAACTGGATTAAAGCTATACAATAATAAAACAATTATGATTTATGCCAAGTAGTACTTGCAATCCCAGATTAAAATATATTAAGCCTAAATACATACTCCCTAGACTCGGGTAACATTGCACAAGAGGTAACCCTCCGCAGATCACCAACTAATTGAACAAGAGTCTCAAGTCTACTAAGAACAGCAGATTGCAGCCAATCTGAAAATTAGAAGTCTTTCTGCAACAATAAAAAAAAAATCATAACATATTTGAGTTGCCAAAGAAGCAATTTTCACATGCTAACAACAACTATAAAAAACCCTCTTGATTTCTGCATACTATGTAAGCTCCTCTCAGTTTCAGGTCCCCACATTTTGACAAGAGCGATCATTACTGAGATTATATAGAAAAATACGTTTGCAGTCAATAGCATGTGGTTTTTTTTTTTCTAAGAACCCATACTTGATCAATATTAAGAGAAGCAAGTGAATGGGCTTACTTGGAAAGTCTCAGGAAATGAAATTGTGCTCAAAAGTGAAATGCTGTCATCCTGAAGACATCAGGCACTACTCTGTACAGATCACAGTCTGATTTATTTCCCCCCTAATAATACAAAAAACCCAAACAGTTCCTTAATCTCAACTATGACACTGGGTCAATCTCTCTGAGATGGAATAATACCAAAATGATACACCGATTGTTTTAGCCACAGTACATACTGAAAAAGCTGAAGTATCTGGTGAAGGCAGGATAAAGGGGAATAGACTGGGACAGAGGTACTAGTTAACTGAAAGATATGAGGATATTCTCAGGGTACTACCAAAAACATTAAGAACACCCTCAGGGAAGAGAGGCCAATCAAAACCAGAGCTCTATTTGAAAGCTAGAGCTACCTCTTGAAGAATTTCTAGATATTTAGTACAGGCAGCATCCCCACCGTCCCAGAGAAGGCTCAAAAGGGAAGGTCAGCCTAATCACACTGCCCTGCTTCCAGCCCAAGCCACTGTCTGCCACCGCAGACTGAAACCAGCTGAAAGTCAGAGTCACATCCTGTCTCCTCAGAGATGTAATCCTCTCAGCTTCAAATTGGCTGGGCCTGAATTTACTGATAGGCTAGATTTCTGAGCTGTTATTAAAGGTCCTTGCCCAGAGCTACTCTGTGCACAAAACTGCCTCAGCCACCAGGAATTCTCCTCAAATACCAGTCAGTGTGCCAAGAGCTTCAGGGGTGGCAGAAGAGATTGACGCAGACAGCAGCCTCATATGAAGAGCTCAAAAGCAGAACATATGAAACTGAGACCTGAACACGTTATGTCAGCTAGAGATACTATCTCTAGCACTACATAAAATGTTCTAGAGAAGCCTAAAGGTCTGGTCTGGAGAACGGAGCCTTCTTAGATACAGCATGTCACATGTGCCGGTCCTGCTCAGCCATTCTTTTGCATGTTGACAGAAGTAATGTATTTTTTAACTTTAGCTTAAGCTCTGTGGATTAAAATACCATGGCAAGAATCCAAAGATACAAATCCAGTGCAATCACTGTGACAGGCTTGTTACCACTGCCCCACGTGGAGCTGGAAGTTGGTCTAAGGCAAACAGGCACATGATCGGCGAGTCTCTTTACGTACTCTCCAGAGGTCTCACAGATCAAACAACTCTAGTTTGCTCTCTGCATACAAGGAGATGACAGGTTGATTCTTACTTGATGGCATGGTACATGTCTTCCAATATGTCCTGTTCAAAGTCTTTGCCTCCATTCACACCTTTCAGGTTCTTCCGAAACTCCTGAAAAAAATTATACTACCGTTAGCTCCTAATACCTCCAGCTTTAGCTGCTTGTCTAGGATCAATACTTCACTTGTTTTTCATGGGACTAGAAGGAGATTTTCCTGCATTCTTCAGCGTGCAGCCTCAAAGTTCAAAGACTAAATGTTATTATTAGTGGCAGTAGTGCGCAGTAACCCCTGTCCCTGCTGACAAGGAAAGAACAGAGACACAACACAACACATGCTTAGCTGAGGCTGGACATCAGAATGACAGGTCCGTACCACTGCACTGACACTCACAGAACTTGAACTCTCCAGAAGCCCACAGCAGTTCAAGAATCTTCTCATTCTTACTATGTCTTAGCATACAGTTTGCTCACACACACACAAGTCTCTTGATGAACATGGCAAGTTGTCTGCTAAGCTCATATTTCTTCAGACTGCCCCTTGCCCACAGTTACCCTTCTCCAACCGTACTCAACTTCAGCGCTGCACACCAGCTTATTGTGTACATGAGTGATGAATGCCAGGGAAAAAAGAAAATGCCACCGAGATGAAAACAGGTACTAGATTGCTATTAAAACCAGAGAACACAGGTGCCTACACTGATAACACCTACCTCCAGAGTCATTGGGACATTCTGCTTGCGGACATTGTGGTTATGCTGGTCAGTGTTCAGCATAATAACTGCATAGGCCAGGGCAAAGCAGGCATCACTATTAGCAAATGGGGACCCATTTGATTTCTGAAAGGCAAACGTATGCACAAATTAGTCCTACAGGAACAGCGATATCAGTGACGCAAGACAGCCATTTTCCTGCCCACAGTACTGAATCATCCCTGGGAAAAAACAAAAATCCCAGGCTCTGGCTCCAGCTTCCAAAAAGCACCCCTGAAATCTATGCACTGCTGCCACCTCCAACAAAACAACAGCTGTTGCCTGCAGGGCACAGAGAGCTTATATAGATAGTTTGAACAGACACATCCATCATAGCAAGCAGAAGCATAATAAAGAACACAGTTTTGAGCTTTCTGCCCACCAAGTACACACCCTCCAATGTTCTGTGAAGGCTTCCAACAGTCTCTGGATTACGGGTGCCTCTCCTGGTAATCTGAAGGCTTCTAGATAAAGTCGTAAGGCTTCATCCAACCTTAAACCTTGGAAGCTGAAAGTCCTGCAAGAAGAATGAAATGCAATGAGAAACTGAAACAACTGACTGCTGCCTTGTTTGTTTCAGCATCAGAATAACAGATTTCACAGAGGACAAACAGTAAAGAGTGGGGGGGGGGTGAGGAGAGAAGAAACATACCATGAACAGGCAAAAAACAATAAGAGAGTCAACAATCCTACAGGTGATTTTGCATGTTATAATGTCTCCAGTCTTCCCAGAGACTGGTCCCACTGAAAGAAGCTCAAATATCATACTATTATATGTATCTAAGGTGTTACCATATGCAAGAGATGCACAGAATTAAAGCACGGTGGTACACAGAGAACCAAGCGATACAAATCCAGTGCCTCCAGGAACTACTATTCTACTGCTTTTTTTTAATCACTGAACTTTTAACTTTCACCCCTTTCTGATTAAAGAGATACAGAAAGACTCTCACCCAACAAAGCTTTCCAGCAAGTCTATGTTCTTACGGTCGCTCACAAATTCCCCAATCATCTTCTTGTCCAGGCGAGGATTTTCCCGTAGCCACCTGGCTATCTCATTGTTGTCAATGGGGGTGGCAAGAAGGTTCTTCTCCTGCAGAAACTGTATCCCTTTCTTTGGCTTTTGGTTGAACTGCTCTGTGCCGGTTATCAGGAGCTGAAGGAGACATTCTGATAATTACAAGCTTGAAGTGCATTTCTTACTTTAGATTGTTCTTGGCATTTGAACCAAAAGCAAAGGAGAATAGAGATCAACCTCAGCAGGATCAAATTTATTGTGCTGTGTAATCTGGCATGAAGGCTAACCAAGGCCAGAAAACCTGCATTCATCACAAGGATTCATTATCAAATACTACTGGACAGAGCAAGCATGAGCTGCTGTCTTTGAAAAGCTTTGACATTTCACTGAGCAATTAGCTCTGCTACTTCAAATGCCTCACCTGATCTATTATGTAAACAGAGCAGACGAAGGTCTCTGATGAACCCCAGATATGTGGCAAGATCAACTCTACCCAGTTAAAACAGCAGTGCTGCTCCATGCCCTCTTCTGTCTGCTTTGGCTCCAGCCTCTTATACTCTACCTCACTGCCAGGAGACATGCAGCAAGAATCCTTGGCACGTATTCAGCAGGTGCAAGGAAGAAGTGCTGCAAAAGCTTAAACTAAGAACCAGAAAACATTCTGCTAGTGAGACATAGTTCCAGGAACATCTGATATTCCAGCATGACAAGGCTATCTGTAGGCTGGGAAGAGCAGATGCGTTTTACATTTTGATGTAAATGGAGAGCGTACCAAGAGGCCCATAGTAGAAATTAATAGTCTAGCCTCCTGTTCTGGTGTGTTTATTCCCAGGTTTGCTTTATCATAAGGATGATGGACAAGATTGCCTTGATTGCTACAAAGCCATTCTTTGTCTAGATGTCTGTTTCTTTGAACCTCACTAATCCAAGTTATAGTCTAACAGTACAGCTTTTCCATTCCCTAAGTGGTTCCAGTCTAGGTCTAGTGTTGACAAAGGTGCTCCACGCTGATGACTTGTATTTATCTGCTGTTGTGTGTCAAGCATCAGATAGCTTTTTTAGTTTTGCCCTGCTTGATTTTTATTTTATGAAACTAGACTGTGCCACAGTCACAGCATAATGAAATGCCCGACTAAGAAAGGGTTAACTGAATGTTCTTGGTGGTGTTCAAAAAAACTAAAAGCACAAACAACTGTATGAACTTTACTAAGGCACCAGAATAAATGTCAGTTCCCTGTTAGCTCCTATCACGATCAAACTGCTAGCAATGACCTAGTGAACTAAATTCGTGACCATCATGATTACTAGCTCCCCTGGGTTTCTCAGTACCTCATAAGCCACCAGCCCTCTGTTCTCTCCTTCCCCTGCCTGCGTGAACATCTTCAAATTGCAATGAAACACAGACCTTGAAATAGCATGGAGCGCACGAGGACCCAGTGAGGGCATAACAAAATAATAACCATATGCTGCCCAAGTGTAACAGGCCTGAAGGGACTGTATGACGCTAGCAGCATTTCTGTTCAGCTGTAAATCCTGTAACCCAAGCCCTAGGGTATTCTGTGGACTGGTTATACTTCTTAAGACTACCTGAAAGGAGACCAGACTGCTGGCAGTTTGCACTGCATTTATAATCCTGTCAGTCCTATGCTCTTGAGCTCCTGGTCATTGCCTTTGAAAAAAAAAAAAAAAAAAAGAAAACTTTCCATTTGATGCATAATTTGTTTTCTGCTTTTACTTAGCTTTTTTCCTCCTTCCAGCACTGGTAATGTTTAGTACTTCAGAGGTTACAGGAAGCAGAACATGCTGCTGACACGTCAGCATCAACATTACTTAACATGAACGTTTTGTGTGCCCTGTTTACATGCTCAGGATGAAATCATTAGCAGATTTAGGGTCAGGAAAGGATTTTCCCTGGGGAAATTAGGAGAGATTTATGAACATCTTTCTGCCCTCTGCTGCAGCACAAAGCACTTCCCCTTTTCTTAGGGCCACCTGGAACTTTCTTTAAGGAACTCTCAGCCACTGGCAATGATCTTGATTTCTTCTAACCTTGTTTTCCAGCACAGGAAAGCTGGAGTATTATCAGAGGTTTTCACTTAGAGCAGTGGAAGCACTATGCAAGCTCCCTTCTCAACAAAGGACTTTCACACAAAGTCCATCAGCAAAGCTGCCATGAAAGCTGTAATTAATGCAAAGCAAAGGGTTACAAATGAAACAGTAACTAAATCAATATTAATTTCTTAGAAATTAGCTAATGTGAAAACTTGGTGGTTGCTTTGAAGACTATGCTGACAATCACTTCCCCCCACTGTCCTTGTGGCTTGGGAAGCCAATTAACATTATCCCACTGCAGCACTGTCTTGTAGGTAAAGAACCAAGTTCCTAAGTACTGCAGCAGATTTCCTAGAGAGAAACCAATGCCTTAAATTACATTCAGATCCAGAGACTGACAATGCAGATCACAAGGCACAGATTAGTATGGCAATAGAAAGAGATCTGTTGTACTTCCTTCAGTATTTTTGTTTAAGTAAGTTTAAACAAATATGACCACCACTCCCTTATAATAATGTAAAATAAAACCACTTATGCTGGAGAGGGAAGTCACAAGCCTTTTAGTCAGGTACAAATCAAAAATCTTTCTCTCTATCACCAATGAATTGTTCAAAGACATTAACAGCTTCTTCCAGTATATCATCTGGCTTCTTACTCCACAATGACTACGGCCACTCACATTTCATCCAGAATATGTGTCATTTTCATACTGAAATTTAGTAATCTCTCACTTCCTAAATAACCTAGCTCTGTCATGTATATGTTGTGCAGAGAGAACGAAATCCGTACAAAGAACATCTGTGAATGAAAAACACCCCCAAAAAAAGCAGTCCCACGTAACCCTTAGGGACTTTAGGTATATTCTTCCACTGTCTCTGGAGGTGAACAAGCAGGCCAGAATCTGATGCTTGACACACAACAGCCGATAAATACAAGTCATCAGCATGGAGCACCTTTGTCAACACTAGACCTAGACTGGAACCACTTAGGGAATGGAAAAGCTGTACTGTTAGACTATAACTTGGATTAATGAGGTTCAAAGAAACGGACATCTAGACAAAGAATGGCTTTGCAGCAATCAAGACAATCTTGTCCGTCATCCTTATGATAAAGCAAACCTGGGAATAAACACACCAGAACAGGAGGCTAGACTATTAATTTCTACTATGGGCCTCTTGGTATGCTCTCCATTTACAGCTTTGGTAAGAGTAGGGAACCTCCTCTTTTTGATGAAAGTACCTGATTATGTCCACATAATGCAAACTAGATCCAGCAACTTTCCCACCCAGAAATCATATGGACCTAGCTTACAAATCGTGCCTCAAAATTTCCACACCACCTCTTGCAACTTTTAGCACAACGAAACTAGGACAGATAACAGTCACTACTCTCTGCAGTGTAGCAGGATTTTCAGTGACTATTTAATTCTTAGCAGCAGAGACTAGAACTCAAAATTTCTGAGATATCACCAGTCATGCAGAGGCCACATGGGATAGGAAACAAAGAGAACACTCAAAGATCTATTTGCAGTATGCTCCAAATCATACCTTCTTTTTGTTCTTAATCTGCATAAGTTCCTGAGGGCTTGGAAGGATACAAGAAAATCGGGTAGGCTTCCTGGGGATATTCTTCTCAGCTAGAAGGACAAAGTGTCATTAGGGTCAAAGCTATCCTCAGAGTAGCACCTCAGCCCACTATAGTGTCCCACCATAACTTTCAGTCATGGAGTCTTGCTGCAATGTGCTGCCCTGCAAATGGCAGTCACACTCCTGCTATTAACTCGCTACATTCCTCCCACCAACATTTTCTTCAGCATAACTGCATAGTAGCTTCTTGTCCCGCACAATTTCACACATCCGCAAGATTTAATTTTCTAGCTATTTTGACTACCTACACTATCGATCCCCTGCAGAGCCTTGACTACCTTAAAAATACTAAGTACTGGTATAAATTTCACACACTTTTGCCCCAAACTGACCCACCGGATCTAACCCCCTCCCAGAAGAAATGCAACAGTTAGTAGGCATATATAGCACACCTATAATAAACAAATAGTCACAACATATCTCCTCCTTATTTGAACACACAATACCTATAGTGGTCTATAGTATGTCAGGACCATTCTCAGCATATACACACACAAAGTATCAGGGTACCGCAGAGCCTATTACCTGCCTCACTTCCTCCTTCCAAATCCATGCAGCCTTCCTTCATCTGATCAGCCATAAGGCACCCACTGGTGGGAGGACATGCCCCAGCTGGCTCTGAGACTGCAGTGGAAGATTTTCCCTCACTGAGTACTCTCTCATTATCTGTAGAAGTTAAAATAAATAATAAAAATCCCCACACATAAACAAAACCATAAGCCAAGGAAAAAGCTAGCAATAGAGAAATAATGAACTGATCACTCTAAGCTGAACATATGCTTATTCAAAGGAGTTCCCGCAAGTAACTGCAATTCCTCAGTATCCTCAGTATTTTGACTATGTGATTTCCATCGCATACCCTCCTTCTGTTGTGACTGCCAGTCTTGACATGGCCTTAATATAAAGCTTCAGATGAGGGGCACATTTTAATATCCGTGCATTTTACAAACAGCATGGTTATTAACATCAGTGTGTAGTTATAAAACATGCAACAGGAAGACTGAAAACATATATTTAAGGAGCTTACTATGTCAGCTACGAAACTGAGATCTGTAAGTTTAGCAAAAGACTAAGCTTAATATCAAAATATCAAAGAAAGGGGTCTTACTATTGCTTGTGTCTTTGGTGCTGTTCATGGTTTCTGGACTGAATTTGACAGCTTCCTTGTCTTGTTGATGTATGTTACTCAGCACTTTGGCCTGACAATGTGCCTCAGTGCTATCTATCACTGTCAGCAATGCTTCCAGAGACAGCAGATGGACAGTATACAGCTGTCCAGAAACTGGGAAGGCATTCTGGGAAAAAAAATAAGCGCATTAGTCAGGTTTCATGCCTCTCTCACCATAACGGGGGAAGGAAGTTTCCTTCACAGCTTGGGGAAGCCTAAAGCATACAACAGAACACTCTAAACTTTTCACACAAAGCTTTGTAGCGTATACTTAATGGTTTATCTGCTCTGACACTAGTAAAACATCATGGTTTTCTTTTGTCTTCTGCTTCCAAAAGAAGACGGCCATCTTAATCTCTACAGATGACTCACACCGAATTCTTAAGTACCACTCCCACTCTTAAGTACCCTTGTTCTGAGTTACCCGCTTCCCCTTCGGCACCCCGCTGCTCCCTCCCTCCCGCCCGCTGAGGCGGACAGCCCCCGTTCGGCGGTTCAGCACCTTGGAGAGCAGCTTGGTGAGCTCCTCGAAGAGGTTGGCGCAGTAGTAGTCACAGTCGTAGTTTATGTAGAGCTCTGTCACGAAACTGGGGATCCTCCACAGCTGGACAATGGCCTCCAAAGCCATCTCCTTCATTTCATAGGGCATCTTTGGGTTTTCCACAGTGATAATTTCCATCAGCTTCTTGATGTACATCTGGCAGAAACACAGGGCAGCTCAGATTAAGGAAAGAAAAGAGAAAGCGGGACAGTGAATAGCTTTGAGGACTACAGAAATAGATCTGAGTTTCATCTTCCCACATGACACTCCATCTTTAATGATGGCTCATTCTGAAGGAGACTGTAAAAAGGTTTCAAATAGTTCTACCATTCAGTGCACCTGGCTTTACCTTTCTAAAAAAAAAAAAAAAAAACCAAAAAACAAACCAGTATGAAGGCAGGTAGTGCAGTACACCAGTCTCGAAGAAATTTTATTATCCAACAAGAAAAGGCCTACACAGCCTACCCATAACCCACTGAGTCATTTATACAAAGGTAAACTGATATTTAGACTGTATCTTACTGCCTAGATATATGCGTTCAACTGAAGCCCAATAAACTATAACCAGGCACCCAGTGATCCTCAAAAAACTCACCTCCAGCTGGAATTTCAGATGCTCTCTCATGCTCTCAAAGAGAAGAAAGCACACCCTGAGGGAGGTTGCATACAGATTGAGCCGTTCAACACTCAGCAGCTGAACAAGAAAAAATTTAAATAATTACAAAGGCTAGTCATTATGTGCTATAAGTAGCAGTATTGTGGCACTGCAGGCATCACCTGCAACAACCTCGAGATCCACACATTGCCTCCCATAGCAATGGTATTTCAAAAACCAATCCCTTATTCAACCTCCTGGTCTCACTTTTTGCTAGTCAGGATGAATACAACTTCATTCCCTTCTGCTTGCGGTAACACTTTTCCTACAACAAATTTGTTCTTTTGCCAAGTCCACAGATCCTGTTAGTGGAGAAGGAACTTGGGATAAGACCTCCCTCTGAGATGGCCCTTGTGCAATTAATAGCTTGGCACTCCAAAGGTTCTGCCTACTACTAAGCTGGTAACTTGCATTCGTAATTACCTCAAAACCAATTATGTCAAAACACAGTGTTATCCCACAGTAACAGTTCATTCAAATCACCTTCATTCTTCTTGGCCCTGGTCTGAAGAAAATAGCACACCACAATCTCTCTGGCTTTGCAACAGCACTGTTTTGCTGGTGCAATTCAGAAGCTCTCTGCTGCATTGCAATGAGTTATTTGAAGACTGAGACCTGCCAAACCTCAGAACACTAAATTCCAAGAGACTCTTTGATGCAAATTAGTATCTGACTCCCCAGTGCCACATGCCATGCTAGCACAAGCCAGACTCACTTGAAATAGGTGCCGGCACAACTCCTCCTTCACAAGTCCCAAGAGGGACTGGCAGTTTGCAATGGGTGCTGACTCCAGGGCAACAGTTAGCAGCTGCAGCCCCATGTGGATCATCACCTCAGAGTTGTGGCGGTCATGAGGGTTGGTGAGCGAGATAAGAAAGCGGAACAGTTCCCTAATACATGGTAGCCCATAGGGGACCAGTGCTGCTCCTAAAGGAAAAAGAGAGATTTAGCACTCTTAACATTGCTTTTGCTTTTTGCAGGTGCCTAACAAGTATTACAAATGAAGTTGCTACTAACCCACTGAGGAACAGGAGCTTATCACCTTCTTAGCAGAAAGTGGAAAAGAACAGTGGAAAGGAGAAAGGACTTTAGCAACATTGCCCACCTCTCACCTTCTTTTTGGGAAGACTGAGTAAAACGTACTCCTCGGGGATTTACATAGTCCATGTCATGAACTGAGGCAGAGTCAGAATGTTCTGCTACAGATGTGCACTCCTCTAGGACCTCAGGGATAGACTCGACGGAAGCTGACTGGATCTTCTCCTCCCTCAGACTTTCATTCTTCATTGATAACAGTCATTTGGGAATGAAAGAAGCAAAACAAAGGTTAACAAGCGCTAGACAAGCTAAAAGAAAGGCTTATTTGTTCATGGTTCATTCAGAATTATTAAAACTACACAGGTCAGTAATAGAAGAGATCAGGAAAAAAAAAAAATCTACAAGAAAAGAGTGCCTCTAGATAATCTGCAACCCTCTCCACCCTTTCACTTCTATCTAGTTGTTACCTATTTTACATAACTCTAGGTTGCAAGACTAAGGATTTTACTTTGAATATACTCCTATTACCTATCAGTTCTTACTGCCCCCGAGGTTAGAATTTGGCTCATTTTTCAATTTTAAATGCTACTTAATTTCAGCACACTATTTCTATCTATGTCCTCTTAGCCTTTTACCATTCAAAACATCTGCAGCTCCGAAAGGTTCCCTGCAGCTCTAATCCATCCTCTCAACAGTATGACTGTTGCAGGAGAAGTGGAGACAACACAAAGGAAAACTTACTGACAAAGGCCTCGGTTCAGGTTTGTCATATTTCACAGCAACAGTATTGCACATACGCAAACACCAACAGCTGAATTTCTACAACCTCAAGTAAAATTGTTCACTAAAGATAATAAAATGAGTTCTGCAGATTTCCCTCTAACAGTTTCTCCTTTAATTAAGGTTAATGATATTGGCAGGAGTACAACTAGCTACGTAGGTGCATTGTTGGGCTGCACAGTTATAATTTCTCAGCCAATGGGGATGGTCTCAAGAGAAAACAAAGAGTGAATGTTTATGAATATACAAATCACTTATAGCAAAGAACGTTTTATTCTGACCCTAAGCCTTGAAATAGAATATATACCCTATGATCGAAAAGAGAGACAGAAAGAGAGTAAGCGTGCTAAATCCACAACTGATTATGCTGGGAGCTGGAGCTTCCCTTTATAAGTTATATCCACGTACCTGAAGTTCGGGCTGATTTTGATTTTCAGTGACTTTGGCCTCATTTGAAGGCATTCCTGCATTAAGACCCAAAGAAGCGACTTGGTCCAAGTCTGTCAGATCTTCCTTGGAGGTAGTCTGTGAGGACAACTCCAAACCACTGTCTGTAGCAGGGCTGACTGCAGATGAAACATTTTCTGAGCTCCCAGAGGAGCTGGGAGGAGCATCTATGAAAGTAACTCCGCTTGCTGATGAGAAACAGAAGCCAAAAGATCAGTATTATTCTGTACTTGGAGCACTACTTCACACTACAAATAACCTCAGATAGTTATGCATTAATGTAAAGAACATAGATAAACTAAGCTCTCTTTTGCTAGGTATTAGCGAATTAAATAGTCAAACAGGAGAGATATTAGCAGTTCTCCAAATTAACACACAATAGTTGGAATGTAACAAACTCAGCAAATAAGGTAATTCACATAGAAGAGTGCAGAGGGTTTCTATAATTAAGAAGGAATCCGAAAATAGTCCGAATGGAGTACTTTACTCTTTGATACAATAGCACAACTACTTTAAAGACTTGCATCAAGAACTAGTCATTCCTTCAAAGTGAAAATTTTAACTTGACTGGATGGCAAGACCCGTTTCTTTAATTCTCCCTAAACAAACGGAACTGCAATAGAATTCAAATGGGTCTGAAATGGAGCAGTGAAGGATTTTTACTATTTTACAATGCTCAAGGAATCTAAGTTATCCTTTAGAAGAAGGAACCCACATATTTGCACCTCTCGTGGTTCTGAGGAGAGCTTAAAAAATGTAAAACAAATATTTAAAAAAGAGAAGATATACTGCAGGGCACAGTAATAAAGGCACAAACGAGACTTACGTTATGCATTTACATGTGAAATGTGCATAGCTTTGCACAGCAATGTTCTATTGATGACTTGATTTTCAGAAGTGTCTTAAGTAAGTAGCAGGACATTACTTTATTTGTAAGAAATGTAACAGAATACATGATCAATTTTGCAATATTTTCTTCTTCACCTGCTAAGCTAGGATTCTGGCCTTTTAAAAAGCATCATTATTAATGGTTAACATTACCTAGAACTACAAGGTCAGAGCTAATTACATGCTTTGTAACACAATTCAACTTTCTCTCTAAAATGTTACAGGAGTTATAATGATGTTTAACAGAATTTAATACCGATTTGAAAACTTAAATATAATGGTGATTTATGTAGACATAAGTTCTCATCTGGATGGATGTTCTGAGTTACGTGCAATTTGATTGCATTTGTTATTTCCTCAGTTTTCACCAATCATGCTGTTGGGTAGAAACACACTTGGGATCATTCATACCACACTGTGACAGAATAAGTGTCAGAACCAGGTATTTTACACAGCTATTGTTTCTCCACTTTCCCATCTGCTTCCTTTCACTGTTAATGTTTATGTCTGAGCCATCAAAACAGAGAGCGCACAAGAGACAGAGTACTTTGCAGCCAGAGGGATTCATTTATCCAGAGAAGAGTTAAAAACAGTTACAACTATTTAGTCTACTCCTATACAAAAATAGGATATGGAAGTCCCCAAACATTACATTCTTGAGCTCGCAGCACTAGTCACATACTGTATCACTTCTACAGGCTAAACATGGAAAACGATTCACACGTATACCCATTAGTTTCCTGCGCACAACCCCCTTTCAGGTACCTTTGCTGTTCCTTCTACTTTTTTCCCCCTACATAACTCTTCATGCCTTCTTACTGTATCAAGGCCTCTATTCTTCCTGTAACAGTTGCAAGCGCTTCCCCTATTTCCCTGTCCCTTAATGAGCGTAACCCTTTACTCAAATTTCATGGACTGTGAATGCACGTTTTCAGTCTTTACATCTATAGTGAGAGATCTGTTCGTTCACCCATCCTTGATACCTAGGTTTCTGCACATCCCTCAGTTCTACTTGTGTATTTTACCCCAGTCATGCTTTGGTCTTCCCTCATTACCACCATACCCTTTGGTACATCCTTCAGGAACACAGGAAAGAATGTGTCACTTAAGTCAGCAATCTCCTGCTGCAGGAAACTTTCTCCCCAGCTCCATGCCCCTTAGCTCTCCTCTTGCCAGCGCTCTTGCTCTCAATCTCTTCCACATACCTCCAGCACCCTCCAACTCCTCTACACCACATGACTGCCTGTAACCTCAGCCACTTCTCCAGGTCCCCATTCGCTTTTGTACAAACTGCCCCGTAAGGCATGCTGAAGGCAGAGGAATGCTGTCAAGTTAGCCACAGGACCATGCCTTCCTCCATCAACGTGTATTCTGCCTCCATCAAACTCTTTCTCCAGAACCTGAAAAGCTAGGATATATTTTATTGCTATAGTCACTGAGAACTAATATTACAAAATCTAATGCAAAACAACATGTTAAGAGAAATGAAATAAAGACAGATTCCAAAAAAGCTCTAGAACAGATGTTGTCTGGTCTCTGGAAACAGATTTCAACTTACCTGTGGTGGTGTTAGTACTGGCTGCTGGTTGTTCTGTCCCAGGAGAGACCTTAGTTACATGGCGAGGCGGCCTCGGTGATCTCTTCTGCTTTTTCCATTTTGATGACTCGCTCATTCCTCCAGCTCTCATTTTCAACTGAAAACAATAATCATTAAGAATATCAGTATAGCAAAAACACGTAGCACAATCGATTACACAAGCCAACCCACAAAGGCTGTCTTAAAATCCTCAAAGTCAGGCAACAGCATTTAAATATATCACACAAATCAATCAGCACCTCAAAATCATGCAAACGAGCCCCTGACTCCCCACTACCCATGTATTAGCCAACACTCCATGCCTGAATCAAGGGACAATTTACTACTGTTACTCTCCATATAACATATTGCAGAGCATATACTTAATACTTAACACGTCAATTAGCACAGCGCTCCCTCTTCCCTATCAATTACCTTCTAGCTTTCCATTAGGATAAAGAATTCTCTTAGACCTACAGGCACACCTAAAATCTTTTCGCTTTTGCCAACGTTTCCAGACTTCTAAAGGGCATCAATTAAAGTATATAAGCAAGTACTAGTTAGGTTTGACGTTCAATTAAAATTTCACCATCTATACACAAAGGCTGAGAATGAAGCCTGAGCACGCAGTCCCACACTGCGGTTTGCAGCTCTGTCACTTATCTCTTGCCTCAATTCACTCTTCATCTTCTTAACAATGCCACGTTCACTTTCCTCTAGGCATCTTTCACTATTAACGAGTGTTAGAGCTCTAACACTTCACTCACTCCTGGTGCACGACACATTGCAAATACCACCCTAGTGGTTTAGAAACAAACTATTTCCTGCTTTCACCTGCCTTCTGTCATTACTCCTCTTCAAATCTAAATCTAACCTAACTCTTGACATCCTTCTTGACCAGGATCCTACTTCTAGTTCTTATACAGATCTTTGATCGGGCAAACAAGAACCACAGCCAGAGCAATGCAGGCTGTGTGGCACCTGCTGCAGTGTGCTGTTATTGCAGGCATACACAGACGCTCCAGAACTTCCTAAAAACAATACGATATTTGGCCACATGAACAATGGCAATAGCAGGCCTGAAAACAGCTTCCTTCTAAAGTAACTTCATCTAAGTGCAGGGTTGCACTTACTCTTGGCTTTGGTAGCTGCAGTCAGCTTTTCTGATGCTATCAGACCTCTTCAATTTGGGGTGAAAATTTAACCATTGTACAGGAACCTTGCATGTGGTGGAAACCATCCAGCAAGTCTCAGTACCAGTCCCTACTTGGTATTCTTCTTTGTAAATTCATCACAGTTAAGTTACATTTTAGGCTATAATATTCTTTATTTTATATATCCCCAGCATCAAATTTAAATTCTCTAGAAGACAAGGATATTCTTTAGTCTCTTCCTTTTTCTGCAACTTGCCTCCTTCCAGCTAATACTCTTCTTAAATGCCAATAAACCTTCATGTTCTGCTACTTTTTTCCGTCTCTCCCTTTTCCAGATAGAATTCTAACTCGCTGTACACAGCCTGTAGTTTTTCTCATTTAAATAAAGCTTGTGAAAATGTTATGTCCCAGTGCAGTAAACCATTTGTGTAACTTTTCTTTGCACCACAAACTCTATTTGTTTGACAACTAATCCTCAAGTTTTAGCCATGCTACAGTTTCCTTGAGCTTGTTAATAACAGCAGATTCAGAATTACTTTGTTCCTTGTTATTTCTTCCAAATTTTGCAGCAAGAGTCTCCTAAATCACAGCTTCTGACCAACGCTTACATGACAAGAATGCAGCTAAAAATAAAATTTTGCACATTTCAAAATGTTTTAATATGCTTATGGATCACAATCCTTTCATGTAAAAATTGGCAGCTCTCTTATCTTTCCTATTCACTACTTCATAGGGCTATATAAAATATGTGTTATCTTTCATTCTTGCCAACTCCTAATGTTTCACCTGTAATAATTTCCTCTTCCATTTAAAAATCCCTGAGCTTTAAACATTACCAATAGTTTTATTCATTAAAGGCTTAAGCTGCTAATTAGACCAGGTAGTTTTTCTTTACCTACCAACTATTCTAGAAATAGGCATATTTATTTTTTCTCCCTTTTCAGTAACTTTTGAAATAAAATCCGAAGACTTATGGTTCATTGTACCAAACTACTTCAAGCAGGATGGAAACCTGGAAGCATCACGTGTTAAATCCAAGAAAGTCTGTTCCACACAATTTCAAAATAAGACTTTGCTTCTAGTTACTATATCCTGTTGCAATGATTTGCCAGCTAAAAAAGTTACCTGCTAATAAAAACTGGGGGGGGGGGGGGGGGGGGGCGCGGGGGAGAGGCGGGGGCAGAGGCAGAATTGAATTAGCCAAATAGAGCCAAGATACCGCTATGAGCTAACCATGTTGGTCCCACTCCTTTTGCCCCCATCCATGCTCCTGAGAAACAGGTAACTTTTGAACCATTCTATCAGAAGTTTCAAGCTGACAATTTAATTACTACTTCTGATGTCCCCTTTCCAACAACACCAAATACCATCTCAGTTCAACACTAGCATTCAGACAAGAATATAAGTTGGTTTGGGTTTTTTTTTTTGGGGGGTTGTTTTTTTTTTTTTTCGGGGGGTGGGGCAGGGGGGAAAGTTGAGGGTTTTTTTTGACAATTTAACAGACAGGTGAGATTACCCAGTAGGTCTTTTCCATCTCATACCATCCAGTATTCCACATGCTACACCAACAAGCATTCTTCTATCAGAATTACCTAGCACTACCCCCTGTATCATGCCCCCCCCTTTTTTCTTTTGCTGTCTCCTATAAATAAGAAATAGCAAATTACAATGACAATTGCATAGCTTAAAAAAAATGCAGAAGCAAACAGAAATACTTAACAGAAATGTTTCACCAGTGTCAAGGAGCTATATGGTTTTTTTAACAAACTCTTGAGTTTGAGAATTCTAAAACAATACATGTATCAAAGGACAGCAAAGTAACATTTTTCATTCTGTATTTTGTATTGAATTAAAAGGTAATAATCCCATGAAATCTGTACAGTTTATCTTTGACTAAAGGAATTATTTCTAATGCTTGTTTTTACCTTCAATACCAAGGCATTTCCCGATTTCACTAGAAAGCTTGGCTGCATGTTAACAGGCTGAGATTTTAAATCTAAGGTTGCTGTCTTGACTAAATGCTGCAGTTAGATGGCATTTAATAGATCATTAAAATATCCTGAATTTTAAACATCATCTAAAACTCTCCTTCCCTATCCAATGCCCAAGTGATATTATAGTTGCATTACTTTTCTATTTATCAATGTCCTTCAGATTAGATTAAGCTCATATTCCACAATAAAAACACCTGAAGTTAGTATTTAAAAAATGATTCTTTAGAAATCAGAGCAGAGGGAGCTCAAAGCTACTGTTCGTTCATCTTGGAATTCAGTACAGATTCCACTAAATTTATCTGAGTTACCTTTGCATAAAGAAACAGGTACACGAAATTGTAGAAGAAAAAAAATAAATTACAAGACTCCAAATGCTTCCTTTGATAGATGAGGTTTTAACAATAAAACTACAGCTAAGGTCTAGGGAGGTGAAGAAAAATGTAACACTACAGGATTCTTTTTAAAGGGTCCGTGAGATCTCATTTCTCTACAAGCCACCTTACCTGCACTCGTTTGTTTTTCCATAAGATACTGTAAGCCTCAAGAGAAAAGGGCAGGGGCCAATGATTAGTGACTAAAGTGATTATACTATAACATGAGCTCATTCTAGATGCAGCATGGAACTGGTCAGCACACCAAGTAGCGTTCAAGACACAAAAGCATGCAGAGAGAACGCAGTCCACGATCCAAGTCTTGGAGACACCGATGCAGTCCAGTCATCTCACTTACCTACCTGCCTGTACTGCAACAACGAATCAAGTTTATCTGGTGAAACGTATTTGTGCATCTTAGGCAACTATGAACACAATCCACCCCCAAAATCTGTGAAAACTCAGATTTTAAGTTTCTCCTGACTCCCACCACAGAGCCCAATGTTTAGCTACAAAATTTTCTATTGCAAAGGGAAACATTTCTTAGTCTTTTCTTCTGTGTAACTCTGCATAAATCTGCGAGTCTCCAGCCACTGCATTTCCAACCTATCCTGACCATAGATAGACAGAGGACAAAAAAAATGGCATATAGACCTCTAAATGATCTGTTCAGCTCCTTTTGGACCAAATAGCATTAATGGCAGACAAGAACTAAAGTTAAATTAAGTTTATGAACCAACATGGAAAACTGAGAAGGGTCCCATTTAAGCTAGTTTCTCAGGGTTTCTATGATCGGTCCAGAAACAACAATCTGCAGGCCTACAAGATTTCTTTAGAAGCATTTTCTAGAGGAACTAGCAGGGACTAACACATTTCATAATTCAGTTCAGCCCCACTCATCCCCCATTACCAAATACTGTGCTGGAAACCACATTTAATTTCAGTAGAAACATGACCACAGGTGTTGAAAATGTACAGCAGTCTCCTACAAAACGCTTGAGAGAGCGTCGAACTCTGTGGCCCTGTACCAAAGCTCAGAGATTCACCTTGAGTAAAACTGTTTAAGGCATGCTGGGTCAAGAGATTCCTCAAGTATGCTGCTACATCTATAATCAAGATCAACAGCTACGACACACAATGCTTGAGCCTTCAGAGGGCAATCTACACTTTTTATGTTTCTTTTCCTCAGTTTTTCACTGTCATAGAAGACTCAAATCTTGCCCATGCCCTCCCACTCTGTTCCTTCAGAGGATGCCGTGATAGTGTCTTAGGTGACACCCACCAAGACACTGAATGCTGCAGTAAAACAAGGGTCTCTCCCTCTAAAGCCTGCCCCAGCTGCAGCCACAACACTGCAAAGCAATTGCTGCATGCATTGTCCCCAAAAGCCATGCTGTGTCAAATGAGTGGAGGGAGATTTGCTGCACACAACATAACTATCTCTCAGGTGGTGTTTACAAGAGAAGGAAGAGGGGAGTAAGGTAAAGAAGGGAGAAGGGAGAGAGAGACCTTCAGGTTCTTAAAGAGCAATACCCTCTCTAATTGGTTCAGGGCTTTGAGCTGTTCCCCACTACTTAGCTCCAGTTTGTTGAGGAGACATGAAGAGATCTGTGAAAGATAGGCAAATGCATGGTTTAAACAAAGCAAAATAAACCCAGAGAAGAATAACCTGGCAGAGTGCAAGGCTGCAGGGCAGATTCCTGGCATGCACAGCAAAGAGACAGTACAAGGTAACTGCACAGATCAGACACAAGACAGAGCATCACTTAACCGAGCTGGGAGCAGCCATCACTCGATAAGGGTAGCCTTCCCAAATTCAAATTCACCTTCACTTTACACCTTCTGTACACAGACCATGGCAATTTCTGATACCTGCAGTACACTAGCCTGATCTCTTTTAGCTTTCCTTAGGCCAGCCTGCCACCATCACAAATCTTGCCACTTTTCTCCCACAGCAAGGGAAACAAGCAGTCATTAGGTTACTACACAAGAAGTAAAGCCCCAAGCTAGTTTCAGATTCCTACAAGTAAGCATTCAGTCTCTCAAAACACTGCTATACTGGCTCTGAAATGTACATTTACCCAATATTGCCACTTTTCTCAACTCATTAAAAATAAAAATGGAGTGAAAGTTCTTCTTCCCATCCTGTTGCTCTCATCAGTAGTATCTTTACTGACATTCTTTATATGGAGTATAAACATATACAAGTATATATGGAGTTCCTTAAGTGAACCTCCTTCCACCTAAGAAATTATTACATCAATAATCACATAAGGTCACATTTATGGTATTTGCCATACTGAATCCAGCTGCTAAAGACCTCGCTGTATAGAGGGAGGCGGTGGTTTTGAACAAACCTGGACCTTCCACCTTCAGAAAATTGTGCGTTTAGGGAAAGGGAGAAAAAAAACAGTCTACTTTGATTTGACTGCTAATAGAGATAGTATTGCCCCTGTGAACTAAGGTTTTTTGCTACAGAATGCTGCCCCTTCTAGAAACCAGCAAAGCTTTTTCTACAATAGTCCAATTTCATAATGCTTTCATGCTGTTTCACCAGCCTCAAAAAGCTTCCTTTGTACACAGAACAGGACAAATACATCCCAAGAGCTCAGTATTAGACCTGCAGTGAATGAAGAAATAGGAGAAAAAAGCTGGAGAGAGAGCAGAAGACAGCAAATGATCAGAAGACATGACCATCAGGTCCCATAACTTGCTGCGGTTTTCTAGCCCACAGCAGTTTGATGGCTGTTCCCAGGATCCAGACTGTCCCCCTTAGGCAGCACTATCATTAACAAGATTCCCTACCAGACCACAGAATTAATGAATCTATGCCCATTTATGCGGTTAAACATGCTCTTTCAGTGAACTAGGGACTTGCAGGGATGAAGAAACACAAGTGTGAAAACAAACAATACAGAGACGAGCGCAAGCCTGAGAAGAGCAGAACAGCCAACAGTGCTGAGTCTTACTTTCTTCATGTTCGTTCCCATGTAGCTTTTAGGCTCTTCTTTAAACTGAGGCAACCTGAAAGACAAAGAACAAGCCAAAATACGTAAGCTTTCTCAGGTTATCAAGAGGAAAAAATAAACTGGTCTTTTCAGTCATGCTGCAGATACCAGAAAACCCAAATTAGGTTTCCTCCACAAAAAGAAACGTTCTTAGTATCTTTTCCTGCCAAAATCTGCCGAGGGAAAAAAACAAGTATAGATGAGAGGTGCTCTGCATGCTATTACTGCTAATGGCAGTTTTGCTATATTGATTTTCATTCTTAATAGTAATGTAAGTACAGCTTCTTTTCCTTCAGTGTATGTTTTCAGCAGTGGACTAATTAGATTGGTTCAAAACAGGTTTCTGATGCTGCTAAAAACAGCTGCTAAATCAGACTGTCATCCACACGAGGACTCTTGCAGTGTACATGTTATTACTAGTCATGGCAACTCTTTTCATTAACTTTGTAGAAACCCCAGTAGTTACCCTCTAATCTGCATCGTACAAACACAATTATGGTGCATGGTGGATCTCAGTTTAAGCTGAATGCTTTGAGCTAAGCAGTCCCTGTCTCAGATGTACAGGAGGTTGACTGCTCTCACCTGTGCTACCGAATGACAAATGCACACAGCTCTCCAACTCCACACCCCCTGGTCTCCCTTCTGTTCCTTTACTACAGTTCTATCTTTGCTTGCTGAAGGAATAAAAGCTTTGCAGGACAGCTTTGGCTCTTTCTTTTTCTGAAAAGCAAGATGGCCAAACCACCCCTGCAGTTGCTGTCTTTGCCCTACTTCTCTATCCCAATGTCCACAGGCACAGATGGTGGCACTGTCTTCAAGCCTTATCAAGAAGGACAGAGAAGATGATACACAACAAGTAATTAATAAGCGCTAAGTAACATCCACATATGCATTTGGAGAAAAAGTAAGGCAGTCTCTCCTCTTTAGAGAGATTGATACTGACTCTGCCCCACATTCATCCAGTGGGGATGACACAGGGTGCACAGAACAAAAAAAAAAAAAAAAAAAAAAAAACCACAAACCAAAAAAACCTAAACAAACGGGAACCCACTGGAACTGAGTGTGACAAGCTGTCAGTTTTACTACAATCCTTTCCTACTAAAAGTATTTCTATATCTGCATGTTTCCTCTTTACAATACTCAGAGAAAGTCAATGATTACTTCATTATCTGGAGAAACAGTTTTGAAATTAAATAACTAACTTGAGTTTAAAAGAAGTAATCTTAATTACTTGAAGGGTGCTGAAAAGGGCAGAACATTTGTCCAAGACATATGATCTCAAGAGTTTAAAATTCTCTTTGATATGTGAGGTCAAAGCTCTCAGCTTGAAATCAACATGTGACTATTCCAACACTGTATCTATTCTCTCTCCTGAAGAGAGCTATATGTTTTAGAGCCTTTTTCTTTTTTTGAGTGAAGTTTGCATTCTCTGTCCTCAAACTTGTTCCCTATCCTAAAGCTCTTCATTACTTGGCTGTCTGTCTCTCCTCAAAGGACACCTTAAACCAGCCATCCTTCCCTGTCTCTGTCTCCCTGGAGTCTGAGAGGGTCAGCCCAAGAGAAAAGTGCCAAATCCTTCATCCCCTTCCACCTCTAAATAATGACCATTTTGGATGATTTTTCTGAGGGCCCTTAAGTGGAAGTGTGGAATCATTCTGTCCTTAGAGGGCCATCTTGGCAATGCTGAGGCAAACACAAGCAGGTTTACCTTGTGAAGAGCAGCTGCACCATGTCGACCAGAGTGTGCTCTGCAGATTTTCTCAATAACTCTGCGAAGACAAAAACAAATAACACAGGTGTCATTACTCAGTGTGATATTATCAAGAGGCTTCTTCAAGCAGACTCCCCTCCGAGCCTTGTTTACAGAGATTACGGCAAATTTATTAAAACCAGCTCCAACACCACATTACTGCAAATGGGCACATAATCACAAGGTGGCGCCACAAAGCTGGGGAAAAAGAGCAGTCAAAAGTTATACAGTGAACTCCTACCAAATTTTCCATGAAGTTGTAGAAAGACACAATAATATAAAGCTCAGGAGCTTTCCACGGCTGCACGTTCTACAACAGAACTAGTTAATGCTGAGGAAACCTGTTCATTTCTGAACTGCAGAACTAAGAACAAACCTACCGCTGAGTCTCATTTCAAAGCATATGCGGAAGCAGGACTGCATGATCTCACACACAGATTCATTGGTGAGGTGGGCTCCCACTGGAGTGAGCAGCAAGGTCCTCAAAACCTGCGAAGAACAGCACACGCATGTCCCATAGTACAATGACACCTGCATGCATTTCTGAGAGAAGGATGGCTTCCTCATGAAGGACTGCCATGAGCAGAAAACCTACAGGTTTTCCAGGAGTCATTTCAAACTGAATGCTGTGCTGAAGAAACAGACAGATTAGGAGACAAGAATGATCTCCCACCCCACTTCTGAAAGAGGCCTGATATGCTGCATGCTACCCAATATTTAAATTCAGTAACTAGCTATCTGCTCAAAAGTACATAGACCGAAGAGGTGTATAGTTCATAGGTTTGTCTCTACAAAGAATTTTTCTCAAAAATAAGTTAGAGAGCTCCATATGCTTAATTTACCCCTCACTGACACAGACCACGCACAAGGTAAGATTATCAACACTACCACATTATCAAGCCCTTAATTTAAAAATCATTTCATTTAAGCTTTTAATTATTTTCATTTGGAAAAGCTTTTACCACAGGTATATGAGCCATCTGTTTAAAAATAAAGTCTGTCACTAAGCTCCTACAGAGTCAAAACACTGCTCCCTCCTCTTCATCTCCATGTAACAGGATATGTTCCACAACGAGCAGCAACCATTATGGTAATTACCATTTCTCTCCACTTACCTGCAGGATTTTCATCAAGACAACCTCATCGCTCGCATGATCCGTGCCCACAAATCGGGCGTGAGTGACAGCATCTGCCATGTTCTCCATCCCCTCCGCTGTGCCCTCATGGCTGGGATCTGAGTAACAGAAGAAAAATACATGACAGGGAAAGGCCACCTACAGCCTACCACCTCTGTGGGGAGACATCTACACAGAAATCTTTGTTGCCATCTGCTTCCTTAATTTGTGTGACTCCGAGTGTGTTGACCCCACAAGACCAAAACTCACCTCCCCTTAACAGAAAGAGTTTAAAACCGGGAGCCTTCAGAAACCCTTTATCACAAGTCTATTTACATTTGCGAAAAGATGTAGCCTAACAAAGAAATTCAGTTGTTACGGGCTCCATGTTTTTTTAGATGTTAATTTGTAGAGCTATATCCTGTTCCCTACAATACAGCACAATCAGCTGTTAAATGCATCCAGCTCCTCCTTGGGAATGAAGAGAAAAAGCTCTTAAACATAGAGAACTGCACATTTACTCCCATGAGGAGAAAATGCCAAACAGGTTCCACTAGATTGAGAAGGAAAAATTGTCTCTTGTTCTACATGCCTCCCAAGGAATAGGAGCTGGGGAAGGAACGGCCCAGTAGCTTTCCCCAGAGACAACAGCAGACAGACACGATCACAGTTTAGATATCAGACTTGCAGGCCTCCCGCTTCAATCATTCATCGAGGCTCCTTCTCTCTGTTTCAGTCTTCTGTAGCTACAAACAATGGTGCAGTTGAGAGAATGTTTAGGATGAGATTGTTGCTAGTAACCGTATCTTGTGCCACATTGGCTTCAGAAAAGCTGCCTCTGGCTTTGATTTCATTCTCACTTAAACAATACGGCACTGAGCAAGAATCTTGTTACCTTCCTACCTAAACAGTCATTAGGAAAGAAAGGAGACAACCTAAACACTAGTTAATACCTCATTAATTGGCAATGGGGCCTCTTGAACTCCAGCAAGAATGAAGCTGACAGAGGAACCAAGAAAGACCTTGTATACTTTGCAGAGAAGCTCTGCAGACTCCCTCTTCAACTCCAGTTGCGTTCACACCTAGGAGGGGCTAAGCCCTAGGCATTAAAGCTGCCCTTGTTGTGGCCCAAAGACGGCAGCCTCCACCACACTGGGGATTCTGAGGGGCTGTAGGATAAAAAACTTCTTACAGTTGCACAAAACTGAAATAGCATCAGTGTACTTCAGAATCCTATAAATCTGCATAGGAAGAGCACATCCCTATTAAGAGCAGAGCTTGCCTGCTTTTGACACAGCTGTCACACACACACAAAATAATCTTGCATAGTTGAGAGTGACATCCTCTCCTGGTTTGCTAGTCAAACCTCATTGAGCTAGCAAGGAGTCTGTTCTAAGACCAATCAGTCATTTTTTACCAGCTGCAGCAGCACTCAACTAGATATCAAACTCTGATACTGGGAAGTATTAGATAAGAGGCCTGGCTGTCAAAGGCAGTTCTCTCTGTACCTCCAATAATGCCTTAAAATCCAGTTAGAAGATACTCCTCTTCTACTGGGGGCAATAAAATCAGCCATAAGTTGGTGCCCCGTGCACTCTTATTCAAAATAATAGCTTAAACTACCAATGGTCATGCTAAATTGCCTCAACTAAACCAGGTAAAGATCAGTGGTGTTACAATGCCAGCACCTACGTTAGCATTACTGTTAACCAACTTCAACAACTACAGCGGCAAGCAGTTAAGTGGGCATTGAGAGGAAAAAAGCCACTTGCTGCAGGAAAAGGCTCCCACAGGCAGAACACACCAGTAGATGTGAGTTGCTGTAGGCTTAGGGATACAGACTATCCGTAACTACAACTAAATGTGTGAAAAGGAAATGCAAGTTGTGCATATGCTTCTTTAACAGATCTATGACTACTGCTTTGCTGTTGTAGCCCCTACCTTCAATGCTAATAAACACACCTCTCTTCCAACACACATCACGCCTGACTACTTCAGTCCTGGCTCCCTGGAACAGCTCTACAAATTCATGTCAATTTATAGAGCCTCTTGAGTTCAATTAAAAGCACATAGACTTCTACTTTGCAGAAAAAAAGACACAGAAAAGATCAACCCGCTTCTTTGTTCCCTTGCGAGGAAAGACTACAGAAAAGATGTGCCAATGCCTGCTCAGAATCACTAACAAAAATAAATCAGTGTGAAGCAAAATATCAGTCTGAAAACTGCCACCTACAATGCAAAGATCCAGAGACCCCATCTGGACTTACACATTTCATATGGGGTGTACTCTTGCAACAAGCAGGCAAAAGAACAAGCAGAAAGCAGAAAATCCAGGCTCTCAACCATAAGGGAAATCCAGGAAAGCCAGAAGCCTGCTCAGTAACACCTTTAATGGAACTAAAATAAATCACCAAGGAGACAGAGAAGGTAGAGGGAAGAAAAAGGTTTAAAGTCCCCAAACAGCAAATCCTCTTGCTGGAAGCTGAGCAACAGCTATTCACTTACAGATACATAGTTTTCAAGAACACCAGGGAAAGTTAACTTTAGAAATGGAACCAGAAACGGCTGTGGACAAACTGTGATAATAAAAAGAACACTTACCTTTTCTGAGGAAAATACAACAAATACAATTCTGAAATTCAGCTACTAGCCTTCCTGTAGTTAAGGCCTGAGCTCATTAAAAGGCTAGCTAGTGCAAAACTGCTGAGTAAGGAAATAACTAATCTGAGGGAAAACAATTAATTGGAGTTTAGTATTGTTGCTCAGTTTTCTTGTACTTTAAAAATTACTATGTAATTTATCGACTATGAGTCTTGAAACAGTAGTACTTATTTCAGAGCAGAGGATAATCTCTCTAAGGCTAACTATTCCTACCATAACACGCATGGTGGATATCAAGTCATTTTATCTAACTGAGCTGTGATTGCAGGCTGTGATTGTCAGTGAACTGCTGCATCCAGCAATCTCAGAACAGATCTTTGCAATTCAGACTGCTAGACATCAGAAGTCTCAAAGGCTACTCAAGAATCGTTCTTTTCTAAGAGGTTTTAAAACACACCCCTCTGCAATACTGGCTTGAAAAGTAGACAGACATTCTGTCACAGGTCATCGGTGGTTAAGAAAAACAGTGAGACGGCATGAGGATTAGCAATGAAACGCTTTGGAAACAGGAAAATAAAGCAGTTTTTAACAATGATAATTATCAGAAGAGTTTGGGCCTTTCACCGCTCACTGTTTTTTTGACCCAATGTGTACAGCAAAAGCCATCCACTCGCAAAACAGATGCAGCTAGTGATGCTTTTGAAAAAACTGCTGGTTTCACCTGTCAATTATGCAGCCCCAAAATGCACCACAAACATCAGCTGCACTGAAATTTCCCCACTGTGGTTATGCTGGAGTCTGTCCTTCCTTGTTCTGTACAGTTCGAAACAGGTTCATATATTAAGGACAGTTTTAAGCTTTTCCTATCTTTAGGCAAAAAGTCTTTAGACTACCTTTAGTCTTATATTACAAAGAGAAATGTAAGACCAAAAAGCTTTAATTCAACAACACAAGCCTAGCCAGATGTTCAGTCAGCACCACTAATCCCAGCCTCACTAGGATCTGGAGCAGCACAAAGGACAAGGCTGCTGTGAATGTCACCTGAAGCAGCAACGGAGGCCTTAGATTACAGGTTCTGCTCCGCAACAAAAGCCACGCAGAAGGTATTCTCCACCATCAACTAAAAAAACACATGCCCACCAACAGTTACAAGGACACGCCCTGGCCGGAGTGACCTAATTAATATTCTAAACAACAAGTAGCCAGAGAAAGGCTACAAATTCTTAACTAATTTTTCCTGTTTCTGCCTCGAATGAAGCATTTGTAGCCAATTGCCTGTGCAGACATTTGCCTGGATATGTGATACCAGCCTGATGTTCTGATCCCACCCAGGCCTTAAAAGCATAGAAGGAAGGATGTTGAAACTAACATATTTTGCTTAGTCCTTCAGAGGGACATGTTTTACAGGCTTATTTATTAAGATTTCTTTATTGTCCTACGAAGTGACATTTTATTCATCATTTCTGTTATTTTCTGCCACTTAATTACACCCAACACTGCCCACTAATCGATGTCTTAACATGCTAAATTTCCACCAAACTCTTAAAAAAAACCCATTTCCTACATGTCCCTATTTTTGCTCATTTTAATGTTGGGTCTTTCCCACAAAAGTGGTCTACATCTACACAGATCTTCAAGTACTTTCTTTCTCTATCTTCCCTCATGCTAACTCCAAAGAACAAAAATATTTAAGACAACAGTGCCAGAAATTCAACAGCATTCACCTACAATGTAAAGGAGGAAAAGAACTGAGAAATCTGAACTTGGGGGGGATAGAAATTAGGTAAAATAATTTTCTACAAGTCAGATTACATATGAAAAAACATAGATAACAAGTTTTGCGATTCACACAGGTATGATCAGAAAGCACTAAGAGAATTTACACAGAAAAATCAAGCACCACTAACAACAGGATGACACAGTGAAGGCAGACAGAAACTCAGCTAATGAGTTACTACAAGCCAGCTGAGCCATGGGAACCGACCACATGCGCATTATTAGTCTTTCACAAATATAAAGGGAATGCGCACATTTGAAAGTCTGGGCAGCAGCTAAACTGTCTCTGCCACGACAACTGTGACAAGTGAAGAGTACTGGCACACTACTGGACAGGGTCTGGGACTGGGCAAAAAAACCATACTCACTCTAGAGCAGAAATATTAGTTCACAAAACTAAATAAATTTTACTGTGTTGATGTTTATTACAACATTTTAATCCAAGCTGGTATTCTCCCCTCCCTGGCCCCTTTGCTTGGATTGCATTAAAAAGCAGTTGGTGACCACCACAGTCCAGCAGCGGGCCATAAGCACACGCAGCAGGCAGGGCAGACTGGAAGCTTTGGCTCCATTTCCAGCCATTGCTGTAGCACCATGAAAGACCAGCAAGTAGGATATTAAGAAACTGCAGATGCCTATTTCCCCAGCATTAATGACTATTTTCTTATTTCCCCAATCTTCTCATTACAACTGCAAGAACATATCCTGGCCAAAGACATGTCTGAAGGAAATGCATTTGGCTGGCATTTTGTTAAATCCCAGGAAGCCACATAACATACCTATTAGTGCATATGAGAGGAACTTATTCACAGAGGTGAGGGCCAATCCAGTTATGGGGCCTGTAGTGTCTTCAGAACGGATTACTTCCAGGAAAGGCCGAAGAAAGACATTGGGTTCAATTTCAGATAGCTCTGTTAAAATAAAAATAATTTCAAAGAAACATTAGATTAGACTTGATTCATTATGATTCACTTTCTCTTTAAGAATCTACAGTAAAGTCATTCTCAGAGGAAAGAGGCCTGCAATACCTTAGTTTCAGAAGGGTGGTGGGAAGGTCAGGGTTGCTTTTAAACATGTGTGTGCATATACATACACACACATATACGTATTTTTAAAAGAAATGGTTTTTGAAGTTCACTTTCTTAAGATCTTCAAAATAGCCTTTTGGAGCCTTCTAAAACAAACCTTATTGCAAGAACACTGTAAATGCCACAGAGCCACTACTGCCTAAATTTATGCTTTAATTAACTGGCAGATATAGCTGCATTTTCCTAGTAGTCCTGGAATTGTGTGATCGCATGATATAGACCCTGTCCCACCTTTTGCCGCTTTTGTAACATCCTACTACATGTACAGCCTCATACTAATCACATGCATAGTACAAATCTACAGCCAGGTTAGTTGGATCTCCCGGAGCTCTCTGCCTGAATACAAGTTGCATTTCTGCAACACTAGAAGTTTGCTTGGCAAAGACAGGAAAAACCCACAGGATAAACAAATTTAAAAACTCTTCTGTTTTGTTCTCAGAATATCTGTATAAGCCTCTCAAGTAAAGAAGAAAAAATGGGACTCTTCTCTACTTGCTGCTTTGGACAGCAAGTATCCTCTCTGAAGTTGCAATACAAGAAGGCAGATGCACTAAGCTGCTGAGCTGGAGGAAGAACAACTAATGAGATTCCTAAACTTTTCAAGATGATCAATGGAAGCTTTAGGAATGAAAAAGAAATACAGAAAAGAATAGCCAGAACTAAGGAACGTGACCTGCACCCACCCCACCCCCCAAAAGAACCACCAAAACCCAAACCAAACAAAAAAAACCAAAAAACACCCCAAAAAAACAACTACAGGAATCAACATATCGGGAACCCTGAGGAGGATTTAGGATAAAAAGCATTAAAAAGCAGGTGAAGGCGATCACAACACAGACAGGACCACAATACAGACAGTACACTGGCAAAGAAGAGTATATTAAAAGTAACTTGGATAAATCCTGAGACCAGAAATATTTAAGTACAAACACTTGGCTCAACTTGCTGAAACGTCTATTTTATTCCTAATAAAAGTTAACAGGTCTAATGGCTAATAGTGTCACAGGAACACTGGCATTTATGTTCTTGATGATCCAATATTGCACTTATCTGTTATATGAGCTTCTTTGAGGCAGGTGAGAAAAAAGCCTGTAATTCCTGAATCCTTAGACAAGTTGCTATTTTTCTATCTACCAACATAACCCAATTATTTTACTTTAAAAAAAAAAATTCCAAACCCTCCTGATTCTAAGATAAGTAAAATTCCATTCTATCATAGTTCCTGTTGAAAAGCCTTAAGTATCAAAGTAAAAATCCTATCAGGTATCAGAAAGCATTTTAACATAATCATGACAAATTATGGTGAGGAAGTAAAGGAGGAAGAATAATGCAGGGGTTTTTTTGTTTTTAATATTTAAGACCACAGAGAACAACATCAAAGTCTAATGGTTTTGCTGTTAACTAAAGCAAAACTGCAATTAAAAAAGGAACTTTGGGAATCATTATGCAGTCTCTTCCCTTTCAGTCACCAGTTCAAATCAGGCCAACACCACTAACTTGCGAGAGGTTAAAAGGAACGTGATGATTCAATCTTTTTGGCTTAAGAACAACTCCCCCAACTTGTCAGATAATATCCTGGTGTGACATTACAATTGTGTCACCTCAATAGCTCATGGAAATGCAGAGGATCATAAGACATGCTTTCATCAATGTTTATTTAAGTGTGCTTTATAGAGCACTCGTCTGGTTACAAGCACTTGGACAACGTTAAATATAGTAAGACTATTAGGGATCAACACTCAAACTCTTCTTCCCCAAAACTGATCCTTTCTATAGAACAGTCAACACCTAATCAATCCATCATAATCCTGTCAATTCCTCCAGCCTCCTTCAATCCAGCAAGCCCCAGGATGGAAAAGCTGCACCTTGATTAGTAAGAAAAACAGGACTTCAGCAGAAATACACAGCTGCACAAGTGGAATGAAATGATGAAGACAAACTTACTGGCAGAGGAATACACGGGATATCACAGCCTCCATTAATTCATTTTCAAGACAATAAACAGTTGTTATCTTTAGAAGGGTGGGAGGAAGTTTTGGGTTTTTTCCCTTTCAATTAAAGTTGTGAATCTTGATGTTTTTAAAGATTAGATTCCCCTGCAGTCCAACTGAAACTCCCAACTTACATGAAGATCCCAAAACAGCTTGTCATAATTATGATTTAACTTAGGCACATATTGTTGACTACACTGCAACTCTGGACACTTCCCTTTAATTCAGAGACTTCAGCTTTTATGGTAACACAGCGTTTTACATTAAGATCTCTGAAACTGACTGTGTACATTGCAAAAATGTTTCAGACTGGATAGTTGGTGCCGTGTTGATTATTACAATGAGCTCTTCTTACCAGCTGCATTTACAGGCATTGAGGACTCACAGGGGTCACCAGCTCCCTTTTCAAAGCAGAACTCAATCTCGGTAGCAGTGCTTGCTTCAACAGCAAGATGGGCAGCACAGAAAAACACTCATACTGTAGGTATTCTTGCGATACCCTGTCTTAAAGCAGATTACTCTCATTGGCTGAAATATCAGTTCAACAACTGAAAGTGGCACTAAAGCTACTTGGAAATTTTTAACCAAGTAAAAATTTGGCAAAACAGTTAGTAAGTCAAAGATCAATCCTTTTCATTTAACTCAATCCTGTTGAGCTCAGTGAAGTTAGTTCAGAAGCTCTCCCCCTGAAAGCTTTTCACAGCCTGGTGTACTGAACATGGCACTGTCCAAAACCAACCTGCCAGGCCTTTGAGATCAATTACTACACCTGCAAGGTGCACTCCGTGCTAGCTTTTACTGCCAGAGCTCAAGTTTAATCTAGGGTACAGAAGAGTAGGAACTGAATAACGCTCTTTTCACAATACTTTAGTAAGGTAGGACCATAGTCTTTAAAGGTAATTGTTCTGCCCAGCAAGCTAAAACTTCATGAGAGACGCTACACACAGCCTTGATCTCTCTCAGCACCTAACTGTAAAAGCAACGGTCTCCTGAAAATATCGAAGAACCTCCGAAAGGGCAGCAAAATCAATTATAACTTGAATAATTCCTTTGCCAAAACAAAAGCTGTATAAAGTAAATATTGAACATTTGGAAGTACATACTTGAACTTTTACAAAAGCTTTCCAAGAAAAGCAGCTCTGGTTTTTCAACTCTCTGGTTCTTGCTCTGCCAGATTCAAGTTCAGACATTACAAGTAAGGAATCCATAACCAGTGAGAGACTTGAGAATGGCTGAGAGATGTTTCTCCAAGCGCATTTCCTAGCAAGAGACATTTCTCAGTGTTTGAACTAGAAAACACAGGATGGTTCTCTGCTTAGGTAACTACCTTCAACTCTGGAGGGGAAAAAAAAAAATCCAAACGAAAAAACCCACCCCAAAACCCACCAACTCTGCAAGCATGACCTCAGCCTAGGGCATTACAAGAGAAAAAACTGATCAAGCGCCCACAAGGAGATCAAAATCTTCACTAGGGATTCCTACAAGTAGTCTTCCTTTTCAGTCTACTCAATGCTTGGGAAAATTATATTAAAACATGACATAGTCTTACATGAAGAGCTTGGGCTGCTTTGGGGACCACTTCCCATTCTTTTCACACAGGTTCCTTCAATAAAATTTCAGGGAAGTAAACAGAGACCAGCACCAGCACTACACCCAAAAATGCTCTGCTAGCCCAAAGCAGTGCATGGAGATTGAGAAGAAGGGAAAGAATATCTCAAGTAGCATATCAGAAAGCCAGCTCTTCAGGCTGGCAATTTTAATATGAGGACGGAATTCGTTTGAGACCACAATGCTTTCCTTCATTCCCCCTATGAATTATTTGCGCTTAGACACGCATGTCTATAAAGATATTTAAACAACTAATTCATGTTTAAGCACCTAACTCCCATTTCAGCAATCCCACCCAGCCGTTCTGGCACTTCAGCAAACAAGCTGCATCAGACCTCTGGCGTCCCCTTTCTCCTGAAGTACAGAAGCAGGTCCCCCTCGGAAGAGGTTTCTTATTGTTAGCACACTGTTGGCACATTCCTGATCTAAAACGCTCACATAAGCTGCTTTCTCTGGCAGTTCAACTCTTCACTCCTGAATGACTCTTATCAGGATCGGCTATGCGTTCCGAATCAGAGTAAATGAACGAGAAAAAATTGTTTATGACAAGTTATTTCAACATCATTTGTCCCCAGGACAGGCAACTGCAACCTAACCCACATGACCTGGACTCCTGTGATGCAGCAGCTGTTGGCCTGTGACGCCCAGCCTTCGGAAAGGCTGCCTCAGTTGTATCCCACGCACCTCTCCAATGCAGACAAGCTCAGACAAGAGCAATGCTTCAAGCATGTGCTGTTACGTTCCCTGCTTACGTACTGAACTGTAGAATGAACATTCTCTTTTCTTCTTAAGGTGAAGAAAAGACAAAGATAACACTGTAACAGAGCAGAAATCCAGCTCTTCAGGACTCCTGCCTGTGAGCTCAATGAGCTTATGGCACAGAAGACTGAGGTACCAGCAAGTGCTTCCTGGCTCACCCTCAAAAACACCTTCTGCAAACACTACCTTTCTGGCCTACGTGACTTTATACGCACTTTATTCTCAGTTCACCCATCAAACACCAAAACAGTTTGTCTTTTCACCCAAGGGTGATAAGTCCCTGCAGCCTCTCAGCAAGTTAGACAGAAGAAAAGTTCCAAGGAAAAAGGACAAAGTTGTACTTGCTTTTTAAAACCACCTAGAAGTACTGAGTAACAATACTCTTCAGATTTTCAAAAAAAATTCTTAAGTCTTAACTGCTGGAATAAGTACTGGTCTAATCTCATCCAGATCAAAACGCAGGATCACAGAGAAAGGCGAAATCCCTTTGAGTTAGTCCTGTGATTATCTGTTGGTTAATTTAGAGATTAACAAATCCAGCAAGTGGAACTACAGAAACTTGTTCCTCTAAAAGTTTGCAGAGCTTCAATTTGTTGCACATAGAGCCAGTTATCTAACAGCCACAGAACCCTACATGCATACCTACATATTGGCAAAACTACAATTTCAGCAGCTCTACAGCTGATGAGCGGAGGCGGCGCATGCTTCACCGCTCCAAAACCAAGTTCTCCAGACTGACTGGAACACATGTCACCGTACACCTGCAATGAAAGACATGCCCTGACTTCTTCTAGCTAGGAAGCCTAGTCCAACATTTAACTCCAGTTCGCTTATGGCCAATGAATATAGGATAACAAGCGTACAAAAGCTAAGCTAGATGATGCGCATTCATTTGTTCCTGAACGTATGTTCCCCTCTACACCGTCCTGGCAAAGTCAGGGCTTCAAGTGAAAAGAATCCTCTGCCACCTCTACCCTGAAGGGTGTTCTGTTGTTTTGATCTTGTTTTTCTTGCAAGGTCTAGACCAGCCCTTGCAACATGGTGCGATGTGTAGCACGTTTCTAGAGATTTTCTTATCTGAAATGACAACAGATTGCTACTCAGTCTGACCTTGCAGCTAAATGTGATCAGCTAAATCTCTAGTCTTACTTCCTGAAAATGATGGCAACTTCCACTAAACTTGATAAATAAAAGGTCATTAAAAAGAGTAGCCACCTAACATTCCCCACAGGTTCCCCAAAATATCATTGTCTTCTCCCAATCTAAGCTCTTAATAGATGAGGAGAACTGGATTCTGACAGCTAGGGAAAAGGTGAGGAGCCAGGAGCCTATATCCCAGCTTCCAGAACGCATAAATACTGCAAGCTATTTTAAAAGGCTGCTGGGATTGCACAACACAGCATACAGCTCACCGTGGGGATGTGTGGAAGGAAGCTTTGTGCTTCTCTGAAATCAACACTTCACTATGCTAAGTGTTACCAAAAGCTTTACATATGATAGAAGTAAACGGAGGCCCAAAATTAAGGATATTCAAGCCAGTGAAGGAGAAGTGAGAATTAGCTGCTATCCTTTTCAGCGTGCCTGTAAAATATACTCTTCAAAGCTAATTCCCTGTGAATTAAAATGGTCATTCAGGGGCCCAGGCCCACCATATCAAGAGGGAAACGGTGCCATTCACAGCCACACATGAATGCAAGGCTAGAATTACAAATGCAGTTTGACAGGGGGAACACAGAGCTGTCAAGCCTGTTCTGTTTGCCTAATTTCATTACAATGGCACAAACGCTTTCATTTGTCACACTCCAGCTTCATGTGTTTATCTCCCTTTCATTAAACATGACTTTTAACAAATGATTGTTCCGTAGTGCCAAGATCTCAAGCGCCCCTCAGAATTGAGATTTTTATTTTGGGGAAGGATGACAGAATGCATACTGAGCATTTGACTCTTGATATTCTCTGGTCAGGGCGGCATAAACTCAACTGAAATATTGTCTCCTATAGGAATTATTTACATCTACCAGCAAAGCAGGAGCACGGACAGTCCCACCAGTGTTAGCCATTAGTTATCTGGGATTTCACCTGATGCCGTGCTTAAAATTCAGCTGTTCTGACTGCCCATCAAAAATCCCTGGGCATTTTTTCATAAGCAGGTACCTGCCAGAAAATCTGTAGCCAAAATTACAGTGAAAACTCCAGCTGTGTCTCCACTGTTATTCCAAGCGCTTTTCACCCAGTTGTAGTATTCTGTTCCAGAGAGAGTGATATTATGAGAAGTAGAAGGTACTCACTTCATTCACAAGGAAAAAAAAATGCCATCAACAGGAAGCATGGAGCTACACAAAGTGCAAGCTTTCATTTTTCTGTCTAGATGGACTTAAAATACAGACACAACTACTCACTTCTCCTTGAACTTTTAATGCCAGTCATACAGATTGATGAGTGCAGAAAAAAATTAAGTTGTTGGGATAGCAGTTTATTTCAAAAGTTAAAGTTGTTTAATTCTGCCCTTATTTCTTAGCACTGAGGAGACCGCAAAATTGGGAATAATTGCATCTTGACAAACTTTTTTCTGCGCTATGGTTGACACCTATTAGTTAGAGTTTATATTCAAAAGGCTCTGTTTCAAAACAAGAATAGTTCTTAAAGGGAACTGAGGGGTAATTTGGCATAGCAAGGTTGAAGGTCACTAGGAGAAGACCTTGCTATTTCCTCCCACCCTGTGACCTGAATACCTCTGAAGGGACCATGACTATTCTGATGAAAGGCAACAAATCAATTAACTCTAGATAGTAAAAACCTGTTGTTTCCAAATTGGTCTCCCATAAGTGTGTTTATTGCCAGTGTGAACAGTAATACCCAACTACCTTTAAGTATAATTTCAGTGCTAATCCATCCTTGTTTTCTAGAAACATGTCACACTAGAAGATGAGCACTAGAGCAAACACCTGATTATGCTAGCACATTCCAGAGGAAGATTAGATCAAGACCCATGGTCTGAAAAGCCACATACACAAATTCAGAATTACTTAAATAAATTCTGATCTGTTACAGTGAGGCTGATTGCTCTCAGGGAAAGGAGATGGGGCAATACAGCTGACCTGAGCCTCTGATAGTTTCTGAAATACACAACTAGTTTTGTTGCTTTTTCAGACAGATGCAAGCTCTAAATTGTTAGTGCCAATTGTAATGGCACTTAATCCTACTCCAGAAAACTGAACTGCTCAATAGCTCTACAAAAACTGATTTGAGATCCTATCCCTTTCTGAAGGTTTGCTTCTTTTTTTTTTTTCCCCCCATGGGTGGAAGTTTCTTAAGACAAAGCTCTGAGCAACTTCCAGGGAAGAGAAATCAACCTTGCCATAAACCTACAAGGAAAAACTCCTTCAGTAAGCTAAATCACAATGAGTTTCAGAGGTAACTGTAAGTTTAACATCTATTTTTTAAAAACAAAACAACATAACCAAAAAACAAACATAAAAAAAACCCCAAACATCCCATAACAATGAGGTGAGTGAAATGCAGGTAAACGTCACCTTTTGCCTCTGTTTAGATGCAGCTGAAATTGTTTTGAAAGATTTCTTACAGAAAATCACCACACACATGACAACAGCCAGTTCTTGTGATGAACCTGCACCATCTCTGAACTTCAGAACCCAGGGGGCACTCCTCTGATCCAATGACATTCTACTCTAAATGAAATTACTAAACCAAACTAAACTGAAGCAAAAAGCAGTCATCCCATGACAAATTCATCTGTCCTTGACCAAACGCTGATAGTTATTGATCTTGCTGCTGTTGTGAATTAGGGCCAGGTTTCCCAAGGTTCCCTCCTAATACGAGAAAGAGAGCATGGCCACTCTAACAAGGCCGACTAGGCTAAATGAAACCTATGGGGAATTGCATTGCACACTGCCAAGTCCAGCGGATGGACTGATCCGTCCATCTTACTGACAGCACAAGTTTGATGTATGTCAAGTTTAAGCACTCTTTTTCCTCTCTAAAAGAAATTGGCACATGTCGAAGGAAGAGCAATTAGGTTGTGACACTCTACAGAACTCTATTCAGTCACTGGACTTGCTTCACTATGATATTTTATATGTCTTGCACAGTACCAGACCCAAACTAAGCAGGCAATTTAAAAGCCCAGGAGAAATTAAAACTTCTTCCCTGGTATTTTAAAGCACAGTAATTTTCCACAGCTTTGTGTGTCTACCACGCTATGAACAGCGCTCTCATTGCAAATTCACCATGTTGTGAAAATGAAAGCTTCACTATTTCTAAGAGGCTGGAGAAAAAGATTACAGTTTTATCATCAATTAGCTGTCTGGATGTTACCCTGTTCTGTTTACCCCTTCCTCAAGGGAAGCCCATGACTGCCAAGGGGAAAAATTAAAAGGAAATTGAAGAACAACAAATCCCAAACAAGCCAAGACATTTCTTGTGTTGCCAGAGAATCTAAAAAGCATCAGTGGAACAGACAAAATCCAAAGAATGAAATGAAGAAAAGCCTCCTGGCCCAAGAGGAAAGAGAATCTTTTAATGACAAAAATCTCTCAAAAGATTAATGTACCTTGCTGTTATGATTTACACAAATTCTTCTATCCAACAGGAACAAATCTAGGAGACGTTGTGCTTCGCCATGCTATTACCAGAAAGTAAAATTCACAAGTGCTAATGGCAAAACACAATTGCCCAGAGCTAAAGAACCAACACACTAAGTTATCACAGATGCAAAATGGGAGCCTCAGGGAGAGCTGGGTGTCAAACATCGTGGGAATATTGCTTTCAAACCTATAGGAGTGGAAAAAGAACAGAAGCAAAAGGGAGAAAGCACTGGCCTGGTGGCAATCAATCCAACCATTGCCTTAAGACATTGCAACAATAAAAACATTAAGCAACTGTTTTTTCCCCCCCACAGCAATAATTGAAGGGATCAGTTATCCGCATACGTACACACAAGCAGAAATTCAGACCGCCTCCATTAAAAGGCAGCTCAATTCCTAAAATGATGGAAACAAGAGAATATTATGTTCTTGAGAATAAACTGGGGAAATAAATTAATTCCTGCATATTGCCATGGGCTAGAGTGATCTACTGATATAAGGTGCTGATGGTACATGAAGGGAAGCAGAAACCCAAGATTTAACACTCATTTACAGTTTTTGCAACTGAAGAGATCTGTGAATGCAATTCAACTTCAGTAACCACCAAGTAGGATGTATGTGAAGATGGGCATCAATATTACATCAGTCACCCACTCCATTAAATACTTTTTTTTTCCATGTGTCCTGGAATGTCATGCATCAGTTGTAAAACAATCAAATGCCTGTGAAGAATCAAAATGACCTAGAAATCTCTGTGAAGAAATGAAGGATACCACACATTCATAAAAAGTTAGTTGCCCTTATTGCAGCGTGGACAGAGTAATATACAAACAGTTACTTTCCCTACTAGTTGGGAGCCTAAGCTTTATACTTCACCATATCTGATTATGAAGATAGTGATTCAGTCTCCATTAACAAACCCCATTAATTACTAGGGTCAAAGCACCATTGCAAAGGAAAGAGCAAAGTTTATTAACAGATGAGAGGCGGAAAAGTATTTTTTGATTCCTACTCTGCCTGCTTCTCCAGACTGAGAGAATCTGTATACTTGGTTAAAAGGGAATTATATTCCTTCATCAGAAAAAAGGTACAGGTAGTTTGGAATGTTTCTTCTTCTAAGCAGGAAGACTTTGGTACCATTTGGGATTCCCCCTGAACTAGCTGCCCAGCAAGAGACGATCCTTGTTGGCAACATTCATAATTAGCATTCTTAAACCAAAGCTAGGATTGTTTTAGTCAAGAAAACTTGCCAAGAACACTTTTTTCTTACAGCCTATACAGTTAAATACTATTGATTTTGTTCCACTTGCACTGTCTGAAGAAGCTGATGTGACAGAAATTAAAGAATTTTAGGATTTTCAGATTTCACATTGTGTTCTTCCCAGTTCTATAAACTTATCCAGGATTTTGACGCAATTTCCATCAGGAGGTCTAAACAATGCTGCAAATCCTACGTACACTACTATTTTAGAATGCACACAAGTACAGGTGGCCTATGAATGCAACTATTTCCATGAGGCAACATGACACTCTGAAGCACCGGACTGTCAAAGCTCCCTCTGCAACACCTTTGGCCAATGATCACTTGGAATCCAGGACAAATTTTTTCTGCTCACATCCTTAACATTCTCAATTTAGACAAAGTTTTTCAGGGCAGAAACAGACCGTGTGTATACTGACAGCTCATATCTCTCCTGGGAAGACTGCAAACACCACATAAATATTCAAGTACAGTATGGCTTGCCATGGTACTGCTCCCTGTTGCATCAGCTTCTCTGAAGGGGTCATTTAAGATATGACACATAACCAGTATCCCGAGCAGCAGGCTTGTATAAGGAGTACAAGTGACTCCTTGGTACACAGGGCACTAGCACTATACCTTAGAATGAGAATACTGCTTACAGTCGCTAAGAAAGTGCCACATAGATCTATTTTAGTCTGTTGCTAATGTTTTTGATCTGGTACATGTCCATGACAGAAAAAAACACTAGAGAGCTTCCGAAGCTCAGATGAGTGATCCCGTCCTAACTTTATGAAGGCCATGACTGACTGCATGCTGTCCAGCAAGAGTGGTCTAAAAGCGACAGCACAGCACAAAACTTCAACTCACACAGATAAACAGGGCTGTTTGTTCAAGCCAGCCCCCAGTTCACACACTTACATAGGCTTCTTCAGTCCCTCTCTCCTTCCCTTAGGGCACTACGCAGCCCAGCTCTCCAACTGAAATACACAACACACACTGAACAGGTCAGTGGACACAACTCTGCTTTAACCTCTCACGCCTAGCCTTTCTACTGCCGTGACCTCTGGGGTGGAACCATTATACTTCAACAGTGTTTGTTCCCAAGACTTGGTGAAAAGGCAAAGACAGAAGAATTTCCTTTTGATTTTCAAGAATTTGCTCTGACAGGACATAAGCACATATGCAAATAAAGTGAGCATCAGACAGTAGCAAGGTCCTTGATCACAGATAGATAAATCAGTCTGTTCTCAGCCTCTGCCACTTGTTTCCCCTTCATGCTCTTGGGCAAGTCACTTCATCTCTGCTTCAATTCCTGAAAATTCAATTTAAAGGGGACACATTTGGCTTTTTAAAGTGCCATGCCATTAGATTACCTGGAAATAATCTCAAAAACGCAGCTTACAGTAAAAGCAATCAAATAAAGGCTTCCTGCCCTAGCATCCCATGTTTCCCCAAAACCAAAAGTTAACTAAGACTCTTGGTGAAGGAAGCTCTTTTTCAAGTTCACATTTAAGTTAGGGAAATATGACAAGCACTGTGTAACACAAACTAAGATCAAAATAATCTTTATAATCTATCACATAGAAAACCAGCAGTTCAGTTTGTGAAGTATCAAGGAAATTAACAGGGACATAGTGGAGTCACAGCTAGAAACAACTAGGCAATGCTTGGCCACTCACTTCTGGGGTGTCAGTGTTAAGAAACTTTATAAAAATAAAAAAAAAAAAAGCAACCTCACTTTCAGATGAGCTAATGAATGAGGGGAAGAATACATACATCATTTTCTAAAAAAGCAGCAGTTAAACAGCTAGTAAATTCTCACAGCCTTGTCAGAATAAAACCACTTGATGCAGTTTGTTCAGCTTAGAGGCAGTGCTTAAAACCAGAAAGTGATTCTAGGTAACGGACTTCGAGGGCCTTTCCAAAAACTTGGGATGAAATCCCAAAGCTCTGGGAGAGCAAGGCGAGCACCTGTTTTCCTGAACAGTCAATTTTTTTATGCTGCATACTTTACACAGAAGCTGCATTATTCTGGAGAAGCTGCATTCCAGCCAAAAGTGCACAGTTAATGTTTTTTGCAGCCCCCAGCCTCCAGTGATGGATGACCATTTTATAATGAAATACTTTATGCTCAATCAACTTACAAATAACGGATGTTTTATCACACTGAATTAAAAAGAATGTTTTTAACAAAAAAAAAAAAAAGAAAAAAGAAGCAACAGACAAGAGGATCAGTGATGAGCAGACGCAAAAGTTATTCCTGTTAAGCGTGGTTAAAAAAAAAACCAAAAAACTGATGTTTCACTTTAACTCTTTCACTGCTCTCCAATAACAAGAGGAAATGATGCAGGAGCTACTATTTGCTCTGAAACACCTACACATAAGTCCTGGTCCAGACTATTGAGACATGAGAATATAAGGCTTCTATGAAGAAAGGGTTTGGTCTGTAATGTCTCAATTAGGTTTCCAAAAAGCTAAGGCTAATAACTAAGCACTGTCTGAAGATAAACCTTTCAAAATACTTTAATCTCTCATGCCCATTCAGCATTACAAAAATCATTCCTCAGACGCCCCTTAATCAGCAGTGGGGTTTTCTCCTCCTAACACTGCTTCCACCTGTCAATGCTGAGTGATAAACCAGAGAAATAAATGCCCTGCACTCAAAGACTCATGCGATTTCCAGATCAAGGTTTGGAACCAAACATCCAAATTCAACTGATAATCTTATTCAAGACTCAGTGCTTGCTGTTACACCACAACTGTTCCTGTTGTTACACGCTACAGGTCAAGAAAGCCCAGAGCTTACAGGGCCATATTTGAATCAACACTAGCCCTTGAAAAAGCCCACAGCAGCAGCACTGATTGTGCCTTTTCTTCCAAACAGCACATGAAAAAGTGTCTAATCTAGCCCAAACATGCCGGAATGTCTCTTCATTCTCGTATTACCTTATGCTTTTAGTGAAAGTCTCTTCTAATAGGAATAAAGCAGTGGAAGAATGCAGAAGAATATGAGATGCAGTGGACACAAGCTGCAACAAGCGAAATGCCAATTAGATATTGTGAAAGACATTTTCTAAAGAAGGGTGGTCAAACACCAGAACAGTTTGCCCAGAGAAGTTGTGGGAGCTCCATCCCTGGAGATATATGGAATTTGGCTGGCTGTAACCCTGAACACAATCTCACTTCCAAGCTGGTCCTGCTTTCAGCAGGGGATTGAAGCATATGACCTCCAGAGGTCTCTTCCTACCTAAATTATTCCAATTCTGACTTCTGCTTACCAGAAACAAAGAAATCCTCTGACATTGTACATTATGAATGTAGCCACTCTAACATTCACCAAGTGAAGAGTTTCCCTTCCCAGATCTTCTACAGGTTAGTAGCAGCAACAGTTAAGCAGGAGCTCATTCCAGAATTATCCCTAGAAAACATTCATGATTTTCTAAATCACTCTTCTAAACAGAAACTGCAGACTGAGGCTGTGACTGAACAAAAAAAAAAAAAAAACAAAAACCAAAAAAAAACCCAAAAAAAACCCCAACCAAACCAAACCAAAAACCCCCACAGTTTACCAAATTTGGGGAAAGCTAGCAGAAATACAGCATGCTGCTCCTGTCTTCCCTTAAAAAGATCTGTAATTTGCTGCAGATATTAAGGTCATCAAACAAACAGCACCTTGGTCCTGAGTCACAACTTCATCTCTAGAACAATTCCCCCAGTCACACTGCAACCACTTCAAGCTCCACTAAGTTCAGAATTAATTTATGGAGTCTTCACAATACTGTTTGAAGCACTGCAAATATTAATCAGTCCAAGATTTTAGTCACAAAATCAATTCTCCTCCCCTCCCCATTCCTCAGCTGAAGGCTGGCACTCAATGAATCAGAGCAAAGGGAGAATAGAGTTTCCAGCACCTGCTTCAACTTTTAAGTTTCCAATTGAAAGTGCTGTGATCTGGCAGCAGGCACTCTGAAGATGTCATTTTCCTGCTCTGTGAAGGACTGAATCACAGTACAAAAAGAATCCAAATAGAGAAATGAGTGAAAAGAGCCGCAGCAGGCAAAGGAAGCCACAACATAATTTAATATGGTCAAAGGGAAAGAGCAGCTGAAGACAGTGTGCAAGAAAGTACCACGTCCCCCCTACAACTGAGTATCTTGCTGACCCTCTGCCTCACGATGATTACTACGGGCAGTGCTAAGCATGCATTATTTTCCACATTGGTGACAATGCTCTTTCAAAGAATGGTGTAAAATATGACTCACTGTTGTATGATTTGGAATCACTTTGTTACTAGACATTATAAACTCGGGTTGTTTACCACAGTAACATTAGGATTTTAAATCTAGAAACAAAAAAATACATTCCCTCTGACAGGAAAGTCAGCAGGTTCGTTTTATATCAGCACACTGATGGGAAGCTTCCTTCTTTTACGTAAGGATGCTCTGATAACTCAAAAATACAATTCAAGACATGCTTTTCTTGTGCAGAAATAAAGTCAAACACATTTAATCCTCATTATAATAGGTCTCTTAACAAGTGACTGCAAAACCAAAACAAGAATATGCCTACAAAAAATCCCTTCCACAAAAGAGGAAAAGAAGGCCTCACTCTTAGCACAACAGTCTGCTTCAAAAAACAAACAAACAAACCAACCAACCACCTTTGCAACAGTATGGCAGCGCTCACAGTAGGTTAAGCTGCACCTACAGACTAGCGGCAGCAGTTTAACTTCAGTTTAGACTTGTCACTGGTGTAGGGAAAAAAATGGAGGGGTGCAGGGATTGTATAACAAGTGTACAAAAATACAAGTGTCTCAATTGTTTTAGAGAAATAAACAAAAAAATAATCTCTTACGTACACCCGATCAACACCCACCCTTACTTAATCTTACTCCCTTCCCCAATATGACCATTGAGAACTAATTCTTCTTAGAGCTCTGAAGGCTTCCTTGGTCACAGAAACTGCTCACTGAAATTTCCCAAAATGCTGGAGAGGCAGAAAGAAGAGTGGAGAAAGGGTTAACCCACAGCTGGGAGAAAGTTTCCCTGGAAAATTGGAACACATGCTGTGGCTGTGACTAAATTTCACACTGGTTCTGTTGAGTACAAACATCCACAACTGTGTGCATTTGAGAGAGTTGGAGAAAAAGAAATGCTCCTTATATATTAGCTTCACCTGTTAGGTTCCTTCAAACGGATAATGACGTGCTCTAGGGAACAGCAGAATCCTTCAGATTCACTTCACGTTTCAAGTAGAGATGAGGTGCCAAAGGGGGAGGTGGGGAATAAAAAATGGAAGGAAGTAGCCCTTCCCTTCCCTGCTCCCACATTTTTTGGAACATACAGGAAAGCCAAGCCCATGGTCTGGCAGAGTTGATTCCGCTCTTTAAGACTATACGTGTCAGCACACAAGTCACCTGAGCTGACACTGAAGACATCTGTGCCATCCAAGTACATGGAAAAGAGGAATTGTACAGAGTGAACAGGGAAGAGTGTGTGCGCGCACACACGCACATGGATTTTAAAGATGAACTGGTTACGTTTTAAACAAACAGGCAGCACTTAGCTGGTCAGAGCTAACTACACAGTGGAGATTAAGAATCACCAAGATCAACCAGCACAGAACCACAGGAACGTTTGGATTGGAAGAAGTCTCTGGAGGTCACCTACTCCAACCTCCTGCTCATGCAAAGGACTGCTCTGGAGTACTATCGGCTTGCTCAAGGCCTTGTTCAGTCAAATTGTAAAAGTCTCCATGGATGAAGATTCCACTTTATCTTCCCATGTCCCAGTATTTAACTCCCTCTAGAATTTCCCCTTACACCCAACTGGAATTTCTCCTGCTAAAAATTCATGATTATGGATCTCTTGGCCCCTCTGAAAAGAAGTGGCTCTGTCTTTTGTGATCCTCTTCAGGTAGTAGAAGACTACAATTAGGTCCCCCTCAGCCTTTTCCAGACTAAATAAACCTACATCTTTTTAGAAGACTACAGCTGTGGGGCTGTGCAATAAAGAAAGGGTTGGAAAGCAGTGGGCTGCAAAAGGAACAAGCAAAGCAGACTGGGATCCTCTGGAGTCAAAAGCAGAAAGAATCTGTTTCATGATGTGGATGATTCTCACAGAACTTTTAATTGGTTAAGCACACTACAGTTAGAAAACCACTTCTTAAGCTTCAGAAATAGAAATGATAGGCTATAATCTGTTCTGTTTGTTCATAAAGAAAGATGGAGGGGGAAATGGCATACTGTTTTCATCCATGTTGGTATGAAGACCAGGAAATTGAGAACTCTTCTACTGGAGAGCCATATCAGTGATTTGGGGAATAATTCTATGTCTGGAGAAAGCCTGGCAGACTGCATGGACAAAAATCAACAATATTTGTACCTGTAATAGGGGTTTTTAGTCTAACCAAAGACTGTTCAGTTGCAGAATAGCAGGAAAGCATTTAAAAAAGGAAAAAACAAAAGATTTATCTTCACTGAAAGGAGGGATCTCAAGAGGGGTTATCAATGCCAAAAAAGACAGAGAGGCTAGCATTTATAGTTATCTTCCCTAGATAATCAGTAAATAACAGTAGATTAAATATACAATCACACTCCCTTCTCTTAAAGCATTTTTTGCCAAACTACACAGGGAAAAGCAGAAAGCTGGCAGAAAAAAATATCAAAAGTAGAAGCTGACTCCAGCATGCCCAACACCGTGCCAGGTAGGGACAGAGAACTTCTGCTCTGCCCTTTTCAAAAGGGGATTATTATGTGTCCATATTTAAAAAGAAGGCAGGTGAGGAAGAGCTTGGTTAACTAGACCAGTCTCTATCTGTTTTATTGCCTGTATTTCACAAATGCCCACAAAGTTCTGTTCAAATACCTAAAGACCATTTTCTAGCCACATCTCCTTGACAGGAACTAGTAAAGGCAGGGTGAGCAGATTAGAGTAAATCACTGCCTCAGTTTTCACTATCCATTTCACTACATAAACTAACTTAAAAGGTTACAAAAGACCCTCAAAGCAAAGTATTAATCACTTGCTCTCACCATGGCTACATAATAGACTTTCCAGCTGACTTTAAGGACTTACTTTCACACTCCAAATTCTCTTCATTAATGGGCACACCAACTTTAGAAAACAAAAAAGCCCAAACAAACAAATAAAAAACCAAAACCAACATTCCTTTTTCCCCCCAATATCCTTTTCCAGTGAAATTAACCAAGACTACAAGTAAAACAGACATGATTCATCCCTAAGTCATATCACATGAAAGTAGAAGTACTTTGTGAGTTTATTTTCTTTAGCTGAATTGCAGGTGTTCATTTATATTCTTTTACATATACTGAGAGTGATGTATACTTCCTGTCTCAACTATCTACCACAGTGCTCACATAAGCAATATATACTTGCACCTAACCTTTGAATTTCAAAGATTACAGAACTGTAGTTAGCTACAGACCCTAATGAGACATTCCTCTGTCTCAGCGTGAAGGGCCACCTAGAATCTGGCATTGTTCTGCGTTGGATGTTGTTAGATATTGGTTAAGAAACTGATAAAAATATTTCTTAAAAAACCCAAACAACTAAACAAAATGTTTCTGCACATCATGAAAAACAAACCTCTTAAAAGAACACTAAGTGCCAGTCACAAACTTGATTATAACCAGGACACAGTGGGAGGAGTTCAGATTCAGAGGTGTGGGTCAGTAACTTCCAATAATTCAAAGTATGTTGTTGTGCAGTCCCCGTCCCTGGAGATATTTAAAATCTGCCTGGACATGGTCCTGAGCAACCCCGTCTGGGTGCCCCTGCTTAAGCAGGGACATTGGACCAGTTGACCTCCAGAGGTCCCTTCCATCCTCAGCCATTCTGCAGTTCTTACAATTCTACCTTGACAGCCACGCTATTGAAAATGTTTCATAGGGGCTCATAAGCTCCAAAGAGAAACCTGTGATTACTAGGGGCTTTGTTTTCTGCTAAGGATTTCTATCCCTTATATTACAGAAGGCCACTTGAAAGAAATGAAACCTCAGTGATGCAAAGCTCAAACTATTTTAAACAACTCTAAAATTAATTATCAAAGATCTCATGACTTAAAGGTTTTACTCATGGCTTCCAATGCTTGAGGCCATTAAAACCAGAAACAGACTGGAGAGCTTATTCAGCTGTTCTTTTTAAGGTATTTCATATGACATGCAAGGGGGAGGGGGCAAATCACTTAATATCATACCAGACTGCAGTCTTTATTCTTGCACTTACATGCATGAATGATGACTGGTGTGGCTGCCTAGCAAGACAGACTTGAGCAGAGATTAGAAACTGACCTGTAATTCAAGTTGTCAATGCTTATTATTAACTATGCCATCTGGGAAAGCTCCTAAAGTGGGTTTGATTGGGGTGTGGTTCTTTTTAATTTTGGGAATTTCAGGCACTAAAGGTAACTCTTAGAATGGAGAAGATGGAAGTTATCTGACTTTGAAATTAGCTTTTGTACCACCTTAACATTCTCCTCCTTCAATAACGATTATCTTGTAGGAAGCAGTCCCTTATATTTTCCAGCTCTCCTTGAAAGTGTGAGCAGCTGCCTTGCTTATAAAGAAGCCAAGTTTTTCAGACTATTAAAACAAAACAAAAGTTATATTTTTAGACTTTGCTCAATTCTAAATCCTTTTATGCAAAATGATATACATTGTTTATTAACTGAATTTACAGGCATTTACTTACTTTAGAAAGTCATTGGTGGGGAGCACTTAAGAAATATCACATTTTACTTGTTACTATAGAAATAAATGTATGATGACATTCTAACAGAATTCAGCTGAGAGTTACATCTGCCCTAACTGTACTAATAGGAAATCATGAGTTCGTAAGCCATGCTGTTACCCATTGCATAGTCAATGCTGCATTTTACAAAAAATACTTGTGCTTCACTGTATTCTAAATAGCTCCTACAACCCCTGAACAAACATCAGCATATACAAACGTGAACCTTTTGGACAGCAAGCCATAGGATAAAGCAAAGCACTTTTCACAGACTAACAGAAATCACAACAGCAGCCTTTTTCTGAGTTAAGCAAGTATCTCAGAAATAATTTGACCAACGTATGAACAGCCACCAGGTAAGCTAACAAAAAAACCCAAATAATCTCCCTGCCTCCTTGTTATTAGGTTTTTTAGAAGGAACAACTACATAACTTGCTCTGCTCTACATTAACATTTTAATTTCCTGGAATAAGTCCTAGCAGTTTCTTAGCTTTTTAGTATGTTTTTAGAGTAACAATCAACTCAGCAATCCAGAAGGCATGAGACTTCAGAGGATATGTGGGTCCTCTGATACATACTGGAATTTCACTGTCTTACAGACAAATCTTCTGCACTGTCCTGTTAGCCACTGAAGAGCTGTAGCAGCGCTAGGGCTGAGGCTCGGAGTGAGGCTGGGAAGAAGATATCTCAAAATCAGAGGAAAAAACAGGAGTGTTGAGAATCTGTTACTATTACTGAGTAAAATCCAAAACCTAAATTAAAAAACCCCAATATAAATTGATTTGATAAATCATTAACAGGATAACAGTTATTTTGACAATCTTCTAATTTCGTATCAGACGATCTTATTTCAGAACCAACGACAATATCCAACAAAAAAAACCCAAATGTACAAGACCAAAACATACATTTCAGCAAGCTTCATATTTAGCATACTTTGAATTTCCTTAGCTACAACCAGATTTATTCTATCAGAAATTGTATATGGTCTCTGAAGAACTAGTGCATGACCTTGCATCTCTTATGAGAAGTCACAGCTGTATTCCCACATTGACTGATAAAGACAACTGAACAGCCAAGCAGAGTCCCATCCCCTCTTTGAAACAACCCAGACATTTTAACTCATCTCACTGAAAAATGATTTTCTGCCATCATAATTAAGCATTTCTGGCTTTCTATTACACGGTTCAAAACGAAACAGATTCCAGTTAAAGTGCCAGACAACTTCATACTCTGACCCCAAGTGACAAAAGGTAAGAAAAATACCAAGAGGTCTCATACCTCCCTTTTAATGGCTAACATCCTACCAAGACAGGTCTTAGTATGGTCAGAATTGGGTTAGGTCTCAAAGAAGATTCAGTCCAAACCCGTGAAGTATTTGAAGTTGGGAAGAAATGTCAGGTACAGAAATTAAAAGACAAACAAACAAACAAACAAACAAAAGGTAAGAAGATCTAGGAGTTGCAGAAGCAGAATAGCCGGTTAGACAAAGTACCGTTAATAAAGCTTGGGAGCAGCAGGAAGGAAAGAATAATAATAAAAAAATCTTGTTGGAAGAACTTATGGTTAACATGACCAAACTGATACTTTGAGCAATAGACAGGCCCAGAGTTTGCAAATTGTCAAGAATATCTTTCCCATTGCACAGAAAGACTAGTCTGTTAAACACTAGCATGATAGTCAACAGACATCTTCCAAATCTCTGCCTAGGTAAGCATTTCAACTTGAAATGCAACTCTCTGTTCTGATTAATATTGAAGAAGTCAGTAGGACAAACTGCAAGCCCTCCTTCCACAGAGATGATCCCTCTTCAGTTCAAGTTACTATCACTCTTTAGATACAACACTCCGCTTCTTTTTCTGAAAATTTAAGTGAAAAATAAAATCTACTAATAAATAATTTCTGAATTCGTGTCAGCTCAGCAAGTTCTGTCCCTCACACCTGGCTCTGCCTCTCCAGCCCTCAGAGCTGGTTTAACCAATCTGCCCCTTTGCACCACATTCTGGGAAGGATTAGTCTGGCCACAAACCAGTTTACTTCCCAGCCCATTAAATGCTACTGGTCCAGACGTGTTGGGTCCGTATTTTCATCCTTTCTCCACGAGTGAGCTACTGGAAGCACCTCAAAAGAAGTAATCTCAAGAAAAGCTTCACATTTTGTGTTTTTAACTAAAGAGATTTAAAGTGCAAAAAGCAAATGACAGGCATAAAGAGCTTAAAATTTATGCATACAGATCTTAATCTTTCCTTGCCAGCTTTTGCATGGCCTCCTCATCTCACACTAAGGTTTCTTCTAGGATAAGCAAGGAAACCTCTACTGCCCACAGTGCGGCATCTTGCAGCCTGTCAGCTTCAACAGGCACTGATCAGCTTGAACTGAGATCATTTCCTAAACATTCACCATCCTCTACCTCCAGCATCTAGAAATTGGTCAGCTTTACCTTTGATCTCTCTTCCCTACCATGTCAAAATGGGCATGTCACCAGGGCTGAGGTCAGGAAGTCATCTTATCAGAGCTATCTACACAGACACTCCTTGCCCACACCACTGGTTTTTTTGCTCAGTTTCTTTAAACAACCCTTTCTTAATAAAAACCAATAAATAACCCATTAAAACCAATTCCGCAGAGACCTCTATCATGCACATAAGGAAAAAGCCAGTTATTTTTCCAAACCTTTGTAACAGGAGCCACTGTTATTTTGAAATAGCAGGTTAATGCTCATTAGCTTAGTACTAATTAACTGTCTTCCTGTTCTATAGCTTGAATGTTTGCAGACGGGACGTTAATTGGCACACCGCATTGGGAGAACAAGAGCGGACAACTAAGAGGATCTGCTGTCTCCTCACTGTACAGCAAGGAAGTCGAGCAATTTCTGCTATTGAGCACAGCGTATAAATGTATCCGTGCTATGCCCAATCTCTTAATTCTATTTTTTAAGCCTCATTTAGGTTGCGGTTACCTCTTGGCACAGGCTGCGTCCAGCTAGAAAAATCATTACTACTAATCCAAAAAAAGGTAAACTCCGTTGAACCGTACGGTAAGTATCCCTCGCACTCCTGTTTCTTCCTAGCCTGTCCTGCAATTGTGTCCCAATCTGCCAGCATTAACACAGATACACAGTGGTATTTATTTGATGCCTATTCCACCAAGCTGTATTCACACTAAATCCTCCATGTGTATTTAATAAATCACACTAGTTAGGTGGGCAGGATTAGTTCCAAGTCACCTAATGACTATATCATGAGCTGCAGTATTAAAGGGATTAATATTAATCTTAGCCATTTCAATTCACTGCGAGAGGCCAGTCCCCGCTCCAACAGGAGCTGCAGCAGGCAGCGCAAGAAATTCTAAACAAGAGCACGAAGATTAATGAGGGCTTCCTCATTCTGCCTGTGAGTCTCCTCTACCAGGATACAGGGCAGCGAATCCCCAGCAAAGACAGGCTCATAAATAAACACACAACACCACAAATACTTTGAGCAGCTGAGCCCAGCATAGAGTTGTTTTCACTCGCTATCTGCTTCTCCTGTAACCCACACCTCCAAGCACACTCAGGAATTTGAAAGGCTTGCACAGCGGCCGATTCGTTTTCTTTCACATAAAAGCACACACCTCATTACTCATAATAAATTACTCATTTTAAATGTGTTTGTGGAACTGGAACTAGCAGCTAAAATGAGCTGTGTTCAGAGAGGATGAGAGCAGCAGGGGAATCTGAAAGGGTAACTCATTGCAGAGGTTAAAAAGGATGTCAGACGCCAACAGATTTGACCTGCTTTATTCTTTGGCAAGAATGATCATTACAAGCAGGGGGAGTTCTTAAAAATGGAGAGAAGGCCCTTTCTACAGTGCTCACGTTAAACTAAAACATAAAAAGCGACTGATACAACTAAACAAACTGATTTTCTGACAGAGTGCTCCATTTCATCATAGCACTGACAAAGTTCCCAAAGTAAGGGTCCCGGCCTCACTTTCATTGATATGCAAGAATATCAACCATAATCATTAGCACAAAAATTCCAGAAGTCAATCTTGCTCTACTGCAGATTTAGATGTAGTTGAGTCTGAAAAAGGAATAGTATTTTACAGCTCATAGTTAATTTGGAGTGCCACAGAAGCTACAGAAGTCAGTCAAACAGCTGCATCCTGGAGACTAGCTGGGAAAAACATTAGATGGAAAAGAGGGAGTTGAGTCAGCAATATTCCCTGCCTTCACTGAAAAGCTCGAGACCCTCAAAAAAACATCAGAGATCAGGTTAAACCAGAGTATAGGCCTGTCACGAGCAATTAGCAGCTCAGCAGGTCCTCCAGGCGCAACAGCAGCCTCAAAACCTGAGTGTGGATACAGTGCAAAGCCAGAATATGGTACACGTGCTTGGAAGCAAGTGGCTCACAACCGATGGAAGAGGAGAGGACCTCTGCATCAAATATGACAGAGAAAAAGTCCTGAACTTGTGTTACACTAACATGTAAGTGTTACAACAACGATGTGAGGGAATGGTGCCAGTTTATCCAAGTTTATAAACTAAATGCCAGCAAAGAGACTTAAAGTGAAACCGCACCACACGTGGCTGAGCAGATGGGAAGGGATCCATTAAGCACACTGTCCAGCCTTTCCAGAGGCAGAAGGGAGCATAGATGAAGTTGACATTTTCTGTATTTGTAAAAAATCTGCCGTTCTTTCACATGAGAAATATCTGGCAGCAAGGAACTGCGCAGCTCACCCTCTTACACCTGTTTGTCTTGTTTGGTTTAGGGAGTTTTTTGTTTGATTGTTTTTAAGGAAAGGACAAAGGAGGAAAATTCAAGATGCAATGTGCACAAGTTTTATCCTCCACTAGCCCTCAGCTATCAAAAGAACTCAAGTCCCAATGTACCTTTTAAAAAGTAAAGGTATGCTATGGGCTATGCAGGTAAAACAATTTCAGATGCTCAAGGAAGGGCTTTGTGTAGTGGGCCATGCTATTTTGGAATGGATGGAACATTTTACATTCCAAATGCATTCAGATATGGACAGATTCTCGAATATATTTTTCAAAACAAGTAACCAGATAGCCGATATAGCCACATAAATGTTTAACAGTTTTTAACTCTAGAATGGTCAATTTAAAAACTGACATATATTGAGTTTGATACTTAAAAGCCCGCAAAACTGAACTCTCAATCTCGTGATTCAAAATTATTACTTAAAAAAAGAAAAAAAAAAAAAGAAAAAAGTCTGACAAATATTAAATATCTATCCCCAGCTTTGAGGGTTTGAAGTTCATATTAAGCTATCCTTGAACACCATTATGTGTCCAACTATCCAACCGTCCAACAGCGAAGTAATTTCAGCCAAACTTCTAAGGCTGCAAGAGACTAGAGCACTCAACATGTTTCCGTCTCTGCACGCCCTTGATACTGAATGTGCAGACTCTAAGGCAGAGTACCAGCCAAAAGAAACAAAGTAGTAAACCTTATACTCTTGTGACCAAATGGGAGTCATTAGTCATTAGTTGTCTTTTCACATTTACTCTAGTCCAATCTGAAATACGTACTCAAAAACTGTAGTAGCTCACTTAAAAATTCTATTTCTGGGTTCTCTTAAACAATACAGTCTCCATCACACCTACTTTTAGAAGATGAGTTTCAGTGAAATACAGCCATCCAGCTTGCAGTTTGCTTTTTGAGCTGTGAAAGCCGTAACTCCGGTAACTTTGCCGATACAACACTGTGAACAAGAAACTAGTTTTCTTCTACCTCCTAAGTTTCATTTCTAGACGTGTTTGGTCTTCATAAACCAAAAATAACAAAATACCATTACACATTAAATACCTTCTAAGTTGCTTGTTTTCTGTGTTTTTAGGATTTGGGGGGGATTTCTTTTAAATGCAGAAAGCAAGACATTGAAAATAGAGCCCTCTACACTCAAACTCCTCTACAACTGCCAACAACACAATCTGTAAATTTCACCTTATTTTACAAAACCAATAAAAGCAAACTCTGCTTACAGCTTCAGAGTTGGGTAGATGGCAGGGTATTTTTAGCATTTTGGCAGGGACAAAGACAGTCCCAGTACCAGACATTCTTGTAGTGCTAACAGGCTGCAAAACCCTCATACGAAAGACGCTATTCAGACCTGTGGACACTGTATAAATATAGGCGTATGTGAGAACTATTTCTGTGCACGATAGCAAATTTTTCCTCCCCATGAAGTCCTCTATAGATGAAGCCATTCTGCCTGCTGCTGTGTCCACAGCCCATTCTGCACACAAGGTCAGGCCCATCCAGTGGAGCTGCATCAGTCTCCTGGAATGCTGAAGTCCACATATTTGCCATTCAACATGAAAACTGCTTTTCAAGTTCAATCAGCTATAAATGTTGCTTTGTTTTAATTTTCCACTGAACTTCCTGGAACCTATTATCAGACTGTCAGGGATGTATATTTAGCAATGGCAACACGGCCTCTTTGCCGCTGCCCCACTGCTCATGTCACCTCCAATAAACAGAAAAACAATCCCCCAGCAAATGACATCTTTTTTTGCAGGCTATTTACTGCCAGCGCAAGGTAGTGGATGAAACTGGAAGTGCACGAGGAAGCCTTCATCCAATTTCTTTTTTTTTTTTTTTTTTTTTTTTTTTTTAAAAATCAAGTGATCCCCAAGGAGAGGGACAAAAGGAAACATTAATTTATCACACCAATGTTAAGTCTCGTCTACAGCTTTGAGTTGATATCCAAAAGGCTCTTAGTCTAAGTGAAAAACGTTTGCAAAGTAAAACTGACTCAGAGAAAATACTTGCCTCTTATACCTGCAATTGTCTAAATTTCAGAGTGCTTTTAAATGGTCACGCATGAAATGACTGCATTTGCATAAATGATTATTCTTACGCAGTATTGCTTGAGCGCTAGAGCTCAATAAAAAAAAAAAAGACAACAAAATAATGAAGTCTTGTTTACCTCCCTCCTGAAACACTACCTCACAGAGAAGGGTTCTCACCCGTGTTTTTGCAAAATAAATTTAGCAATATCAACTTCTCTCAAAAGAAACAAAAGACGTCACCAACCGGGAAAGGAACATACATACAAAACTCAAACAGCTAATGGGCTGCAGTGTATTGTTAGCACCCTTTGTGACAGATGGCAAGTTATATGTGGAACTACAAAAAATAATAGTAATTCAGAGCATTTCTTATGGAAAAGGAAGTCTGCACCACATCAAAGTATTGAAAACCCTTGATACAGCTAATAAATGCATGCAACTAACTCTAGAGTGTGAACAGTGAGTCTAGCCTTCCACTCTTCTATTTATGGCAATCTTCATTTGAGGCTTGAAAGTAAACACTTCTTTAAACCCATGGAGATGCGTAAACCCAAGCTCTGGGATCTGAGATTTTACCTCTCTGTAGATGGAATCACTAGGTTCTGCACAGGAAAAAATATAAAGGGAATACACATGATGTTAATTTCTAATTTCAAGTCCGTCTAAATAACTAAAGCTTTAGGAAGCCATTGTCTGAAAAGAACTGAATGAAAAATTCCAGTCTTTCTCAACAATTTGTAGTACTTTGAATACCACACTAGTCAGACAACGTATCAAAAAAATCTCTCAAGATTTGCTACACCAACACCAGAATTACAATTGTACAATTATTACACCCAGAAACATGCCAATTTTTAAATTACTTCATTAATGGACTCTTCCTGAAATAAATTTTCACCATCTCTATGACTATAGGTACATCAAAAATCATACACTGAGGAATTGCCACCTGTCCACTGTAAGTACAACCAGCCTCTTTCCTTCCTCTCCTACTCAGTTGCTCCATGAGACTTCTCCTCAAGGACCCTCACTCAAACCAAGGGGCATACTTCATAATGCACACATAAAATTAAATCTATATGACAAACAGTACAAAAAAGTGCAATAAAGAAAAAGTTGCAACAAAAGAAAACACTGTAAGAGAAAACCAGCTGTCCAGACACCCCAAAAACATCATGTGGGCAAAGTAGTTGGCAGCAGTAAGACAGTGGTCATTGAAACTTTTCCCGCTGCAAAACCTTTGCAACAGAAAAGGCCAGCCAGCAAAGCTCATAGGGCAGTACTTTGTATTCCTTCTCCTAAGGTTCACTTCAAACTGGAATTGTGGCTGCACAATTACTAGACAATTAACAAATTAGCCACACAAAACAGCTTAGAGCAAAATTTGCATGACATTTTAATGCAGCAGACCACTAGGCAGCTACCTGCTGCAAACAGCAATAGGTAGAAATGAATTAATGAAACATCTTTTTTAGTAAAGCTAACAGTTATTTTACATTTACTGCCCATTCTTCAGAGGCTGGAATATCTTCTCTCTATTTTCTGTGAGAGCTAGTTATGGACAAATGAATAAAATTTAAAAAGCAATACCAACAAACTTTATTGACGAGGTCACTTAAATGAATTAAACATAACCTATTAGGCAAAAAACCCCCAAACCTCAAGCTCTACACTTGTGAATTGCATAAAGGTGAATTAAGAGTCTATTTATGACCTGAAAAAGAAATTTGTTGTCATTTAGGGATTGTGATAAACACCTCCCTGAAGGCTAACTCTTGTGACACCTACAAGATGTTAGCTCTTGCTATACATACTTTTATCTTAAAACAACAGATAATTATTTACTTTTGCTGAGGAAGGAGGCTGAATATTAGGAATAAAAAAACCCTAAATCTCAAGTTGAGGACTGACGAGACTGGTATTGCATGAACAGATAAAGAGCGACTCAGTGCTGAGAATTTCTTACCAGCAGGTATCTAACACCTCAGAGGCCAACATAGTGCCTAATGGCCACCCATCTTCTCAACAGAGCGCTGAACAAGGCAGACTGTTTTCCACGTCTGAAAAAACCCTAAGAATTACTGTAATAAATGTGTGGGTACAAATACCAAACAGACAGAAGAATGAGATGAAATACCCAGAAAACATTATTATTAAACAGAGACTCTACCAACACAAATACTCATCAGCCTAATTTTAAGCAAATATCCAACTACTTTCAGAATAAGGGTAATATAATGTAAGGTCCCCAGGGAGAAAACTTATGGCTTTTCACAGCACCTGGCATGAACAGGCCTCAATTCTAACTAGGTTCTTTGGATGGTGTAACAAACTAAGTACTGAGAACATCCATCAAAAACATATACAACATGGCACAGGAAGACTCTTGTAAACATTCGGACCCAGTGCAACCAGATTAGTAAATGGAAATTCTACATGAACTCTGAGCGGAATCTCTTTCCACCTTTCAGATAATTTATAGCTTAATGTCAGCTAAACATAGTAACTAATCCCATTTGTCCACTGAAAGTAAATTCTTGGCTGCTCTTCCAACGTCATTGCAGACATTGCTGTCAATCCCCAAACTGTGGCCTGTCCAATCAAAGTGTCAGCACTTACCTGCTGCTCAACACTTCAGACACGTGGGCTGTCATATCAGTCAGTGACTGATCAGGCGCAGAAATCAGATAGAGCCTTCTCTTGACAAGCAGATATGATTAGAGCCCAAGCTACGCATCAGTCTCCGAAGCCTAACAAATGCATGCCTACATTAGTGGAAGACAAGTTTGCTGTTTATGACACAGCTGCTATCACCTCTGCAAACACTTGGTAAGAACAGGCCAGTGAGAACAGCAATAACTGCAAAAAACACCCCCCTCCTCCATTTCTGCGTGTAAGTGATTAAGGTCAAAAATGCTAAACAACCAGTGCAAGGATCAAAAGTCCTCTGCACACTCACAGAGGAAGTGAAAAACCACAGAGAAAGAATGACCTCCCTGAGCCTGAACTCTCACTACAGAGTCTCTGGATTTATCCAGAGATGAAGCAAGGAGTCATTCTTGAAATAAGACTAGTGTCTTGCCAAACACACTTTAATTTTTCCACCAAGTGCAATACATCAGCTGAAAAATGACAGCAAAACCAAAGGGATATCATTCACCCTACAGAGGCTACTGAGTAGTGGAGAAAGAATTTTCATTTATACCTGTGTTTTTGCAGGTTCAGAAGGTAGGCCTGAAATTTAAATCTTGCATGTGCGTCTGTTGGGTTTGGTTTTTTTAGCCACCTCTTTCCTGACTTTGGCTGCACATGAATCAATGAATGGAAAGTCATTAAGAATTTTAGACACTTCCAGCATCTTCTGCTGTATGTTGGTTCTGTCTTTGCCAGACAGGGCTCCATACAAGTAATCTAGCACGCTCATCTAATGGGAAGCACACAGACATCTTGTCAAGACACTGTTCCCTCAGTGAGTCGGCAGCCCCAAGGCAGCCCCGAGCAAACGCACACGAAGAAGTATTACACCGTGCTATTTCTAGCTCACACCAATCACTTCAAAACCAGTAACATGGCCCCAATAAAACAGGTCCAGCCATTCCAGTACTAAGTTTACCAGTAATAATGTCAAAGCTCCACAAAACTTCTCTTCCCACCACAAGTGCAAAAAGCCTATGCCAGGATGACCTTAGATTTTTTTTAGCTCATGAGTCAAGTTTGCCCAGTGCTGTCATCTTCTAATACAGAGCACGAGCCTGACAGCAGGAAATGACTCCAGAAGCCACAGCTGTTGCAGAATCCAGTCTTCATCTTCCAGCCATGAGAACTACTTTGTTTCCTTCTTTGATCAACATGCTCAATGACTAAAAAAGGATGGTGTCCCAAACCTCCTAATAATAAAGAAATTTCCACCATTCACTTAAAAGGCAGAGAAAGTCTATGAAAGAACTGTTACGAGCTCACATCCTTAAGAGACTTGCTGCTCTAGCACTGTGCATTCACAGAGCTCTACAAACAAATCATGTTCAACAGTCCAAAAGGCTCAGAAAAATTCAGTGCAGTCCACCACAATCTAATACAGAATAATAACTGTTCTCTACAACAGAAATATTTTAGGATAGAAGTGACTGATTGCAAATCCACACTGCCATGAAAACTTGACACCACTGGGAGTAAGAAGATTATTAAAGGCTTTCTAGCCAATATTCCAAAAAAAGTTACTAAATTCCACCACCCACAACTGTCTTCCAGTTCCTTTCTCTAGAAGAAGCAAATTACAATCTTGGGAAAAGAGAGGAGTGGAGAAGCACAGATGTCTGAATTTCATTTTACTCTCCTATTCTTAGCTCTCTACTTGGCTAAGTTGAAACATAAAACGAAAGTGAAAAGCAAAAACTACCAGTAAGGAAATACCTTCTCATTTCAATTTATTTCAACATGCCACACACAAAAAAGCTAGCTTTGCAGTTTGACACCAGATTAGATCCACAAGGAACACTGATATAATTCCTCAGGGTGCGTACAACAGAGTTCCTAAGAAACCTGGGAAGGTTAATTCTGTGCTTCAATTCCCCACCTGTACAGCGGCAGGAATGCCTCCTCTCTCCTGCTCTGTGCCACTTTTAACTGAAACATTTATGCATGCTCAACGCTTAAAAACAACTGGCCTAACCATACTTGGAGCTTCTGAGAACTAACAAAGTACAAATAATATTATTAAAAGAAATGCATTAATGCAGTAGCTCACACTTTGATTTAATCAATAGAGTTCAATTAGTCACCAGATTCCTGTGAACTATTTTCATCGAAATCACTGTTGAATACCATTCTGCATCCATTGCAAACCAGGGGCTGTGGCTGTGCAGACTCTCTATGTACTATAATCAACACTTTGAGAACAAATGGACTCCACTACATTGGGGACTGATTGCAACTCCATAACCTGAGTAGCACATCAAGATTTTTTCCCCAGTAGATGAATTCCTTTACTGCATAGTCCCTCCCTCCCTCCAAGAGCATCCATGATATTTCACAGAGCCCTGGAAAAGACTTGGTCAACTCACAGAGTGAAAGCAGAGGAATTCTATTCCTGGAGGAATAACTGTTTTCATAAGGAAAACAACTATCTCGCACTAAGTAATTACTTAAAACAAAAAAGCTAGCAAAAAAAATATCCCTACCCACTCCATGTGCATTACTTTTATCCAAGTATACCCCCCAATAACAGAAAATAGGGACTGTCAAATTGGTCCCTGATTACTCTGTTCTCATTAGCCTCGGAAAATCTGCAGCTGAACCATGGTATGAGCAATAACTAGTCCTAAACATCAGAGCAATAATATTTCAGGATTCAGAAGCAGAACTGCTTGAATGTATGGGAAGGAAGCAGAGTATCTATTTCCCAGTTCTAGTTAAATCCCTCTACGTATTCAAGAGGAGGAGGCATTCAGTCCCCTTTGCAAACAAAATGGACATCAGAGGAAAGCATTAGCGTACAATTTGATGACACACCAATACCTACTCCATCATCTCTTCTCTAAGGGAGAGGAAGGGATACAACCTAATGAATAAGAATGAGACATTCATTAGGATTTTGTTTACACATTATTATTCAATACTAACATTCAAAATGGACTATGATAAACAGGAGAAAGGTAATCTATACATGGTATTATGCAGAAAAGCTGCTGTGCTTTAAATTCACCTTCTCCCTTAAAACAAATTAACATTTAAAGTATAGATAAATTTTTACCGGGAAGTATAGTGATTGCTTACAGAAGGGCTTTGGGGCGGGGGGCATTACTTGCACACAATACAACAATAGTGCAAAGATAACAGAAAACTGGTTATTTTCATGCATAAATAAACACATTATTGCAGTACCCTCTGCATGACTTGCATTTGAACATCTAATTTACCAATAATCTTTAAAAACTCAAGGAAGAATGGAAAAAACACCACCTATAGAATTCTAATTTGGGGGCAAAAGTACATACTCATCTTTACTTTTACATATTGTCCTTCATCTCACACTTTACCCTTCATTTATTTAGTCTGCCTACCAATACACGCTCAGTGCTAGAAAACAACTTATTGACACTACAAGACTAGAATGAAAACTTAATTCCATTGCTGCTGGCTGCACATACGCAAACTACTAATTCTGCCTACCAAAAAAAATGAAATTAGGAAGGTACCCTTAATCAGTACCAGGACTGCTGGCCTCAGCCTCTCCTCTCTCCTCCACTTCATAATGCCTATTATCTAACTGAAAAGGAAAACTTTGATCCTAATGGTTTCCGACACCTGATGAGAATAAAGAAACACAAAGGGACCTGGTGATGTGTTATTTAACGCATGACTGTTTTAATAGGGCTGTCTAATTTTTGGAGGCACAGGGCCCATATCCAATGCCCCTCGCAGCAACCCATCAGCTATTTGCCACATTCCATTCACCACATCACATGACTGCATTATTGGCAGTTCCTGAGGTTAGTTTAATCAACTGTTGTATACTGTGATAATTTCCTGGGTTAGAAAAGGTTAATTAGAGGCAGAGGTAAGAGCAGGACAATTTGCTATATTGCAATATTATGAAATGTTTACTGTTCACAAAAATCTCAGAACTAAGTATGAGTTACAACCAGTTACACGATATTACTGTATTTTTCAACCTTGTATCTCTCAATGCATTCCATGTTGGTGTCTTTAGCCTAATTTTCTCAAATGTGAGATTTAAGACACAGACTGCCAAGGTGATTCTTCCAGTTCCCATTCATCTAAATATCAATTCACCTAAATATTTTGTTGGTGGGCGTATCTAAAGCCCTTTACACCAACTTGAAATTTCTGCATAGAAGTCAGCTGCACAGGAAGTGCGACTGTTACCTCCAGCGTTGTAACAGGCTACTTCCACTGTCGTAACCGTCCACATCTTGGGCTGCAGAAGCTTCAGGTCACTAAAGGACAACTTCTTTATTAAAACCTACTTTTGCCATTTGTGCCTAGGCTAGCTAGATTCCCTACCCCCAAGTTTAAAAAAATCATCTTCTGTTAAAAATCAACTCATCTCAAGACAAAACCTCTGCATCTCCATTTTTAATTAATTTCAGTGTAAACAAGCTTACTGACAAATTCTCAGAAATCCATTCTATACTCGATATCCTACACATTCACAGAGGACGTACTCAGTTTCTTGTCACAGAAGAACCCAACTAAATACTAGCTTTCTGTTTAAAACTTAAACTGTCTTAAGTAGGAAACCAAAACTAGTATTTGCCCAGACAAAGCTGACATGGTGCAATTATGTGGGGTTGAAGGGGAAGATAGCACTAGTAGGTTAGACAATTTTTACTGGCAGTAAAACACAGACAATTTTTCTGACACTAACTGACCCCACATTTCAGTCTTTAACATGGATTTTCCTATTAAAAAAAGACAGACCCTCCACTCACTCCCCCCTCTACGAGGTGGCTTGTACACAAGCTTCAAAAATTTAAATGCCAAATTTTAAACAGGGAACTGCCCCTGTTGTTCTCCTTACACCAACTCCAACTCCATCATAACAAGGTGAAAAACAAAACCCATCACCAAATAATCTGCCTGATAGATTCCACACTTACTGTTCCAAATACTGACTGCTCAGATACCATTAACCATTCAAAAACCAAGGGATTAAACTAAAAATTTTAAGAGAAGACCCTCAACATGACCAAAGACAAAGAATGATTAAGCCAATTCCATGAATGCTGGAATTTATTTTTGCTGTAACTAACAGCAGATGAAATACAAGTCCCATCCAAAACCAGGAGACACACCGCTCTGTTAATACAACACAGCAAACAGACACATCTCCTTTCTAAAACAGGGAAGCAGTCAACAGTACACACGCTATGGTTAGAGTGTGCTACAGAAGAACAGAAACCCTGTTTCACCAATGCTTCATCAGCCACAATCAGAATTGCTACCATTCTGATGTATACTGCCACCAAAAGCCCATGCAGCAGACCAACTGCCAAGCAATTGCCATTCAGCCTCTTGCAAACCCTACTGGCCAAAGTTAACCCAGCAATACAGCGGCTGCAGTTCAGAAGCTGGTTTTGTATCCTACACAATAGTTCTGTCAACACTTCAGAGACCCCAAACCTGATTAATTACATTTGTCTGGGACCCTCCATCCACCCAGCATATTGTTGAAAGCTGTTGAAGCAGGACAACAGTTGCACCCTCTTTCACACCAGGCCTAAGCCAAACTTGTCATTCCCTGTTTAAAGTGCCATTAACTGGCCAGATTTACAGCTCCTAACCAGCTTCTCCAAGGCAGGTCACTGTAATGACTTCTATTAATCACTACAATTTGCCCCAAGTGACGGGGAAATTTGCAATCGTTTGCTCCTTACAGTCCAGGTTACACAGAAAATGACATTTCACCCCAAAAGACCACCACTCTGCTCTCAGACACAAGTCACTTCAAAGCCCACACAGGCACAAGAATTGCACATCTGTCTCTGTTTCTGGTAACATGAGCAGCAGCAGGAATTATGCTATCATTCCAATCATTTGATTTATGTATATAAATCAAATTTTCAGATACTAAAAAAAAACCACAAACCAAAAAACAAACACACACACCCCCACACTCCCAAAAAAACCCACCCCACACACAAACCACCCACCCCAAAACCCAAACCTTTAAAAATGTGACCTTCAGTGTTACATGGGTCGCTTAAGAGAAAATTCACAACTATCCTTTCTACACCTGGTCATTTACCAGTCTGTGTATCCTGGAACATCACCCTTTGAGCAGCAATTTACACAGTGACTGCACTCCACATTCTTCTTTACAGACATGTATTACTAACAATAGAAGGGATCCATCAATGTGATTGAAATTTCACAAAGGAAGAGAAAATGACAAGGTGTCCTTCAAACACCTTCAATAGATGTAAGTCATCTCCAGACAGGTAAGATAAATGACCAGGATGAAGCTGGAGATGAGTCAGGTCAGGCAGCTGTCATCAGCCTCCACCGCTACTAAGACATCAAGGAAATCTTCTCATCGGTCTTTCAAGGGCCTGTGGCTGGGGGTGTCATCCCAAATATCATCCAACAACAGGCAGAAGTTACTCAAAAGAGATAAATTAAATATGCATCTCATTGAAATAAATTGCATCCCACTTCCTAACAAATTAACAAATTAATCCTTTATGCTTCCAGACAGCTCATTATCCATGTAGAAATCTCTTTCCCTCTCTCAAGGCTTATTTCAAGTCACATCTGGCCTATATTATCAGTACAGTCAAGACTCTGCTGGCGAGGTTATCTACACAAAAGGCAAATATCTCTTGTTTTTGTTTTATTCATGCCTTTTTAGTTAGCTGTTACCTTAATGCTCACCAAATGCCCTTCCCCACCAGTTTTCCAAGGCTCCAGAAAGTTGGGTGGAACACATTTAAACTGATCATTGAAAAGAAAAAAATAAAAGCCTCTGAGATACCAAAGTCTCTTAATGCACTCACCAAGACGAACAAGCTTTATGCACTTTACTCTTCCCTTCCCTCTTGTTCTCGCTGATTAACCACGACCTTATGTTTAAAATTGCTACTCAGGTCAAGCCCTTCTGAAGGTCTGGATCGTCTATAAAGCACCAAGGTTAATCTTCAACAGATTCCATTACAGTCCATTCAGCTATTCTAGCAATGCTGTTCAACGCGCTTCCTCCACAGAGCAGGTCTTTTTCCAAGATGGTGTTAGCTGTCTTGTTATTTTGAGAAAGCAGACTATGTCCTTGTCTTCAGCCCCCATACTCAACCCTTCTCATCCTGGACAATATGGAGCCCAACGCAGGCTTTACGCACTCCAAGAATGAGGGGTATAAAACTGCAGTACAGTCACTAAGCACAGTGACAAGCAGGCTTCCTTTTGCTGGTGTCAAGCTCAAGTCATCCTTGCCTACCACATTTTTTTCCTCTTAGTAGCCAAAAGCCATTTGCATAGGAGAAGTGATGAGTTAACACATTATTGTAAGTGGTTGCCAAAATAGCTCCTCATCAGCCAGCCTTTACTTAAAGGACCTCAGTTGGCTAGCAGACAGCATACTAAAATACTTTGGACCATCACCTTTCTGCTTCAGAACACCAAGCTCAGGAACGAAATAGTATTTTAGCATTGAGGCCAGCCAGAATCAAGACCTTTTTCTAAACAGAAGTGAGCAGGCGCAGCCTCAGAGGTCAGTCCCTACAGCTCCAAAACTACTGTTTGCCACTCTCAACATGAGGCTGAGAACTTTGCAAGATACAACCAGCTAAGTCTGTACCTACTTAGCCAATTTACATCTAAGGCAGCGCAGAAGCTCTTGGCTAGCTGCAGAACATCTTCAGAGGGATGTCTTTGCAATAGTTAAAAAAAAAATTAAAGACATTAATATGAAGCAAGCTGACAGTGATCTGTGCTAAAACATTCAACATTTTCCTTTATTTTTCCTAGCACCGTTTCTGGTATCTCAGATGTGTTAAATCCAATAACTGTGCTAAATCATGAAATTGGCTCTGACAGCCCTCCTCCCCACCCCATACTTTTGCATCAATACACAAAAAGCCCACAGGAAAAGCATCGTTGAAGTTATCTACTAGCTAGCTGGGATGGAAAGAAACTGTGAGATCCAGGTTCTGAATATACTGCATATCTGCACCACTGTCTGAGGATGTATATTATACTGGCAAAATTTAGCATGACAAAAGTTAACAAAACTACTTCGTACATAAATCTACACAAAACATGCTATGTAAGCAAAATGACTTTTGCACATCTAACAATCCATATCAAATTTATATAAACACAGTGACAATGGTTAGGGAACACAGTCCTTATTCATAACTAGCACAGATGTACTGACAGACGTAAACAGCACAGGTACACTTGAGGAGCAGATAAACTAGCTCTGGAGAATCCTGCTGTGATGAAATAAGCAGGCAAGATTCTGCCTTTGCAGCTGTCTGCTCCACCTCCCTCCAAAATTATCAACCCCTACAGCAGACTTAAACAAAGGAAACATATGGCCACTTCACAGCCACTCCAGTATGAAGTCCAGCAGATGATAAAAGGCGCAACCCCTCACCATTATCCCTATGTTGACACAAATCTTTGTTATGGATAATGACACAACAAAAACTTCACCCTGCCAGCATAGCATTTTGCTCAACGGAATGGTTTACAACATTGTATAAAACACCAGAGCATGACTTGCCAGATCTCATCTGTCAAGTGCCTTCGTCAACAGAAGCTATTCTGAGTAAGAAAGGGAACTTCCCTCTCCTAAACCTTTTCCCTTCACCCACATTGAAGACAGACAAGGATGAGGACTTCATGGCTTGCTCAGTACTGAACGATGCCTATGACTAGCTCTCCGGGGAGCAAATCACTACCAGTCATCCCTAGTCTTCATTCACATCCCAAAGATCAGCAGCACAACACACAGCTTTTTCAAAGCTGAGTTGCATATAACTGCATAAAACCAAACTAAAAATAGCTTCAAGAGGATTTAACACTGGGGACTCCGTTATTTTGTTGAATGGATCAGAACAGGAAAGGCTCAAAATGAAGTATTCTGCTGTCTCACCAGAAAGAACTAGTGCTAGATGAGTGAATGTGGTATCTCCAGATATGACAGCCCTTCAACCTTGAGCCCTACACCCAGGAAGCACCCAGGACAAGATTCGCGACAAGGCTCCACAGCTACGAGGACACCAGCCACCCTGTGAAGCCAGCCCACTCAATGACACAGAGAGGCAAGTTCTACCATGCATTCCCTGTGCAGCGCCAAGGGTTAACATACAGGTGGCAGGTTCAGGCCCGAAGAGATGCATCTCTGAATTGAATTTAGGTTCAGAAGGCTTGTACTGAGCTTTATGTCTCTCTGAATCCTGGGGTGACTCTTGCTCACTAAACACCGATATTTGTATGAATAAAAATGAAGGGATTTAACAAATCTTGCTCCTGCACACAGTTGTCAAAAAAATCTGACCTTTAGAACAGGAAAAAGAGGGGGGATTTAAAGGTTTAAAGAAGAGGCAGTGGCTGCCTGATGTATAACAAACCTTTGAAAAATTATGAAGCAGTGAAAATCCCCTACAGGTCCCAACAAAATGTGTCCAATTTGCATTCCTGCAAGCCTTCCATACACACCACTCTGCTCCTGTGTGTACACAGACAAATAAATCCCTAGGAATAATACAACTGGGACCTGAATCTGATCTCTGATATATTATTGCTCCAGAGCTCCATTCCAACCTTCACAAACGGCTTTTTTTTTGTTCCAGATAACTAAATCAAAGCAGTCCTGATAAGCTTTCAAAGCAGGGAATGTGAGGAATGGTTTAATGAATGTTACAACTCAACCTATTACAGACTACAGAGCATTACAGAAGACGACGGGGGGGGGAAGCATGTATGACACTCCATATCTGGAAGTCTCATAAATTCAAATCCAGAAGCACCTGCCTTTCTAAGCCCATTTATATTAAGCCCAACAAAAACTCAGTGCTGACTGTGCAAAGGGACATAAAGAACGGGAAGCAAGAACTACTGTGTCAGGCAAATACAGGGGTTTTCCTAATGAAAAGTTACATTAGTTGTAAGTTTGACACAGAAAGATTAGAGTCTTAATGGGGTTACATGGGAAAAGAAAGCATAAACAGAAAGTAACAGCAAAAGAAAAAAAAAGGAACATGAGTCATGGAAGACAAAGCTAAAAAATTTTTTTGAAAAGCATGCTTTTTTTGCAAAGTAGCTTTTGTGGCATTTACATTTGGCCCTAAGTGCTGTTTGTGGATTGTAAGAAACTCAGGCAGCTTCCGCAGATATAAAACTTCATCTATGCACGCATAGGGTACGCTTGAAAGCTCTGTGTCCTGGTCCCAAGTTTTGCCTTGCTTTCATTGCTTTTTCTATCTCTAAGCATAAGTGATTCTTCTCTCAAAACCAAAAATAAGGTTGCAGCATAAATATTTTACAATAGTCTGTTGTAGCTAATAAAATTCTGTGCAGTTTAAGTTTTTGGGCTCAGACTGAAAGATTAAATTAAGCAAACACTTCAGATGATTTTCATTAAGTGGAATTTCAGCTGAAAAAATACAAGACACTAAGATATGTCACAAAGGCAATGATCATCATTCCTATACAGATTGCCACCTAGAAGGTGTTCAAGAGGAGATCAAGAACAAAGTACTCCCACTTAAATTCTATACACCTGCATGTCCCTGTTTGCTCATTTCATCATCTTACTGTGTGCGTTCTTGTCCCAGAATTAGTAGCTGAAACAGTAAAACAGTTTAAAGATTTCAAATGGAACAACTACCTTCTTCATACAATTAAACAGCTGAAATTATCAGAACGGGTTAATAATTCAGCATTTACTGCCAGTAAATAAAACTTAAATACCATAAGCTTTGAGTATTACCTAGACAGTTGCAACGGACTGTTGTAGAATGCAAAATGGTTATACTTACAGAGATTAAATGCTTCCTTTTTACATGACATCTATCAACACAGCTAGGTCACAGTTACATGTAATTGTGCAGCCATCCCGAACAAATCATCATGCAGACAACACCCAGAGCAAAGCCATTCTTATTGTGGAAAAGTAGTCCCAGAAGAAATCCCCGCAGAAAAAGCTCCTGTTGAAGAGTTAACTATTCTAGTCACTTTCGTCATAGCAGCAGCTCTGAAAACTTCTATAATTGTTCCAGAATTGCAGCATTTTTCTGGCTTTCACTTATTACTGCATCTTTTTCCTCTCTCCTTCCTTCCAATTTAATCTAGCACGAATTATCTACTACTATTCTTCCTGCTTCAACTTCTAATCCACATTTGGTTCCCTTACAATGTTGCAGAGCACTCCATGCAAGAGGTATGTAATGACTAAAAATAAGCAACAGAAATCTACATTTTCTACTGCTTTAAAGACATTATTCATCTTGCTCACTAACAAGTTGAAGAAAATGGATTACCTTTCACAGACTACAAATACTTGGGCTTTCTCCTCACATCTCTTCATGTTCAGAAACATTAAGTGTTTGTGGGAAATTTAGATGCTGCTAATACACTGATACCCCATTTCTTATGCTTGTCCAAACTAACACCCCTCCCGTATGCCTCCTAATACTACTCCATATTTCATTGCACATAATACTTTACAATTTCAAAGCCCTTTACAAATAATCTACTTGTACTTTACTCCTTCTAGATTTCTTTCAAATTTAAGTAACTGGAATTCTTTTTAATATCACAGTCTCATTCTTTTAATACACTTTTAATGCACTGTAGACAATCTCAGCTTCTTGCCTTTAGTTCACAGCAAAACTGCCATTTTAAAACAAAATATAAGTGTTGGGGAAAGGAACAACATCCTTTTATTAAATGCTGGTAGACATATAAGCAAAGACAACATATTCTGAATATATGTTATGCTTGATTTAATTTCTGTTGCTAGATACCTGATTAAAAAGTACTTTGTTGCCATACGTACTGATAGCTGATGCACAGAAAAACAAACAACAGTTTACCGGTACCAGATGATCAGACAACACAGGTGTCCTTTGATGTAAAATTTCACCTGCAATATGAAGTTCAGCCCTTTCACTCTTATTCCAGGGTGAGCCAGGCAAATGAAAAATAAAATGGAATAAAGAGCTAGATTAAAAGGGCTTTGAGGAACAGCATCTGGGCAGACTGAAGAGAAACAGAGACTTCTAAGGGACAGACTTCAAATCTCAGTTGGTAGAAGCTGGAACACCTGGGAGAGGATAAGAGGCATGCATGCAGGCAACAGTGCAACAATAAGATGAGCACAGACTTTTTTTTTTTTCTTCCCCCCCTGACTCCCACCAAAGGTACTGTTCCTTCTGCTGTGGTTTACATTGCAGGAGGCCTAGGCAAGCCAGTTGTGCTACGTAACGTAGCTAGTAAATGGAGTAACAAGTCTTGAGTAGGCTCTGTGAATGAGAAATTATGAGGTTTTATTCCTACGTAAGTCAAGCAGCACAAGCAGCACAGTATTTCGACCTGGTGCAATCAGACAAAATAACGAAGTAATCCTAAGGGCTTACAAATATTTTTGAAGAACGCTGTACATTGAAAAAAAAAAAAAAACAAAAACAGTTTTCTCTACTTAAGTCATGCAGGTTTTACTCAAAAAGCACAGAATCCTGTTATCCTATTGCTTATAACTATGGCAAGTTTTTGGACAGCCTCTAGTCCGAATCAGTTGCATCCTCCAGCAAACTACTAATTTTTACCTATATGGCAAAGAAAATTCCAACATCAGTCTGGCTCTTCAGACGTCTCAGGATAAAAATTGAAGCTTATTAGATGGAAGTTTGTGGGGTAGATTTTAGAAGAGACTCATTGCTCAGTGAAAGACGTTAGCATTCATGTAACACTTTTTACAACTACAGTTATTTACCCCCAGTGCCCTTGGACAGAAATTCTCTGCCTCCACATTGGCGTGGTATGCTCTGCACCTGTTGGCTGCTACCCCCACCCCAGACACAGCCACATCACAAGGCAGCGGACCCAGAGCTCGCTACGGTGTGAAGCAGTGCCCAACCTCTCAGGACAAGCTACAGAGTCAGTGACTAACCACAGGCAGCTACCCTGCACTAAATTGTCAGGGGTTCCATCTTCCGTAAGTTCTTGAGCAAGCAGATGAAAAAAAAAAAAAAAAAACCAAAACCAAACAGCCCACCGAATCAAGAATACGCGGCAAATGGTACAGATGAAGTTATTCAAAGCTTTATGGAGAGGGAGAAAGCATAGTATGTGATTACTGATGTTTAAGCAGGATTTAGGGTTGTTCCCCCCCCCCTCCAATCCGTACTCATCTCCAACTTGCCTTGATAAACTTCAGAAAGTCTGTAATTTACTGTTCCATTTTCTACTGCTTGTATCTGTTCAGATTTTAATTGTCATTGCCCATGATTATGCCTTTCTGTATAAAATATAGCCTACACTCTCCTATGCTTACATAGACTTCTGTAGGCCATTCTAACACTGTTATTTCAATTTTCTCCACAACCAATATAATTTGTGTTGAGACTTAAATCAGTATCTCAATGGTTCAAGAAGCTTTATCCCTGTGCCAATCAGCTTTTGCTGGAGGAAAGCCTTGTAAATTGACTTTTTCTACCCCTGCTCATCTTCTACATATCAGCTACCAACAAAAGAATTTTAGAGTATGGGCTTTCAGACCATTTTCAAGGTGTTTTTTGTTTGAGTTTTCTTGGTTGGCTTTTTTTTTTTCTGGAACCATGTGGGCTAGAAACAATTTTGCACCAAAGCAAATGTCAGCATTCTTCTGTGTTACCATGCCATGAAACTCTGGCAGTTACTTTTCATGTTTGATGTCCCTGACTATTTTCAAAAAGAGCTTAAACTAGAACAAAGTCTGTGCCACTACTATTTAAACACCACAGGGTATATCGGTATCAATTCTCTATAGACACTCCTATCAATTTTACCATTTCTGGTAATATTCCCACCATAAGGAACATATGACACCTCACACAGCAAATATGTCAGATCCTGCTGGTACCTTAGCTATGCTGCAAGAAAGAGGTGAGTCTCAGAAATATAGGAAATTGTTATTCAGATGATAGACAGCACTTCCTTTCCCAGAACAATCTGTCTCCTGCCCTGACAACCCGTTCCTGCTATATTTACCCTACCAAATTTTGCCCGTGATATATTTCCAGATGCACTTGAGCCACATGTCCCTGTCAGTCAGCCCAAGCACAGAGGAATCTGAGCAGAGAACAGCTCCTAGAAATCACTAGATGTTAATCCATGCTTCCTCTCTTGCTTGCCTTTAGAGTTAAAGGAGACAAAAATGTGTAAAGCATTATTCTTGGTTTATTTTGGAAGCAGTTGTGGGGACAAGAGGTACTTCATTTGATACAGCTATTTACTTCAACTGCTTTCTTTACGGCTGACAGACACCTGAACAGTAAAAAAAAAAAATCTGAAGCATGCAGTTAAAAATAACTGGCTGTTTCAACCAATTAATACTGGCTGTCTAGAAAGAAATTTTAAGGCTGTCTGAAAAAAGGCTAGATGCTAAACAAGGAGCTTACAGCTCTAATCTGCCACGGGAGAGCCAATTCCTCATCCAGGAAAAAAAAAAAAAAAAAAAAAAGAGTGCCATCTTGGTGGAGAAAGGCAACACATATCAAGCAAGAAAAATCAGTTCTAGATTTCAGATAGTTCAATTTAAGAATGCTGACCAGCTAAAATGAGTTGTGGAGCAATAAGAACAGGATCTAACGAAAAATCAGCTTTATTTCTCCTGAGCTAAGCCACTTTACTATGTTAACAGTTATATTCTTCCTATATTCTACCATATATTTCTGATCTCATACTATCTCTTCCAACCCTAACTGCACAGCCAGGTTCTTTTATTTTAATAATTTTATAAAATACTTAACACCTGACTTCTGATAATTATCTTGGCTCTAGCTGAATTTCTAAGTTCCCTGAGATCCTTTGAGCAAAGGACCAAATAAACTCTCTTTCCCACCTCCATCTCCATATTTTGAAAAGATGCTCTTGATAGCTCCTACCTCAGTATGACTTTGATTCCAAAGTGCATTTTTTGCGACTAGAGCAATGGGGGAAAAAAAAAAAAACAAACAACCAAACCAAACAAAACATAAAACACCGAAGTCACCTCTTGGGATCTTATTAGCAAGGAGACTTTGTGATCACATTGGCGGCCAGCCAGGGGAACCCAGGTATTTCTCAGTTCTAGGTACTATGAGTCTTCCAGAGAAAGAGATGGGAGCTAAATCAATGATGCAAGAGGAAGAGGTGAACAGAGGAGCTGAAAGGGTTTAAAACTGTAAATATCTTTCCTTTGGCTCCCTCCTCCCTTTTTCTGGAAAGCACAGACAGGCAGTTTCAACCTTTCCATCGTTTATTTAACTGGCTTAACAGAGGGTTCTAACAGGTCACAAATAAGCTTTTTAAATAAAAAGCACAAGTTGAAATCAACTGTGGATATATCAAAACTCATGGCCAGGCCATTTTTATTACTGGAGGTGGAATTAAAAACCAGTGCAGCCTTATTTTAATAGCAGATCCACCTAACAAGGCCTCTCCAGCTAGCCGAATGCAGGTAGAGGTTCCTCAGAATGAAAGCACTTTTGGCCCATTCTTCTAAAACAAATAAATGAAAAAACACCTAGGTTTGTATCCAAAATGAGTATTGCTTAAGGACAAGTACATCTTTTAGAACAGTATAGATTATTTTCACTACAGCATTAAAACTTCAAAGTTTTAAAACATTTTTGCTAGACAGACTATTCCTGCTTCCTTAAACCCTACACATTTGCACGTTTTCTGGTACTCTTTTCTTTTCAAATCTCTAACACCAGAGCACTTTTCAAGCATCTGGCTGGCATATCATACAAGAGGAGCGGAGACCAGCACGACAAGAAAGGAAATGAGCATCTTATGGGTGGCATTGAAAGATGTTAAAAAAAATACTGGCCAGTGCTGAGTAGGATCAAGTGAAATGTGGGCAAAATATGAACTGCATTACATGTTGGAGTTTATTAGCAGCCTCATACAGCTGCTCAAATTCAGGCATCTAATACGGGGATGTGAACAGCTGGTACCATCACCTGCTGTTCCTGCGGAGTGAAAGGGAGTGTGTGACCTTCCGCTGCAGCACATGGGTCTTGTGCATGTGAACAAGTACCAGTACGGGCTGCGAAACTCAATAGCATGAAGAACTGCCGTCCAAAAAGAAACTGCGCAACTTAAAGGCAGCTGAATGAGAATGAACTTCACTTTTACATTTTTGATGGACTGTTAGTAAAAGTGGAAGGGAGAAAACAGTTTGCAAAATTTACGTTGATGTTGCCTCTGACACAAAGCTTTAGTAGTCAATTACCAAGCCATTAAATTAAGCCTCCTAGGATGCCTATCATGGTTCTCTCCCCGCCCCTCCAATTACTTAATAATATATTTCTTGAGCAATTTCTTCTTCTCTGAATGTTTTAATTTTTTTCAATTATTGAATTACCATTCAGCTACTCTGTTACAGTTGCTCTATTGCTTTCTACAATGTCTGAATCTTTTAATTTCTTCCTCTCCTATGTTTCCACTACTCTTGGCAAAGCCTTTTCCCTGAGAAAATGTTACTTTTTGATATACCAAACATGGATATTTCTTCCCTTATGTTCTTAATGAAGCAGAAGCCTTCATCATGAAAACATCCAGACTCCTGTATCACACAAAGAAGTCACATGCTTTCAGAAAAGTTTGTTGTTTAGAACTTATCTCTTTGCCAACCCAAAAATCTAGTTTTCCTACAATATCACAGTACTCCTGTTTCAACTGAAAAGTCTCTTCCTGTTTACCATATTTTTACAGACTGGTAAGTATTTGAGCAAACATATTTCTTACAACTTTGTGTTCATCGTCAACAATGCCACCAAAGTAAGTATTCCCAGGACTGTGTTCTCCCATTCCCTGTACCCGCCTGATCACATCTGAAGTGCTAATTTCATACTGAGGAAGAATGTATTTAAGAGAGGGGAAGTGCAAAAGTAAAATTTGATAGTGGTTGTTAGATCCTAAGTCTGACTGAACATATTTGCGCTTCAGACACTGAAAATCCAAATGTTTTAACTAAGAGCTGAGCATGCAAAGAAAAAGACAGTATCTCTGAATGACAAATGTGAAAACCTCAGACTGAAGTGAAAACCAGCTAATGTCTCCTGCCATGCTGCCATGACAGCCACCTTAGTTATTACAGAACTATTATGGGCCACTACAAACTGTCTAATCCCACTTTGAAGAACATCCAAGTTCCTAAGTGCAGTTACTAAAGATGCTTACATGAGCAACCATATTTTACCAGTGCCACTTGTTTTATTTCAGGAATAAAACCCCTCACCTAGGCTACACACAGGTCTAACAGACTGTTCTCCTTCAATACGCCACAATCAAGGTAACAACCACATCTTGATTTATTTCAACAATGCCACATATTTACAATTTGCCACCTAAATTATTTAAGCAGTTAATCAAGAAGTTAATGGAATCTAATTCAACAGCCGCTTGGCAGACTTTGTCACTGTATCAAGAAAAACGACAATTTTCTGAAAAGTAACAGGGCACAAGGACACATTTTAATAAAAAATTTCCTCCCATAATTAAGTTAAACACAATCAAAAGTAAACAGCATAGTTTTGAAGTCTCTCATCTCATTTAAGTAGCACACGTGTCAAGAATTATTTACAGTCATGCAAGCATTCAGACTCCTGCGCCAAGCAAAGGCGGCACACACTTTCTGAAAGCCTGCTCTGTTCAGAATTTATTGTTTCAATACAGCTAGGAATAAGTTTCAGCTTTCTGCTACAAGGACAGAACTGGAAATTACAACTTCTTAAGTGCTTTTATTAGAGTATAAATAGAGGATCAAACAAACACAGTACCACCATCACTGAAGAATTTAACATATTGAGTTAACAAGCATTAATCAAGTGCACCCCTTGAGTACTACAATTGTGTAACTGTGATTACAGTGCAAAATACATTGGCATAAACTGTCATGGAAACAGTTCCTATTCATTTTGACAGGATAGCTAAAGCCAATATCAACCCAAACTTCAATTCTATTGCATATACGTGCAAGCTCTCACCTAACACATTTTACTTTTGCATTTCTACCCATCTCACATCATCTTTTTTATTGTCATAACATCTCGCCCTACTCCTCAACTGTCACGTAACTATACGCCTCCTCTTTCTTTCACAACATGCTTGATTACAAAGGTAGTTTGAACTGACAAGTTTTAACTTCACAATTGCACCATGCAAAGACCATGGACACATTCACTTCATGAAGTTCAAGTGATAAGGAGTCTATGTCTCTCCATGCCCTTAAACTAAAGAAGAAATGCCCAAATATAATGAGGAGTTCAAATCAAGAGCAGGCTGCTTTAACACTCCCAAAGGCATTTCCAAGTCGCATGGATACAGTAAATCATGCAATACTAATGTAGATCTATCAGTTTTCCACAATAACTGTGACTAGTTGATAATCGTTCCTTCTCAAGATGGGTTTTATTTCATGCAGTTTTGTGATGACATGTACTGATTTGATTCACTGTCCCTAGATTTACATACATTTAACTCACTCACAATTTAGCCTTCCTCACTCTGTTAAAGAATTCACAGAAAGTATCTGTCGATACCACCAACACTGGAATGAACGCACTTCAAACTCATCCATGACATGACATTTCCAACACTCACCTCAGACCCCGACATATCACAAGACCTCAGACTGTACCTTTAAGCCACTGTATTACAGGCAATACATGCCAAACTTTCTTTTCTGTGTAGCTTTCAGAGGTGCTGTAAAGCAAGTTAAAATCATGTCATCTAAAAGATGACAAGATTTTTCATAGGGCTACACGCAGCTGTGAGTTTTATAGCTCTTCCCCAGACAGATTTGCTATCATATACAATTTTCTAAAGGCAAATTACAGAAGCAAGATTTTGACTATCCATCTGAAATTTTTTAAAGAATTTTCAATGAGGAGTTCCATAACATGTCGGAAGATTTATTTTTTTCCCGGATTGCAAAAAAACCCCTTCAGCAATAATCTATTCCACAACACTCAGACAGCAGACAAGCTAGGTACAGTTACCCTATAAAGGAAAAACTCTTGCAAGTTTACCCCAAACAAGCAAGTCACCAACTGCACATCTCTCACTATTACTGTTCCCTAAGCAATCAGCATCTTGTTTTAATAACAATGTTCTCCATTACTCTGCTACTTTCATACGTACCTTTAAATCCCTCCTGTTGTACCTCTCTTTTTGGCTTTTTATTTCCACACTAATTATCGAGAGAAGCAGCACCTTGTCACACATCCCTGCACTATTCCTGAAAAAAGGACATTTTGCCCAATTGAATATTCTTTCAAACCTCTCCTTCAAACTCACATCTTGCTATAAACCGTATCAGGGATCAGCCAACGATGGCGTGTTTGAAGGACAAATGGAGGCAGTCATTAAGAAAAAACACTCGAGTGTTTAACAACTTTGTGTACTTAATGACTTCTCTCTGCTTCCACCCTCTTAAGCTACAAACTCTTTGAGGTGAGGAATGTTTCAGTACGCTTGTTGTGTATGTATGACCAATACTTCTTGGCAGTCCTATTAGATATTATGAAACTATATAAATGTGCACCTGCAGCTTCTGAGACAAGTTATTGCATCTTTGAAGTAAATCACCTTTGAGAGATTGTTTTTAACAGGTTAGATGGCAACAGTTTAGCAAGACGACAGTTAAAAGGAAAGGTGACAGAACAGAAGAGCTATATATTTAATAAACTTCTACGTGAATTCAGCAATTTAATGTACACTTTTACTTCCAGAGGGTTTTTACTATAATGCAAATACCTTTAACATTTCTTAATTGGCCACAAATCCTTTAACTAATCTTGACCAAAACGAAGACATCATCATCAAAAAAACCTGGAATAAAACCTTCATGGATGACTTAAGAGAAACCTTAACTTCAGCGCAGCATCTGGTACTGCCTTTCTACCAAATCAAACTGCAATTTATTGCCCTCTAATGTATGTACATTAGGCCATTTCCTTTATGGCTCCACTTCACACAGAAGCAGTAACCGAAGGAAATAATGGAGTGCCCAACAAGTGGGAAAGTAATTGCTCAACAAGCGTGGAACAAGAGAGAGTCAGTTGCACACCGTGCACATGTGGCAGCTCTTCAGAGCTCAGCCCTGCAGTGGTAACAGAAGGCTGGTGTTACAGAACAAGTCCACTGTGGGAACTCTGCCAAGCAACCGCCAGGAGCGCTTGTCCATCTAAATCCTTGGGTCCTTAAGGATTAGGGGTCAGGAAACAATTCCTTCCAACAGCACCACCTCCTGCCTGTACCTGCCAGTCATTAGCCATGCACAGATGGAAGACTGTTAAGCTCCAAGCTCTAGTCTTAAATTGCACCCAAAGAACTGTATTAAAAGGATGCTTAGGTGGTGTTGCAAGCGTGGTGGTAGACTGTAGAAGGCTCAGTTCAGAGAGAAATGCAGAAATACCATCTGTGAAGATCACCTTACTGGGCTCGTTGGTTTTTTTGCTCTAGATATTCCCAGCGTCGCTCTAATTCTTTTGAATTTATTCAGTAAGTTTCTTACTACTCAGAAACACAAAATAGAAGATGGACACAAGAGCTAAAAAGTTATCAAATTAAGGATGCTACACAACCATGGTTTAGCCCTTTCTGCCTGTTCAGTCTTAGACATATGATCTCTCAATTACAAGCTTCCACTTCTCAAGAGTCCCAGTTTCATTCAGTACGCTATGTTGAAGGGCTCAGTGAATAATTCCACAGAATCAATTATAGTTCAGAGTGACCACATCCATACCTGACTCCTCTCACGCTCTGCATAAATGCTGCCCCGCACCCAACAGAAAAGCCTTGGAAAAGGTTATGGTGCTTGCCATGGTGCATTTATAAGCTTCATGCATACTAACGGTTATTCTTCATCAAGCACATTCCTCCTCTTTCTTCCTTTATACAGAAAATAAACCAAATCTTAAGTGAAATTACGACAATTTTACTGTTAGTTTTGGGCTTGAGAAGTTCACATCCCAGGTCGTCCCTTGCAGTTACCATTCTTAGGGCACATCAGTGTCTCACTCCAGGAAAATCACTTAGGAAGTAAAGCACAAAATTAGCAACCACCTGGTAAAAGTCTGGTTTATTATTTCTCCAGTAACATCAAAAAATCTATGCCAAAAATATCAATAGAAACCTATTATCTGAGGCAAATTCAAAGACCTCAGCCATAAAACAATCATTTGATGCTACGGTAAGATTAAAAAGAAGATTAATCTCTCTCAAAGAGAGAATTTGGAACTACCTACAGCTTCAAAGCAAAAATACTGCATTGATGTACATTCTCTGTGCTCTTGGAAGGATGCCTGCATTCATGAAGACTAGGAACTTGCTTTTAAAATGATGGACTTTTACTGCATCACATGAACACAATTAGCAAAAACCAAGTCTGGATTCAGCCTGCCCGCAAAGCATCAAATTAGGGTTGTCACCTTAATCTTCATATTTCTTATAGTAAGGTGACAGAAAATATTAAGAGAAATTAACTACCACTTCTGTACACTGTGTCAGGTCATTCAATATGGACTAAAATTGTATTGCCATCCACTAATTAGAGTGAGGCTGAGTCAAAACTATGGAAGAAACCTTACTCTATCAATTTCCTAACCTTTATTACATGCTTTCCTCTCTTAAAAGTTTTATAAAATGTTAGCCTGAGTTGCTTGGTCTTCCAAAATACCAAGTTAACATGTATGGATACCTGTTATTTAACCAAAAAAAAGTATTTTTTTTTTAAGTTATCACAGGAACAGATATAATCTAGGAGACCAGTGAATCTTCTAGATCTTTTGTATGAAGCTGCTATGCAACAGAAAAAAGCTTAGGTGATTTTTTTTTAACGTCTGCTCTAGATAACATTGCAAGTCTTCAATGCAAACAAAGGGACAAGTATCACAGCTTACAGTTCATCAGTATTTGTTATTTACTAGTAAGTCCAAGAAGTTCCTGCAGAAATTCAAGACATAAATAGTAAATAAAATATGTCATTGCTTTTATCTGCAAAGTGCAATATAACAAGCATTGCAGCAGTATACTTATTACACATCTATATAATTTAATTCCTACACTTTTTAAAAAAATAATATTATTCTTTATGATTTCTTAACTGGAGTAGATCACTATGAACATCTCAGATTCTATTCACTAGCACTGGAATAGCATTGAGAACAGGTCACGCGTTTATATCTACTACTGATTTACCACATCTAAACACTAGATCTTTCAGAAAAAGTTCAGACATTAATCTCAAATCAGGATAAAATTCCTGTGTTGTTTTATACAAATGTCAGGTTTTCCCTAAAAACTGAGTTTCCAGAGCTCAGACATGAGAAAATGAGTGTGCAATCAAATCTACATACCAGAAAACTGATGGCTACAGTAACAAGTATATTAAGTCAGTACACTGGGCAAAGGTTCTCTTACGGTTACAGTCATTTGACCTTTAGCCAGCTCTTAATGCCCCAGCCAACCCTCTAAAGATGGAGATTTGCAGCAGCTTCTTGTCTGAAATAAGCCATGAAAAGATTCTTCTGAACCCACTGTACAAGCATTCATTTAAAATGTCATGAATGTGCATGAAATCAGAGTGCTTCTAACAGCTTACTTTGCAGCTTCTGTATAAATGCACTAACTCTGAACCACCAGAGGATAAAAGGACTCAAACCTTCCAGTCTGGCACTCATGGACCTAAAATATACACAAGCACCTCTTCACAGGTGTGTTTACCTAGTTTAAACCTTATTTAAATAGACTCTGGATGCACACACTTTCCACAAACACCTGCTTCTCCCACTGCAGTGCTGACTTGTACAAGGCAGTTGTATTCAGTCATTTTCTGTCCTAAAGCCATCCTACACACCAGTAAGCAGTACTTCAGTCACGAAAATCCTGGTTACTGACTCATCCCCCCAGTCAGAGCAGAGCACGTATGCCGCAATGAGGAGAATGACTACAGAAGTAACTGCTCTTACCTCTACATCACACTGTAATGGTCTGAAGACTTCAACAGCCACAGCAAGATTTAAGGGAACACAATCCTCATCAGATCATGGAAAAGCAGGCTTATAATTAATTCCTATTTCCAGCCCTTAGTGGTTACCACCACCTCTCTCTGGTGAGCTCAAGAGCTTTCTAAGTTGGAAACACTCATGAAAGAAAAGATGCTCAGTTATCCCTGGATGTCAAAAAGAAGTTTCCTTTTGTTGATCTAAATCCACAACAAAACTGATGAAATGAACAAATATTTCAACATCCAAACGCATCTTCTAGATAGTCAGCTTACTTTAAAAAGCAGTCAAATGGAAGTTGTGGTGACAGTTACCCTAGATCCAAATTTGTATCAATACTAATGCTTCCATCAGTTTTAAAAAACCTTTGAAGATGTAATTGTATTTCAATTTTGCATGTGTGGACAAAGCTTGCTAGTCACTGCTTCCATATGGTTGTAACTCAGGACACAGATTTTTGCTTTTTCTAAGCATTGGAAATACGAGACACCACATCAAACTTAGGGTTATGGTGCTTATCTTAGTACAACAAGCATTCGGCTATCAAATTTATCTTGGCGTTAACTTATGCATCACCCAAGACAACAGAACCTCTATTTTTCATTTCTGTTTTTCAGGCAACTACTATCAATAATAATTAAAATATTTGCAGCCCATAAAAGTATAAAAATGGAATAAAATAAACCAAATCTTAGTGGATCGCAGCAGACCTGCTGTTCATTTTCAAATTATTAAACTGCTTTTGTAAATCTACATAAAATTGCCACAGAAAGTAAGTTTCTCTGTCAGAATTTTGAAGAGCAACATTATTCCACACAGTTCAGGTCCAAGGCCCTTAGCTAGGTATGCTGAACATAGAAGTGAAGTTACTCCTGCCAAAATTGTGGGATTGTTTGAGCTGAGCGACAGCACCTTCTCTAGATGCTTCCTTCAAGAGCCATGATGTTACAGTGGGATGGGATACCACTGCTTAGTTGCAAGCAAGCATTCACTAGTTTGGTAATCGAACAAAACACATGATGTAATTCAGTTACTCTTGAGGAGCAATACTTTGCAATGAGAATCTTTAGCTGCTGGAGGCATACGGTGCATCTTTATACCCTCGACCAGGGTATTCCAGCATCACAGTCACGACAGAGTTAATACCCACTAGCTCAGAGGAGAACAAAAGGTACTCCACTGCAACATGCCTAACATTTACATTGCCTCTCTTTGCTCATTAAACAGGTTTTGGTTAAATAATGAACAAACTGTATTACAGACTCCGATGAGAATTCCAAAATTATAAATCAACTGGTAAAGCCCAGAGGAGAATGAAGGGAGTGGGAGGGAAGGAAGGATAATATTGACTAATATAAAGGGCGCAGCTTGACAGTGGATATTCCTGCCACACCTGATCAAACATGCTCCATGGGGGAGGGGAAGGGAGGGCGAGAGCAAGAGGGGAGATGGGACAAGGCAGCCTGAAATTTGCATCCGGAACAGATTAAAATGGGTTCTTGGGGGATTGAGAAAATACATAATATATATTACTATAAATGCAAAATTGTACTAAAAGCTAACTCAAATGTCAAAGATTACAGCTTGAATAAATTTAAATATAAAAGCAATGCGTTTCCATGAGCTAATGAAAGAGACATGAAAGGAAGGTCTATGCAGAAAAAAAAAATACCCACAAAAAACCCTAAGCTTGGACTTTTCATTGCCTAGAAGATGAGGCAGGAGACTCTATATTGTTCAAAGTATTGCTTGGGAACCAGTCCTTGTCTAAAACTGAAAAAAAAAAAAAATGGAGCATAGCAATGATGTCCTATTTCAAGATACTAGTCTGTAAATAGCAGTCACTGAAGCTGAAATTACCTGTTTAAAAGAACCCCATGCAGTCAAAACAACACACTATCATCACCATATATAAGTAATTATTACATGATGACTAATACTCACAGGGAGTCTCTGAATCTCTCAGTACGTTAAACTTTGCTTTCTCTAACACAAGCAGATAGTAGCTTGCATTTTTTCCCCAACAAGTCAACAGCACCCTGTATCTAGCTACTCTAGACAAATGGCCAGTCCCTGACATTTACTCATATTGCATTTATTTGAGCATCCTGACATTCCCTGCTCTTGTTGATGAGAAGAGGCATTTGCAATAATAGCAAAGAACTTCAGGAGTCTCATTTTAAAGAAAATTTTATCTCTTAGAAGGGACAGAAGGAAAATTTCCTTCCAAAACACTTTTGGTGACTGTATGCATATCCTACAGAGACAAGTGAGCTTACAAAAAAACCCCACAAATCCAGACTGTCATGCAGTTTGGGTACAAGTATAACACCTAGAACGAAGATACTATCCAGAAATGCAAGCTGTGCAGGAGTTCCCCAAGATGTCATGACCTGACAGAAGAGCCCTGCTCACAACCAAGGGAAGTTCACCTGGCAAAGAGAAGTAAAGCATTACACTTGCAGCCACAAAAGAGGAGGGAATAAGGGCTTAGAACTGGGATGTGTCCTCAGCACGTCTCATGGAAGTGGCACTTCCAGGGAACCACTTTTTACAGGATTCCAGACTCAGCACTGACCCAAGAATGGGCACACTTTGCAATTAGAAATACAAGAAGTCCATCTCAAACTTAAGTTGAGTGTAGTTCTGAACACTCACTATAATAAAGGGACCAGAAATAAAGCTTACTTTCAAATATTACAATCAGTAAGACAAATCCTAGGAAGAACCAGCAGAATGCCATGTGCAGCTGGGTATTAGCCTCACTTCCAGACTCTCAACATACGCTTAGGCTACACTTAAACAATCACTCATGAAACTACAAAAAGAGAAAATGGGGGGAGGAAGGGCAAAAAGACAGGTTGGGAGAAAAATCGTGGTCAGAATACACATCACAGCCTTGTATTCTGCTTCTGTAATCAGTATACCTTTCCAGTTCCTTTCAGTGTAACCAGTTCACAAAGTAAGCTTTCACTTCAAGATTCAAGAGACTCAAATGGAAAGTGAAGTCTGTGCTTCACTTATTACTGATCACAGATGATGAAAACCGAAGAATGTGAGGAGAAAAGAGATAATGGGAGGCTACTTTCTAAGCACATTTTTCCCCATCATTCACAGAACAGAAAGCATACACAAAGCACAGAAAGACCATGCATGCTAATACACCAGATTTCATCTATTACTACAAGCTTCAGTATATTGAAGAAACATGTGTATTTATATATAAAAAAATTTGTGTGTGTATACACACACAAATATATATATATATATACACGTGTGTGTATATATATCTCTCCAGATAGTGGCAAGCAGTGGTATTTGTGGACTAGTTTATGTTGGTGTTATTTGTCTAAAAGTATATGCATATTTTCTCTTTTCTTGTTATTCAGTATGTGACTGCTGGATAGTAAATAAGAGAAACAAGTGCACTTGTACATTTATTTGCATATACCCTAGTAGGTAACATACCTGATGATTTCTATATAAGCTTACCTGTTATATTATTCAGCACTTCTTTTAAAAGGCTAAAGCTATGCAGCAGGGGATCCCTTTCTTCATCCTATAGGTTATATATAGGAAGGAAGTCATCAATGAGACAAAACATATTCCTGAAGACAAATCTTAATAACAGGTCTGTAAACACCTCACCTTCATATTCACAGAAGTACTGTGGGTTGAGTTTATCACTGTCAGCATACTTACTCCATAAAAATCATGAGAAGCACTTTTATTTTCCTGCTAGTGCTCTCCAATGTCATACAGCTCAAATGTCAAAGCATAGGTGCAAGATCGAGCATTCTGGCTTGGTTTTATTGTCCTTAGAAGTATTTCTGATTAGCCTTCTGGTGTTCAATAAATTTCAGAGTAAATCTACCTCATACCATATTGAAATGGCTCATCTGGATTTGCTATAATGTTAATCTATGCAGATTGTAATGGGAGCAGAAATACAATGACATTTGGTGCCATTAAAATAACTTGAAGAAAGAATCACAGTGCAAAATTTATATGAATAGCTGCATCCTTTAGCCTTAGTCTATCTTTACGATATTAAAATAAGGAGAAGCAGCAGTTTCTCCAAGCTGTGTACATCCACAGCCACACCTCCTACTGGGTGGCAGCGAGCACTAACGAAGAAACGCCTGTTACAGAGAAAAAGGGCCCTGCCCTTTGACAAACTGAAACCACTTGTGCTAGATGACAGCCATCTGCTATTCAGGTGACATTCTGAAGTGCACCACAGATGCAGTATGCCAAATGCATACATTTACACTGCGGAAGCCATAAACTGACCCAATGCATTACTAGACTTGGAAACATTGTATTAATGGCTTTTAACAAAAAAAGTCTGAAACTATTAACAGGCTTCAGTCAGGAATACAGCTAGCAGTTAGAAAACAGAGCTAAAAAAAGATACTATGCCATATGAAAAATTAAAAAATACAGCATATATAATGACTTCCCCAATTTTTATTTCATGGCTTTTATAATGAAGACTATCTTCTCCAAGAGAGTGCAAAAGATATATAAAAACATTGTCTTAAATAAAATAACACCATATATTCAAAATCCCTGACATACCAGGCAATCAAAATCTAAATGAGATGATTCCCACGTGGAATACAATGTGGGGTTGTTTTTTTTTTTTGTTTACAGGGTATACAGGTAGAAGATTTCGAGCGTTGTACCTCTTACAGTTGCTGGCACACAAGAAGCCAAAACTGTTCAGCATGTAACACTCTAGAAAGTTATTCCAACTTTACTTATAAAAGTACTATAACGAGCGCTAAAGAAAACCTGAGGTACTTTTCTAAAACCAGGTGGTTTCTGCCATAGCGTGAACAGGTAGCAACAATTCAAGGTAACTCACCAGATGTGTGTGAGTGCTCCATCGGGCATTACGCTTTATGGCTCCCACCACCGTGTTGATCTCACCTTGTACAATGTAAATGTTCTTATCCACCATCCTGACAGTCCTGAAAATAAAGGTAATTCAAATTAATCTCCAGCCCCTCAGAATCATTCCCTTCCTCAGCTAAAACATCAAGTTGGCCCTTCTCAAGCAGGAGGCCTGCAGAGACGCAAGAAACTCTTTCAGATCTTTGTTCTCTGCATGCAGACAATACAGTTATTTTGTCAAAAGGGAGACAAAAAGAAGATGTTTTTCCACAGAGTGAGTTTTCAAGACCATGAGAGCAGACCGTTAGTTATAACAGGGCATCTGTGAAGCAAGAGACAACTTTGTCAAGGCACGTTCCTTGTTTTTTTCCAGTCTATGTAAGTTCACAGAAAGATAAAGTGTTAGGGTACCAGGACAGACATCCATGACAATGCAATAACACACGCATCTCCAGCACTTATGCAAAGTCCTGCAGCTCTGCACAGAACACAAAGCCAATCTTGTACTCTGTTAAATAAGCATCAGTGACTCAAATAAGCTGGCCAAGGCAAAACTCATTGGGACTTTAAACTTTGACAAAATAAAGTAATTTATAACAGATGTTGATTTCACACTTGCTTCATGAAAGAAGCTTTCAAGAAAGCGGGCAAGTAAAAAAGTCATGGCTAAGACCCCACAAAGAAACGAGCAAAACTAGAAACAAAACTGGATGGAACATGGGGAGAAAAAGTGAGAAAGCTAAAGGCAGACATTTACTCTCATGAACCCTGAGGTCTTACAGGGAAAAACTTAAACTGATGTACCCAGAGAGAGAGCCAGAAGAGGGGGAAAAATTTTACAAGCAAGAGATAATTTTACAAGCAAAAGAAACGAAGAGTAGACTACTATAGGATTGTTCTCTCTCTACTAGCTGTAGCCGGGATACAGCCAAGCATAAAGAATTAAGAATGAAGGGGAATGAACAGACATGACTGTTCATAAAGAATAAACAGTACTTATAAAGAGGCAAGAGAGTCAGATGATGCCATGGCTGCAAATGAGAAGGATTTAGTGATTTTAGTGAAATGGTAGCCAAGTAATGAGACTTTTTTCAGAAGATATGAAAGGAAAATGAGGACTCCAGCTTGAAATGACAAGAGGCCATCCATAGGGAAGCAAAAGACTAAAACCAGATGAAACATTGATCATAACACTTCAAATCAGACAAGTTCATTTAAAGGACTCAGCTGAGGAGGGAGGGTAGGGGGTTATAAAACACACAGAATATGAGAAGGAATTTCGCCCACGTAGCAAAAAAGCAAAGCTGGAAAGAAATGGTTTTGGTGTATTATTCCAGACCTCAGGAACACCACCACAGAAACTGCAGAACATAAATCCTGGATCTGTCAGGCTTCACATTAATTAACACGTTTGAATTATCAGCAACACTTCAAATATACAAATATCCTCTGAGTGAAAGAGACTAATTTGCTTCAGGACTCTGTAAATAATGGAAAGAAAGCGAAATATTATAAAAAAATGCCTTATCAAGGGACAGCATCAGATTTGTTGTTTAGGTTTTTTTATATGTTTGCAATAGGATTAATAATCTTATGGCAAAACTGTTTCTTACTCTATTAGATTAATTATACATAATGGTATTCCTAAGTGTTACACGATAAGTTAGGGGCAAAAACAAAAGTATTTTATAGTATAGGGACTGCCATGACAGATGAGATAAATTATTAATCTCATTCACTACTGGGTGATTCAGAAAAATAAACAAATAGTTCTAGCAAGTAGTTTGCTTGTGCCCTGGAGAACAAAGGTTTATATCCTCCCTCCACAACTGTATATAACAGAATCACAGATACTCTTCCTACTCACGTGTCTACTGCTTGACAGAAGTTCCCCGTCCTCAATAGTAACTTATTCCATATATTATTTATATGACTGCATTAAAATATTGCATAAAAATACCCTTGATCACATTTTATTCTACTTTTTGATGTCATTTTTGTTTTAGTAGAAGGTACTAATGGGAGATTTTCTCCACCATTTAAAATTCATCACTTATTTATTTCTTCTTTCAGCAATTCCAGTATTTTCCATATTTCTACATAGGTAGTTTCACGAATCAAAATTCTGGTCCAGAAGTACTTTTAGGGAAATACTTTGTACATTCAAATTTGTCAAAACTCAAGTCTTCCCTGTCTTCACTTTAACAAAACAATATTGAGCACGTAAACTTCATAGTGCCAGTCCAGGTATTTAACAAACTGACATGGAAACAAAGGCTCCCCTAACCTATCTGGAAAAGCATGTAAAGGAATTCCAGACGTATGTACCACATGCCTTGCACATACACAGATACTCAATAGTTCTGCCAATACTCAAAGAGATGTCAGAGCTTAAATGCTATTCTGCATACTACTGAATCTGCTTGTAGAAACACCTCTACTTTTAACCTAAAAGAATCAAGACAGAAAGTCTCGTTAAACTTAGTCCTTCCTGAATGTAGAAGACTTGAAATGCTTAATTGTTCCCAAACCTGTTGCTATCTCCAAGCAGCAAAACATGAAGAAGACAGACATAAACCTCCCACGCACACCGTTTCCTTTTAACCTGCTGGGAAACAGAATGTGCTGATCCTTTCAAGCAAGGGTGCAAAAAATCCATATTGCTTGGCAGAGCTCTCCTGACATATTAAAATCCTGCAAAACTTAAGGGATTTTTTTGCAATTATATCCTTTCATTGCTAACTATTTGAAAAGACTTGATGAGAATATGCACTCCTTTCCTCACTGCAGATTCCTTTAGTCATTGAACAAAAAGTCACTTCACACATGCCAAAAAACTTACTGGTCCAATGCAATTGAAATACCCTATCATGCTGGAGACATAAATTCACTCTCAGATCTCTGAACATCACAAATATAGTCCACTTCACCACAAACACCGAGTAAAGACAAGGCAAAAATCCTGCTTTATATTTAAGCTTACAGTTAACTAAGCAATAGCACACACATATGCCAAAGTAAACCACAGGCAACTATCTTCATTCATGCAAAGGACCTTTGCAACAGTGTGCTGGAGAAGGAAATAGAAATAAATTACAGGGTGGGAGGGGAAGCCAGACAACTATTTTCAGAGAGATGCACCTTAGAAGCTAAACCCACCAAAAGCACCATCCATCCCTGTAAAAGTTAACAAGTTTATTTCAAGCAATAAAAATATCTTCTCTAAAATCCACACTTCCCAAAGGCAAGTAGCCTTTTAATCTATCAGATAATTCCAGTATGCATTCCTTCAATTGTATTTTCATCACAAGCAACAACCACTCACACTTTAGAGCTCAGTATAGAAGTACTATATTGAAAGAAGCTTTAAGGTTGAAATTAATGCTCTGAAGCTACAGAGAAAAAGTTACGAGATTTACCAGACCAGCACTGAATGATCAGTTGGGTTTAGGAAAGCACGGTGGTAAGTCAAGCAAAACGACTAAATGTTTGTTCAACATACAAAAAAATTGCTAACGTGAATTCAGGCTTAACGTTACAAAGGCATGGTCTGAAGAGTGGGATATTGTATAACTGTTGGTTGGACAGGTTAACAGAACTACTAATGCTGAAGATCATTAAAAAAAGCTGAAGCAACCTCTCTAGTAAAGCCATGGTTCCAACACCTGTTGATGTCTTCAGATCAAGACCACATGCCTTTCCTGAAAGCAATCTTTAATCAAACACAAGATAGTGGACTCAGTACAGAAACAAATGGATTAAGTTCTGTGGTCTTGTGTTATGCAGAAGAAACAGGAAAGGTACCTATTAAATTTCAAATGCATTTTAGCTCCTTATCTCTCATTTCTTTCTCATTATAGGTTCATACGTTTGCTTCAGTCTGCAGACAAGTCCTCAGATTTCACTCTTGTGCGGAACTTCAACAGGCAGCACAGTGAAATGACAGCTCCAAACCAAGGCAACCCAGCTGCCTAGCCCACCATGAGAAGCAGGGAAGCTGTTAGCATTCACAGCCCCACTGCTAACCAGGCTAGGAACATTATGAGTGGAAAAAGGTAGATACCTCAGCATGTTATAAAAGAACAAAAATCTAACGCTTCTCAAAGCCTTCAGCAATGTTCTATGGACAGTTATTATCACTAGTCTGAGACTCCTGAAATAGTATCAGACATGAAATATTAATACAAAAACAATGACAAGATTTACATCTGCAGATGTTGTTTCACACGTGCACTGAACACTCCACTGCTCAACCTTGGAACACACTACCCCAAAACATCACAGTGCATAGGAACCCAAATTTTTCCTGAGTATTACCATAAGAAGTCTCAGGTACACTTTTAGGAAACACTCCCCCACCTGCAGGGAATTGTGAGCAACTCTTCTGGAAACAAGCAAGAGTTAGCAACAGGAGTGACAAAGTCTGGCAGATTTCCATCAAGTCACTTCTTATCACTAACTTTAGCCTTCAGCTATGGTAACCGACTCAAACCCAGTGAAACTACTCCAATAAACAGCAATAATAAAAACCACCATAATCACTACATATGCAAGAAAGGTAGTTATTTCAAAGTAGGCTTCCATTGACCTAAATCTGCACTGTTTACGATAATGCATGAATAATCTATATAGTCTCTGACCTAGATTTGGCTACTCGAGTCCTGATACAATACACTGCTACCAAAACAGAACACACAACTCCCTTCAGTCCATGAATCACAAAAAATCCCTGCCTAACTCAGAACTAGCTAGGTTACCCAGAAGCCCACCTGACAATGAAATGGCTCCTTTCATCCCTTCTAAACCACACACAGGGAAGGTACATCAATCTCTATCACGAAATTTAACTTGCTTGGGTTTTTTATATAATAACTACTCCACAATAAACACCACAGGCAGTAAAAGATCAAAGAACTCAGAATGTTTCTCTAAAGGCTAGCTCTTAATGCCTAGAAGTAACAGAAGTTTTCATTTGTAAGTTTTCATTTCATTTATCAGCATAGCAAAGAAGCATACAGTCCGGTGATGCCAGAATTCTGGGCAATTAAGAACATCCTTTAAGAGATAAGAAGCAGTAACATGATAGTGGTGGCACATCAGAAAGGAAGGTGGGCCAGGCTTCTCTGCAAGTGCCCGCTTTTAGTTGCGAGAGCGAGACAGTGCCTAGGAATCAAGAAGAGAGGGCAACTCACATTTATCTGTCAAAACTGCAGCAGAGTGAAAATGAAACCTAAGGTAAATATGGAGAGAGGGATTTTCCTTCTTCCAATTACTTCATACTCTTGAAACTGAGAAACACGGTACCGGCTGAACTCGTAACGCACAGCCTAAGCCAGCTCCGACCCCCCCTCCTGCCAATAGCCGACCAGCCGGCTGTATGCTGGGAAAAATCTCGGTTTCCACCGATTTTTAAGGGAGCCAACTTCGCGCCCGGTACGCGAGTGCCTGTGCAGAGTTGGTGCACACCCACCCCCCTTCCCTCCCCGGGCCCGTCGCTTCGAGCCCTGACCGGGCCCTTTTACGCCTCCGGCCGTTGCCCAGACCCGAGCAGCGCCCCCGGCCCGGCCCGGTTCAGCCACCCCGCGACCCGCTGCGGCCTGCCCCCGGCCTCCCGCCCGCCCCCGGGGCCGCCCCCGCTCCCTCCACGCCCCCCGCCGCCCCCGCACGGTACCCCCCGCCCGCCCGCCCCCCACGTCGCGACAGTATCGCGACAGGCACTCGGCCGCCCGGCACTGACCCCCGCATCCAAAATGGCGGCGCCTGCTCCCCGCGGCGGTGGCCGCTTCACATATCGGGCGGGCGGGCGGCGCCGCGAGCGGGAGGGCTCGGCCCTCCCTCTGTCCGCCCTTCCCTCCCCTCCCTCCCTCCCTCCCTGCCGGCGGCGGCGTTGACAGCGCGGCCACCGAGCGCGAGGGTCCTGCCGGGCCGGGGCCGGGGAAACCGGCTCCGCACCGCTCTCACTGACGTGGAAACAGGCGCACCGTAACCCGCTGCCTGGTTACTGCGCCGACGGACAGCCCAGAGAGCCAACCCGCGCACGGTAAGGCTGGCAGCCCACTAAAACGCCCAATGGAATCGCGTTCTGAAACCGGAGGGGGCGGACCCGACAGTGACAAGCGGTGGAGAGCCAGTGAGAGGAGAGAGGGTAGAACTAGCAGCGCTACTGGCCAATCGCGAAGGAGCCCTGAGGTGGCGGGGCGCGGCATCGGCGGAAAGGGGGCAGCAAGGGTGGTTGAGCGGAAGGGCTGCCCTCGCAAAGCATTGTGGCCCGGGCGGGTCGCCCGTGGCGCGTTCCGAGGCCTGTGGGGCCGCCGCCAGCGGGGGCCGGGCGGGCCCTGAGTCACCGGGCCGCCGCGGGGCCTGGCCGATCGGCGGTCTGGGGCGTGCGGGTTCTAGCCAGCCCGCCCGGACACCTGGGCAGGGTGAGTGACGGCGCGAGGGCCCTCCTGGAGAAGAAGCACAGTGAGCGAAGGGTTGCAGGGGACACGGGGCCTGTGAGGCCACCAGCCACCTGTGAAGCATGTGAAGTTTGGACCAGCCCCCTCTTGTTGTCGAGGTGAAGCAGAGGCAGCAGCAGTGCCTCTCCTCCATGCACCAAGGGTGTCCCAGCTCACTCCCACGGCCTCTGCCAGCCTCTTCTCTGGGGTTTGTCGGGAGGTGGTGCCCAGTGAGCAGCTCGTTTCCTCCTGGACACCTCCCTGGGTCACAGTTTTGGTGTTCCCATTGCTGGAACAGCTCCCCTAGACCAGGAATCGGGTGGGCAGGCAGGAAAGTTCAAATGGACAAAACATAGCTGTTTATGCATAATGTTGGTGGCATGCAGCTCTTACGAGAGCACACAAAACGGCACCCAGGGGGGCACACACAGCTTTCCCGTTCTCCACAGTTCAGCTCACCTGGTAACTTTCCTCAAACCTGAATACAACTGATGCTTTGCCCAAGTTGGGCTACAAGTCATGTGCAGTGGCCTCAGTTCATCCAACCTAACTAGCCTGGCAGCCAGGGACCACAATTTTGTTAAACTGCTCCTCAAAGCCAGTTTATTGGCCAACTCTTTGCAGCAAGAGCAATCGAATCTTTGCAACCCTACAGTGTCTAGCACAGTGAATTCTTGGTGCTGGTCCAACCTTCTCAGCCACTTTTTTATGCCCCAGTGTCAATGCAGTGTACTCTAATGGCAGTAATTTGCAGGGGTCGCTCTGCTTGTTTAAGCCTCTGCCTATTGAACTTGGGGCAGAGGACAGAAGGTCCTTGCAGTTACCCAACAGTTTTATAGCACTAGCATCTGCAGCCAGGTCACCCTGGGGATCTGTTGTGGCAGGTGTTAGAGTGGTCAAAGCAGCAGCTACCCCAAAATCTTACACTCTGTCTGTAGGGAAAACACAAGTCAAACTGAAGGTGGAGGAAAGGTGAAAGGGTCAAAAAGTATTCATTCACTGTCCTAATCACAACTTCATGTGCTGCAGCATGGCTGAAGGAGGGAAGTTCTCACCCAAAGGCCCAAGGGAACACTCAACAGGATTCCTCCCTGTCCAGCCAAACTTAAATCTGAGTCTGACTCCAATGCCACCCTAAAAGATGGCTTGGTACCATCGTGTCCCTCCCTTGAGGGCACAACCTCCAGAGAGGGTGTTACGGGATGGGCGCTCTGGAAATGGCAGTCAGCGTATCCTTCCCTCTCCACAAGAATAGCTGCTCGAATATTCCCTGATCAAGAATCAATGTATCTTAGGCTGAAACTGCTGTTATCTCCCAGCTCTGACAGCTGGAGGCCAGGGGACATGCTTCAGCTGGGCTTTACCTAATAAATGTGTAGGAAGTCTTTGGAATTGGAAGTTTAAGCAGTAGGTGCATTAAGCAGCCACATTTATTCCCCAAAAGTGGAACAAGAAACAGCATGTTCCAGTAGCCTAACCATGGGCTCGGAAGCTGAAACGTATCACCCCAGCCTCTGCTGCAGCCACAGTACATGCAGTTTTTAGCTTGAGTTCCTCAGCTATAAAACAGGCGGTCAAATACTCACCTAGGGTAGAGAGATTGCAAAAGCCACCTAACCAATGAGTGAAGGTTTGCAGAACAAGCAGATTAGTTGCTAGTGCTTTCTCCTTCCCTTCTGCCCTGTTTCAGCAGCCATTAAAGCCCCCATGGTATCTGCCAGCCATTTGGAAATTCACAGGAGCTTGTCATTGCTCACCCGCTCCCTGCTCAGGGAAGAGGATTTCGGGTGCTGGCTTGGCCATCACGCACATCGCAGCTCAGTCCAGGTCAGCCAAGCTTGCCTGCCTGCCCAGGGAAGGGGCTGGAGCCCTCTCCCTGCCTTCCTGCCCCTTCCAGTGCCAGCTGCGCAGCTCAGGCTCCCACCAGGTCCGACCTGGTGAATCGGACCCTGCTAAGGTGTTATTTATGGAAGCCTGTCACGGACCTTCAAACCGAGCCAGCCAGGAGCCTTCTGCTTCACCCGAATGCATCTTAGTGCATTAATAAAGAGCAAACATTGCAATGTGCTTTGCATTTTTACTTACAATCTAGCACTGCCTTGTCTGGAGAGAAAAACAATACGGTACGGCCCCGCGCTGCCTGGGGAGAAGAGAGTTCACTCTCACACACTACGGCACTGCGTTAGTCAGCCCTCAGACAGCCCAGCACCACCCCGGCTGCACAGAAAATCCTGCTGATGTGACAGTGCGGCACCAACGCCCCCAGCTCAGCAGCAGACGGGGAACTTGGGTTGCCTGGACCACCTGATCCAGCAGCACTTTGCCAGAGCGGTGTGCAGCTGTGGGCAGATCACGCACGGGCAAGTTGGAGCACTCCGCACCAAAGGATCCAGGTGCAGGGCCAGGACACAGGACAATCCCTTGTGCCTTTATATTCTTAAGATAATGCACTAGTTTTTACACACAGCGTGGTACAATGAAACCAAAGATCAGACGAGCACAGCCCTCTCACAACCCCCTCAGATTGCTGTGGTCTGGAAAGCTGGGCTGCAAAGATGCAGCTTTTCAGCAGAGTTTCTGTCTGGAGTATTCCTCCTCAGCCCGCAAGGAGCATATGGAAGGGCTGAAAATTCACTGACAAACATCCCCTCAGGCCTTGCCCAGGTATCTGGTCAGCTCACCTGCTTTCATCCAAGACACCTGAGCAGCCAGCTCCTTGCAAAGAGCACTGTCTCCGTGGGACACACCAACTGCCTTCATTTGGGTCCAGACTGCCAGCGTGATAGCCTGCTCCCACAAGCCTTTGATGAGACCGCCACAAATCTGTGTTGCCAACCACCTCTGCCTGTGCAATCTACACCAATGGTCGGGACCAACTTTGCACGGTTCATTACTCTTGCTCAGCCCCTGCCAGTTCATGGTCATCCACAGAGCCCAGATATCAGACCCATGGGCACATGCGACAGAAATTTTCCAGCAGTTTAAATATTCTGAGAGAGGTTGAACTTCCATCCCCTCCTCTTGGAGGCTTTTGCTACTTCTCAGAGGCTTAGTAAGGTCTCCAGAAAAAGGGCAGAAAGAGGGAGTTGACTCAGAAGGTACAAGCAGTTGTCACGGTCAGAAACTGATGCAGCCGTTCTCCCCAGAGCTGAGCATCCCAAAACGCTAGTGAATGCTGAACACAGTGGTTCTAAGCAGCTGCTCCTTTCCAGAGCAAGCTCAGGTAGACACTAGCCCAAAGCCAGCTGAAAGCTCTCCAGGGGAAAACTGATGTGCTGCATCTGGTGCAACCTGCACTCAGGCCAGGACCTACAACTGAAGCAACAGAGCTAAATTGAGACACTCAAAAATATTAAAACCCTCCTCTGGAAACTATACAAAGTACCATATTAAAGATGCAGAGCAGCCTCCTTAGGCTAAAATACTCTGCCAGCTGTTCTACTGCCCATGTCTCAGGAACACACTCCTGCACTTCCTGGTGACATGAAACTCTCCTGATGAACATCCCGATGTAATGTTTTCCATTGTCTTCTTGGCCGAGACAAGCCATGCCTTTTTGGCAGGAGCAACCCGGGCTCAGTTAGTCATATCTTCGTCACCTCTTGGCTAGACTACAGCTACGTGATACACCTGGGCATGAAGCCCACAGCACTTGGCAAATGCCAACGAGAGGAGCATGCTGCAGTGGGAGCCCTGGCTACCACAAATGCATCAGACCTACCCTCTGCTCCCTAGGCCACGTTCTGGCTTGGAAGCTAAGCCGAATTCAAGCCCGAGTCCTGATCTTCAAGGCATTTGATGGCACGGACCTAGCATGGCTAAAAGATCAGTTAAGACGCAAAGATGGAAACCATGATCAACAATCAACAACTCCGCCACTCTCCAAGAGCAGTGGACCCATCCAGCATGAGGACTGGGTTTGCCTGTGAACAGAAACAGGGCTTTCTCTGAGAACAAGCTCTTCCCGGCTGGTGAAAAATGAAGTATGTCTAAGATGCTGAGTAATTCGCTCCTTTTGCATATCCCATCTCTCTGCCAAGATGTGAGTCAGGTTCACTCTGGGTTTAGTTTGTTTTTGCTTTATTTATTTATTTATATTTTATATAAAATAGTAACATCTGTCTCCTGAACCCAGGTGAAATTCTTGGTCTCTTCCCCGACAGTGAATTCTCCAGCTGGCAAGACAAGATGCACTACCGCTAGGAAGTCTTGGCACTAACCAGCAAGATCTGCTACTGCGTTTCAACAACAAACGCAAAGAGACCCTTTGGGGGTCAGTCCGGCAGTTGCACCGAGGTTGTCCTAATGAAAGACTCCTAGTGCAGGTCCCTGGATGGTCTAATCCAGCAGTCTTCGTACTGTGCTCCACAGGGAGTAGGCATGTGACATAGCACCAGTTCATATTTCCAATTGCCCAAGGGAAATAGCTAAAAATACCTTTGTTTCATTATTACTTGAAAGTGTAAGCACTAACTGTATTTGCTCCAGGCTACTGACGGTGAAAGCTTTGGAGGGAAAGGGAAGCAATCCAAAATATGGTCCCTTCATTGCTGCAGACCTTGAGTAAGTTTTTCAGCTTCCCTGTGGCATGTGGTGATAGAGACAGACTGCCCCGTGGAAAGCGCTACTGCAGCTATACTGCATCTGCTTCTCTTGGTGGAAACAACCCTATACTGGGATGGATTAAAATCCGGGTTGGAAAAAGAAGTGGTCTAACTTGCTGTCATTTTTGGCTGGCAAAAAAGCAGTAAGGCAAACACAAACCTAAGATTACTACCACTAAAAAACCACGATAATTTCTCGTAAGAGTGTCAACATTTGTGACTCCTTTTAAACTTTCCATGTTTCTACTGGATTAACGTGTTTGTGAATGTTTTTGAACTGTAATCTGTGATGCCTGGGTCTACTTAACCTCTCTTTACATCCTGTGCTGCTTTGTGTGCGTTTGTCTTCCCATACATTTCTATATGTCGTGTTATGCATTTAGCAGGCTCCCTAAACAGGGCTCGTAAATCACCTAGGGTTAAAATTCACTCCTATTCTCACAACATTATTTCCTAATCTCTAAAACATGTCAGTGGAAGAGCTTGAGGGTGACCTTTGGCACCATAAATCGGAGAGCAGGTTAACATGGAAATGACCTCAAGAAAATCAGACCGTAGAATCACGCATGCAACTCCATAAGAGCCTGGCGGGGATAAACCTCTCCCCTGGGCAGGTCGGGGAGGCTGAGCCCGACTTCTGCAAACCTCTCCTCCGTGTCTGCTTGGAGTGAAATCTGTGTGCAGCCACGTCCAAGGCTTGCTGCAGCAGGGACGGGCATTTTGGGGATGTTTCAGGGAGGGATCGCATCCTGCACCACCGCACCGGGATTTGGCCGTGAACTTCGGCAGGAGCCAGGCTGGAGACGAAACCACCAGCAGCTTCTGGGTTCCCAGGCGGCCATCATCGGGCGGCAACGCGGGGCTTCCCGCAGAGACGTCAGCCCCCGTGTCCCGGGAAAAGCGGCACGGTATTGCCAGACAAGCGCTCCTCGGTACGGCCGAGAGCCGGAACTGTGCGTGCAGTAATTAGCCTGTAATGAGCATCCCCAGCAACTGCAGCTCCATCGTGCAGGGGAAGGTTTCCAGCAGCAGACTACGGACTTGTCCCCCCCCAGAGCCCTCTGCCTGGCTGGTGGCTCTAACCGTACAGTCTGCACAGCCTCGCCGCCCCGGTACTGAGCGGAGCGGACGCCCCGCACGGGTTCCGGGGTACGGGATGGCCAAGCAGCGAACAGCGCCCGCAGGCAACGGTAACGTCAGCACAACAGTATGTAAGTGCACGTATACATAAATATATATACGTAGGCACCCCCGCTACTTGCCCTCGGGGCCGGCAGAGCCGTAGCCCAGCGCCCGGGAGATACCTCCCCGTCCCCCGCCGCTCCGCCGCAGCGGGACGGGGGCGTGGCCAGCGGTGGGGGGCGTGGCCTACCGCCCTCCTCGGCCAGTCCGGGGGGCGGGATGCAAATGAGGTGGCGGGCGATTGGACGTCGTGAGCGCGGGGGGGCGGGGAGAGGGGGCGGGGCCGGGGCGGGCGGCGCTGGACGGGGCGGGCGGCCGCGGGCGCGCAGCTGGAATGGGGCGGGCGGGAGCGGGGCGCCCGGTGCAGCTGGCGGGGGGCGCCGGCCGCCCGCCATAAAGTGAATGGCCAGGGTGAATGGGAGGCAGTCGGCCGGCGCCCTCCGCCTCCGCCCGCCCCGTCAGCGAGGCGCAGAGTGCCCGGTGAGCCGGAGGGGATTTACTTTCTGACAGCGGCAGAGCAGCCCGGGCCGCGGGGCGGGGGCCAGCTTCGCCCCTCTCGCAGGATTAAGGCCGCCCAGCCGAGCCCGCATCTGGAGCCGCTGTAAGTGTCCCTCCGTCCCCGGCCTCCCGGGCGGGGTTCTCCCCTTCTTTCTCCGTGAGCCCCTCTCGGTGCCAGCCGGCCGCTGCCCTTCCCAGGCCGGCGCGGGGCAAGAGCATCCCCGGCGGGGCGGCTCGGACCGGCAACGCGGGGGCAGCCCCGCTGCCGCCCGGGCCCGCGCTCCGCCGCCTCCGGCGGGGCAAGGGGCGAGCGGGCGGATCGGCCCTTAGCCTGTCGTCCAGAAGGGGTCCCGAGGCCGTGTGCGGCGGAGCTGCCCCCCCCGGCGCTGCCGGCACCGCTGCCCGTCCGGCGGCGGGGCGCGGCGCCTCCCCGCTCTGCCCTTGCCGGGCCCGGCGGCCCCAGCCCACCGCCACCGGGGTGCCGCAGCCCCGGCCGCCCCCTCGGGGCCGCCGCGGGCCTCTCCCGGCAAGCGCTAGCGGAGCCTCTCGCTGTTGCTAAACTTAGTCATTTTCCACTCGGGCGAGCGGGGCAGGGGCTGTTTAAATTAGCCGGGGCTCGCTGTAAATAACGGCGCTGCGGGCTGCGGCTCAGCTGTCTGCAGGGTCCGGGGCAGAAGGGCGCGGGGAGCAGAGGCGGGGAGACGTCGCCGGGAAAAGGAAGGCAGCCCGACGGCTTTTGGACAGTTGGATAAATGATATTTATGTAACGGGCTGGCTCCTGTTTACAGCAGAGCCGACCTCCCTGTAGCGCCGGGGAGAGGGCGAGCCGGCCCCCGCCGCGGACGGGGCGAACCTGCCCCGGGACGCCGCTGGCTGCTGCGCCCCGGCGGCCGGGGCTCCCGGGGGCCCGACCGGGAATAACAGACCCGGCCGGGCTGCGGAGGAGGGAGCGGGGGGAGCGCCGACCCCCGCGGCGGCTCCGCCGGGAGCTCCGAGCCTCCCCGGCGGAGCGCGGCCGCTCGGGGCGGGAGGCTGCGGGCAGAGCCGGCGGCCGGACCTCTGGGCACTCGGAGGGGCTCCACCGCCTCCCCGGCGCCGGGGGCACGGTGCAAACCGGCGCCCCTCCGTCCCGCCGGGTGCCCGGGAAGCCCAGCCGACCGCAGCGGGCGCCCGACGGAGCCCAGTACCGGCCGCTCCCTGGGCTATTTCCCGCTCAACGAGTGCGGCCCCGGGGTAAGGGACAGCCCGCCAGCGCGGCACCCCCTTGTCCTTCCCCCCGTCCTCCCTCTCGGAGCGGCGGAGAGGAACGGCTTCGCCGCGGCTCTGGCGGGGGAGGGCGTCCGAGGCGGGGGCCGACGCCCGCGCTCCGCCGCAGCTGCTGGAGCGGCCCCGGGGGGGCAGCGGGGCCCCGGGGGGCGGCGGGCTCGGTGCCGCCGAGAGGGGCACACCTGTCGGCCCCTCTCCCGGCGCCCCCGCGGCTGGACAGCTGAGGGGACGGGCTGGGGGGGGGGGGGGGGGCGACTGTGTCTTCCCCGCCAGCAGCGCCAGGCCCCTGCAGAGGCGCTGGCGGGAGTCGTGCAGCCCCCGGTCCCCGCCGGGGCCGGGCAGCCCAGAGCAGTCCCTCGGCCGGAGCTCCCAGGGCTCCGCACACCTTTCCCATCCGGCCCGGCTGGTTAGGAGATGCAGAGCTCGGCTCCGCACGGAAAGAGGCACGCCGCTGCAGGGCCAGGGGGCCTGGCAGAGCCCGGGTGTGAGCCCCCAGCCACCGCAGCAGGCTGATGCTTTGAGCTGGCGGTGCAGGAATCAAACCCAGTCCCTCAGCTGCCTCCCCATTCTTTCGCCTTAGAGGGACGCATCCTCCCAACTGATGGGCCCGTGTTCTGTGCATTTCCTAAGTGGAGGCTAATGCTGAAGGCAAAGAGGGGAATTTGGCATCCCCCAGACAAGCTTGTGGGTCCTCCACGTCTGGTGCGTGGCCTGGAGGATGCTAGGGATGAAATGGTTCTATCCCCTCTGCAACGTTGGGAGATGCTAAAAGCAACAGCTCCGGAAGGTGTCTTTCAGAAGTGTCATCTCTGTTCCTGTCCCACCTTCCAAAGGCAGGGAAAGGACCACCTTTTTGGCGATGGAATCAGGGTCTCTCTGGCTTCCCTCACTCCATCCCAGCCCGTCGGCCTGTCGGTGAGCTGGAGGGATGGGTGTTTGTGCAAGCTTCGGTGGTGCCTTGCTGTGAGGGACAAAGAACTGCCTGCTGGCTCCTGAGGGACCAGCAGGGCATGGTAGCTGCTTTCAGTCTCCACAAATGTCTGTAGAAGCAGAGCAGGGTTTGATTTTTCATTAGCAGACGGTCACACCATGCCCGGTACTCCTTACAAGGAGCCCTCGTGGGGAGATGTCTTTCCCTGACAGCCTGGAGAGGGGTCTGGGCAAGGGCAGTGTTTTTCCTGCTGTTACTGGCATTACGGGGCTTGCCTGACCTGCAGCCAAGGCTCCCCACGTGAAAGCCCACCTATAGTCCTGAGTTGCAAGCCTCACTTAATATCTATTACATTTCTATAGGGACTTAATTCAGGCAATTAATAGATTTGAAAATTGTGACTGGATTGCAAAAGTATTGATTAATGTACCCTATGGAGAATTGTCAAAAAAGAGTGGCATCTTCTCTCTCTGTCAGATGCTACCCAAAACCTTGAGACTGAGAGGTGAGGCTGACTTTGGAGACTGCCAAAAAGAAAAAGCCAGAAACCCGATCTAGGAGACCGCTCCAAAAGGAAGATGAGATGAGCTGGGGCCATGAGGTCTGTCTCGTGACCTGGCACATGTGCCCCGGCTCTGGGGACAGGGGAGGTACCTGGGCTGGGAGCGAAGTCCCAGATGGGGAGAACCAGTGGTTTTGTGCTGTGCGCCCTGCATCGGGAAGGCAGCGGCATGAGACCGCAGGGCCGTGGAGGGAGGGCGGTCAGAAACAGGAGGCTGTGGCGTCTCCAAGCAGGCTCAGTGATTATCTAGCTGTTTGAAAATGGGAGATTGCTATTTACTTAGGGCCTAATGGCAGAGGGGGCAAGGCTCCCCCTCTTGCTGTGGACTGCCAGGGCCTAGGGCATCTGGCTGTGCCAAGCCCGGGCATTTGCTGTTGGCAGGGGGACAGCCTCCACCAACTGGCATCGAAGTTAGTGCTGAGGGTGTAGGAAAAACCCTCACTTGTCAACACGGGGCTGAAATGGGCTGGGGTTTCAGACGGCTGGAAAAAGAGGATTTCTGAGGCCAGCTCGCCGCACTTCCTTTCCTCCCCTTTGTGTGCGGCTCCCCCTCGCCAGCACCCCTGCCCTCCTCCCGCCTCACCTCTGAATATTAATGCCTCTGGCAGATTGGATAATAATGTGACTGGGAATTGAATGAAGCTGGTTATTAGCTCTGGGCTTCCTTGGGGCATTTAAGGGAGTCCACAGGCTGTTCCTGAAGGCTTCGCAGCATAAGGGACTGGGGCCGGACTCAGTGCAGAGGGGGGTCGTTTCTGTGGGAAAGGATTTGCTCAAAATCCTTGTCTCCCTCTGACCCCGGAGGAGGACAGATACGGCAGGCTGGCCAGAGCCGCAAATTCCTGTGGGACAGTTAGTGATGGATCTGCTGGTTTTCAGCAACAATTAAATATGAAAAGTTGTTTTCAGAAAGGAACTAGGAGATCTAGTTGAGCAGAAGCTGAGAAACATTTCTGTTATTATTAAGCTTTAAAAAGAGATGGGGAGCGAGCGAGAGAGGTCCCCTTCTTGCCTCTCCACTGCTGTCCGAGTATTGCCTGGCAGATTTGGGAAGAGGGCCAGTCCTCCGCACGCTGAACAGGAAATTTCCTGCTGATTTGCAGAGTGCAAGTTCAAGCTCAGACCCCTCATTTCTGAAAAGCTGCACCTTACGATGTCTCTCCTTGGGATCTACCTAGCCTTTCCATAGGCGGATCTCTGGATGCTTTAGCACGAAGGGAAATACCCCTGTTGCGCAGAGGAGAAACAGAACTCTGGCAGAATTACCTGATCTGATCTGAGCCAGAAATACAACCTCTGTCCGGTGCTCTTTGCTATCTTCCAAACCGCAGCTCCACCAGAAAATAAACATTTACACCCTGTTAACTAGTGCAAAAGAGGAGGGAAACCAGAGCTGAATTTGCAGAAGCTGCTATTAATTTTGTCCGTCTGATTTTTTAATTGTTAAAAGTGTTCAGAGATGCATTAATGCAGCTGTAGCTGCTGAGGATCTCAGCTGATGTGGGGAGCTGGGTCTTGCCTGCATTAAATTAACCCCTCAAAATCACCCTCAGAGCTGCTGTGAATGAGACACCTGGTTGTAAACCCCAATCAAAAAAGTTCCTCAATCCTAAACCTGAGAGCCTAAGACAGACTTCTGTCTGTAGGATAGAGCACGTACGCTGCTCTATTTCACGTAGCTCTGATCCTGCAAACTACTCTTATTAAATAAACATATTTATGTGCTACTTGGGGAGCTTCAGTGGGGTGGCATGGGCTGGAAGGCTCAGCGCCTGCAGAGCCGCCTGCAAAAACTGAAAAAGTACAAAGATGAAATAAAGCGGGTGACTGGAGAGTTTGCAGTTACTTTCATCTCTCTTCTCCCTCTTCATTCCTTCTTCCCCATAACCTCATTACAAGCAGAAGCACCCTCCCTCCCATCGTCTTTTCTCCCCCTTCCAATGCTCGCATTTATGCGAGTCTAATTTTCTTAAAAAAGCTAATTATAAATGACCAGCGAGAAGCATGAGGATTTAACTGTAAATCAAATTGACCTGTCTGTGTGCAGACATTTTTATTTACTCCTCTTTCTGAAAAACAAATAAACAGAGAGTCCCTCCCAAATAAAGCAGCTCCCCACTTAGATTTGAACACACTTTAAAAGAAATCTCTTTTGTTTTAGCCATTTTTATTTCCTGTTTGTTTCTGAGCTTAGACTTGACAATGAAAACCACATGAAATTCCCTTTTTGTTCCATCAGTTTTATTTTTGGTGCCACAATATCCTAATTTCCAGTTCTACAAGTTGGGGTTTGGTTTGGGTTTTTTTTTGGTTGTGTTTTTTTCTGGTATGTATTTATTGCAAGGTTATTTTTTAAAGTAAACTCATGGAAGTTTTCCTCCAAAATAAAATAAGACATTAAAGAGGACTGGAGGTATCAGGATGATTAAAAAAAATAAAATCTAAATCTTTAAGCTGAATTACTCAAGCCATAAAGGTCAGTCTGGGTATGGATCCATACCTAACCAGGGAGAAATTCCGAAGCGATGAACAATACGTGCTTTTGTGTCCCATTTAAAAAGGTTTTGCGGCTTAATTCGTGCGGGGTAGGTTTTAATAACGGTGCTTAAGAGCCCCAGTGCCCCTAGTCCCAGGCTGAGGAGCTGCAGGTGGGCTTTGCTGGGTTGTCGCAGGGGCTGGGGGAGGCAGAGGTGTTTCTGGGGACAAGGTCCCTGTCCCCGCGGCAGGCGGCTGAGGGGAGATGGGGTGACCCGAGCAAGCGGCAGCGTTTCGAGACAGCCTACTTCCCTCTCCCTCAGCCCCGTCCCTTTTCTCTCCCCGACCGCTTTGATGGGATCGCCCGAGGGCCAGGCTGGATGAGTAATTAGTGCTCTGCAGCTTGCTTTCCTACCCACCCAAACTGCCTACCTCCCAAGGCTCTGCATGGGATGCAGCCTCTAGCAGATGGAAAAACTAAGGACTTAGTGAAAAAAAAATAAGGAAAAAAAGACTTTGTACGCAGTCCTTAGGCAGCACAGTGCATTTCAGGATCCTGAAATTCAAACCTCTTGTTTTGCTGCTTGCGATGCCTGTTGTGCCCCTGAATTTAGGGACATGCGGCGGTTTTGCCGTGGCCCCGAGCAGGGCACCTGGGCGAGAGGATGCGGGGACGGAGGGCCGCCAGCCCCCCCTGCTCGCCCACCCGCCATTCCTCCGCCTTGCCCCCGATACACGCCGTTTAACCCTGGGCTGCGGGGAAACCAGGCGATCTGCGGGCCCGATCCTGCCAGCACAGGCCGCTTGCAAAACACTGCGGGATCGGACCCTGCCGTGTTTGCAGTGGGGAGGGCTAATGGCCTCCCTCGGTCCCCTTCAAACAATGTCTGGGTAAACAGGCTGACCTTCAGGGCATGTTGCAAGGTCCATAAAGGCAGCATGGGGGGGGAGCGAGCTCCAGCATCCCTCCCGGAGCCGCCCTCCTCCTGCCCTAGCCCTACCAGCCGCAGTATCCCGAGGAAGAGAGGAGGGATACCGCGGGCTGAGATCATCTGCTTGTTTTATTCACAGCAGCCTGTGTCCTGTAAGGGTTTTCCTGCCAGAGAGTTTTAAAAAAATATTAAATATAAATTGCTTAGGGGGAAGAAAAAAAAAAAAAGACAAATCATCAGGAAACCTTACAGCCAGGCGCAGCAGACATCAGCTCCCTCCGGCGCTGCGGGTTTGCGCTGTGAGACAACACATCCCTCGGAGCGAGCCAGCCGCTTCTGGGCTCGCGTTGCCTTAGCCAACAGAGCCACTTGTTGGCCATGGCGGCTGGTGGGGCTGTCACAGCACCCTTAGCAGTCGCTGCTTTTCCCTTCGCAGCCCTGCAACCCTCTGGGCTCTGCCAGGTTGTTTTAAAACAACGATCAAGCACCACCACCTCCCACCCCCCCCAAAATTCTTCTTTCTAGCTGCCGGTTTTGCCAAGTTTTGTCACAGAACAAATGTTTATGATCAAGTCGAACTTCTCCAGAAAGGATTTCTAGCAGAAGTGCTGACGGATGGCAGATGCGGGCAGCTCTATGGTGCACCAGGGTCGGCCAGCCCTAAGGGTGTGACGTGCCGACGGCATGGCGGGATCCTTCCTGACCTTCAACCCCCTGCATCACCGCCTTGATTAGGGGCTTTCTTGAGCTTGTTTACTAATTGTGAGAATCATTTACATCTTCGGTAACATCTGAGTCATCTGCTGCCCTCCATCTGCATACAAAACTCCTGACAGCAGCTGGAGTCACAGAGCCCCAGTCCTTGATCTCGCTATCTGAGCCTCCCTAAAATGGGCCAACTTTACGGCTGCAGAGATACAGAAATGACCCTGCCATGCTGCTGCGAGCGCAGCCCCCCACGGGAGTCAGGCCAGTTTCCTTTGACTGCTGGAATAATTAGTCAAATTCATACAATCGCCCAAATAAATAACAGCAACGCATACCGATCTGCTGATGCCAGGCCTTGCTGCCAGGCAGGCAGCACATGCCCGGCCCCCAAACCACAGGCAGGCTGCCCGTGCCTCCCGCTCCTGCCCGGCATCCCAGGCTGCAACCATCTCGCCTCGCTCCCGGCTCCGCTTCTGCTCAGCTTGCGGGTGCAAGGGGCAATCGCGGTCCCTCCTAGGCTGTGGCTGTTTCTCCCGTGCAGATGCAGGCAGATCCCGCAGGGCTGGGGTGGGATGCTTTGAAGCCATCCCACCGTAGCTGTGGGAGCAGGCAAGGACCAGGGGGGTCGGCAGGCCTGGGCCAGGCACGCTGCTTCAGCAGGTCCTTTGTTTTGGTTGCAAGATTCTCGCAGGCAGAATTTCTTACTGAAATCAGCCTCTCTTCTCCCTTCCCCAAAGCAGAGGGATTAATTTCCCTGAAGGACTTTTCTCGCCCCGGAATTGCAGACCATGCTCCCACTCCCAGCGCTCCTGCGCCATGAAGCCTCACCATGCCAGCAACTTTATGCAATCACAATTCGTTTGGACAAACCTGTGCCTTTGCTGATTTATTTTGTTCCAGATGCCTAACAAACAAAATAAGCTATACCAAAGCATGACTTTATTAATATAACTGCATAGTCTGTCAGAAAGAAAATCCCAGTCCTGGCTGATGGAGCCAAGGTGCTGGAAGCCCCACTGAGGCAGAGCATCCAAGGGATACTAGAAGCCCAAATGGACATGGGAAGACCTACAGTGCAAGTCTTACAAGAATGCAAGAAGTATGAACATTTAGTTTAGGAAAAAAACAGCTTTGCAGAAGATCTGGCCGGACTTTCCTTCTGTGTTAGGATTAGCTCTTCATTTCCAAATTCTGGGTGCCATTTCAAAAACTATCCAGGTAGGCTAAGGGCAGCACTGGGGTCCAAAGATACTAATGCAAATAGCTTGCTTTAAGCCAAGCCCAAGCACATCGCCCTGTCCCTGCAGACCCCCACACTTTAGCTCAGTGGGGTCTGCACCGATCTGGTCTGGGGGACGCAGACGCACCCGTCGAGGAGGACGATGCGCTGTGTACGGGGCATGGTTACATCAGAGCGCTTCCCCGGCACAGGGGCATGGTACGGCTCATCAAATAAGCAAACGGGACACATTCCATTGTGGGCTTTTTTTGCTGCGGACATGGGTATGGAGCTGTCAATCCTTGGGACGTTTCCATTGTGATAATCCTCTGGAATACAGGCAGTTTATTAACCCTCTGCCGCCCAGAGCAGGGGTTTCGGCTCTCGCCCTCCTCTGCAGCTGGAGGCTCCTGTCAAAGCAGAGGAAGCGGGCAGCTTGCTCTCACCTTGCAGGCTGCCGCCAGCCCCCAGGGAATGCATTAGGCAGTGTCCAGCAAGGCTGAGCATTTCCCTAGCACCTCTTATCTGAGGATCTGGAAGCACTTAAAGGAATTTTGCTTCATTGCCTCTACCAGCTCAGACAGGCTTATTAACGTTATTTCTGAGATGAAGGATGGAGTCCCAGAACAGCCAACTGGTTTTACCTACATCATAAGCCAAGTCAGCGACAGCACCTTTATCTCCCCATCCTCTCCCCGCCATGCGTTATCAGGAACTTCTCCCTGGAGCCGCGCATAAGAAGAGAAGAGAGTGGAAACAGCCTGGACGCCCTCCTCAGAAAGCCAGCCTGTGCCGCTGCGGTTTGCATGGCACCACACGGTGCCGGCAATGCTCTCGCAGCCCACACCGCGTGTGGGGCACTGCCCACCAAGCCAAGCAACTTGCTCCAATGACAATAAGATACCAAGTGCCTCAGGGAGCTTCGGCAATTCCTGCTGATGGGAGGAAAAAAAAAGCCAACCCCAAACCACGTTCCAGGCTTCAAGGCAGCACACACTGCTACGAAACCACCCAGCGCCGGAGCTCAGGGGTTAATGCCCAAGTGCAAGGCCTAAATGGAGAAATAAAGTTTATTATAACCTGTGACTCAGCCCTTGCTGGAGGTCGATGATCCATTTCTGAGTGCGCGCCCAAAAGCGCTGCTCAGCCAGCCTGGGGCTGTGCACAGCCTGAAGTTTTTGGAGGCAGGCGGCTCGCTCTCCTGTCCCGTAATGGCTCTCTGCTCTGGGTCACCGGTTGGCTGCTGCTGTTTATCTTCCAGTGATTAATGGTCGCGCTCGGTTCCTGCTGCAATTCCATTAAGATTAGAGACTTAAAGCTACGCTGAGATGTTTAGCAGTGGGTGACCCTGGTCTCCCCATCGTTGTATTTCTATAGTCTTGAGGAAACGAAGATTAACTCTTGTCTTGCATCCCATCCTTTTAGCTTTCTAGCTGCAGGGAGAGAGCCCTTGCAGGCAGCACTCCTGTCGGCCGGCAAAGAGAGGCCTGCCTCTTGTGTCGCCGTGCGATTGATGTGCTGTGCGTGCTGTGGCACTTGAAATCGCAGCCAGCGGGAACTCAGATGGCACCATCCCCCGAACAAATGCATGTATCTGGAGAACAAAATGCTCTTCCAGGAGGGGACAGGAACAGCCTCAGCCCCTTCCCCTTCGACATGGGGCAGAGGGTGCTCCACCTTAGCTCAGCTCCTCCTGGGGACCAAAGTACAGAGGCAGATCACCTTCCTGAAAAGGTACAGTTAAATAGAGTCCCAAATGTTTATCTCTGCTAAAAGTTGCCAACACACAGGGAACGTGAGCACAAGAGGGGTGAAGCAATCGGCCAGACTCCATCGGGAATCTAGTTACTCCCAGCAGTTTGACTTCTGGGATTGATGGAACAGGAAGAGACAGCTCTGACCCTAAAACATCCAGTGTAACATCACACCTTCACCTCAGGGGATGGAAGAAAGAAAATCACTTCCCCTCCAACTGATTGCAGAGCACCTTCTGGCCTGAGGGATAACCCTGAACCCTTTATGGAAACCAGCAATCCCAAGGCTTTTGGGGAGGCTGCAGCTACTGTGGTCCTGGCCCGGAGGTGCAAGGCAGTGGGGGAAACTCACAGGTCCACCAGAGAGAGCCGGGCCAGCTGGGCTTCCCTCCTACCTGTAGGTCACCAGTGGTCCGAGTGCTGCTGCCGAGGGATCCCAAGTATCAGGCCCCTGCTGAAGCATCCCTACATGCCCATGGGAAGCCAAATAACATTAAAACAACCCGAGACAGCTTTTCCCCTCCAGATCAACCTGCCAAAGCAGGTTCAGCAGGTAGCCTGCTCCCTGATGGCAGTGCAGGGAGCCGAGCAGCACACACTTGTCAATCTGAAGGCAGCTCTCAGCGGGCAACATCCACATCACAAAAGCCGCCACTATAATTAGCCTTACTTGGCTCGAAGTCAGCCTTTATGTTTCCTTCTCACCCCTCAAAAAAAAAAAAAAACCAACAAAAACAAAAAACAAAAAACCAAGCAAAGGCATCTTTGCTCCTGGGTGATGGAGCGGCGTGTTACTGAGATCCAGGAGAGAGGTCACAGGGACCCTTGCTTGCTTTTTTTGTGTAAACAAGGTTGCCCTCCTCCTCCAGCCCCAATGGCCCTGGCCTGGGCAGCCTGGCACTGACACAGAAATAGAAAGGGGGTGAATCTGAAAGGAGAAAAAGCCTAGAGCCAGAGCCACTCTCTTCCCCCTGCCCTCCACCATGCCTGTGGGGCAGGGACGGCAGCTCCCCATCCGCTGGCACCGTCGCACAGGAGCCAGGGAGAGGATGCGCACAGGTAGCGACTGGAAGAAAAGGCATGTTTGTTACAGATTTGGGAACCTTTATCTTGGGAGCAATTACATGCATCGATGGAAGGAGGTACCGGTGCTGGAGCAGACGAGGAGCCGAGGCTAGTTTTACAAAACCTGAAACCCCTGAGCAAACTTGGCTGCATGTTACTAGTACAGGAGTTGTCCCTAAAGAAACCATTCTTTTATGTTAAAGTGAGATTGAAGACTCAGATGGAGATGACAATTTTGATGTTTTCTAAAGATGTTTTTGAGATGCCGATTTCAGTAACTCCCTGAGACCAGGCAAACAACTTAGTTGAAATGCCATGAAGGTTTAGCGTTCTAAATGCCTACGTGCCTCTGCCTACAGCGAGATCTAGCCAATGTGGAAGAAAACTCCTTTAATTAAATCCAAAAGGGCTGTATAATCTAGAATAATACCTACAGCCTTTTGTGTCAGTGGCATGGGGTTGCCTTTGGGTAAAAACGTTGGTACAGAGCTCACATGCTGTCCCCATCACAGGCTTTTCCTGTGGTCCTTCATACCTGTGTTGAGCAGATCCCCCTCTCCCTTTGCTTTTGCTTCTCCATGACCTGCTCACAGCGAGCTGAGAAGGCTTTCCTTGGTGCCACCATGTGGGGCACATGCAATAGGTATGGAATTACACGTATGCATACAAGGTCTCCTCTCTGAAATCCTCCTAGTTTTAAATTCAGTTCAAAAAGCAAACTTGCTCTGAGCCACAAGTCCCAGTTTCAACTTGAATATGGGCCACGGTTTAAAACCAGTTTTAATCTAGGTGCCCACTGCATCTCTGAGGCAGGGCAAGCACACTATGTTGTGCCCAGCGGCTTGGATCAACCTTGTAATCGCTACACTGGACTGCTTCAGGATGGGGCGTGAATTTCCAATATCGGGTCTGGGTTCCCCCGAGCCGTGAACCTTGTGTTGTCATTTACACCTATGGAACCAGCTGTGAAATACTCTTCCCTGGTTTTCCCATCTCCACTCTAGTTTGCACAGATGAAAGCAACGCAAGATGTGCAAAAAGAGTCCCAAAGCAAACAGGACCTTGCGCAGGAGGACACTGGCCTTCGGTTACAGCAAGGCAGGAGTCTGAATTCCTCCTTAAATCTGGTCCAGTACAGAGTCAAGCCCTAGAAGAGAGGAAATTGTGCTTGACAGATGCAATCATATGCAAATGGCTGTAGAAGAGGGGAAATTATCATCTACAAACATTGGGCAGAAATTCCATCTGCCGCCGCCTCAAGAAGGGCTCTTAATAAATTCTGAGACAGCAAAGTGACACACATCTTAATCAAGACTTAATCCATGGAATTAATTCACTGCGCGTTTCTGCATAATTCCGAGAGTAATGCTAAAAGCCACAGCAATATCAGCAGCAGATGGACTCCCCCTACTCCATGCAAAGGTATTAAAGAAAACACAGCCCCTGTCACATCACTTCGTGTACATACACATGGCAAAAAGCAACAGGGCTGTGCCCTGCTGCTGCCAGGAGCTTGCACAGCCAGCGGACATCAAAGGTCAGGCTCGCAGCGAGGTGGAAATGGAAACCAGCCTCACGGCAAAGATGGAGCCCTGGCCACTTCTCTCCCATAGGAGAGGAGAAGCCCGGAGCAAGGCAAAGGACGGTGAAACCAGCACAGGGTCCCTTCATTAGATGAGCTCTGATTGAGGCCAGTGTCGAGACAGATTCATCGGCATCCGGGAAAGGCTGGGGATGGAGGTCAAGAGAAGGGGAGAGCGAGGGGAAGCTGCTGGGGGTTCTGTGAGTGAGATCTGCTGCAGAAACCAGGCGGATAGCCATTAGAAATGGCTCCTTGCCCTCTCGCCACGGCCTGGGAAGCATGCTGCAGGTATGGGGGGCAGCCTTGCCAAGGGCGCTGGTGGCAGCCCCGCTCAAATTGACAGGAGGCTTTAGACAGCTCTGAAAATACATTCTTAGTCACTGTCATCCACCTCCAAAGGAGGTGCAACAGCTATGTGATTAATCTCTTGTTTACATGTCTAAATGCTAGTGCAGTCCAGACGAAATACTGCCTTCAGCAGGCTCCCTCCCTGACACACGTGGATTTGAGGGGCCAGGCAGTCCTTCACCAGCTAGAATCCAGTCTTCACAACTGTCCGCCACCTGCAGTTTGGGAGTCCCAAATGCCTGGTCCAAACCCCCTAAACCCAGGGGTCCCAGATCCCAGCATGGTGCCTCAGCTGCTGTTGTGCTTTGGAGCGAGAGGCTCCCTCACTGAGAAGGTGAGGTACTAGCTGGGGTGACTGGAGCTTCAGGAGCTGCAGTGGTCCCCTCGAAGCGGTCCAGCCTGTGGGAGCCATTACACCTGCATTGGTGGCAATGCATCATCCCGCGTATGGCAGGGTTATGATCCGAAACTCAGGTTAAGGGCTAACACAGGGCCAGCTCACCTTTCCAAGGTGATGTGGCTAGGCTTGTAGCACTTACTGCTTTGTGCCTGCCTCTTCATGAGTGTCCAGCATGGTCCAGAATAAAGTGGTGCTCTCAGCCGAGCTCTTCTGGGCAGTACAGGTGGAGGGTGCAGGGCGCCCCCCACCCGCCCCGAGAAGAGTGTGATGAGAATGATCATGGGACAGAGAGGTGTGGAAAGAAGTGGTAGAGGAGTCACAGTGGTGTCTGCTGGTGCGGGGAGCAGCACTGCCAGCTTCCCAGCTGGGATGCTTTCAGCCAGGGGAGGTGGCTCACGGGCACAGGATGGTCACTTGAGGGGACACCGGGAGCCTTCAGCCAGGATGACCTAAGGCTGGAAGTGAGCTGCTGCTGCAGCCAGGATCACTCACTGCTGGGCACCCAAGGGTGTGTAATGCGATTCCCGTGTTAATTCAGGCTCCAGGGATCCTTATGTACCCTAAAGGAGTCCACTTGTACTGCCTGGGTCCCTGCTGATGGCAGCGGCTGTGCAGGCAGAAGTGCCTTCCTATCAGTGCCACGCACAGGAGTGCTTTTCTTCTGGGATGTGTGCATGTACATCGGCATTAGTGCTCTCTGGAAAGCTTTACTTGGGCTCTACTGTTTGTGGAGAAGGGAGAGAGAAAGAGGAGGGAAGCTGGGCAGGGAGGATGGGAGAGGTGGGATGTCTGGGGAAGGTGCTAACAGCCCTTGGCTGGCCCAGAACCACTTCCTCAGATCTCCGTTACACAGCATGCTCCTGGCGTTGCTATTTCAGTCTGAATGTCACCTATAAATTGGAGGCTCTTTCTCTGAAGGCTGCAAATAGAAGTGTCACTAGATGATCTTTGATTTATAGGGAAGCTCAGCAGAAAGCCCGGCATGTCCATTTTCCAGCCAGGAAACTCAAAGGGGTCCAAGGATCACACAGGGATCCTTTGCTTTTCCTAGACCTTTCCTCAAGGGTTGGCAAGTCCCTCTTAGAGGGGGTGGGGAGAAACCACACACAGAGATTCATCTCCCTAATCACCCTTGCTGCTTTTTCAGATTCCTCCTCCTCCGCCACCCATCCCTGCCCCATGGATTTCAACCTGCTGGCAGACGCAGAGGCTCGCAGCCCAGCCTTGTCTCTCTCGGACTCTGGGACCCCTCAACACGAACACAGCTGCAAAGGGCAGGACCACAGCGGTGAGTGCAAGAGAGGCCCTGACCCATCCTTGCGGGTGAATCCGGGTGGCCAGTGGCATGCAGGAGCTGGCTGCAGTCCTTCTGGGGGCACACTGAGCTTCCTCTCATACCGTGAACCAGCACAGTGCCGCGGTGGCACGGCCATGCCAGTAGGCATGGGGAAGACATAGGGGTGCATATCGCAATGACAGCCATCGGGAGGGCGAGAGCACCATCCTAGTGATGGGTTTGCCTGGCCCCAGCTGCAGGAAGCCACCGCTGACAGAGGGCACAGCCCATGGCTGGCAGGAGTCAGGCAAGCCGGGTCACTGCCCAACCAAAATTTTATTGTATTCACCTAATCTGGGTCCCCAGAGCAGGAGAGCTCTCCCCACATGGGAAATCTCATCCAAGGCGCAGAAGGCTACACCTGGTTATAAACTACCCCCTGATTTTTTTTAAAAACTCCATTTAAATTGCTTAGGTTGAAACTTTCCATGATACGGGTTAACCTTGGGCTGAATTTTCCTGGTTCAGGCAGTAAGAAGGAAGAGAAACACTGTCTTGCCCCTGCTTTAATTGAAAAGCCTGGTCACCTGTGCCGTCGTGCAATGCTTCCTGTCCCAAGAAGATGCCTCTGACCATTCCCGAAGGCTGGACAAGCCCCAAGCCAGCCACATTCTTTATCCAGCTCTGACGAAGAAACCACCACCATTCACACCTACTCAGAAATCAGCCACCAAATGCTGTGGCTTCCCCTGGATTTTGCGTCTGTCCCGTGACTGCTCCATCCCTTGTTGCTCTGGACACGGCAGGACAATGCAAAGCCGCCACTGCCAGCGCGAGGAGAGGCGAGGGCCCGGTACAGATGGCTGCTTCCCGCATAAAGACTCCAGGCTCACTCGTGTACAAAAGCTAATAAGCATAATGACGCAGATTAAAATTCCCCAGAGTAAATATCATAAAGGGAGTTACGCTGGGATAACTATGGTCAGAGAATCCACCCGCCGAATTCCCCACCGCATGCGTACCTTAGTTGGGCACATCCCCAAGCTCAGCGGCTCCTTGTCAGCTGCTTTGGATGCACGGCGGTTGTCTCCATTCAAGTGGCCTTCCCGATCAAGCCCACCCTGGCACGCCGCAGAACTGCCAATTTAGGAGCTGACTTTTTTTTCCATTAGGCGTGAGCAGCTAATTCCAGCTATGACCGCAGTCGTTTCATTGAGTGGGCGAACGTGCACGAGATATATTCCACAACCTATTTTGGGTTGACAATAAACGCTGGGTGCCTGGCTACGTCACTCCCCGCTGTCTTTAACGGTCTAGAAATAAAATGGTTCTGGGAGGTAGGTGTTTGCCAGCGCTACCTGCACGCACAGGCTGGCAGCTTGTGCCTTCGCACCAGAGAGGCTGATGGCAGCTACGTGTCATCAGTGTCAGGCAGAGCAGAGAATGCCATGAAGGTCTGCGTGGGATGGGGCAGGGCTGCACTTCTGGCACTTCTTGCCTCTCCTCAAGAGAGCAGCCACTCCCCTTCTCCTCCTTAGCTCTGCTTCCTTCATCTGCAGAGTAAGAGATCCCAAGGAAAGGAGCACAAACCTTGCGTGACTGGGCCCAGCTCTTGGAGATCCCCAGTGTCCTCCGATGGTGTGTTGTGGTTGGTGACACCCCCTTCTATTAGGTTTCATCAGGCAGCACAGGTCAGGGGGAGAGCAAGGGTGAGGAGGGAAGAGGTGAGGAACTGCCCTGGATCTCCCCATATTCTGCTCCTCAGCATGGATTCAGGGCACCCACAGGGTCCATCTTGCTGCAAAGAAGCAGAAATGGAGATGACACTCCCTGTAAGCAATGCTCAGGAAGAGCCAGAGGTAGCAGGAATGGAAACGGAGGGGGCAATAGGAGGAACATGTAGCTGCAGAGATTTTTCCCAGGCTCAATGTCAGGATTCCTACACCTCCTTGGACTTCACAAGATTTGTAGAAAGTTCTACACCAGAAGATGCAACATACTCTGTGAGCTCTTCCACCCAGATGCAGCCCATAAGTCAGTGGTACCTTCGCTCCATTCTCCTTCCCTCTTGGTATAGTTTCTTCGTGCATGAAGAAGGGCAGTCCCGAGCAGGAGCTCCGGATTAGGGCACAGCCTCCTGCTTCGCAGCAGCCCCTTCCAAAATCTGCATTTGTCAGGGGCTCCTGTGGGAAAATATCCCCCATAAGCATCAGGCTCTTAATTAACCCAGACTTAGCAGGTGAACAAACAAACCAAGTGTCCCTTCATCTGAGCCATTCCTAATAACTAGCTCAGACGTGGTGGCATCACTCCCCTTTTAATCTATTTTAGGGATGAATAATGTGGGAATCTCCCTCTTCCAGCACTGGTTTAGAGCACAGAGCTATAGAAATCAAATTTACCTCCTTGGCAAGAATTACTACAAAAAAGATCCACGTTAAGAGCACGCTTCCAAGAGTTCTGCTGAATGTGGCATCCCCACATGAAGATGCTCATGGGCAGGAGGAGAGAACCACGAGACCACAGCCAGCTCCTACCGTTCCACTTGTCAGGTCTTATGGCTTCGCCTGTTTCAAGAGTGCAGTGGGAAGGTTCTCAGGCGGGTACATACTGGATGGAAACACAAGCTGGTCCTGGCACTGGGAACAGGAGACGGCACCTTCCTGCTCAGCAGAACCAGCTTGTGCCCCGCTGCTGTGAGCGATAGGCAGCTCGCTCTCCTTGCATTCGCTTTCCTGCTGGTCGATAGGATTAAATGTGCCACAGAAGCGGAGGCAGCTGCTGGGGAGCCTGTGGGGAACCACGTTGCTTCAGTCAATGCAACGAATTCCCATAGAAACAAACCTTTACGGACTGCACCCAGGCTTTCCGCCTCAAAGAGCGAGTGCCTCTTCTGCAAATGCTCGCTGTGACTCCAGCAGTCCTCCCTTTGGAGGAAGGCAGGAGCAAGGAGGGTTTTCCCAGGAACAGCGGGGAGAGGTTTCTGAATTAACACGCTACCACAGGAACAGGGTAGTGGCACCAGGTTCCTGAGACAGGAGCATCTCCCAGGGCCAGGCTCCATTAAAGCACCTGCTGTTGGGTACAGCACTGCCCTGCAGCAGAGTCCTTTTTCCGTCAGGGTTGAGGTCCTTTTTAGCCTCTCTTAAGCTCTCTCTTTTCCATGTAGCTTTTATGGGGCATATTTTTCCAGAGCACATGCATCTGGCTTGAGGAACCCTTTTTGTCCTCGCCCAGCTGCACTCCAGGTTACTGTTTTCTTGCCTCCCTGCTTTTTAAGGGGCTGTAAAAGACACCTTCCATGTTTGGATTTTTCTGGACTTTGAAGTTTTTTAAGCTAGCTTCCACTTAAAAACCACAACCAAACAAAAAATCCTTTTAATCTGAATCTCAGCGGAGCGATGCCAGGATTTTTTTTAAAGGTTCTTCTCCCAGATGCAACAGTTTGGCAACTGTTTGCAATAATTTATACTTAGCTTAGCTGAGTATTTCCCACTGTAAAAGAACACCTCCTCTCCCTGCTGTAAACCTGATTTTCAGTTTGAACTGCTTCACCTTGCTTCTAGTTCAGAGGAAAGAGGAGGTGAACATCAGATATTATTTCTTTTCCCAGGAATCATTTTCTTCAATGGTGACTTGTCTCCGTTCCCAGCGGAATTAAGCATGAGCTGTAGCTTTCCTCCCTGTAGTTGTCCCCCACAGATTGCCCAAGTGCTCAAATGCGACATTTTCTTTTGATGATGGAAGATATTTGTATTTGCATTCTGCCCCTGTTTGCGGAGTACCAGGAGAGGCCGGGGCACATGGAAGTACCTGGCTGCCCACCTCCAGCCACCGCAGCCCAAAGCTCAGCGTTAAGGGCTTAATGCCTAGGAGGAGGCTGAGCTGTGCTTTTCAGTTAGACACCAGTGCGAGCACTGGAGAATTTCAAGATGTTCATTTAAGGGGCAACGAAGTGAAACACACTGCCTCTAGAAGAGGGATCTCCAAGTGAGGAGGGAGGGCAGGGGCAGAAGGACATGGAGATGCTGGAGTACTTCATGGTAAGGTCTAAGAGAGGCCTTTTCCCTACTTTTTAAAAATAAAAATATGTGCACCTAAATAAGAAGGTAGAGGAGTAAGAAGGGAGGAAGGCTAAAAGTTGTGCTCCTCAGGTTTAGTTAATTTAAGAACCTCAGCTTACTACCACTGGCACCTTGCTGTGTCATAAGTGGCAATTTCCGATCAGTTTTTCTAAAGGGCGCCTGAGGCAGGGAGTTCTAAAGCAGAGTAGGAAACTGCTGGCCTGGGCAAGTTCTGCCACTGTCGCCCGTCTTAACTGCGACAAATGAAAACCAGAGACTGGAAGTTTGGAGAATCCAAATCCAGTCACTTAGAAGCTGACATCCGTTACAGCAGTTAAATGATGGCAAGCCGTGCTGCAGCAAGGGTCCAGTGGTTTTGGTGCAGGATGGATGCCTGCTCGGAAGGGTGAGGGAGGGAGACGAGACCACTCCTGTGGGTGCAGCTGCAGCTGCTGGTGGCCACAGCAGAGGGGGACCTCGCAGAGCATGTGCTGGTTGCCCCAAGGATGGGCTCCCCAAATGCATCCAAGCCCCTGAGTTAAGTCAGGGGATCTCTCCCGTCTCTGTTTCTCACACAGACACTGAGAAGTCCCAGCAAAACCAGACGGACGACTCCAACCCTGAAGACGGCTCGCTCAAGAAGAAGCAGCGGAGGCAGAGGACGCACTTCACCAGCCAGCAGCTCCAGGAGCTGGAAGCCACTTTCCAGAGAAACCGTTACCCAGACATGAGCACCAGGGAGGAGATTGCAGTCTGGACCAACCTGACAGAGGCACGAGTCCGGGTAGGACTTCAGCCCTTCCACCTTCCCAGGCCCAAGCTCGCGGGGAGGAAGCTGGCTGTGGTACAAGCCACCAAGCTGTCCCCAAACCAAGGAAGGAATTAGGGGCCTTAGAAAATTTCCCTGTCTCTTGAAAACACTTCATCAGGTTCTACACCTGAGATTTGACACATCCAGCCACACACATACGCCGTGCTGGTGGTGCCTTCCCCATCCAGTGCCACCTTCAATAACACAGGGAGATGCGAAGACCAGGCTCTGCCCCACAGAGCCCCACCAGCTGGCTGCCCTGACCCAGCAGACCCCTTCCTTGCAGTGCCATTGTCCACCAGCCTTAGCCTTGCTGGGGTTCCCAAACCACTGTGCAGTCACAGGCATATCATGGCAGGGCTCCAGCTGGAATGAGAGCTTCTCTCTGCTACTAGAAATATGAGTTAGCAGCACCATGAATAGCCTTCCAGCAGCTTCCACGCTCTAGGAAATTATATTGTTTGAGTCCCTCCAACACTAACAGATTTTCCTGTTAGAAGACAGACTTCTAATGGCCCACCCCAAGCTGGTCCTGAGGTGAAGTCAAAACGAGAGAGGTTATTTCCTCCACTCAGCAGCTCTCAAACCACATCCCCAAAATAGTTTTCTCTCAAGAGACACAACCCCAACCCCTCCTCATGGGCTGTGGTCACTTGGAAATACAGCAAGTATTTCGTCCCTTTTGCCCTATATAAAGGGCATCCATTTGTTGAGTGAGGTGGGTTATTCTCTACATTGTAAAATGGCAGTGGTTGGGTTTTGATCTAGGTGGTGATTCTTCCTGGGAGGTGACCCTGCAGCCCAGACATCTTGCTGCAACCCTTTCCTGATGCTCAGCCTCCCAGCTCCCTGGGAGCAACCCCGACCCTTCAACAGCTCTCGCCTTGCTGGGCAAAGACACCCTTCCAGGGACAGCCCAGAAAGACTCCCATCCCCTCCCTCTCTCTCTCACAGGTCTGGTTCAAAAACCGCAGAGCTAAGTGGAGGAAACGGGAGAGGAACCAACAGGCCGAACTGTGCAAGAACAGCTTCGGGGCCCAGTTCAACGGACTGATGCAGCCTTACGACGACATGTATTCCAGCTATTCCTACAACAACTGGGCCACCAAGGGGCTCGCCACCAGCCCCCTCTCGGCCAAGAGCTTCCCGTTCTTCAACTCCATGAACGTCAGTCCCCTCTCCTCCCAGCCCATGTTCTCCCCACCCAGCTCCATCGCCTCGATGACCATGCCTTCATCCATGGTCCCTTCTGCGGTGACCGGGGTACCGGCCTCGAGCCTCAACAACCTGGGAAACATCAACAACCTGAACAGCCCGAGCCTCAACTCCGCTGTCTCATCCAGTGCCTGTCCTTACGCCTCCACAGCCAGCCCCTACATGTACAGGGACACATGCAACTCCAGCCTGGCCAGCCTGCGGCTGAAGGCCAAGCAGCACGCTAACTTCACCTACCCGGCTGTGCAGACGGCAGCTTCCAACCTGAGCCCTTGCCAATACGCCGTGGACAGGCCTGTATGAAGGGCTGCCCTCCGCCAACCAGGGACTTGACCTTAGCCTGACAAAAGGAGACCTTTAGCCCTACAACAGTGTACGTCCTGCAGAGAATGAGAGTGAACATGAGAGAGCAAGAAAGTGAGAGAGAGCGAGAGCGAGCGGCGAGCAGGCAGACGGACCTCCATGAAGATTTGTCTAACTATTGTATGGTGAATTTTGACTGTCTTTCCCCTCCCAAACCCCTTCCCCTCTTGCCCACCAAACCTCCTCCTTTGTGGTAAAGAAACCAAAACAGTCTACTGGAAGCCCCATGGGGAAGTAGGAGCCCCAACGTGCAGGGTGCCTAACCCAGGGACCGCAGAACCAAGTGTGTTTCTATCTGCCCCTCCGAGCCCCGCAGGGGTGAGCTCCCCAAATCCCTGGGACAGCACGGGCAGCCAGACACCAGCCCTGCAGGGAACAGCCAGGGACAGGGCAACGTGGGGGACGCCATTCGGTGCTCGGCTGACTGCTTCTACCTGCACACATGCGAGGCTTCAGTTAGAGGCGTCTTGCCCACTTATTTATCACACAGCCAGTAAGGAAAGCCTTGTCTCAGTCAATTGGCAGCTCTCTTTATAATGCAGATATGTGCATGGCCCTTCAGACTTGAAGCCTTTAGGAACTGGGAGTTGTAAGGATATAAATTATGTGTGTGTATATATATATCATATATATACAAATACATATATAGACATTAAAATATGCTTTTTTGTTTTGTACAGGAAATAACCTACAAAGTAGACCTTAAAACCAAAAACCCTGTAAAGCAAGCACACCCACCGAGGCAGTGTCCTGCCTGTCATGCTTTATTGCTTCAGTCATTTCCAGTCAGACAGGAACACCTTTGCCAGTGTACATCCAAAGCCTCCCCTTTTGCAACAGTCAGCTCCCCCTTGCACATCTCCTTCCCTCCCCTTCTCCAAATCCCATTTCCAAAAAAGATAATAAAATAAAATAAAAGTTGGCACAATCCCTTTAAGGCTTCTGCCTGTCTGGTTATTGAGAGCATGAACCTGCGTCTGAAGGCTCAGAAGTCAAGCACCAGCAGCCCAGGCGAGGGCCAGGCGAGCATCCTTGGGAGTGCCAGCACGAGGCAGCCCAAGTTGAAACAGGGGCCTGAGGTTTGGAGGAGCCATCTCTGTTCCTCACTTACAAATCAAATGCCTGGCTCCTCAGGACAGCCGGAGCCTGCAGACACAGTACGAAGGGGAGAACAAGAACCCTCCCTGCTCCCTGCCTGCGGGCACCCACTGCGGCAGGAAGGTCGAGCCTCTCCTGGCTCGGGCTTCCCCACCGTGCTGGATGGTGCCAGTGCCTTCGGGCTCCTGGCAGCCCAGGGCAGGGAACCCCCCCGGCACTCCTGCTCCAAACGGCAGTCCCCTGGGGAGAGGCCGGCTGCAGCAACCTGCCCTGCTGGCCTGACCCTGCCCAGTTTCTGTTGGGAAAGCTGTAAAACCGAGGTGGCTCTCCTGAGATGTACGTGCCCCAGGGGGACGTGCTGCTTCAGCAAAGGCAGGGGGATGCAGCGGGTTCCTCCAAGAGCCCAAGAAAGCTCCATGTGCAGCAGGGAAGCAGGACATCCCGACCCAGGGCAACCTCCGTTCCCTTCGTCCCCCCCACACTCCAAGGGGAAAGCACACCCCTAATGTTTTACTTTTCTCCTAGGGAAAAAAACAAAGCCAAAACACATCACCACAACAAGCTATCTTACTTGGATGAATAGGACAGGCAAACCTGGCACAACCCAGGTTTCTGCAATGTTGTTAGCATGCAGAGAGGAAGCAAGTTCTTTGCTAAGAAGGAATCCTCCCTAGGACATAGAGATCCCTCACAAGCAAAGCATATGAACCACTCGGTCTTTGCCAAAGCCTATTCCACAGGGAGCAGCTGCTGCTGGAGGTATTGGTGAGCAGATGCTGAAAGCAGTCACAGATGTCAGCCCAGCTTCACTGTAACAAGATTATTCTTTGCTCTGAGCTAATCTAAAATGAGGGAGCCAAGTTACCCTGCACTGAAACAGCTACCACTGGAAGCACAACCACCATGTCTGCAACGTACATTCAAATAAATATCTAGAACATAGATGCAGCGCATCCAAGACAAGACCATTCATTGTCACTTGGATCCTACCTTGCCACTGGGCACCAGCGCTGCTGAGGTAGCTTCAGTGGCTAGTCTCTGTGCTGTCCTGGAGCCTCCATCCAGCAGCCTTCCACCAAACGCATACCATTGTGCTTAACTCCCTTCTCCACCACGGCTCTTCCCCCTGAAGGACAAAAGAAGGGCCTGGGCCTCTCTTTAATATCATCCTCTCCACTGAGCCTGACTCACAGCTGAGTCCAACTCCTCTCCCTGATAACCCAAACCAGGTGGTGCCATAATCCTCTCCTACTCCTTGATGAAGGACCTGAGCTCTTTGCACACCTGATCCTTCCCCTCCACCCCTTCCACACACCCTGCCCCTCCACCCGGTGCTGATCTCAAGCACAGGTGGGAACAGAGCAAAGCCAGAACAAGCATCTCTCATAAAGACCCAGCTTTGCCTGGAGAAGAAATTGAAGGGAGAATCAGCTTCCCTTTCACTTGGGTGACATGGCTATGGAGGAAAAGAAAATTCTCCCTTCTCTTCTCCCCAGCTGAAGCCAAAAGCAACACGAGTTCCTCCTTCCCTTTTAACTTGCTTTAGTAGCTGCACTTTACCTTGAGTAGTTTCTGTGCGGCTTTCGTTGTTCTCCATGTTGCTATGATGCTTGTGAAGATCCTCCACTTGTCTCACAGAGATGAGGTTCATTTGGGGTGGGGGTGCACAAGGCTGGCTACTGCTGACTGTTGCAGGATTCAGCAGATGAAAGGTAAACCCAAACATACAGAGAAGAAGGCCAGCTCCAGCACACTGTTGTCATGATCCGCTGTTGGAGCCAGTGGGGAAAAGTCAAGACCTGGTTTAGGTACTGATTTTTCAGCCCGAGGTTTTCCATGCAGCCATTTCAATTAATGTTACACCAGACCAGTCTGAATTCTGAGCAGGACAGACTCAGCCAGTACACACACGGGGCAACTGGTGCATACAAGTGTGTGGCCAGTGGTTCTGCAGGCTGGCTAGTTGGTTCAAGTTTCTCCTTCCCAATCCTATATGGAGAAGATGATGGGGTCTGTTTCTGCAGTCAGAGGTATTGCACCATGTAGGATCCAGACCAGATGGCAAAACACACACCAGCTCTGAGCTGAGAGCGCTCTGTACAATGGCACCAAACAGCTGACACAACCTCGGGAAAACCTTAAAAGCTGCAGACACCAGAGATGGTCAACAGTAAATAATGAAGTGAGCAAGTTGGCAGCAGAGAGCCCTGGGAGAGGGATCCTGCTTTCCAAATGCCGCCTGCCTTCCTGATGCAGCTGAGCACGTACAGCCTCCCACTTTCCACTCCCTCCCCATGGGGCCAGGACATGGACATCATGCTCTCTGGTCCAGCACAAATACAGCAGGCGTCCTACAGACCTTCTCCAGGACATCCCTCTCCCACAAGTCCCCAGTACCTCCCTAGCTGTATCTCCTTGGTACTGCAACCCAAAGAAGTGGTTTTTAGCAGAGTCCTGCTTATTCAAAAGACCTGTTAGGCAAGTAACTTTGTCACTGGATACTTCCCAATCTGCAAATTTAGCAAGTGCGCATTCTCCTCCATCATCCAGGTCATTAATGGAAATGCTGAACAAAACCAGAGCCGGCACAGATGTCCCTGAACTTCACTCAACAGACCCCTTCCTTTTCAACAGTGAACTGTAGATAACTCTCTGGGTATAATTATCCAATGGGTTTTGTACCCATCCAACATCCCATCTACATCACGCTTAAGAGCCACTTAAATGGCAGCCAGGGCTCTTCCTCACCATGCCCTTACCCTGCCATAGAGGAAAATCAGATTACTTTGACCAGATTCTGTTCTTGACAAAGTCCATATGGCTCCTGCTCATCTCCACTGCTTACAAGTAGTGTGATTATTTGTTCCAGCATTTTTTGGGTGATGGGTGGGTGAGTGAGAGGATTTAACGATCAGCAGTTCCTGGCTTTTGACCCCAGGCCCCATTTTGAAGGGCGGGGTACAAAGCTCGCATTTTACAGTCTCTTCATGCCTCACTGCAACCCCCCCCCCTACCCCCAGCCATAGTTCTCATAGATAACAGCCCGTGTTTCTGGGATTGCTTTGCATGAAGTTCAGCATGCCCAGATGCTCTGGAAAAAATTCCATTTCTCTAAATACTCTCTTATTTGTGCTTTCCTTATTCAAGGCCAGTTTTTTACCCCCATCACAGCTTGTGCTATCCCTTTCCCCGTAGCTGTCTTTACCTAAAGGCTAACGCAAAGTGCACCCAACAGTGGGGTGTCCTCAGCGGCTCCCATCACTGTTTTCTCTCTCTGCTGAAAAGCAGCACGATGCCGTCCTCGGTTGGTCTCTTACTGTTCATACAGTGGAGAATTGCCTTCTTGCTTGGTGCCTGCTAGCTTGTACCACCATAACAGAGCCCCAAATCACAGGCTGGATGTGAACTTGCAGGTAGTAAAAACTGGGCTCAGGCAGACGGACAGCAGCGAGAGGTGGATCTAATTTCTGTCTCCACTGCCTTTTAGGCCCTGGTTGCGGCTGGGGGGGGGGGTACGTTCCTTACCACCCGCAGCAGCGCCGAGGCCACCCCCCGTCCCCCGCCCGCCGGTGGGAGGGGAGCGGGCCGGGCGGCGGGTGACAGCAGGGGAGCTGGTGTCACCTAGCGGCCGCCAGCACCCAGGGCAGCCCGGGGCTGCGCGGGGATCGGGGATGCCGCGCTCTTGCCGGCGCCCGGAGGGACGGGAAAAGCCTCCCGGCAAAACCTCCGCTTCTGCCGGCCCGGCTTCGCCGGCCCTTGCAGCCCGGGGCTCCCTCTCCTCCCGCCCTTGAGGCCTTCCTCTCTGCAGCAGGTCCCCTGCCCCGCCCGTGCCAGGGCTGCAGGGATGTCCTGCTCCCTGCATCCTCCCCGGGGACCACGGCTCCCCCTCAGCAGCGACTCCCGCACGAGAGAGGCAACTAATTGCTGTGTGTGCCCTCAAAGTAAGAAAGAACAAAAATAGACAAAAACTCAAGATACATCCCCTCCAAAACAGGTCTGTTGGCTATTTCAGCTCACCGGCAACACATAGAAAAGGCTTTTCTCTTTTGCACAGAGTACCAGGAGGAGTCATTTCCACAAAGCTTCAGGGAAATAGCACTGACATGGGGAAGGAGGATGCCATTATTAGCTCCCTGAGCCCCAGCAAGCACCACCGCTTTCCTCACACCCGCAGCTCAGCGCTCCAGACAACTTACCAGCAGCAGCAATATAAAACACAGGAGAAATCAAAGTCTTCCCCTGTCTAGGTCTGGGCAATTTATTGTTATTTCTTGTTTAGCCAGAGAGAAGAGCAGGGTGAAGGGGCTGATGTTGGGCCCACAGCATGCCTTCCCTGGGGAGGGCGTAGGGCAGGTGGGGTAAGGCAATCCCTCCTGGCAGTGTTGGAAAGGGAGTACCCTCCTTCTGGGAGGAGGGATGTGGCCTTTTGAAAAGCTGCAATGCCTCTTGGAGGGGGAGAGAGGGTCCCTAGGAAACACTCTCAGCAAATCCTCCTTCTGGTGGGGTGATTCCTGCCACATGAAAGGTTTTTCCTACCCCAGAAGCCTGCACAGATGGACCACCAGCAAAGAGCGCTTCCATAGGTGAACTTTTCTGGAGATGAAGAGCCCTGCCTCCAGCGCCTTGCTCTGCAGCGCTGAGCGAGGCAGTGCCGGCAGAGTGAGGGCAGCTGATCTCACCCCACACAGCAGCACCTCTGGAGCACCAAGAGCACGTCAGGCAGTTTAGGCAGAAAAGAGCAACTGTGAAAACACACCACTTCCTCAATGCTCTTGTGGTTGTGGTGATGCCTTGGCACAGCTGAGGGAGCCGTAAGCACGTGTGAGGTGAGAGCTAGTCGCTGCCTCACCGGGACCACAGCTGTCACAGAAAGTGCCCCAAACAGTGCCATGCAGGAGAGAGGTCACCCCATTACTCCCATGTGTTCACCATCCCCTCCTCTCTGAAGAGACCTCCCAAACATGGAGGGCAGTTTATTCCTCTTCCCCAAACACCATCACCTCAGCTGCCTGCTTCTGCATTTCCCAAAGCAGCGGAAGGTGCTGCTCTCCTCCTACCCAGCACCCTGGGAAGTCCAGAGCAGGAGCCCTGCTTGTCAGGGCACAGGCTGCTGACATCTCCCAGGGTGGGAAGTGTATCCCACAGCCCTGGGATAGCTTTCCAGCCCACTGCCTCTAAGGGCCAAGTCCCATTCACCAGCAGCCAGCATATCCCCAGAGGTGCTCCCAGCCAGGCTCAGGCTCCAAGGCTCATTTTGGCTTTATGAAGCACAGTGCCTTCGAGCAGCCACACGCTCAGTTCAGATGGTAAAACAGAAGCCTGGGTTTTTACCATCTCACTCTCATTTCTAGTTCCCTGGTGGTGACCAAAGTGGCTTGGGCAGCAGGACCAGCCATTGATGACTGCAGAAGGGGGAAACCCAGAGGGACACAGCCTGCCAGACACCTCGCTGTTGCTAACCCTCAGGAAGACACAGGATCAAGATGGAGAAAGGCACACTTCTCTCGCAGTTCAGAACAAAGGTCAGGTATGAAAAAGGCGTCAAATAAATCAATGCATATATGAGAGCTGTATGTATCCATACTGAGTAGAAAAGGTGCTGATCTTGATGTAATTTCATATTCTTGACCTGGCATCAGTAGTGAAATTTTTTCATTTTGAAGTTACTTCATGGCACATGAACAAGAACCATGCCTCTCCTGGAGGTGGTCTGTCCATCTGTCTCTTAGGTGGTGGCACATTCAGTTAAGACGCAGGAGGAGCTTGTGACCACAGGTGTTTGGTACCACCTGAGCAGGCAGCTGGCAGCCCTCCCCAGGCATCCCTGGCAGAAGAGAACCAGAGCAGCACATACAAAGAACATAAGCAGAGAGCAGGGATGATGCCCCCAGCATCCTCCTAGATAGCTGTCTTGCCTAGTAAAGCATAGCTTCGTCTGACAGGATGAAATCTCACCTGAGCAATCCAGATGTAGCTGTGACATTCCCATTATCCTCTTTTCTCCCAGATACCAAATACACCTGTCTGCACTGCCAGCTCTTGGGTGGGCTAGCACGCAGGCAGCTGCCAAGCCCAGTGCCTGGTCACTGGCACTGGCCTCAGAACCATCCACTGTTGGACTCAGGGTGGTTTAGAAGCTGACATGCAATGACATGCAATCTAAGTGATTTGCAAATAAACAGCTGAACTTATTTCCACGCATCACAGTGAATGGCACAGAGCTCAGCTGCTGCAGGTGAATCAGCAGAGCCCCAGCAATGCTTCACACACAACTGTTCTCATTCAGGAACATCAGGGCTGCAGTCCTGAACCAGTGGGAGAGAGGGACTTCATCCTTCTGTACTCCAGATGATCTGGGAGAAGACAGAGACCCTACGGAGCAAAAGGCTCCAACACCTTTGATCTGAGCCCATGATGGCTAGGTAGGACCTGAAAGAGAAAGGACAATTTCCTGAGGACCGTGAAATAAGGCTGTGGATCCTTCTGGAGAGGGGGATTCCCGTTATATTGCTTCTACAGTGTTCTAGAAATAAATCTTATTTGAGGTAGCCCTAAATACATTAAATGCTCATTTAAAGCTCAAATTGCTACTTACAACAAGAGTTTCAGTTTTCTGGTAAAGATTCGCTTTTTCGCAAATACACACGGTGGGAGGACTGGTTTCTGACATGGTGACTGAGCATCACCTATAGTCTCATTTGTCCTGTGGACAAGACTACAAGAAAATTGATTTTTACCCAAATATCACATTTTATACCCCAAGTCTTAAATAATTCCCTATACCAGGACAGTAAGCAACAAATCAACTACTTTACTGGTAGATAGCATGTTTGAGTTCTGCCAGGTCTGAAGAGCACGTAGGTGTTTGTTAAAGACTCCAGATACTCTCCAGAACAAGTAACAGCATGCCAAATCCTGGTAGGATCCAAAGCGCAGGAAGCGGTTTCTAGGAAGACAGAGTAGATAATCTCTTTCCCAAGGATCAAACAGGCAAATTAACAAAAACTAAGCCTTGGGAAAGGTAAAGAACAACCAGCATCTATGGCTCCCTGGCCTTGCAGATCAATCAATTCCATAGCAAATGGCACAAAAAAGTCTTTACAGAGCAGAAGGATTTGAATGCGGTGCATGAATAGGGGGAGACAAGAAAGCAGCTACGCTAACTAGGACAGTGGCAAAACATCAGTGTGAGGGACAGCGTGGGCATCGAGGTCTTCACTTGCTTGTTGGCTAGCTGACTCTGTAGTTGTCCTGTCCCTACCTGCTAACAGCGTTTCCCAAGCAGGACAAAAATCAAAGCAGACCCACTGAATGGGAAGAGGAGGCCTCTCAGAAGGGACTACTTGGAGTCCTTACTAGTGCTCCAAGTTATTTCTTGCTCTCTGACCTAGTTGCTCTTACCACTGTGAAAGATCGCTAAAGAGAAAATAACAAAAGGGACAGCTAAGGTCCTAAGGGTTAAACAAAACGATGGTGACATCAAGAGCTGTTAACCCAAAGATGTTGAAATCTGCAATCACCCTTTGAATGAATGCTATCGCGGCTCTAAGCTAAGGGTTACAAATCCCATATGGAACACCAATGATGAAAATCACCTCTAAGAAGCTCTCTTGTTGGTTTTGTGGTAGCTTGTACCATTTACTAAACCTTTTGTTCTTTAAAGCCTGTAAGCAGGCCCACTGGTGTTTGGAAACAGTGATCAAGACAAGTGCATTAATTGAGCAGCTGGGCTTTTACCTAGAGTTGCTCTGTCTTCAAACTTCATTCTGAAAACAACAGTTGAATATACATACAAATCCAGAGAACGTGAGATTAGCAGAGAATTTGTCAATTTAATTCCTCAGTGTCTGTTTCACAGTTGAAAATTTAGAGGCTGAAGGGGCTCAGTCTGACTAGCTAACAAGTTCTTGAACAAACACATGTACAAAAATCCTATTGAAGGACTTCTAATTATGATCAAAGGTGTCCTTTAAACAACCTGATCAGCTACATCTTTATCACAGAAGTCTCAAAACTCAGGCTGAGTTTAAGAACCTCTACAGACATTCATGCATGTACCTATTTGTGTTTTCTGAACTGTTCGTTAAAGAGAGACTTTGTACAAAACAACATTCAGGATTTCTCAGCCAAAACAGGCCCAGTGCTTTAAACAAGAGTAAAATAAGCCACAGAACAATAACAACATTATTGCATTAACCAAATTGCCATCATGAGCCTACGTTGGTTATGGTGTGGAAGAGCTCTCCGCCCTGCATTCTCAAACATACAAAGCACCTTCTCCTTTGCTAAGCCAAACAGAGAAGCCCCAGGGTCATTCATGCAGCCAGACCTTGCCAGTGGCTCTATGTTGGCCCCTCTCCACTTCATTATCCTCCTGCGCCAAAGCCCAATTAAGTCATCTGCACTTATAGTTAGTAGAAGTTACACCAACACCAGACACACATACTCTTTCCACCAGTTGAAGTCTATCAAGGCTGCAGAGTCTTGGCCTATTTGCCAATCCCAGGCAAAGTTGTGAGAGCAAAATGGAAGTTCAGCACTTTGCTTTGTAAAACCCACTGGCTACAGAAGTGGGACTAAAATGCTGTTCCTGTAACCGCAGCAGAAAGGGCTCATTTCTGTCTTTTCACCAAAACAAAAGAGTCAGCATTCATCCTACTTGATTCTGTCCCAGGGACTACTTTGATCCCTGGTAAGGCTTTACTCGCCGCTGCCAGCTACTTGCTTTCTTTTTTCATCTTTTTGGAGAACCCCCCATGAAAGCTCTTTGGAAAGTCCTTCTAACGAGAGCCCATGCTCCTTTATTCAGCGCCGACCTAATACAGTCAGAGGATTCCTTGGTTGGCAAGGTATGACCTGTGAAGAAGGACAGTCTTCAAGCCTTTGGTTTGACTTTTGGGGTTTTTTCCCAACCCATTCGGGCAAGACTTGCTGTAATACAACTTCCTTGATCAGACTCAACCTCTTCTTAAAATACAGGCGCTACTGGGAAACCATGGATGGGTTGTAATCCAAACACTGAGCTGTGAAACGTGTCTGCGTGCTGCCCAAAAGGTCTGCAGTTGTTTCTTCAGCTCCTCCCCGCTTCCTCACCCAAGCTACAGGCAGGGAGAGGGTGGCCCATTTGACTCCGAGGAGCTAAGGCTGAACGAGAAAGCAGCTTTGCATCCAGAGCCAAGGCCTGAGGGAACGCACACAGGTCTGGAAGTGGGGGGTATTATAAAAACATGTTTCTTCTGAAACAAGAAGAAGGCCCTGAAGGCCACCTCAGCCAGACCTGGGACAAGAAGGGGGATGTTTTTACCGTTAGGTAGTTGCAGGCAGACTCGTGCCCAGCTCCAAGGGCTCTCCTCCCCACCGGCTCCAGACCTGTGCTACTTATAACTTCTCATCCCAGCCACGCTGCTTACAACTAATTATTTCACATTTCCTCTGAAGTGCCTCCTGGCCTGATCATAATTCAGCCAATTTTTTTTTTTTTTAAACTATCTGCAGTTACTCTCAGCTTTGTTCATTCATCTCCTGCCAAAATATGTCTTTAGCACCATCCCTCACTCTGCTGATCCAGGGGGCAAGTGAGAGAGAAAAGAGAGCAAAGTAATTAATTTTTAAGTTCACCTTTTGCCAATCTGTCTTTTGTTCTTGCTGAGGCCCTCAGCTTCTTGCCAGTTTAGTTTTAGTGAAAATTAACCACTCAACCCTTCTTCCCAGTCAGTTTAGACTTTAAAAAGACTGGCCTTACTAGCAGTCCATGCACTTCATTGGTGGGTTGAAGGCACAGCCATTAATGTTTCCCTGCCTAGAGTCCAAAATCCAGCCTCTATTGAACTCGTATCATTCAGATTATAACACTGAGTTTACTACTTGCAGAGCATGTAACGTTGTTTGTATATTTTCTCCTCTTTTTTAGCAAGATACACATCTTAATCTGTATTGCCTTCAAGAATGGGTTAGCTATCATTCTTTTGTTACCTGGCATACTTTTCTAAGAGCAGACATTAGATATAAGGGGCTGCTTTTACCCTTGTGAACACTACCATTCTGTGCTCAGTAATTCTGATACCGTAAGCCAGCAATTAAGGACTTTCTAAGACTCAATTTTGGAGTGTTAGAAAGCAGACATTCTTCATTGCAGTGCTGGGCACACAGGGGATCACTCCACCTAGTGTGCGTGCCGAATTGCTCAGCTACACAGGTTATAAGCAATCAGAATTTATGTATTAATTACATTTCCCAGAATGATTAACATATTCATATTATCACCTAGAACTCATTAATATATGTAAATGTCCTTAACGCATGCGCATCCATGTCCATTGGTGGTCTTCCAGGGTCCTCTGGTGGTCGTCAATAGTCTTCCTCACCATGTCCACTGGTGAACTCGATCTTCGCGCATACTCAGTTCGTCTTTTGGCTTAGTTTGCAACTCCTCTTCTCACAAAAACTAGCTTATTGTAGCATCTCTCTCTGTCTATTCTACTCAAGGATACAATGTCTCAAGACTTCCTTTTATTCAACTAAACCTAGCAGATATTTAACCCATCCGCTTACAAAGCATTTCAAACTCAGCTACGTTGTTCCAGTAAGGAGGGAACCATATGTTCTTTTTCACTCAGTATCAGTAAGGCCTGCAGGACCTTCCACCCCAGTGTTTTGTGCTGTTCAAGGCTACTGTAGCACCAGCGACTGTATCAACTCCTCCATACTCCCTTGTTCTCTCAGATTTCATAAAAGCAAAAAGTCATCTTGTTTTCTCTGAACTACTGCTAAATGGTTCTACACATCACTCTGAGCACACCCACCTCTTCTCAATCAAGCAGGATCACTCTGGCCTTCCAGGATTGCCAATCATGGAAGAAAACTCAACTCTGCAAAGCTCTTTACTGAGATTGCTGAGTTTTACACCAGCATGAAGTTTGATCGCAGAAGAGCTTGCCTTACAAGAACACATATAACTGAATTCAAAGGAGATGGGTTAGTCAACCACATCACTAGCATAGCACTGATACAAATTTATTATTAACTAATAATTCAAAAGTTTTCCCTAAGACTGCTACACAGCCGCTACTGCTACTGCCACCACCAAGAGCAGCTGTAACAAGCTGAGAAGAAGCCAGGCCCAGCTGCATCCCACCTAGAATCTTTTATAGCATCAAGTAGAGTGGCCCTGTTGGGGGTAAAGAGGCTCAGCTGGAGGGTCAGAGGCATCTTACCCAACAGCAGTCCCTGAGCAAGGCTGAGAGAAGAAGGAGGAGCTTTCTGAACCCAAATAATCCCATCAGCTGTTGGGAGCAATTAGCTGCCCTCAGCTGTCCTGGGAGGCATGGTGCCCGGTCCCCAGCTGGCTGGGTGGTGCAGGAGTGCTCATGGTGTGTGTAATGTCACCCTGGCGTTTGCAAGTCTTTGGGGAGCCCTTCCAAAGCACAGCTTGGGAGGGACCACGGGTCTTTCTGCTGTTTGAGATCATGCCTTGCCCGAGCGCCCGGGAGAATGGCTGCTTTCCGTTGCCCTGCCTTTGGGGCTTGCTTCCTTCCCTCTCCAGACAAGCAGGGGCTGGTGTAATGATAATTCCCTGTTCCTGGGAACAGGGGTGGTTATAGGTATGAGGAGCAAGCCCTGCTGTGCAGCTCCACCTGCTGTGACACAGCCCCAGGAAGGTCCCTGGGGGGACAGGAGGACATGTCCCCTTCAACAGCGGTCTCAGTGGCAAATGGTCACTGCTGGGGACTGGACACCCACAGAGCTTGGGCTCATTCCCTTCCTCCGTGGGAAGTATTTGCAATGTGCAAGCATCAGAGGAGAGCATTGCCTACGGTCTCAAGAGCGTCAAAGAGATGCGTGGGGACCACGAGGGAGAGGTCCATGGGTGGAGTCTGCCTGTCGGATGAGCTTGGCTGGGGCACAGCCACGCACAGGTCCCTGCATCAGGCAACAAGAAGGGTTTCCTGGCACAGAGGTGCTCTTTGCTCACTGTCATTTAATGATGGGGTGAGTCAAAATCACCGTCTTTGAGGAGCCCGTCTTCCTTGAGGCTTTCCTCTCACAACTGGGGCGATTTCACGCTCACCTGCAGAGGGAGACGGCTCCTCTTGATTAGCCAAATTTTGTTGACACAGTTTGGTGCCGCCACCTTACCAGGCTGGAAAAACCAGCCGCGGAGCTGACGTGGCCCTGCTGCGGCCCACAACCGGGGTCTCCGGGAGGGATGCTGCCAGGGGGCATGCCAGGACCCTCCAGCATACAGAAGCACTGGGGGTGAAGCAGCAGTAGCTCGTTAGCTGTCTGCAAAGTTGTCCTGGTTTGAGCGACAGAGGACTAATTTCTCTTGTAATGCTTGAGAAAACTGCACTTTTAGAAGACTCTAGTGTCTGAATTTGTGAAAATATTTACTTTATAGCCAGCTATGGTATGTGGGTTTCAAGGTCTCAGTGTTTTTGAGCCTTGTCAGGTGCAGGGATGAGGAGGAGTGGGACGCAGGCACTTGACCCAAGCTGGCCAACAGGATTATTTCATACCATGAACGTCACATTCAGTATAAATTAGGAAGTTTGCTGGGAAGTTTTCTCTCTCCCTTGATGGCGGCTGTGCACAGAACTTCTTGCCCCAGCGCTGGACCCCTGAGCCCTTCCCTTCCTCCCAAAGCCGCAGCGCTTGCAATATCTGACATTTGCTGTCACCTGCTGGGAGCGCACAGCTTCCTACTGATAGAATGGACTGAGTATAACCCTTGTATGTTGGTATTGGGATCAATACTGGTTCTTTGGTATTATTAATGTTAATTATTTAGTCTTATTCTATTAAATCTGTTTATATTTCAATCCTCAGGTTTCCTTGTTTTTTTCCCGATTCCCCTTCCTGGGTGGGGAGGGGTCATTGGGTGATAGAATAATTGTCTAAACAATAATAAATTGTTGTGGGTTCCTCAAATTGTAACAGAAGTCCTGCAGGAGAGCAGCGTTTGAGGCAGTGCCAGGCCCTCCTCTGTGCTCCAGCATTCCATCGGCCACTGATGCTGGGCTGGGAGGGGGGTCGCCACAGGAGCCGCGGGAGCGTGTGGCTTCACCCTGTCCCCAGCAAGGAGCTGCCCCCAGCCCAGGCTTTGGGCAGAGCTGCGTAGACACCCCCTGGAAAACACGCTCATTTGCAAACCCAGGGTTGTCTCAAGCACGGGGATGGCTCCCGCTGGCAGGGCTGCCCTGCCTCAGCATCCAGCAGGTTTGTGAGGAGCTGCCAGGGCTGGGCGAACCTGAAAAGCTGGCTCATGCGTGCCCCGAACGCCTCCCTGCCCGCAGAGAGATCCACTCGGGGCCCCGGCAGGGAGCTTTGCATGCAGAAGCCAGACTGCCAGGCTTTCGGCATCCCGCTCCAGCCCCCACCCCGGGCCTTGCCAAGAGCAAGACGGAGGGGCAGGAGGCAGCTCTGCACCGCGCAGGGCTCAACGGGGCTTGCAGCTCCTGGGGAAGGCTTCTTCAGGCCTCGAAAAAGCATTGACTCGTGACCTCCTACTTTTCCTTGAGGGGGGAAGAGAAAAAGAAAAACAAACAAACAACAACAAAAAAGGCTTGTTCCCTGCTTGCTGCCTCATAAACCATGGTTTTAATTTCCTAAGTTATGCCACAGCCCTACCTGCCCGCTTCAGTGCCTGTGACAGGGGAGGGCACATGGTATCTGAGAAGCACCTTGCCCAGAAATCGTGTACCAAGCTGCAGGCAGAGCTGCCTGAAGGGTAAAGCTCACCTACAGCCCTTCCCCCACCAGGGCTTTTAATGCATGTGACAGGCTGCTCATTATTCATAATTGAACTTAATAACCAGCTTAAGGCTTTGTTATACTTTCCTTCTGTATTCAATACTGAAAGAATAACAAGGACAAAAGTAAAAAGAGAAAGCGCTCTCGTTAAAAGACGAGAGAGATATATTGGGATATATCCAAATACTTCCAGAACCTGCCCCCCATAACTCAAAGAATAGCTCCTGACAGTCTCTAAGCCTGAACACAGCTTTTCCTGGGGAAGACTCTTCGTTTCAGGGATGCTTTTTTGAACATCCACTTCTTACTCACAGGATCCTTGGGCAGGTTTGCGCTTTGCTCCATTAAAAATAGTTCTCACCAAATTGTTGAATAATTTTTTAATACGCTATATATATTTTGACTCTCTGGGTAGACCTGCCTCCTAACTCTGCTCTGCTTTGGAAATGAAAGGAGTCATGAAAAGCTCAAGGAGTTAAGGACATATCTGATAGGAGACACCACACTAACGCTGCATGTGGTGCTAGCTTGAACGTCTTTCTGAAATTGTGACTAGCAAGAAGGCAGCATCCCCAGTAAGCTGGAAAATAGACTCAGGTTTGTGTAAGCCCACACAGGCTCCTTGGGTCTCAAACATTTCTCTCTGCTTTTACTTGCAAGCAAAACAACGTGCGGGTCTCTGGCCCCATCGGGCCACGGTGCTCCTGTTTCCTCTGCAGTGCCGGCACTGGTGATCCGCATCCAGCCTGGAAGATTTTGCCGGGAAAAGCTGATGCTGGTACCCTCTCCCACAGCACCTCCAAGGCTGGAGATGACTGCTGTGGGAAACGGCCAAATTGAAGCCTTTTGCCACATGGCCGGGCTGTGGGGGATGGAGAGAAGCCACATAGCTGAAGCATCGGTTTGCAAACACGGTGCATTTGTCCCCTTGCTCCTTTTTCTTCTCTTTAGGCTCAAAGCAAACCAGCTCTGCCACAAAGCCACAGGCTTCCCAACTCACTTGCTACATCCAGGCTAATCTAAATAGCCAAACTCTCACATAGGCAGCGGTAATGATCTCCCTCTTCCACCTCCACGCCCTTGTCCACTCTCATCTGCCAGGAGATGACAACAGAGCCACCATATAACAACTGGCAATGAGCAGACATGCTGCAAAACTTGTACCAATATCTCCCCCCCCCCCCCCCCCGCAAAAAAAAACCAACAAAAAAACCCAAACAGCATCAACCTTTAAGTTTCAGTTCACAGGCAGAAAGGTACCAGGTACCCAGTTTCTACTACTTATCTACAATCCCTGCTTTTCCCTTGCTACCTATTTATTAGCAGCTCTCTGTGCTCTGATCTCCACCCACCCCACATTGGAGACGATTAGACTCCACATTCTCAGCATGAAGCCACATGGGACTGCTACCGAGCAAGACTGATGGGTTGCCATGCCCACCACTGACCATGGCCAGGCTTTGGCATCCCAGGAAGCAGCAAGAAACTCCAGGAAGAACGACTTCTGCGATGGGATAGTTACAGGTCCCAGCTTAGGTCTATGGGCTCTTATCATCCATCCCTGATAGCAAATGGGATTCTCATCCAGCGCCTTCTTCACCGTAGCCCCTCTGCAAGCTGAGGGTTGGGGAGGGAGGGAAGCACTGCCAGGACTCAGACGAGCCACTGAGTTTGGCACTGTCCCAACCCAGAGCATCCCAGGAGCCCAGCCAAACTACTGTTGGCTAGGTTGCACGTGGCAATGCGCCTTTCATCTGAAAGGAGAAACACATGCAATAGCAAGCAAGAGCAGAGCCTGGAAACACCAGTAAGGGCAGCTTTGGCAATGATGTTACTCTCCAGCTGGTGCCCAGCACTCTGATTGCCCCAGCCGAGAGCACAGAGTGGAGCCCATGACCCTCAGCATGCACCATTGCCAGTTGGACCATCAGCCACCGCTGCCGGTGGTTCTGCAATTGCACCCAAGCATGGGTTTGCCTTAGAAGCCAGGGTGAGCAGAAACACATGGTATCACTCCAGACCATGTCCCCAAGCCGGGCACAGTATGACTGCTCACTTTGAAATGAGCAGACATGTCTGTTTTCTTCAGAAAGAGCAGAGCTTGTTGGCTCTATAAACGTGCTGTATGGCTCATTGCCTATGACCAGCACTCCAAGCTACTGGCTGCTCTTCCTGTGGTCCTGGCACTTGCATCTGTTCCAAATTCTTCTTTTATCACATGTTTGGAGTCTCCATGGGCATGGGGGCGAGTGTCACATGCTGGCAGAGGAGGAAAGGCACTGCCTGAAATCCTGTGGGAAGACCAAAACAAGTTGCTGATGGAGGTCTGGAGGGGTCCAGAGCTATGTGGAGACCATAGCAGCAGTGACAAGAAGAATAAAGGGCTTTAATCTTGCTTGAACAACATGCCGAGAGAACTGCCACACAGGGGAAAGAATATAACTTTATTTAAAAAAAAATAATAATAATTTAGCTCAAACACAAACAGGATTGCAGAGGGTTGATGGAAGCAGGAAGCACAATATTTACGCACAGAACTTAAACCAGACCGATTTCATTCTCTTGTAGATGATACTTGCAGTGCCTTTCCCTGTCCACAGCTCTACTTCAGGTCCTCACCTGCACATAAAGGAATCCTGACTCCCGGGGCTCTTGGTAACAAGGCAGAGGAGAAATGGTGTCTGCCACGCATGAAATGCTATTCCTACACCTCCAGAGCCTCCATGGAGATCCAAAAAGCCAGAAGAGCAACACCAGCATCTAAACCAACGTGCAATAGAAAGGGAACAACTTGCACTCCTCCCTGGAAGTCTACCTACCCATGCCCCATTCCCAGCATCCTGGCCAAGTGCTTCCACCCACGCCTGGATTCGCGCCCCCGCCCACAGGTGCTGTACACAGAGGTGTGCACGCAGGACTTCGCAATACTCCTCCCTCCCCCCGCACCATTCTTCTCATCCAGACCTCTTTCACCTCTCTCCATGCCTGCGTGCCGTACATTTCTTGGCACAGCAGCAGTTCATTTCACAGTGACAGGATGTGCCCTGGAACACGCCGAGCCACTACTGCAATTTCTTCTCTTCTGTGAAGTGGCCTTTCATGCAATTGCCGTTCTGGTACACAGGGCTGGCCCCCTTCCTTCTGCACCATGCCACTGATTTGTAGAGGACGAATCCAATACCGGCCAGACACAGCAAGAGAAGAGCCAAGATGTCCAGGCAGAAGTACTCATACAAGGAGAGGTCGTAGACAGCTGGGCGAAGAAAGGGTGCCCCATCGTGACGAAGGATGTACTCCAGCCAGTACACTGTCCTATTGAGAGCGTGCATTGGTCTGTCCAGGTGCAGAGCTGAGATGAGCTTGGCCGCTTTTCTGTAGCTGCAAGGGAAGACGACAAGAAGTTATCCTTCTGACAGGAACTTCACAGCTGAGAAGTGGTCCAAGATGTCCAGTGGTGCTTTCAAGTTCCAAATGATACCTTGGGAGAGGGGCAAATTTCTTCCACCATTCTCTTCCTACCTGCCTCTGAAAGCCTCTCCGATAGCAGTCGTTAGCCATGGCAGCACAAGCCAGAGTGCATTGTACTTTTGTGTATTTTTAACAAGACCGGCAGTTCAGGTCTCAAGTCCCTGCTCAGTGGGTTCATGTGGATTGTTGCTTTCTGGGGGGAGTTTGCACCCAAAGACCTCACCCAGCATCAAGCAACAGTTGAATACTTGCATGCTCTAGTGAAAAAGATTGTAGGGGTTGGGGGTTTTTTTGTTTTTGATTTTTTTTTGTTTTGTTTGCTTTTTTTTTTTGTGTGTGTGTATGGTTGGACTCAATGATCTCAAAGGTCCTTTCCAACCATGAAGATTCTATGATTCTATGATGACTGGCCAAATCCTTCAAGGTACCGAGTTGCAATGCCTTAACAACCGACACTGAGGTGAGGAGTTGAGAGCTCCTAATAGCTAATAAAAAAACAATAATCAAGCTCTTGGACAGCATTTCAAACACCAGCAGTTGCATGTGTGCTGTTAGAAGGTGGGAGCCCTGCCTCGCTGTGCTGCAGCGGATCCAGGAAAGGGCAGAGTATCTGGCTGTCAGAAGGAACAGATGGAGCAGTACCTGCGGTCCAGTGCCTGCGCTAACTCTTTGTACAGAAAGCTGTTTGGAAAAGACCGGGGATATCCCAAGGTGAGGTTGTGATCTCACTTTCCCTGATGACACACTGGCATTAAAAGGAGAAGAGGTTTGTGCCTCAGCATCTCAGAAAGCCTTCTGAGAAAATTACAGTCAGAGCCAAACAGGACTAGATTACGCTCTCTGACAGCAAACGTTGGAGTGTCTCCTCCTGGACCGCATCTCAGGATTTCAAGGCACTAGCACATCTGGCCAGCTGAGCAATACTTGTAACTCTGCTTGGTCCAGAAGCCACCACAGGCTGTGTAGATAGGGGTCAACACAAAGACACGCTGGTCCCTACGTATGGACTGCATCAAGGAAGAGCTCGATGCTTCCAGATGCCTCACCTGGGGTCAGAGATAACTTTGACAACGGCCTGGTAAAGATCCTCCTCTTTTACTCTACTCCAGTCCATGAGGATGCCCATGCCCTTCGCCTGCACTCTGGTCATGATGTCAAACTGGTCCCCGTAGAAAGGAAATCCCACCACTGGCACACCGTGATAAATTGCTTCAAACACACCGTTCATCCCACAGTGGCTGACGAAGGCTTTCACATTGGGATGGCCTGCAGGCAAAAAAATAGCAGCAGGTCAGTGCCTCCCATGCTGAAACAGGGCTACCAGTGGCTTCCTCAACACACAGCCTTGACGTCTGTTTAGGGAAAACCAGGCATGCTGCGCAGAGAGGGAGCTACCCTTTGGGAACACACCTGGATTTCAGCAGCCCAAAACTTGACGAGTAGCACCTGGAGGAGGAGGGAGATAGGGGCCAAGATGCAGCCTCAAGCAGGTGTTAGGTGAGGACCATGTTTTGTACAGATCAGGCTCTCAACAAGCAACAGACTTAGACCCACACAGGTGCTGTTGTCCTTGTATGCCTTTTCTGTGGTTTGGGCTAAACTCCAGGGATGTTGCTGGCGGTGCACACACACACAGAGCCCAGCCTTACCTAGCAGGTCGTTCTGGGGCAGCCACCCCATCATCAGTGTATTCTCACCCAGGTTTCTTGGCTTCTGCCCGAAGTATCTGTGGGAGGAGGTAAAGGACAGGGGGAAAAAAAAAAAAAAAAAAAAGAAAAAGGAAAAAGAAACACAAAAAGAACAATCATAAATTCAGTCAGATTAAGAAATGGAAAGCAAATTCCATGTTTTGAGATGAATTGGCCCTCCACATTGATTTTCATCTAACTCAAGTTAAGAGGAATCTCGTTCCACCTCACCTCCACACCACCCTTTGTGGGAGGCGAGCAAACGCGCCAGCCATCTTCTCCACCAAGTCGCTCGGAAGAGCTCGGATCCCAATCCCGAAGGAGACAACAACAACACCTGCATCTGCTGCTTCCACCCAGAGACGCAGACCCTGCAGGCAAAACACACAGAGCTGCCTTGAAGTCTTGTTGGAGAAAGGCCCTTCCCACTGTTGCCTCTGCCAGTAGAAAACTATCTATGGAAAGGATGAAGCCAAATCCACCCGGAGCACAAAGCTACGTGGTTTTGACCAGGCAACAAACTCTAAAACCGCTGTGATTTCTGCAGCCAGCCCGGCAGAAATTACTTGAGGACCTGCTGGGCTTGGGTGCTTGCAGGGAGGTGTCCAAAACTTGCATTTCATAGCATTACCTCCTGCTTCAGAGGTAACGCAATTCCTCTTTGGCAAGGAGGTCTCTGAAAACGTAGGGCCCACATAGGACCAGCCAGAGCAGTGAATGGAAATTGGAGTAAAAAGAAAAGGCCTGTCAGGGTCTCTAGCTGTAGGCTGATACAACAGACGAAACATCGTCTGGGCAGAGTGGGGAACAACATCTTGCTGGTGATTCCCCACAAACTCTCTGATGTTGAAGGCTTCTGGAGGTGACAGCAGGTTTTGCCATCCTGCCAGGAGACTTCTACCCATCCTTGACAGCTACTTGCAGGGAGCAGATTTAGTGTTTGGTCATTAGGCAGAGAGGTAGCTACAGCTCCAGGAAAAAGCACAGCTGTTTGTCCTTCATTTACTTGTAATGCTACATAAACAGATGTGTATCTAGAACAGAGTCCGTACTTTTTTCAACTGGGGCCAGAAGGCTGCATGATGAAGAAATCAGCCACCACAGCTGCTGTGGAGCAAACACAGACTATTCCCTTTTATGCCAGGCTGGGCTGAGCCTATTTCTCATTAGGGATTCCGTCCTCCTTCAAGTTTTTCAGGTATCGCAGTCAGGAGCATTTTAGGGAAGTTTCCTAAAATCTTTCTTTGAATACGAACGCTTCCTTGAAATAAACACTGTAGAAGAACATGAAGGGCAAAAAAATAGTTCTTCCTGTTATTAAAGGAGAAAAAAAGGATGGTTAATTCAGAATATCTTATTAGTAGTAGTCTACAGGTTGGGGGATCATGGTACAGAAGAGTTACAAAGCACGTTTTAGTGTTACTTTCTGTGGATGTTGGTCCTTTGTCACATGCTTCAGGGACTCAAACCGAACTTTGCAGAAGAGCTTAAAAAGACCTAAACCAACCCAGCAACCAAGAATCCAAAAGTTTTCATGTTACAATGACCCATAAAACAGATGATTATGTTATCCATTATAATTGTGCCTTAACCTTTGACTTTCAGAAATAGCATTCAAGTTGCCGGGGAAGCATGGCTGACCACCAAAAGTTCTCACCATCTCTCAGGTACATATCTATGTTTTACTGTGTCCTAATTAAAGGAACTCACAATCATAGTGTTTCAAATATGAGTAAATAAACACCTTAATTACATAACTCTGCTCCAGTTCAGGTGGGAGATTCCTTAAGCTACACCTAGACCTACAGAGGCCCTCTCTTCTGCTGTCATTCTGTAACCTGGGTACGCACATGCCTGACTGCTAGCATGACAGCCGCCGCCTACTGCAGGGCTCCGGGCTTATCTCCATCATTCTTCCCTTAGGCACCCTGGGATCAGTTCTGGAAGCTGCGAAGCACATGAGTAATGCCCCAGCAAACAACTCCCTTCTTTATAAGGCAGGTGTGTACGTGGCCAGGTTGGACCAAGCCAGTGTTTTGCAAGACCTGTGAGGTAGCTGCTCTCTGACACAGCTTTTGGAGCACCCTACATGCATTGCATTACCTGCATGCAGTGCCACATGGGAGAGGGCGATGTGCAGCCATACACATATGAAAAACTTTTGTTCTAAAGCACCTGACCTCACTTTTTCCTTTTAACTGAAAAAAATCGGCACGCAAAAAATTGTCTCTATTAAAGCTGCCATGAGAGATCTTGACAGGCCTCTGATCATTTGAAACTTGAATCTTATCTCCATTTCACACCTTCAGTTGGGACACCAGGACAACCCAACTGTCCGAGTGTCATTATCCAGTTTCTACTTTCCCTCAGTGTTTGGAAGAGCAGTAAGGTAATGGGAGGAATGGCAGACAGGTCCTGCACTGTTCCAACACTGTCTTCAGTTGGAGGCTTCAAGCGCTTGTCCCTCTGAATTTATTACTGGGGATAGTGAGGTACAGGCCAGAGAAAACCTCTGGGATGCCTGGGGAGTTTTTCCTCAGGGCTGGACCTTGAGAAAAAGGGGATGTTCAGTTTTGTACACATTGGGATTCCACATTGAATTTGATGAGGGAAAAAGCACAGCTCTCCTCTAGGAGTTCTTAAGACTACAAGCTCAAGAGCAGAAATGCCCTGCAAGAAAAAACAGGATTAAGGAGGAAATTCTGAATTTACATAAATCAGTGATGAAGCAATGAAGACTACTTGTTCTTCCCATTTCCACTTCAAGTATAGGAACAAAAAACTACTCATGATGAAGTCCTAGGGGCAACACTGCCAATTTAGGACTTCCCCACACCATTTTACACGGACAGCGAAGCCAAATCCTGCTTCAGGGTGGACAACTTAATTCTACATCCTCCCTGCAACCTCACAGCCCTCAGTGCTCCCTGTCTCCCTGCTGCAGCCAGGCACCAAAACACAGCAGCTTTCCAGGCTGCTGGGGTGTCAGAGCGTTCACAAGGCTCTTCAAAAGCAGAGTCGCACTGAGTAACTCCCCAGGTTCATGTGCAATCCCAGCTCAAAGCTTCCCTGCACTTACCACTGGGAGGGGCTTTGCAGGCTCAGCGAGGATTCCCCCTGTGAAAATGACATGGGGGAGCGTTGGCCGGGGAAAGTCCAGCACCACATCGTTGCAGAGGAAGAAGAGGCTAGTTCCATGGACAAGGTCCAACATGGATGTCTTTGGCTCCACTCTGTGCTTGTCCATGAGACGTTCAAATTTGGGCAGGATGACCACCTTTGTGGCCACGCGAGTGATCATGTAGACTAGGAGATTCCAAGTCCTACCAAAGAAGTCCATCCTGTCTGTCATCAGGGAATTGAATTCAGGGACATAGGCAATGGGGGAAGTTGCACCAATCTCCGCTGGGAACCAGAAACCAGTGGAGATCACAGCATATTTGACATGGAGAATGTGGGCCAGGATAAAGCCACACATCTCATTGGGGTCCACCAACAGCAGGTCAAAGTGCTCATGCTGGAGTTTCTGCAGAAGGGTAGAGTTTCCCAGCACTAGGTCACAGTTTTCCAGGTACTTCTCCAAAAAGGAAAACATCTCCAGAGAGGTCATCTTCCCTTGGAAGACACGCTTTATCTTCTCCTGCACCCAGGCATCTGCGCTCTCGGTGCTGAAGATACCCCAGTACCTCTGCATGCGGAAGCCGGGCAGGTAGGTTTCCACATCCCGACCCTCATGAAGAAGCAGCACAGGGTCATGGCCCCGGTCAGTCAGTGCCTCCGCCACTCGCATGAAGACTCGCAAGTGGCTGTCGAAGACTATGGTGGGCATGATCAGCACCTTGGCACAGTGACATGGCTCCAGACTGAGTGCAGCCAGTAGGAAGAAAAGAGCAGCAGAGCACGGTAGCACCTTCATCACCTTCATCACTGCAAGGAGAGAAACATGCCATTAACATAGTATGAAATGCTCTGTCATGTACTCGGGCAACTAACAACCGGGATTGTAGCTGCAAGCCAGAAGCTCATGAGCTGGGAGAGGAGAGCAGTCTGGAGTTTATCACTGGGGAAAAAAAAAACAAAACCACAAACGTAACAAAAACAATAGAGAAAAAAAGACACAAAAATAAAAAAACCCCAACAAACAAAATCAGATATCAGGGTGTACCAGGGGAGTTTTCCAGAAATTCAAAACCTCTTCTCTGTGCTCTTAAGGGTCAAAAACTAGCAGACTGACTTGCAGAGCAGGAGAGCGGCTGGAGGAGCTCTGCTGGGTGACAGCACCAGCAGAGACACTCGCTGCTCAGCCCCCGGTTACCGCTACAGAACCAGCACAGCTGGATTTCATTTCTATTTCTGCCCAGCCAGAATGGCTGGTTCCCTCTGAGCCCTTGATGTCTGCGTGAGCTCGCTGGGAGGCCTGCGGAGCCCGGGGGGAATGCCTGGAGGCACGCTCCGGCTTTGGCCCTCACGAGGCTGGCATGCCACCTCGCTCAGCACAGACGGGGCGGGAGCGAGCCCAGGTCACAGCAGGACCGTCCCAGAGGAACGACAATCCTGGAGAGCACGTCAGGGGTCTGGATGGAGAGCTGCTCCACCACAGATCAGCCATGGGAGGATGGGGAGGCTCAGGGAAAGGGGTGGGAAGGGGAAGCCGGCGCCAGGATACTGATACACTGGGAGAAGGCAAACCCAGACATAACGTGCAACACCCGTGGCACACTGACGCCCCTTAGTCACACTCCTACAGCCGTCATCCCATTCCCAGTTTGGTGAAACACCCAGCATTTCTGTTGTGTAAGGGGTGTTGCTACATCACTGGAAGCGAACGCGCCTCACCCACACCTTACATTATTTTGGGAGAAGAATTACATGATAATTATTTGGGAATAGTCAGAAGCAGAGCCGTGTCCTGAGGACCCAGTTCAGACATGCTAGGAAGGGTGGTGGGAGGAAGAAGTTACAATGGGAACAATTATAAGTGGATTTTGGATGGCCCCACACACGAAGTCCCAGAGGGGCTGCAGGGATGTGGTAGAGCAGAATTTGGTCCAAGATTTTCTGCCAGCCTCCCCACTATTGCTTGATCAATTAAGAGGCAGGAAAGAAAGTCACGGATAAGATCCTGCTAAATACAATCTTCAGACTCCCCCTCTGCAGCTGGATATCTCTGGCCAGAGATACCGCATGGGGATGCGGACATGGGAGAGTAAAAGTGCCATACTCCCCTCACATATCTTTCCTGTCCCATGTGGGCATGGACATGGGAAAGAAACAGAGCAGCCACTGGCTGAGACCCTCCCCTGTTTCAAAGGCAACGCCAACTAGGGCTTGGGCTTTCAGCCTTCCCACCCAGGGACAACTGGGTGGCTGTGCCTGCAGCAGCGATGAGAAACATGAGAAATGCTAGCAGATACCAAGGGATGGCTGGACCCACAGAGGAAGAGCTCCAGGCAGATGGAGACAAAGGTGATGGGCTGGAGAGAAGAGAGCAGAAGCCCTGCAAGGAAAGTAAGGATCTACCCAGGATCCCGCCTCCCTGCCAGCAGAACAGGCTGGCTCACGCTGGCCACCACGGAGCTACAGCCCACGAAGCTGGTCTAGTTCTCAGCCTACTTGAGAGGCCCAAAAGGGATTTATCCTGCTCAACAGAAGGGAAGGTAAAGCATTTGGCTAGAACATTATGCAGCAGTTCCAGAGCGTACAAGCTTCCAGGGGAGAGAGGGAGGGATGTCAGCCCCATGCTGCTGGCCTACTCCAAGACAGCGGGATCTCAGGACATGCCTCATGACAGGAACAGGTACAGGCTTGTCCTGGGGCACCTGGGGTCATACACATATTTAAGTGTGTTGAGAAGAGCAGAAGAGGTGGTTTTATATGTGGGGTGGGGTTTTTTCCCATTGGGCAACAAGGAAAAGGTGAAGAAACAGTGCAGGTGAAAGGAATAGTTATTTAAAAAAAAAAAAAAAAAGTCACCCATATTCAGCAAGGACAATGCCCTGCCATGGACCTATGTGCCGGACATTGCTGACACCCTCAGCTCTGCCTCTGGGGGCTACCAAAATCCAAATGACAAGCAAGGGGTCAATGCCAGCCCTCAGGCCAGGGGCAGATGCTGACACGGCAGACTTGCAGACTGCTCTTGGCTGCTTCATCCCTTCCAACATCGGGGACAATCCCTAAAGGTGCTGTCTCAGGAATCCCTTCTCCTGATCAGGCAACAGGGGAGGCTGTAAATCTTCCCAAGTGGTGAGAAGATGCCAGGCTGCAGGAAGGGATCTTTTTTCCTACCCCAGCTCAATACCACCAGAGCTAGTCTCTGCTGTATCCACGCCCAGAGAGATACCCTGGCCACAGCTTCAGCCCTAGATCTCTGCTGGATGCATCAGGCAGGTTTTCAACCAGGTACATCCCTGCTTTTCAGTGCTCCTGGGAGATGCTGAAGGCATAACGACCACCTCGAAGGACAGCACTCTGCTGGCTCCAACCCTTGTTCAGCAACTAGTCACTGCTAGGATGTCAGGCCAATAGCAAAGGGGAAAGGAGAGTAGACCTAAACCTTGTGCACACAAGGGCTAGATGAGGGAAAGCTCAAAATCTACCTGCTCACCTCCTTGCTTTACCTCTTGCCGACACCGAACGCGTAGCTCTGGCCACCCCACGAGCTTCGCAGCAGGATTGTCCAGCAAGGGCCAGTGCGGTAGCCAGTGCAGCTCTGCCCACGGCCCAGCCCAGCCCTCTGGCTGCCTCTGCTGCCTGCGCCCACTGTCGGGCTGCGGGCAGGTGGTCTTCAAGAAACCTCCAAACTGCTGGGCATGGGAAGGGGATTCTGCTGGGAGGTGAATTCACAGCCTGCACCTCAGCAGAGGTGCGACATATAAGTAAATGAGAGATCTCATGCTAGATCCGAGAGCAGCGCAAGACAGAACCACCTCCTCATTTGTGGTTTGAAGTCCTGGGCTAGGGGCTAAATCAGATAAATATTGCAAGAAATAGCATTGCCACTGAAAGGAGAAGGCTTGGAAAGGGAGAACATACCCTTCCCTCTTGTCATGACGAGCGCTCGGTAAAGCCATGCAAACTGGGTGATTTACGCAGAGCAATCCCCCTAACCACCACAATTAACGCTAACAGTCAGAAGTCAGGGCTCAAGAAAACTATTAAAAATGCCTGTGCCATGGAGGCTTGACGTTTCAACACTGCAGCCCGCAGGGCAGAGCAGGTGCCTCGGCAAGAGCCAGGACCAGAGCCGGTGGCAGGAGCGGTGGGCAGCGGAAAGCCCTCGTGTGACTGCCGCTGCAGGCAGCAGCATCCCTGCACTCCTGGCCACCATGAGCTGCCGTGAGTTTGCTCTCGAAGCCACAGAAAAGCACTGAAATTGAAATGGGAGGCAGCAGAAAGGGAGCAGAGATAAAACATCCCTCAAACTCCCCTGAGAAACCTCTTCCTGGGCTGAAATTTGGCCCTTGATTTTGCCCTATTTAACATGTTTGACAGGGTATGATTTTGATATCAGTGGGAGATTACATCAATTTAACTTAAGTGAAGAACTGAACAGCTACAGCTCTTAAGTTAGACGTTTCTTTAATTCAGGTGCCTTCTATTAGGTTGAAGTACTAAAACCTCTGACAGGCAGCAGTCTAAGCAGAGAAGCCCACGAAGAAAGGCCAGCGAAGGGACCCCACTGCAAGGATGCTGCTGTTCTCTCCCTCTCCTCCAGTATTTGTATCGCCTAGTTCGTGCCAAGGACCAGGAAACCCATATCCATGGGGCCGAATTATTTCCCTTCCTGCATCCCAGTCCCTATCTGGCTCTTACCCACAGTAATAAGAAGTGGTTTCACTGTAAACTTCTCAAGAGTTAACAAAGCAGCACAATTCATTTGAAGCCAAAAGGAAAAGGCATCTTCACTTGGATGCCTAAAACTCTTCCTGGAATACGAAACCAAAGTTTGCCTCATCTGTTTGGGTACGATCCAGAAAAAACAGGACCATCTGCTACCTTCATGTTGATGACAGCCAACCCAGTTGTGGCTAATTTATGGAAGCCAAAACTCCATGCAAACAGGCAGGAATGCAGCTCTGAGAGCAATTCTGCTGCTGCAGGAAGATGTCGCGCTACAAGCAGGAGCTGCCCAGGGGAATCTCCAATAAAACCTAGAGGATACAACGCTGTATAAAAAAAACTGAATAAAGCGTATGTTGAAGCAGGGAAGTCTAACCATCAGTCACATCCCAACCCAGTGCTTGGTGGGCTTCTGTGCTCTGGTTTTGGATTATCACAGACTCCTGCTTCACCAGAGTCACCTGGGTAAATAACACTGAAATATTAATATTAGTATTATAGTATACTAATATTAGTATTACAGTATATTAATATTAGTATTACAGTATACTAGTATTAGTATTTCAATATCGAAAACAACGAGCAAGAAACAAACCCCAATGCTTCCCTTCAAATATAAGCCTCCCCAGGCAGCCTCCAGCCCTGCGTTTTTTAAAATACTGTTCGCACACAGAGTAAGTAGTGCACAGCCAGTCTGCTCAAAACAGCGTACCTTTCTAGCATTTTTCTTTTGACATCTTCATGGTGGCCCACAAGAAACACAGAGAATGAAGAAAGCCCAGACGCCCAAAAGACCAAAGGGAACAACCACAGTGGTGATCGAGTCGGCATCAGAATAACTCATACTTTGCTCCAGGCTCGGAGCTACTGCTTCCACACAGCAGCATCAGAGGGCTCTGCTCATCCTCATCCATTTTGGACAAAGATTGATATAGTCCCCAATCAGTTCCAAACTTTTGGGACCTTGGGCTGTCTTCAACATCCTTCCTGGATCAGCAGAGTTTTATGGAGGAAGCTCTACAGGCAAGGTGGGAATCTGTGGGCCAGCAGGAGGTTGGCAGTCCACAGGTCACAGCCAGGGAACCATGACACTAAAGAAAATACCAGCCTATGACAACTATCAAAAGAATTAAAGATCCATATCTCAGCTTGTCAAGGCATTTGAAACTACAGACATCTTCAAGAACTTGAGCTGGGGGATGGTGTCAAACACCACACATGTGCTTCCCCACCTGGCCTCTCATCATACATTAAATCCATCTGGGTGGCAAACGAGATTCCCCCCACTCCGTATCCACAGGCTTCCTGGTAGTCTTCCGGAAGGGACAGAGATGGTTTGTGACACCACGGTGCTCTGCAACTGCACGTTCTTCCAGATGGCCTTTCCCCCTCACTTGCAACACGGCTGCAAGACAGAGAAGCAGCCGATGTGAGGCCGTGCTCCTTGTGAGCAGTCTCAGGTCTGCAGCATGGAAGCGCTTAAGAACATTATTTATAATCCCTGGATGTAAGAGACAGAAAGGCTCGGGGCAATTGCCAAATATTCATGTGAGCCACAGACCTTGAAGTGAGAGCACACAACAGTTCAGTACACATTTTGATCTTAAGAAGGGGTTATGTCTGTGCGACAGTCAAGTTGAACAAGTTCTTGAGACTGCAGAGAAAACTAGAGAGATATGTGTGCACCAAACTTTAGAGAAGCGGTCAAGAGGGGTGGGGAAGAAGAGTCTTCCATTTACTGCCCTGTCATTTCAGCTTCTTTCTACGGAGAAGTGCCACATTAAAAGAAAGAAGTCATTAAACACCCCAGAAGGTTGTGAAACCTTGTGTAGGAAGCACTGGGGATTGATAAAGTCCTGACAGACAAGTCCGATCACATTTGACAGAATTACAGCAGTAGAGAAACTAGAGGTGAGTCTTATCTTCAATAAAACAACTGACGCCGTCATGTAAAAAAAAAAAAAACAACAACAAAACAACCCACCAAAAACCCCAAGAACCAAACAGCGCCTTGGCTCTGAGCGCACGGGAGGAATGAGACTTGGCCGAACTGCCATAAACAAGGGTTGAGGAGGGACGCGCAGAAAGAGGAGGCAGAACAGGAGAGGGAAGACGCTCCCGAGATCTAATCTCCTAGAGGAAGATGAAGCAAGTTACACACAAAAGCGCTTTGAACATTTGTTCAGGTGCCAAGGCTCTGATCCTGCGGGGTTAAGCAGATGCTTAACTTGTGCCCTTCAGTAGCCCCGTGGGAGTCACCCAGGCTGCTCTCACCCGCGCCCCGCCAGGGCCAGGCTGGGAGCCCAGACCGTTCCCCTCTCACCCTTCCGGCAGACCCGGGGCAGCGGGACACCTCTGCCAGCAGCTCAGAAAGTTCAACCCAGCGCTCCGCCGCTCACCCGGACCGCCACCGCCACCGGCCCCGCAGCTCCCGGGGCCGCCGCCGCCGCCTGCACCCGCAGCTCACGCCGAGCCCCGCCGTGACCCCGCTGCCGCCGCGAACACCCAGGGACCGAAGGACCCTCCTCCCCGCGCGGCAGCCGAGCAGACAGCGGGGCAGACGCCGCAGCCCCTGGCCGCGCTCGCACCGGCGGGGCGCTCCCCGGTCCCCGTTCCCAGCCGCCGGCAGCGGTGCCGGCACCCACCTGCAGCCAGTCCCGCTGAGAGCCCGGCCCGAGTCGCGGTGCAGAGGCGCGGCGGTGGGAGGGGAGCGGGTTCCGCCCCTCCGCCTTCCCCTTTCGGGCCGGGCGGGGCTGCCCCTGCCCACGGTCCGCCCCGCCCGGCCCGGCCCGGCCCGGCCCGGATCGGAGGGTCGGGAGGGGAAGCGCGGAGAGCCGCCCCCACCGCTCCGGCAGCCGCAGCGCGCTGGGAGGCAGCGCCTGCCTGATTGCGGGGCGGTGGGAAGCGTGGGGGGAAGCTGAAGTCACGCTTGTGTCTCCCGCCGGGACAGCGCGTTAAAAGGGTGGCAAAGCATCTCTCCAGTGGCCTGTGAAGGACCCTACTGGGGCTCCCCCAGGGACAGGACCGCCCCCCCCGCGGGCTCTGTGAGAGGAGGGGAGCGGGACGCGTCAGCCGGGACAGCAAAATGGAAAGGCTGGTGCACAGGGACAATGTCCCAGGGCACCCATACGCGTACAGCACACACCAGAGGGGGGTGTCCTGTTAGTCCAGTTCCAGAATTAACCACAGCTGAAATTGCACAGGGAAAGCCGAAAGCTGAAGCGCTCCACGAGGTGTTTCCCTCCCAGCAGGAGGGTAGAAGAGACGCAGGCTAAGCCTGCCTGGCAGCCCCAAAAGCTCGTGAAGGGAGCAGTTTTTCCCCGAATGTCAAGCACACGGATGAGCACGTAGCTTTGAGTCTCACAAAGCATTTCCCTCCCCCAGCACTCGTTGCACTTGCTCAGTCAGGTGCTGATCTCCAGCAAGACTAATAACATGCTTTGCATCTGCTGCAGAAACTTCAGAGAGTGTTAGATCTGCTCCCACAACATCACGTCTGCGGTGGAAGGCCGTGGCAGACAGCGTTGGTTAGGGAGCGACTAGTGGCCAAATCCGTCTGGCGATTCTGTTCAACCCTTCCATAGAGGCATAGCACAAGGAGTAAAAATAAGCATTACAGCACACAAGACCTTCACCAGGTCCTACCTGTTAGTAAGTGTCTTTTTCCTGTACACATGGTGACAGAGCAGGATGAGATCACAGGGCACACAGAAATTACTTGTTTAAACCAGGTACATAGAGAATTTTTCAGTTATGCCTATTGTTTCTTATTCCCATAGGATGGTGCCACTTAAGTTATATTCCTAATATGGTGGCAATACTAGAGACCTCACGAGATAATTCTGGCATGAAGGGACTCAAGCAGCCTGTTAGGATTGGTGTAAGTAAATATTCTTCCACTCGTTTTCTCCAAATTTGTTGCAGTCACTTGACAGCCAGCGGCAGAGGCCACCATTCAGTTCTGAAGGTGTTACACGCACATAAGCATGTAACTGAGGAGAGAACTGGTTGTAGAGAGATGTAGCCTGACTCACCCATTCAAGAGACGGTGCTACATTACCTTCAGCGCCGATACCCTCCCTTATCCCACCTGCTATTCCATGCCTTTAACAATCAGATCCACTCAGATTACAAAGGCAGCAATCTTTATTTCCCCAAGACATTTGTATGCTCACACTTAAAATAAACTTTTAAAAAACTTTTATGTTTTGGGGGTAAGAGTTACAAATGTAAGTTCCCGATAAGCAGAAAAAAAAGAGAGCAAACGACAAGTCACAAACAAGATGATGTTCAAATCCCCAAGCAGAAAATACTCTTCCCACCGTCCTTTGGCCTCTAACCTTTAACTCCGTGTAATAACCGTGGTCTCCTGGGCCCCTTAACGCTGCAGCCTAGAATCCAGACACCAGACTGAGATTGTGCAAGCCAGAGGGGAAGTCCTGAAAAATGCTCATTGGAACTAGTTGCAGCTCACATATATGGGGGTGGCTCATCAAGTCTCATCCAACCCTCAATTAGGTGACACTGCTTTGCACACAAGTGTAGCTTCCTATAACAACAGGGCTCTTCTCATTGACACCCTTCAGGGAGGGAATGGAAACATGGAAATGAGGTCCTGCATAACCTCTCTCGGTGGCTGGCAGTTTCATGAGATGGGGTGAGCAGTGCTCACAGCCCACTATCCCGTTTCCCAAACATGCACTACCGCTGTTCAACTCCTACTGGCTCTGGGCTCAGCAGACTGCTCCACAAACTAAAATTAACTTAACCCACTTACCAGGGGAAAAAAGTAGTGGGGGGAACCATTTTCCACCAGATGTGAGTTACACCAGAAATGAGGCAGTCACACATCTGGAGGAAGGCAAGCCCTCCTCTCACCAGCACCAAGCCATTATCTCACTTGCTCATGAAATCACAGTTTAGGCTGCAAGTTACTGAACTTGTTTGAGGCTCCCCACACTGAACTTGCACTTGTAGCTAACACTTCAAACCTTACAGCACCAGGCTTTATTTGCCTTACTGCTATGGGGAAACCAATATTTTACTTCCTGAGAGGGATTTAACAGATGCAAAACAGCTCAAAGAGCAAGCGGTCCAACGCAGAAAAGAAATTTAAGGCATTAATGATACATTCATCTCCACTCCTAACAAGCCGCATGGCACATTGCTGGGAGTAAGCATAAGCTGTTACGTTTTCTGTTCAGAGAGAACAAGGAGTAATGCCACAATGCAGTCAGAGCCTCTGAAACAAAAACACGGCAAAAAGCAGAGATGGGTAGAAAAGAGAGCTTTGTCTCCTCTGCCTCCTTACACATTCCCACTGAGCCAAACGTCACAACATCCATGCCGTCAAGTTTCTGCACATCTCCACTCCCCAGCCATGTTCCCAATGAAAGCGTTATCAGGAGTGCCTCAGCAGTACTATCGACCTTGGTCTTTCTAACAATAGCCCCCAACTGCAACTGCAAGCAATACAGTTACTCAACTACTAAGGTGTATTTAGACTCTGCTTCTCTAAGTACTCTGGTTATTGGCCTCAACAGGGGTGGAAAGAGGACGGTAGGAATTTATTGCAAGGTGAAACCATAAGAGAAGGAAACCAAAAAGAACCCTGTCACACTGCAACTGTGAACTTGAAATGTCAGGTGGGGGTGGGGATTACAGCCAGAGGGTTCAAATCAGTTGTTGCTGTTACAGTAAGTAGCCAAAGGCAAGTTACAGTACTTGCCATTTCACAGGTATCCAAGTTAAACTGGCTGAAAAAAGAAGTGGGAGGTTAAGATACAGGAGAATGATTTCTCTTTCTTCTACTACTTTCTGAGCAGGAAACTAAAATGAGAAATGACTGCCAGCCTTTTAAAATAAGACCATAGAAAATTTAACTCTTGGAGGTCACCCTAGTGGTGCCAGTAACACCAGCCCAAGGACGGTTCCAAAGTAGGGGCCTAAAAACCAGAATTAGAAATAAAAGGGGGAAACATCCAACCATTTTCCCACAGCCTGATGCTGGAGCTGCCTGTCCCACAATGGGCTAGGGGAAGTAGCATTCCAGGCAGGCTTCACATCCATAACGTCCACATGCCCATCCAAGCCATTCTGGTGAGCAGATGGTTTATGAATTCCCAAGGAAACATTCTCAGTCACTTTCAAACTTGACGGAATTGACTTGGGTTGATATAGTGCCCCCACGGTAGCTGCCTCGTTTTTTCTTTGTCTTCTCATGGCGGAAAGATTTGCCTTTGGTGAATTTCAGGATATTGTTAGCCTTCTCACCCCAGTCACCAGCTGCTCCTTTCTGTGAGGGATGAAGGGGGAGAGGAAAAAGAAATTCAGGTCAGTACCCAAGAGAGTAAAGGCAATGCTTTGCACTTCAATCTACCCAGCAAACACCAGTACATTAACACTGGAGCTGATACCACTCTCCCACGCACCTCCAGCCAGTGCTCACACACTTCCTAACAGCACCTCCTGGTGGAAAAAGTTTCCACCAAAAAGACTGCCCACAAGCACATCAAGGCTGCTCTGCCCACCTGTACTTACAGAGGCCAAGCACTACCACTCTGGGCACTACCTAGCCATACCTTTGCCTCAAATGAGTTGTCAGCAACACGGGCATCTAGCTCAATCTCTTCTTCCCTTACGCGGCGGAACGGAGAGGCTGGCTGTTAAAGAAAATAAGATACAGTAAGCGCATACATGTGCATGATATTCCCTTGTGATAATGTCCCTTCCTCCCTGCCTTGCAAATATAGAGCCCTGTTCATGTCACCTCAATTTTTACGTGTTTTGCACATTCATAATTCTTTCCCCTCTTCAGATCAGGCAGCTCAAGGATGTTCCTGTGCAAGCATATACAATCAGCCTTTGCCAGAATAATATAATGCACATGTGTGCACTCCCTAGGGTTCTCCAGACAAGGTTCAAGTGCTTGAAGAGGGAGCAAAAATACAAATAATCCTGTGGGCCCAACCTCCCCAAAAAACCCAAGACAAGCCTACTTGTTCAGGAGGCAGAGAAGCCTCTCCCACCAGTCACCACAGTTCACCCTCACTCACCTGTTTCACCTTGGGAACTGTGTGTGGTGTTTTGGCTTTGATCTTTGCCTTTTTACTGTGTGGTGTCTCTGGCTCCTGAACATCTTTCCTCTTCTGTTTCTTCCTGATTGTGCCTGTTAGATGTATAGCAGTAAAACTTCAAAGGGAGTAACTGCAGTGTTGGGAAAGGTAATGCCATCTCTCCCCCAGAATGCAAACCCAGTGTTGACAAAGGTGTGAGAACCGGTCCCTGCAATACCTCACCCAGAAAACAGGCTGCTATAACAGACACTAATAGCCATTCTGGGTCAGGAAGGATTTTGCCATCCTGTCCTAATGGATAAAGACAATTTTGTGGAATAGGGCACCTCTATATTAATGATTTAATGCGCTTGAGAAAGTTCCGTTGGTTAAAATTTGCCAGTTCTTGGAGTCACAGAATATGCACTTGCACCCATCACTAGTGTATTCAAAGTTGTTTCCCTCCTGGAGGGATAAAGATTGAGGTTGTGCATTGGGGCATCATCCATGATCTCCCACTCAACACAAAGTCCTACAGCAGCCTGCCTTGCTGTCACTAACAATCTTGTGCACACATAGACAGCAATTGGCAACAACTGTACAGAAATGTACTTCATGTTATCACAAATTCCGTTGCCAGCAGACATACAATACAGACAAAAAGGATCACACAAACTGGTTGGACTAGATGATCTGATTCCAACCTAGGCAATTCTATGATTCTATGAAACCTAGCCCTTCCCTCTCAGTACTGCACCAGATGGCAACATCTAATAGCATATAGAGATTAGACTGAATATTGTTTAAGAAAGGCTCCCATTCGTGCTTATCTCAGTAACACTGCCCGACAGACCCACTTCTCAGACTGTAGGTAATACCTCCATTGACTTTTCCAGTCTCTTCTTCAGAGCTGCCTTCGCTGCTGGTACTGCTGCCACCAGCTGGCTTAGACTTCAGGTGGTTTGTTGCTGGTGTGGATGTTTTTGTTTTCTCTGCGGAGGCAGTGGTCTTGGAACCGTTCTGTGCCCCTTTCTCTGCCTTTTTGGGCTTCTCATCCTCTTCACTGGAACTATCAGATGAGCTGCTGCTACTACTACTAGAAGCAGCTGCCTTCTTCCTGACAGTTGCTTTTGCTGCCCCTGTAGATTTGGTGGCTGGTTTCGCTGCTGGCTTCTTTTCTTCTTCTTCACTGCTTGAGCTATCAGAGTCAGAAGTGTCTGCTTTGGGAGCTGGGGTAGAAGGTTTGGACACTGGCTTACTCACTTTGCCAGCTAATTTAGCTGGAGTGCCTTTCTTCTTCTTCTCATCCTCAGAGCTGCTGGAGCTGCTATCTGAATCGGAGCTACTTTGTGCTTTCTTTGTGACAGCTTGCGTTTTCTTTGTCGCAGGTGTTGCTGCTTTAGTTGTGGGCTTCACAGGGGCCTTCTTGTCAGAGCTATCAGAATCTAGAATGGAAAGGAAAAGAATAATCAAGGCTAAGCCCCATTCCTTCAACATGAAGTACACATGGAGATTCAACGTTGATACACAGTGCACTTCATTAGCTGCTTGAAACAACACTGCAGTGGCTATTCCTGTCCAACTGCAACCTCAGACCCTGCCTGCAAACACAGAGGTCTGAGCAAGCACAATGTACATGTGGAAATTCTCCTTTTCTCCTACCCCAGTACCTGAGCTATCTGAGGAGGAACTGGAATCTTTCTTTGCTTGTCCAGGCTTGACAGCTACTTTTGCTGGTTTGGAAGTATTCTTTATCACAGGTTGTTTTGCTGGGACCTTACTCCCTACCTTCTTCTTGTCATCTTCAGAGCTAGAATCTAAACAAACAAACAAAAAAAGGATGTTCTTTAAGTTAATAAGCTTCTGATGCAAATTACTTTAGTAATAACATGTACATAACTCATGGGGAAGTGAAAAGAAAAATGGGTTGTGGCCCAAGGCTGAGCCAGTAGATAACTGGTGATAAGCAGCATTTGATGAACACTTGAATGATCAGGGGACAACATTCATCTTTCCACTTATCTTCTTTGTTGGGAGGAAGTGGAAACAGGCAGTTTAAGTTCTTCGCTAATGCATTGCACAAGGAAGCAGATATTTGGAGAATAATGTAGGAGAAGAGGTACAGAATAAGGGATTGGAGAAAAAGTACAAGCATCACCAAGAACAAACTCAGGGAGAAGAAACATCAAGAAGCTATGTGGTAAAGATCAAAGAACAGGCAAGAAATTAGGCAATAAAACTGACAAAGCAGGGGAAGTGAGGCAGCAACAGCACAGTATCTCATTTTAGTTTTCCATTTCTTCTGTCAGATGTGTCTAGCAGCAGTCTGAGGATGGACTGGAGACTCCTGCATACAATTATGCCTTTATATTGTGTGTCACAACAATCCCGAACGTCAAGCGTGATCTATTCCACCATTTCTGAACACTTTAATAACGGTAATCAAAACCTTGTCCATTTGTAAGGAACCAGGCAACAAAAACAGAAAATGGAACTCCTGCCACCCGTTGAAGGGTCACACAGTCTCGTGCTGGCTGTCTGCAGATAGATAGCCAGTTGCCACCCACAGTCCCTGCCGTGGCACTGGAGATGTTGAGATATACAACAGGAGCACCTTGAACTTGGAGGGGAAACATAGCACATCAGGAACTTACATGGGAAATATGGCATTGCAAACCTTAAACCCGATCAACAGAAGATACAAAGCACACTGCCCCCATTTCTAAGGTCAGATTAGAAGGCAACTTTTGAGTCTATTTTGAACTTGGTAAGGAGATAACATTTTTTATTTTGTAGGCTTCTCCCAAACACAATGGGATAACGGTAACCAAAAATCTAAAGACACAGATTCTCAAAAAGTGTAACCATTAACCTTCCCGGAGAAACCTGATACACGATGCCCCACCCTTTCCATCCAGCAACATGCAGACCTTTTTGCACTTGCCAATGGTCTCATTGGCATCTCACGGTCAGACTCCACTCTGCATAACAGGCTGCTGGTTTTCAATTTCACACCTTGTTAGCTATGGAGAGTGGGAAGCTTTCAAGCTCATACAGTAAGGACCTTAGCAGATAACACCACTATAGAGCAACCTGGCCAATAAAAACATTAACATTAAAAAAAAAATAAATCAAAACTTTATTCCTTGAATTACCTGAGTCGCTGTCAGAACTGGATTCAGCCTTCTTGGTAGTCACAGCTTTGTTTTGGGGACCAGGGGTTTTTTTAGCTACTACTGCTTTGCCTGCAAAAGCAAGTTTAAAATTAATAGGCCACATCCACACCAAACCTTTGTCCCAAGATCCAACCCTTTCCAGATGTGTGTTGTGGTTTCAGCTGGGATGGTGTTGCTTTTCTTACTAGCAGCTGGTATAGTGCTGTTTTGGGTTTGGGATGGGAATACTGTTGACAGCACATGCACTCATGTTTTCGGTTGCTGCTAAGCAGCAAAGGCCTTTTTTTGCTCTGCATGCTACCCTGCCAGCGACTAGGCTGGCAGCGCACAAAATTTTGTGAGGAGACACAGCCAGGACAGCTGACGCCAACTGACCAAAGGAGTATTCCATACCATAGGATGTCATGCTCAGTATATAAAGCTGGGGGAAGACGAAAGAAATGGGGGACATTCAGAGTTACGCTCTTTGTCTTCCCAAGTAACCATATGTGTGGAAAGCTGCTTTCCTTGAGATGGCTGAACACCTGCCTGCCAATGGGAAGTAGTGAATGAACTCCTTGTTTTGCTTTGCTCGCATGCGCAGCTTTTGCTTTACTTATTAAACTGTCTTTATCTCAACCCACGCGTTTTCTCCATTTTACCCTTCTGATTATCTTCCCCATCCTGCCGTGGGGAGAGTGAGCAAGCAGCTGCATTCTCCTAGTTCTGGCTGGGGTTAAACCATGATAATGTGAAAAAGCTCCGTTCTTAGTGCATCAGCCATTCAGCCAGCACATCTGAAGCCAAGAAAGGACCTGGCCAACTGCAGTAATGGACTTATTCCCACTAAACTGGATGCCGGTAACTTTTCAAACCAACACATCCAAAGTAATCCAACCTGCACACAGTTTGGATCCACAGGTTGTACATAGTATTGCTTGGGATGCCTTCAAATTACTCAGAAGCTTCCAGAGAAGCAAATAGCAACACAGACCAAAGTCAAATGGCTTTTTCAAGGAAACCAAGACATTGCCAAAACCTCTCCATGTGGTACTTCCTCTGCAGCCTCCTCTTCTCACAACATACCTGCTCCTCCCTTTGGGGCCACCTGTTCTGCCTCATCACTACTGTCTGAAGAGTCGCTGCTCTCAGCTTTTTTTGCAGGAGCCTTGGCAATGCTCTTCTTTGTCTGCGTAGCTTGAGGAGGTGGTACAGCACTGTACTGACCTATGAAGACAGACACAACATTCAGATGCCTGCATGATAATGCGAGCAGTACATGAGATATTTGTAACCACAATCAAAGATACTAGCTTATAATTTGAAGGGTTACACCCACCCCACTGCTACCTCCCGTTTCTACTGTGAGTTTAACTCTCCACTTGGGGTTCAGTTGACCCAACCATCTCTCCAGAAGTTTTATCTGCATTTTAGAAGAATGGGAGCTTATGTTGCGAAACTTTTCCAGAAAAAAAAAAAAAAAAAAAAAAAAGAGATGTCAACTCTTGAGTGTTTTCATTTACTGCCTTCTCAAATCCTCCATTTAGATCAGCTCTCTACTGGAATCCTAAAAGCACTATACTATATTGAACACAGGCCCATTTAACCCATCAGCTGGATTACAACTAAACAGCCCTGGATATTTCACAAAAAAAACCTGAAAAAGCTTAAATTGCTGCAGCTACAGAATAACCAAAGCACTGGCAAATTAATTCCCAAATCCTGGCGGACAGAAAACCTGCAAGAATGTACTTAAAAGCTAATCAAATAGAAGACATGCAGCAAACCAAGCAGAGTCTGCCACAATCTCCCTCACTCCCCATCCCTTCATTGAAGGAGAAGCAGAATTGTAAGCTCAGCCCCAACAGCACACATGAAAAGAGCTGCTGTATTTCTGGTTCACAATACCACCGCAGGCACCACCTGGAACCTTGTGTGCAGCAAGACATGCCTGTGCCCTGCACATGCTTCTGCTGGGACAGCGGGACTAGCAGAAAGCATCCTCCCACATTGCAGCAATGGTATTTAGTACTTACCAGACTTCGGTTTCTGTTTTGCAGGTTGCTTTTCATCGTCTGAGCTGTCAGATGAGTCCTCACTACTGGAACTTTCCTTGGCACGTTTGTTTTTCCCTGGACATGCTTGAGTGGCTGCAGGTTTTGGCAGAGGTGATTTCTTGGGAACAGCCTTATCACAAAAAGGGAAGAAACACACATTAAAAAAGAAATTACAAAAATCTTGTGGGAACAACTGGATGTAGATCTTGTTTAACTCTACGCCTCACTTAAGAGAGCAAGTTTTGAAGACAAAGGGAGAAAGATTAATGAAGATTCTCAAATGCAAATTTTAGGAAACACATGAGCATCACGATCTTTCTGGCTATTCTGCTGTTGTTTTCTGCTGCATGAATCCCTAATGAGGGGCTCCTCTGACCAAGGGGCGCAGAACTAAGTGAAATGGTAGCAACTGCCACTTGATTAAACACAACTAGGATTATTTTTGTGTTGCAGAAAATATTTTTGAACATTCCCTAGTGGAAAACTAGGGAGTTAGAGATAGCTAAGCATAAAAGAGTCACGCAAAAGCAAACATATAATGGACACTATGATATGGTTATGACACAATGAGATGTTTTCCTACAAAAGGAAGGATCAGAGGAAGCAGTAAGGAGGTATTAGGGAAGAAAGCCAGTGCACAGAGAGGTGCTAGAACACATAATTCCACTGTACAAAGGAGAGGGAAGCATAAGACCCACAAATGCTGGGCTCAGCATCTGTGTGGTCTGTGCTTTCTCTACATATTTCACAGTCCCTGCAAGACAGAGACACACCCAGTTGCTAGACTTCTACAGCGTTCAGGAAGTTTTTTATGGTCTAATTTACCTTCTTTGGTGCAGCCTTTTCCTCATCCGAATCTTCACTACTGCTGCTACTACTTGCTGCTTTTCCATTCACCACCTTGGTGGCCACCAGGGCAACTTTACTTCCTTTTGAGATAAACGAAAAGGGACCTTAGAAAAATATGCTATGGTAGATGAGGGCTAATTAGATTCAGCATGAAGTATCATAGAGAGAAAAGCAGCACAGGAAACCAATAGGGCAGATTAAGGTAGTAACTGCAGAACTGTTGTTTTATCCTACTGCAAGCTTAGAGAAAGTTTTTGGATAACTGTCCATTCTAGCTCATTGAAGTTCCAGGACTAAAGGCTAAGTAAAGATCTTCCCTGCTCTTTGAGAGAAAGACACTGGCAAAAGTACAACTTAAGCAGTTAAGGTTGCTGATTACAGCTACTTATACAAACAATGCAGCATTTGGGACCAGATGTTTTATTTGCTATCAGTTCTACACCTCTTCCATGACAGAAGCAGACCAGACTGGAGTGCAAATGACACTGACAGCAGATTTTCAGGCTGCTGTGTTAATGCATATGCCTTTGCATGTAGGTACAGCCCCCATCACTCCTCCCCTGGCTTTTTTGTACTTTGACTCATGATACACAATAAGAGGTACCAGATTTAGGTGTTGCTGGTTTTGGTGGCTGTTTCTTTGGTGCTTCTTCCTCTGAGCTGCTTGAGTCAGAGCTGGAACTCTCCGCTTTCTTCTGAGGCTGGATTTTGCTTCCAGCTGGCTTCACCACGGGTTTTGCGCCTTTCTAAACAATGGGAGGCAAAACTGATTAGCCCTTGTAGACATGAAAAGAAAAAGAGGTTAAATGAGTGGGACACATCTACACAGAGTATAAACAGCTGTCTTTCACAGAGGTTACCATTTTGACTTGAAGACACCACTGGCTAATGGTTAAGGCCTGAAAACCCCTGGATAACAATTTTGCTCTGGGAAACCTCACAGCAGCCCATGGGAGACTTCCTTTGCACCTCTGTCTCCAGTTCTGCCTCCTCAAACGGGGGCCGCTCTGGGGCTGGCACTGCTCTCTTCCTTCTCCAGATCACACTAGTTTGAAGATGCAACTCTGGTTACCCTCCTCTAGCGTACACTAACATCATTTTTCCCTCTGGCCCTTCTCAAGACCATGACTGCAACAAGAAAAAGGAAAGAGAAGATTCTCTTTTTATATATACATGTATATGTAGAAAGAGATCAAATTTATTTTAGTGATTGTAACTAAATCTTTCCCTGCAAAAAAGTAAGCCCTGACAGTCTTAGGATAAAAGCAAGGAGCAGACCTGGATATGAAACAAAGTGAGTGCTGGACATTAAACTAATTTTTCACAGGACCAGTCCAAGTGGCACATTGTCCACTACAAAAATGTCTTCTGACATTGCACCTGTGGCAGTTGAGGCACTTCACAGTTCAGGAAAAAAGAGCCCAATTTCAGAGAGAATTCTGCTGGTCAATTTTGTTATTATCCATCACTGTCAAACGTGCATTGAAGAGGCTGGAAAGAAAAGCTGACCTTTGCTGGCTGCTTCTCCTCCTCTGAGTCTGAATCATCACTGGAGTCCTCGCTGCTGCTCTCGGCCTTCTTGGCTGGAGGAACTGCTTTTGCCTTGGGCACAGCTGCTGCTTTAGCTGCAAATAAGGGACAGCACACATTGATGTTAAGTTAATTCAAACTTTCATGTACCTATATCCTGCACTAGTGGGTATCAGGGCAAAAGGATACATTAAACCATGACTGACTTTGTTTCTTGAGCAGGGTACAGCAGCAGACTCCAAAATGGGTAGGCAAGAGGGTAAAATAAATTCTAGATTTTATCTTTGTCACATACACATTTAAGTGCAGGCTTCTATCATTAAAAAGAACACCCCCGTAAGGCATGTGTCCCCTCAAACTGAGATAACATTAACTGGGTCTCCACAGCTTCTAGCTTACAGAAACTCACTGAACAAGCACAGGCTTTCAAAGAGAACCACTGTGATGTTGTGTTAAGCTTCCAGACATTTTGCTTAACACGTTTTAGCTAAATCTACTCTTCCTGGTTACTGATTGCTTTTTAATAACGTGGAGCAAAAGAAACCATTTTGCCTCAAGTTATATTTGCAACTGTCCCTATCAAAGTCAGACCTAAGTCCAAATTTAGCTTTATGATGGCTCAAGTTGAAGACCAGATTTCTGTCTGTGTCTCTCCCTGTCTACTCCTTCTCTCTGCAATCTGATGCTAGATACACACAAACCTGCATACACCATGATTAAGGCGAGATGTATGAACAATGCCAGGAACTGTTCACCACACACAAACTGAAGTGGAGGGACATATTTTTGGTAGCACCAGGACACAGGCTTGAGAGGAAGGAGGGTAGTGACCTCACACAAGAAGCAGGTGAGTAAGGATACTTAACATTTCTCTGGAACTCAAGAATACTGTCTACAACTGCCCTTCATCAAACAGATCACAGTGCCCACCAATACACAGAAGAGCCTGATAAATGCTAGCCATGCAGGAGTTTTGTCAAGTTATGTATATTTTAACAAATATGAAAGCTTTTATGAAACCTGAATCGGTTTTCCTACAATACCAAGATGAAAAACCATTCTTTAAAGCTCTCAATGAAAAGGAGAGTCCCTGGAAAACAGCACAGAAAAAATTCATGAGGTAGGAGGAGAGTATCAGCCCAAACCACATGCACTCAAAACCCAATTTCACTCAATGTTTAAATCAACATACAATTTGAATGTGCTGAAGCAAGTAGGAGTAACCCTGCCGAGATACCCTATCAGTGAGTGTTTGGAAAGCAGAATCTCAATACAGGTAAGGTAACGAAGGTGCTACTTCAATAGCACCTTCAAAATTCAATACAGCCCAATGCCTTCACCAGCCTCAGCCAAAAGAGATAAACCAAATGGCTGAAACCTTCTAGTGGATGCAAACCCCGATAGACTTAAATTACCACTGGATGAAGAGATCACCCTTATCTATGATGAGCATACCCTACCTGCCATTGGCAAGACCTGCCAGAAACAATATCCGTCAATATAAATCTAGTCCTCAATAGCTGCTGAAGTTCCTCAAACGAGCCGCTGAAGCTGAGCTCCACATCCAGGTGAGGAGCCAATGTCAGACACAACCCCAGCCCACCGCAGTGCTGCTCACAAACCCCACCTGGTTTCTTGGCTGGGGGCGTCTCGTCCTCCTCGCTGGAGCTGTCATCGCTGCTGGAGGGCGGTTTCCTCTTCGCCTGCGGGCCGTTGGGAACCAGCTTTCTCTTCTTGGCCGCTGGAGACCTAGCGGGAGAAAGGCCGAGCTGGGGACTTTACGAGGCGACGGCCAGACGGCGGCTGGCACCGGAGGGAGCCCGGCAGGGCAACGCAGACACCCCCCACCCCTCCCCGGGCCCGGTAAGCGCGGCCCCGCCGCCGGAGGGACACTTACTTCAGCCAGTAGCTGAAAATGTCCAGGAGGGACGCGGCGTTGGGGTCCTGCTCCTTCTGCAGCAAGAGAGAGGCCGCGGCGGTCGGTCAGTCAGTCGGTCAGCCAGTCAGCTCCCACCCCCCTCACCGCCGCCCCGCCATCAGTCGGTCGGTCGGTCAGTCAGACCCCCTCGAACCCTCCGTCGGTCACTCAGCCCGCCCTGCCCCGCTCCCCCCTCTCCGCTACCCCGGGTCGGTCGGTCGGTCGGTCGTCCGGTCCCCCCCGCTCCCCACCGCCCCCCCATCAGTCAGTCAGTCGGTCGGTCGGTCCGGCCCCGTCCGGCCCCCTCCCGCCCCGCTCACCGCCGCCGCTTCCTTGGCGAAGGCGCGCGCGGCGGCCTCGAAGCGGTTCTCGCGCAGGAAGGCGAGCACGAAGGGGAAGAGGTCGCTGGGCACCGCACGCCACTCCGCCATGCTGCCCGCCGCCGCCACGTGCCGCCGCGCAGGCGCGCGCACTGCGCCGCGCCACGCACCGACGTGCTCCCCGGCTCCGCCCCCGCCGCCATGTTGGGTGCCTTGAGAGGAACTGCCGGGCGCGGAGGAGCGGCCTACTGGCGGGGCGGGTGGGAAGGGCTCCCGGAGGAGGGACCCGGGAGGCAGGGCCATCCCTCCCGCTGTGAGAGCGCTTGGAAAGGCCCCGTCCGATGGCGGCGTGCGCGCCTGAGTGAACGCAGCAAACAGGGCGGGAGGGCCGGTGGCGGTGCAGAAGCAGGCTTAGGGCCCGCAGCGGAGAGGAGGTGGGAACCTGGGGCAGTCTCTGCAAGGAAACTCGGGAGCCTGCATGCGGCAGTGGAAGACTTCACTTACGCCCCTTCCTCCCCGTGTCAGTTACTCCTAGTTGTAATCCATTTTAAATATGGTCAGTGGAAGGAGAATAGCAGGGAGCAGAAGGAGCAGGGCGGCTCAACGAAGGAGAAGAAACCAGTAGCTGTGGGCAGCCTTAGTGCTGGCAGTGTCCTCACCAACAGGGTGCAGTCCCACATAGCCTAAACACAGCAGGTAGAGCCAAATGCTGACAAGATTCATTGGTACTCCCAGGAAAGGTGAGCAGTAAAGCAGGTCTAGGAGCCACATGAGGAATCTATTCAGGAACAAAGGGAGAGAGTGCCAGAAGGGCTAGGGCAAAAGTAACACCATGCATCTAAAGGGACTGTCTGTAAGATTGAGCTAGAGAAGGAATTGGGGATAAGGTTAGTTACAACATGAGTTTGAGGGTATCAAGGAGGTAAGATTGGAGATGAGACTTGAAACAGCTACACCCACAAAATAGGACAGGCAAGCACTAGAGACCCAGGCGTGAGCTTAAGTGGAGCTTCTGGGCCTACGGGCAAAGAGTGGGTGTGGAAGCCCCAGGTGAGGCTGATCAGAACAAGAGTGGTCTGTTAGTGTACTCAGGACACTGATAAGGAGAAGATTTCATTCAGCTGTTGTGTATTGACAAGGCTTTAAATTAGTCATGTCTAGACTGTTTTGTTGTGGGTTTGTTTTTTTTTTTTTACTTCTGTGAAACTGAAGGTTTGCTCTGATGATTGTAGTGCTCTGTTCTCCTTACCTTTGTAATGGTTTGGGTTTTTTTCTAATTCTTTTCAGACAGAGTGTACCATAAAGCCTGCTGAGGGCAAAGGAAGAAGAGAATCCTACACTGAAAGTCCTGAGTTAGGGCTGCCAGGGTCAAACAAGCAGTAGTAGGTAGATAGCATTACGCTCTTAACCATTTCCAAATACTGCTGTGCCCTGCTGTGCTGGGGTTCTGTCTGTTGTGTGCAGTTGTGTATTGTGTGCTGAACACATACTTGGGCAGGCTCTGTGCCTAGTAGAGCCCCCATAGTGCTGGTGTCTTTGGAAGTTGCATATTTGCAGTGTTGGGGAAGTAAAAGCAGTTAATGTAGTAGTAGATTATACTGTAAGATTCTGTCATTTTGTACAGGTGCTGTTGCTTGTGTTGTAGAAAAAGGATGTTCTGCTGAGGGCTTGTTAAATATATGTACTTTGTTTTCAGATGCCTGTGATCTGGCCTGCCCCTGATATGTATGGAATAACTCAGGGCTGTGTTGCAGAAAGGAAACTGTTTCTAGGAACCAGTATTTTTCTCGGTTCTTGTAGCTTCCATCCACAGCAAGCTACAGCTATAAACTTCATCTGCAAAGCTCAGCACAAGTTCTGTGCTTCTGTCAGCATCGGAAAGGAAGAGATGCAGCTATTGCTGGTAAACTGTCCTTATTTTAAGTCCTGCTGTCTGAAGTAACTGCTGTAAGGAACCAGAGAAATTACTGGCTGTGTTTTCTTCACTGGCTTGCTTCTTGCCTGGTTAGTAAGCATCTCCCGCCAAGCCTTTGCCAGTTAGGTCTGTTCCCAGATGCTATGTAACTGCTTCTCTTCAGAGCTGTGTGGTATGTTCCCCTGTGTTGTGCCTGCAACTCTCCAGATGACCTCGCAGGGCAGTAACCATGCAAGGAAAGCTATTTTGTTCTTGTATTCGCCAAGACAGTAGTGGGAGATCCTAGGATCTAAAAAGCAAGCAAATTCAACCGATTTATGCTACTACTTGTGAATTCCTTTGCTCCCTTCACCTACTCCTCATAGGTCTCTCTAGTCCTTATCCTTGGCTGGCGTATCTCTTGTTAAGCCTGCAGGGAGAGTTATTCACCTCAGAAGAGAGCATCCCTGTGAGAGGTCGCTGCTATTCACACTCTTTTCATCACCAAGGAAAAGTGGAGATGGCATGGGTATCGAAACACTTACTGAGTCCTTTCCTTGTTACCCTTCAAAAGTACCCAGCAAAAAGCAATGATTCTGGAAAGAGCAGTCTATTCCTTTTCTTTGTACAGGGATAAGGCAGGCCCTTGAGAATAGTGCTGCAAATGCAACTGTGTTCACATGCTGCAGTGAGTTGAAGGGAGGAAGGTTAAGACTTGTAAAGTCAATTTTGGGTGAGGGAGGATGAAAAGCACCCTCTATTTCCTCGTTTTGTTCTTAATTCATTACAAGATGTGTAACTCTTCCCTTTAGGCCAGCCTAATGTTCTATAGCGTAAAGGGGCTTTCACCTAAATTTGTCATCTGATTTTTCAGGTTGAGGTTGCTGTAAAGGTTGCTGAAACAATGCTGAAACAATTATTTTACTTAAGCTCCTTTGGAGAAGCATATTAATTTCACTTTAGTGGCTTAGGAAGTTTAAGCCCTGAAGGGGTTTCCTGTGGGCTTTGCATTGATTAAATAAAATACATAGCATCTTAAGTGACACTGACACGTATGGAGAGGCCCCATGGGTTCCGACTAGGCAGGAAGCCGACTCTGATAGTCCTTTGTATGATACCATAAAGCTTTAAAAGCTTGTTCCAAGGAGCATGTTGAAACCTTTGTTTAACATCAGAGAGATTATTTTGGGTTTCACTTGTTATTCTGGAAGTTAGAAGAATGTTGTTCCTCTCCTGTGAAGACAGGCTGAGAGAGTTGGGGTTGTTCAGCCTGGAGAAGAGAAGGCTCCAGGGAGACCTTATAGCAGCCTTCCAGTACCTGAAGGGGGCCTACAGGAAAGATGGGGAGGGACTCTCTATCAGGGTGTGTAGTGATAGGACGAAGAATAACGGTTTTAAACTGAAAGAGGGTAGATTTAGATTAGATATTAGGAAGAAATTCTTTACTGTGAGGGTGGTGAGACAGTGGAACAGGTTGCCCAGGGAAGCTGTGGATGCCCCATCCCTGGAGGTGTTCAAGGCCAGGCTGGATGGGGCTTGGAGCAACCCGGTCTGGTAGGAGGTGTCCCTGCCCAGGGCAGGGGGGTTGGAGCTAGGTGATCTTTAAGGTCCCTTCCAGCCCAAACCATTCTGTGATTCTATGAAGATAAACAGCTTTACAAGGGAAATAATGTGGAATAATCATTATAAAGTCATATACATGGGTATCCATCTGTTTTACTAGTTCTTAATATATGAGTATTCCATAGTAGTCAAAGAATTTGTCTAGAGAGTCTAGTTTTCAACTAGTAAATTTTTGTCCCTTACATAATTCCCAAGTAGATCCTGTATTTGCACACTTCTCCGGTGCCCGGCTGTGCTTTATTCTATTGTACATTTTCTGGAGGATTCAGATGGGAAAGTGCTGTTTTTTTCTCTGCATACCTGGAGTTTCTCATCGGGCTGTATCACCAGGAAATGTTTTTTATCCTCATACTTTCTTATTGTGGGAGCAAACACTCTGTTTTTGGAAGACAGGCTGTGGGGTGCAGTTTGTAAGCTTACAGAAGGTTTTGGGGAAAGAAAGATTTGGAGGTAAGAGGAGCGTTTGACTGACCTCTAAGATAGAGTCGATTAGTAGGAAACAGTTGGTTCCTTGCTGTTCGTAACCAGCTCTGTTCCAACATTAGTGTTTGTGACATTAAGTGAGCTGCACACAGAATGTCCTCTGACTGCTTGGGAGTGACTGTCTTGACTGGGAAACCAGATTGTAAGGAACCCACTTTTGCTTTGCTGAAGTGCATCAATGAAAGACTTCACTGGTTCTTGGCAAAGAAATTTTTCTGAATGCGAATCAGCGCGAGTGTTTGTTCCAAGTTTGTGAAGGAATAGTTTGAAATAATTATTTAGCCAGAATCTGTTGCTTTATCTTCAGCAACAAAATTAGATTGAGTCCTGCTCTCTGAACTCTGACAGTGTCCTTCCACTGCTTATTTTCTCTGTACTCAAACACGAGCATAGTCATAGGGAAATCTTAAGTTAAAAGACTGCATCTTCTAGAGGAAAATGCAGAATATCAAGTGCTTCATTCTTTATATGGAACAACTTGGTTTTCCCTCGGGGAAAAAAAACACAAAAACAACTCCTTGCTTGTAGGAGACAGAAGTCAAAGCCTAACTTCGGGGTGTGCATAAAGCAGGTCTTGTTTGGTTCTTTTCTACAACCATTGCTCTAAGTTTCTCCCGAGTAAGGATGTGGAGGTTATCACCGTAACACATGACATCCCCTCATTGTAGCGCTGTTTCCTCGCCCACCTGTGGAACATGTGACTGGAGCCAGCTGGAAAAGGGCATTTCCCTCCTATGGCAGGAGAATCCCGCCGTGTACCTGGCAGGCGATGCGGGGGCCGGGCGGGAGCCGCCCTGTGCCCGGTTCCGCAGGGGGCGCCGCGGGCCGCCCTCCGCGGCCGGGCCGGGCGGGCGGGGCGGGGCCGGTCGGCGGGACGGAGCGCCCGGCCAGGGGCGAGGAAGCGGCCGCGGGAGGGAGGAGGCGCCGGCGATGTGAGGGGAGGGCAGCGGCCCCTTCCCCGCCAGCCCCGGACCATGGCGGCCCCCGGTAGGTGCCGAGGGGGAAGCGGCGGTGTTTCTCGGGGCGGTGGGGCCGGGAGGGCTCTGCCCCGGCGAGCCGAGGCTGTCGGCGGCAGCCCAGCCCGTGAGCCTTGGCGCCGGTAAGCGGGGAGGTAGCGGAGCGCTGCCCGTCGCTCCCGGCCCGCTCCTGCCTGCCGGGCGGTGCTGCTGCGCGGCTCCGCTCGCCCCTGGCGCGCTGGGGAAAGGGGAAGGAGGGTTCCCTCCCCGAGGTTAGGGGAGCCCCGGGGCTCTTCTGAGCCGCGGTGGCTGCTTTGTTTGCCGCCAGCTGCTGCGCTTTCTGCCTTGTCTGGCTTCGCTTGGCTTGAGCTTGGGGCAGGTGCTGGCAGAGCTCTCCCGTGTCGCGAGTGCGCTTCGTGCTGGCAGCTGGGCGAGCTCTGAGGGAGGGTATTCTGTAGAGGAACGTGTCCCCGTTCAGCCTTTGCCACCTAGGTATTTTTCGGTGGCGTTTTGTAGAGAATTCAGTTCTTCCTAAATACTGCTTTATCCCCCCACGTTTGCGTACTTCCTTTTTGGGGTATAACTTGATGGCCCTTGCCACAGAGGCAGAGGATCACGGCAAACTGAGCTAGGTTGCCATCAATGAAAATGTCTTAGCTAACATATGTGCAGCTAAAACTGATTAGTGTAAAGCTGCGAACTCCGGGGGAAAGGGGTTTAGCCTGTATTGTGTAAGTCTTGCTAGTGCCCAATTTGCAAGTTCCCCTTGCTGCAGGGAAGTGTACGTGTTTTATCTAAAAAAGGAAAAACGTGCCATTCTCAGGGTGTGAAGTAACGTTAGTGTCTCACTGACGCGTATCTCCTTGTGATGTAAAAATAAGCTAAATGGAGGCCTCCAGAGACTTGTGGGCGAAACTACTTTTCTCCTGATAAACAGAAGGTGATTTCACAGATACTCTTACAAGTAGAACGACTTTAGGTTCACGCATCGTAATGCAAATCTTGTGTTCCTATCACTAAAATTTGGTTCACAAAACTTTTATCTACTTTGATTCTGCTATTTCCTCTTGCTTGTTTGCAGGACTTTATTTAGGAGGTTTTCTATTCCAGTCAAAGTGAGAGGTTTCGCTAGGATGTTAATAATTACTGCATGTGATCACAATTACTTTGTTATGCATTCCAGCTAGGCAAAGAATGCATTCATTTCCTCATGCATCACTTAAATAAACACACTTCCGACACTGAAATATGAAAGGTGCTGAGGATTTCTGTTAATGACCCACCAGCAGCTTTTAACAGCTTCTGGAAGTGCACTCTCTCAGAATTTGATTATTAAGACACCTTGAGGTGAGTTTCATTTATATCATAGGCAATTGTCTTTCATAGGAAGTGAATCTCCCTCTGTCAAGGACTGATATTTTGGACTGCCACATTCGTGTATCCTCCATACACATGAATCCCGATGCAAACTGGTAACAGGCTATGTAGCGCTTTTTCATTTAGACAGAATTTGAGGTGGATTTGATCTAGCAGATGAAAATAGATTTGCTCACCACTGCGTATGATCATCTGAGTTGGAGTAAAGATTTAGTCTGTCAGTTTTTTCCCTGGTCTGTGGGCAAGGAGAAGTCATGGTCTACTTAGGATTGGGATGGGAAAGGTGATGCAGAAAAGCTGTATATTATTAGAGGCCCTGAATTTGCTTTATGGGTTCCACAAGTACAATGGAAAACTATTTATGATCTATAAATTGAAAAAGGTCAAACCTTTTGGCTTACAGGATGAAATAATAGGTAATAACAGTTGATGACATCTGATTCAAATTTGGGAAGTGTTAAATGGGCAAGGCGTAGTCTTACCGAGAGCTGATAAAGCTTCCCGCGGTATGCTTTAGCTATTTCAGTGGTAATCATAACCTTATGGTATGGCCGTAAACCACTATCCCATGCCTGAACTCAAAGATTGTCACCTCACTACTACCAAACATGGTCTGAAGATGAGCCTAACTTGTTTGCTTCTCAGAGAGGGGCTACGAAGGCGTGATATAGTCTGTCACTATAGGATACTTTTATTCTCTTGACATGAGCCTTCTGTGATTTTTGACTGAATTGCTTCATCCCCTTCCATTCTGTGTGCAGTTTATAAGCTAGGGAAAGCTTTGTATCATGTTCTGTCTGTGTGCTATTTAGTCTGTGGTCTTTCCACCTCAGTTAGAGGTCTTAGGTATTTCTACAGTGCTGGTATCTCATCAGTCTTGTCATAGCTGTATAATGGAGTGGGCAGCTAAGCACTGAAGAGGCAGTTACAGCTGGAAAGGAGTCCAAAGGTTATATTTTATCATTGCAAACGGCAACAGAACCCCGTCTGAATGTTTTTCTATTAAATAAATAGTTAAACATGTCTTGCAGTATTATTAATAGTGATGACATTTTGTAAACAGAAGCGATAGTCACTTTTATACTCTTAAGTTTAGGAATGCAGAAGCAAGGTATTGTTAAAGTTTAAACAAGATTACACTTGAGAGTGTGAAAGAATTTTGAAGTGGTTGGCTGGCACAAATCTTTTTTCATCTTGCTGTTGCATATACTGTTCATATCTTTCTTACTTGAATTGAAGGCCTCCTTGTGTTTGTTTTTCCAAAGCCAGCCTGTCAAATGCATTGTCAAAGCATCCATCTAAGGTCAGGGTTTAAAGAAAAAAAATGCTAGGTGTTCACCTAGGGATTTCCTTGTATGTGTACAATAGGCAGAGTTTACATTGTGCTTTGAAGTGTGTTCTGAGTTTTTTTTTTTCTAACTGATGTGTGAAGAGTTGTGGGAAAAACTTGAAACATGCTGTATTCTCCATTTATTACATTCTTTCCTGAGGACTGGACAGTAGTTGGTGGTGCGAAGGGAGATATTTGGTTAGACAAATAATTGCGTGATCCAGGAAGGCGAGTCCCGTGTCATCATTCTTTTAAAAGGAGATGTTGCAATTGAAACTATTTCTAGATTTTTATTTTCTTTGAAACAGTCCCGTTGCTGACTTAAGCTTATTTAGCTCTTCAAGACCCACTTCCAGTATTTTTGCTTATGAACATAGAGACTTTCCTTTGCTTTAAAAGCGGAGTCAGTAATTTTATTTCTCAGTTCTCCTTTTAAAAGTGTTGTTCCTCAGTTTATCTTAGAAGCGTAAAAGACGATAGGAGCTGTGGTAAGAGTGCCAGGGGAGAGCTGGCACAGCTCTGTTAAGGGGAATGCTGTGCTGGTAGAGCAAGTGCTATCTAAGGAATCACTACCATTCCTAAACACTCGGTGAAGTTCCTTCCTATTGGGTGCAGAGGCTACATTGCTCTGGGTGATGTTGTCTCTGGGAATGTAAATGCTGACCGGGGACTTGCAGAGTCTGTCAAATTTGCATCTTTTGCCTACATATTGGAGAAGGGAGGCTTCTTGGATACTTAGTGCCCCTACAGTGTGATGCATGTTTAAAATCAATAACTACCTGACCCTGCGCCCTCTCCAAGCACAGCTGCTTCCTTTCATTGAAAGACTGGAGAAGGGCCTGTTTGCTAACAAGTTTAATTGCAGAGCTGTTCTCTTTTTAAAAATGTGTGGTAAGATTAGGTGTTCCATTTTACAGAACGTTAAAATGCCCTGGAGGCTGCTGCTGCTTTCTGCAGGGTCCGGAGGTGGGACTTCTCTCAGAGAACTCCAGGATAGGACTTTAGGAGCCCTGGGCACATCTCAGAGAGTTGCTGCGTCATCTCCCGATCTGATGAGGTTGGGCTCAGCTGGCTGTGCTGCAACGCATGGGCTCTGTTCCTGGCAGATATGCTGCCCTTTCCCACTGTACTGTGTATAAATCAACACATGGCACTGGAAGCAGAAGTGCCTGGTACTCCTCCCTTTCTAGAATAAAACAACTGACCTGAATTCTTCTTGGTTTTCCCATTTTTGCCCATGTGATTCTGAATCTCAGTCAGGTGGTGTTCAGCCAGAAGTGATATTTTGGTGATAGTGTTGTTCTCACTGGTGTGAAAGACATCTTTTTTCACAGCAGTTCTGCACACTTAGCTTAAAGGTCCCAAGGCTTTGGGTCTGTTTGTCTGCTTTATGAGTTTGCTGGATCTTCTCCGTTGAGAATGCTGTCTCCTACAAGCCTCCGTCTGGGGTTCAAGAGCTGTATTCACACAGAAACATGCAGCTGTCTTAGTGAATATTGCAGTGTCCATGTCCTCCATAGCTAGGACATCATCCTTTCATTGCTAGAGACTTTCCATTTATGCAGGTAACCATAATGCTATTGGGTGAGCACAGAGCACATCTCCATGCTCTATTTCTCAACTGTACCACTTCTGTTCAACTACAATTTGGTTGGTAATTGCATGGATTAGAGCTGGGGTACCGTAGCCTAGACATCATTTCAGCCTTCATTTCTTCATGAAGGTTCTGGGGAAGGTGGCAGAATGGAGTCTTTGGAGGCTGTTCAATTTTGGTTGAATTTTAAAAAGGTGACTGCAAAACTGTCATCTTCAGTTCTGGTAAGTTCACTGTCTGCAGATGCTCTTTTTGGCATGCCAAATTTTAGGCATTGCCTTCTATTTTAATTAGAAAAATCTGCCTTTGCTTGGTTGCTTGCTTCTGGGTGGAGATGGTTTGGAAATGTTGACACTTCTAAAGAATCAAACTGGAATTATAAGATGACAGTTTGCTAATGAGATTTGAAATGCTCAGCACTGAAATCTACCATGACACCAGAGCCCTAATTCTCCAGTTTGGGCAAATTTCTTAACCGGTGAATGGGAAAATTAAATTCAGACTTGAAAGTTTTCTTGAGATTGGTGGGAGAGCACTGCATCATGTCATACTGGTTCAATCTGCATGTGATCTTCTTGGCAAGCTGGAAACGGTTTTAAAAGTGCTTCTGTTTCAGAGCACAGAAATGCAGGAGTGTGTAGGTAGGAGCTGTCTCTAGGGAATTACAGAATAAGTCAACTTTGGTGACCGTATTTTGTGTTATGGCCACCACTATTGTATTAGTTCTTTCGCTCTGAAGAGAGGGGTTGTCATGCCAAAATGATTGGGAAACCTTTGTATGACAGTTCTGGGGAAGGACTGTAACACAGGCTTGCAAAGTGTCTGAAGGCTGAATGATAGCACCGCTGTGCTGCGAGCACTGGGGCTGGTGTACCCTTCAGTTGCATGTGAATTTTGCAAGCAGTTTGCTTTCTGCTGCAATGAGAGCAAATGTCTAACACCATGGAAGCTATAGTGACTTCCTGTAAGCATTGTGGGACCTCATTTAAATAAAGGCCTTTCTTATTTTAGGCATGCTGTATTTAGTGTATATACCACTTGAGCATGTAATGGTCTGCAGTTGTGTTGCAGAGACCCTATAGTTGCCTAAAATGATTTCACTTCGCACGCAAAGATGAACTCCCTTTTTCAAGATAGTTTGTTTTGGAGATTGGGTTTTTGTGGGTTTTTTTTTTGCTATCAACATGCTTTAAATCTGTAAATCTCCATATGTGGTTTGTTTCACTTGAAACTACATAGGAAATCCCCTTCATAGGAAGATTTTTGAGAATGAAAAAACCACTTAAATTTTAGTGGGGTAAATGCAAGTAGGAGTGCAGCCACCCTTAGAATTGCTTTGTGGCTGTGAATACCTCACTTTTAATGTATATACTGTTCTTTTGAAGTGCTTTGGAGCTTCTGACATGATCTGTAGGGACAGCCCTGTGGGTTTTTTGCTGCAAAGCTGTGGGTCAGTTTTTGCTTTGAATTTAATCCTCCTCCCTGTGATCATCTTGCACCTGTACAGGAGCCCCTGGAGGATATGATGTGCTGATTGTGTATGCAAGTGATGCCACTGAGTGGTGTCAGTACCTCCAGAACCTCTTCCTCTTTACTCGGCACATTCGAAAGCATCGGATTTTGAGCTACCGGCTGGAAGGCGAGTCTGCCATCTCCCACCAGGAGCTGGACCTGTTCAACAGAAGTCGGAGCATCATCCTTTTGCTATCTGCTGAGCTGGTGCAGAGTTTTTATCTCCCTCCTGTCCTGCAGAGCCTTCAGGAAGCTTTGTGGCCCCCGTACAAAGTAGTCAAGCTGTTCTGCGGTGTTACGGACTGTGATGACTATTTGACCTTTTTCAAGGACTGGTCTCAGTGGCAAGAACTCACAAATGATGATGAGCCTGATGCTTACCTTGCAGCTGTCAAGAAGGCTATTTCAGAAGGTAAGGTATCAGCTGAGGAGTTGCGCTTCCTGGTCAGGGATTGGAGGAGGGAGATATGTGATATTGTTTATCGTTATTTTAACACTGGTAATATGTTTTTCTGAAATAGAAAACTAAAGTGAATTGCACAACCCTTGTAAACTAGGAAGTTTTGCAAGCCAATTTCTCTATGCCTCATCTCATTCAGGAAAGATTGCCAGAATGTTCCTAAACTCCAGAGGAGTGTGTGGTACTTCTTTCTCATAGTTTCTGTTGAAATGAATGTGGAGAGCTCCAGGGAATCATGATGGTCAGGATGTTTTTATGACACTGCCATACTTAGCGGTTATAGTGTTCTTTGTCAGCCTTAGCAGGATTGGAGTCCGGTGGTTGCATCTTGAATTAAGATTTATCTGTATTTAGTGGCATAAATGAGGCAGTGCAGTCTTCTAGTGTGTCTGGTGTTGTGCACATAAAGGTGCTTTATGCCAGGCTAACAATGGGATAATCATGATGACAAATTTATCACAGTAAAAATAAATTTTGAAGGTCACGAACTTGGCCAAAACAGTCTTCCGGAAAAAAGATGACTAAGGGGTTGTGCTGAAGATGGCATTCTCAGGTAACCAGGTCACAACAGATGTTTCCTAGTACCTCTTAAAAGCCTACATAAAGCAATGTTTGCATCTCCCTTTCAAACACTCCTAAAACGTCATGGTTTCCCAATGGATAACCTAGGGATAAAGTTGTTTAGCTCCTTTGCTTTCAGCCTGGAAGAAGACAGAAAACAATGGCTGAGCTTTTGTAGTCTGAAAAACAGAACTGACCAGAGATTAAATTAGCTTCTTCTGACACTTTCTGGCAAAAGTAAATGTTTAGTTACTGTTTTCCTGCAAACTTGAGTCTAGAGCACAGCACCAATATTTTATTGATTTTAAATACGGTATTGAAAGTTTGGGAGGTTTAAACAACATCTCCCTGGATTACTGGTGTTTAGTGGTTTTACTTAACATGTCTGAGGGCTGTCAGAGTTATTTTAGGCTAGAGTAAGTTCTAGTGTAGCTGAAGAGTGTGTGAGACTACAAAGGGATGTTGATCCTGAAATATCTTCCCGGAGCCAGGTCTCAACAGTCTTTTCTGGCTTGCTGCATTGTAAGTGCACAAGGCACAGCACGGGGCAGAAGACATATGCCTGCTTCCTGGGCTGTGGGTGGAGCGGGAAGTGTGTGAGTTTCTGTTCTTCATTAGATGGACTGGCTGTAGTGGGAGGTTTCACGTAGCCAAGTGGATCCCTGCTAGTGAGAGGCTTTCACCCATCTTGCTTGTTTCGGGTGCATTAAAAATCAAAGAGAATTTGAGGGGAAGGGGATGGGGGTGGGAATGGATCAGCTAGAAACCACCGTGGATCAACTGCTTCTCTCTGTAGAGCGAAGCTGTGTTTGTCAAAGCTAAGCTCCAAAAATCTGATTTTTATGCTGGGAAAGCATATCTGTTGGCAGTGGTGCACTGAATGCAGAGTCTTGTCAGCTAAAGAGCAGCTTCCAACTCTCTTTGATGTTGGATGCAGTCAATTTATTGTATTAAGCTGACCTGGCTTTCTTCCTCCTGCTTCAGCAAGTGGTTCTCCGCAGGTGAGCTGGCTCTCTCTGGGTACAGCTGGCTGCCCCTTGGAATGCTGGGGGGCTGTGACCAGGGGATCTGGGGGCTGGATCTTCCCAGTACTTCTCAGAGCACACCCAGGGAGGGGGCAGAGGTGAGTCTTACTGGTAGCACTATGCTGTCTGTCTGAGCAGCCAGGGAAGTATGTCTTGCATGCCTGATTGTTTAGTCATCTGGCTGCCATACATCTATGGCAAAACTTCTTTGGGGTGAGGCACTGCAGTCTGACTTTTCACAGTTGGATGCAGAGTCCTTCTCCAGTGTCATCTCTGCTGAAAGTTAGCATGTGCTGAAATAAACTGTGCTTTATGTAAATGGTGTTTTGAAAGGGAGATTGTGCTTTCGATTTTTGTTTCTACATAAAAAAACCCTAAACCCCAGCTTATTTTCTGTTTTCTGACTTGAACAAGCATGCATTGATGTCAAACTGACTTCACTATGTCTAGAAAATATTTGACTGAGAGAAAAAAAGAGATAAAAACGAACTCATTTGCTGTGGAGTCTGCTGTAGCGTTTCTAAATAATTTGGTACACAAAGATGCAGAATTTCTGGACTTGTAGTACTGTTATGGAAGCCCCACCTGATGTGACCTGTCAGCTGTGTGCAAGGGTTGGATAATGTCAGGCTGTCACTTCAGAGCAGTTGCCAAAGCAAGCCATCCTCTGTCACTGAATCATGTGAAGGAAGAACCTATTTAAGATGGCCTGGTCTCATGGCAAAAGTATTTGCATTAATGTATTGGATCCTACCTCTGTGTGGGGAAAAAAATGATTAGGTGACCTCTTCCATCGTGTGACTCTCCAGACCAAGTTTTGTGAATGGCCTCAAATGCAAATGTTCTGATGCTTCCTCTGAAGAGAAGACAACCCCAGGTGTACATAGTTCCCTTTTTGGGTGAAACTGTGAAAACTTTCTTCTTGGTTGGTAATAAAAAATTATCATCTGCCTTACAGTTTCGTTGCAGCTAACCCCAGCATGAGTGACTTAAAGTGTTTGTGACAGCAGACCTCTCCCATAGATAAAGACAGCCTGTGCTCTGCTTCCAGGACTTTGTCGTTGGGATTTTAGATGAGGGCTTTGAAGTCAGGAGCTCTTAGAAGGTCTTAGTTAAGTCCATTCTCTACAGCAGACTGTGAGATTTTCCTGAATAAGGCAGCGCTCAATTCCTACAGCACTTAGAGAAAATTTATGACTGTATTTGAAATTATTTGTCTCAGTGTCTTTCTCTGGGAAGTACTTCTCTCCCCATGCATTCACCAGTACTTCTAACAGCAGTGTCAGCACTAAACCTGATGCAAAAATGACCAAGCTTCAGCTTACTAATAGATGAATCCTGAGCTAGTGGAGCATATGACACAGGACATGGCGAGGGCAAATACCTCTCTAGAGCCTGCACGCTGGCCCTGCTCAGGCTGTGCTGTGGCATCTAGCGCAGCTGTTAGGCTGTGGTTTGTTTAGTGCATCATGGGAACATGACACCCCCAGACATCACATGCTTAAAGTTATTTTAATTTATATTAGTTTAGTACAAATTCAGAAATGAGGAAGCACTCCTTCAGCCTTGTTGAGAACTATGTGCTGACCCTGACTCTTGCTCTCTTGTAGATGGGGCATTTTTACGTCAGCAATTTCTCAATCCTGGCAAACTGCAGAGGGCATGAAGATTTCTTTTGCAGGCTCTCCTGCTATCTGTGAGGAAGTTTTTCAGGCTATGCAATAACTGTGCTAAGGACATGGAAATGCTTAGGATGGCAGTGTACAAGCCAGCTCAGGTCCAGCAGGGTATAGTGGCCATCCAGGGTGCAGTGACCAGCCTGTCACTTATCTGGCTTGTGATACCAGACCATGCTGTGCTGTGTGCACTGGGCAGCTGGGAGTCTGTGCTGCACAGTTGGAGTCAGTGACCTTTCTCTTCCTCCTGTGTTCCCAAAGCTTAGTTGACATCTGTTTTGTATTATGCACATTTAAACTTCTCCAATTTATTTCAGGTCCTACCTATGTTGTCTTGAAAATTATAAAATTTCCTGCTTTAAAAGTTGATTTTTCCAAACCATTTACTAACTAATCAGTGGCTTTGAAGTTTCTATACCCAAGCAAACTCTTGCAGGGAAAAACCCAGGGATGTCAACATCTGCCTGAGATTGCTAAGGTGATAACTGAATGTTAACAGCAGCTATGAACCGTGCTGTTGAAGGACAAGTGCAGCCTTGGCTGAGCAGAGCTGTCGTGCAATGAAATGGACAAGAACAAAAGATGAGTACCAGCAAACTTCTTGCAAAATAGGAGGGTCAGAAGTGGATGTAAGGAAGCACGTGGTGAATATGGAGGACAGTGTGCAGTTAGAAGGAACATGAGAATTTTGCTGGAGCCATGTAGGTGAGGAGGAGCTGGAATGTTCCTCCACCTAGTGAGGGGCTTATTGAGAGATGCCAGAGACCAAGGCAGTGAGCTTTTGTTGTGAAGGAAATAGCAAAACAAACCGCATAAGCTGTTATCATTCTCCCTCCTGTACAAGTCAAGGAATTGAATTAAGTTCCTGGCTTTCTTCTGTTGCACTGGTGAAACCATGAATGAAACTTGAGAGCGTATCACAGAATCATTGAGGTTGGAAGGCACCTCTTGAGACCATCTAGTCCAACTTCCCTGCTCAAGCATGGTCAAGATAAAGCAGGATGCCCAAGAACATGTCCAGTCAGGTTTTGAATGTCTCCGCAGGTGGAGCCTTCACAACCTCTCTGAGCAACCTGATACAGTCTTTTACCACCCTCAGAGTAACAAAGTGTTTACTTGTGTTCAGATGGAATTTCATGTATTCCAGATTGTGCCCGTTACCTCTTGTCCTGTCAGTGGGCACTGTGGAGAAGAATCTGGCTCCCTTTTTTTCATTCCTTACCGTTATGTAAATATTGATAAGATCTCCCTGAGTCTTCTTTTCTCCAGGCTGAAGAGTTCCAGCTATTGCAGCCTCTCCTCATATCAAAGATGGTGTGTTCCCTTTATCATCTTTGTGGTCCTGTGCTGGACTCAAGCTGTAAAGATAAAGTAACCCTGGAATAGGCTACTATGAGTTTGAGGTGAAGGTTGGACAGATGCATAACATGTTCTTAAGTGTGTCTCAATCCAGGGGGATGAAGTGGTAGTATGTCTGAGATTCTCTTTAGCCTGACACTTCTGTGATTATTTGGTTGCTAACTTTTGCTCGTTGCTACTCTTTAGGGTTAGAGCCCTGAATTCACAATGAATTTTTAAGTTTAGCAGGAGCTACTCTCCTATTACTTTGGGGATTAATGATAAATGATCTGTTCAGTGACGATACATAACTTCCAGATTTCTGCTGAAAGGCAGGTTTTTCCTGGAGTAGCTCATTGGCCAATATTATTTCTATGTGAGGGTGTCAGAGTTTGTTCACTTGATTGTTCAGATAAGATCTATGTTAGGCCTTGATGCACTTACGACGTGCTTTACTGTGTAACTATTTCAGGACATAGGCACAGTGAAATCCAGTGTTATCTGGTGTGTTACCTTTATACTTGAGATGTCCTGAGGAATGACAAAGCAAATACCATAACCTAGAAGAATGGCGTGTGGCTTTTGTGGATTAATTTGAACACTCACTCTTTTCTTTCCCCCCCTTTAAAAATATGTTAAATCACATTGAGTACTTTTAAGGGCAGCTTTTCACTAAAAACCACAAAAGCCACCAGACAGTAACTAAGCTGCACACTTCAGCACAGGACAGTGCTGAAGTGATCTTATCTCAGGTGCCTACTACAACAGTTCATTGAGGTGTGGGTGCTTTGTACTATGTAGTGGCGTTGTTACCTATTACTAGGACAGTAGCAGCTGCTGTATCTGTTGTGCTGTGTCTCTTTCTGGCAGGTAGCACTTCAGTCAGGACTACTCTGTCAGCCTAACACTGAGACTTGCAGGTGAGGCAGTAGTGAAGGGGATGCTGTAAACTGGGAACTGCAGCCTCCTTCCCCACAGATCCATTCTGTCCTGCATGGGAACATATTCCTACAAGACAGAGTTCTGTAATGTGATTTCCAGTGCCTGTGGAGTTTGCTGTTGCATGTAGAGGCACAACAAGACCTGAATGCTGTAGCAGCTCTTCCCTGTGCTGCTTGTTAAATTTCATAAAGCATGGCCTTTGACGAACATCAGATGCAGAAAGTAATCCTGCTAGGAAGAGGCATGACATGGCCAAGTACTTTATAGGAAAGTTGTGCCGCCCCCTTAAATGATAAATCCTGAAAATAAAGCAGCCAAAAGGAATTCTGTGAGTTAATTTGACATCCCTGCTCATCATCTTAGAGGAGGATCGTGAAGCTATGTCAAATCAATGCTTCTATGAAACTACCTCCTTAATCTTTGGCCTTACAGAAAATGGTGCTTTGGTACCTGTTACACTGCTAGAGGGCTAATACTGTATCTCTGAGTCTCCAGCTTGTGAGCAGACCCCAGTTTATGTGGCTCTAATGTACTGTGGTGTTCCTCTAACCCTGTTGGAGTGTCTTTGCTTGTCTGAAATCCTAGATGCAATCTTAGCATTGTATTTTCCTCACCAGCTGATCTCTTCGAGCCCTCATACTGTAGTCCCATATCCTCACAATGTTCTTGAAGAGTTTCCAGTCCCATGCATGCAATTGCCATTCTCTGCAAGATCCATTTTGGCCCTTATGAGGTTCTAGAAACTGCAGATTGAATGTGGATGCCTGTGCCAAGTTTTTGATCTCTACTTGGATCTTCAGAGTCTGTTTGGATATCAGAAGTACAGTAAAGGAAGCATGCTGGAGGTAGGAAGGGACAGGAATTAATCTATAGATCTAAAGGGACAGAGAAACGTGAAGCTGGGGACCATTTGGTGTTTACTTCTGTCTCTCAGTGGTCTATGGAGGAATATGTTCTGAGTAGTTGTATCTCAGAGAATTACATCCTGCTTTTATTTTTGCCAGCTTATTGGAGTGGTCTTGAAGACATGAGGTAGCATGATTATCTGCTGTACCACAGTCCTGCCTCGCTCCCTTTTTTCCCCTCTTTGAAGGGGCAAAATTAAGTGAATTCTTAAAACTGTATTTTTCTTTGTTATATTGTGTTGAAATAGAAGATACGCTTCTTTGGCCCTGCTCTTTGAAGAGGAACGGGTGAGGTATTAGTCAGCCCTCTGGGTGCAATGAGTCTGCTTCATTATATGGGAGCTCTGCAGCCTGGCTGGTTCTCACTGCCTGTGAAGGAGAGGAAACTGTGACGCCCTTGCACAGGAGTTAAGGTTGAGAGAGCATACTGGTAGCATGCCCTTCCTTGCAGTTGCTAGTATGGTTATAAAGGACTGATGCTGGAAATGCAGAGACTTCAGAGAGCTGGTTAAAACAATCAGAGAAACCTTAATTAAACCCCCAAGTGATATTGAGAGAAATGCATGAGTGTCCTTATCCATCTGTAGCAAATGGGATCAAGCAGTTGAAGTAGTCCTCCCAGATGGAGGATGGATGCATTGTTTGTCATCAAGGTGCTTCATAAAGTCCCAGTTTATGCACATTAAAAGCAATACTTCACAGCTTGTCTTTCATGACAGTATGAGATTCAAGCAGTGCTAGCATAGGTGTGTACTAGCTTTCTAGACAGAGACAATGAAATGATAGCCCGGAACTAGTAAAGTACAGAAACAGGTATGGTTAGAAACCATTGGGCTATAATGGGCTTCATGCACATTGCAAATACTAATCATATTTGTCTGTAGCTTATAGTTCTGATAATCTCTCAACAGGTTGCTTTAAGGTAGTGGCTAAGCCTAATTCTAAGTATCTGCCAATGCCAGCTGCAAGGCTTTAAAATACCTGTTTAAAATAAGAGCCCAGTGACCATCACTGATGGCTTCTTCCAAGTTTGGACAGCTGAAGTTATTTCTGTAAAACCTTTGCAGAAGTGTGTGGCCAAACCAAAGATGCTTTACAGAGCAGGTCTGAAGAGATGTGTGGGGCAGACTTCATGTTGTTTCAAAGACCTTTGTTGTGTACTTGGACAGTTGTTTTGTTTCTAGGGTTGCATTTTGTAGGATTTTCATGGCTGTTTATTATTACCACAGAAAACTTTTGGACGCATTTTTCGAAAGTGGCTTGAGAATAACAGTGGATCTTGAGTTTCCCGAAGGGAAGTTTCATCAGTGGCAAAGGATAACCTTAGCATGGACTGCTGGAAAAGAGTGTGATCTGCCTTGTTCTCCACCTTTCCTCTGGCTGGAGGACCTGGTGTGGCATTGGACTGCAAAGGTGGTATTCCAAGAGAGACTATTTGAAGGAGAGGGAGGGCAGGACTGCCTTTTCAGTAGTAATGTGGTCTTAGATCTGCTGAAGCCACTTGTAGAACCGCACCTTCAGTCAAACAGTGATCTCCTGGTGTGATGTTTCCAAAGCAGCTACCCAGCTCTCTTAGGTGGAATTCTAGCTTTGTGGGCTTTTATGCGGGCAGTCTTTTCTGTCATGCAAGTGTTATGCATTGTGCTTAAAGGAGATACTGCGCAAGGAGATATAATTCATCAGGAAGTTGGATGTACATGTTTCTTGCACGTGGTTGCTCAGGAAAACTTGAATCAGTGGTGGATGTAATGTGATTCTTGGCACCCTTAAAAATCATCAGCTGTGCATACACTTCTTCAATATGCATTGTCTCCTGGCACAGGTGGTTGAAGTGAACTATTCCAGCCCCTCTTTCTTGAAATTTTGGTCATATATACAGTGTCTGTTGTCTGGGCAGCCAGAACCCTGCATCTTCCTCAGAAGCTCTTTCCCATCCCTGTCCTGTGCACCCTAGCTAGTTCTTTAGGTTATACGCTTAATCCTGTCACAAATTGACCACTAGGCCTGTGAGACCCTCAGGCTAACTGAGAGCTCAGAGTTGAGTTGGCTTGCAGATTCTGAACCGTAATAATAGCCAGGCATGGTTTTAGCTTGAGGCAAGCATAATATGGTACGTTTGCTTGAACCTTAGTGAAAGAACTATAAGATAAATACACTTTGCATTTGTAACATGCTCTAGACATGGTCAGATAAACTATGTTATCTCTGTGTTATAAGGGGGACTCTGCATTTCACCCCTGAGCTGGCAGCTGCTCTCTTTGCAGCAGGTAGGAGTGAAATGTATAAATGTTCTTTCTCTTCCTGAAGTTCAGGGACTGGCAGCTTAGATTAAACCCCCCTTGTCAGCTGCTGAAGCAGAAATCCTGGTCCTGTGTCTCACTGACGCAGCCAAACACGTGCTCTTTTCCACTGGTTCTGCTGCGTGGGCCATAACCTCTGGTGAAAATAAAGACAAGAAGGGGAAACAGGAAGGGGAAAGAGGGCTGTGGTGGGTGCAGTTGTATTTTAAATCGGTATAGCTTTTTCTGTTGTGAACATCTGCCTCCAGACCAATGCACAGATATTCTTTTTTGATATTTTTTTTTTCCTCAGCTCAGCAGACTCACTAAGCCAGGATAACTCTCTGGAGTGAGGTGTGTGTTTGAGCTGAAACAAAATCTTTTCTGGACGAGTGACAGCACTGTAGGGGCAGTGTTGGTACTCATGTGCTTTATTAGGTAATGGAAGAAGACGTTTCTTCTCCAGGACTGTGAATAGTCGTCTGATGAGGTTTCTAAGAGCAAAATGTGGCACAATCTCAGAACACTATTTTGAGGGACCTGTATTTGTGTAACATTTATCTCTTATTGGGGTTGGAGGAGAACCTATGCTGGATTCAGACTGCATGCTTTCCCTCAGGTCTTGCATGTTGCAGCTGTAAAGTCACTGTTATCTCAGGTGCATCCAGTTCTTTACAGTAAGGGTCCTGCTCTCAGGTCAGGGCTGCTAGTGAATGAAGAAGATCTGTAAGTTTGAAAGAGTTTTGCAGGAGGTCACAGATTTCCTCTTTAATTTGTGACAGGATTACTGAGTGTTGTCTTGTCATCCTGGGGAAATTGGTGAGCTTCTGTGAAACTTGCCTGTGCTTAGATCTTTGTGGATGGTGCCTTTGTGCAACCTGCAGCATTACAGACCAAGAGTGTGCCTTCCTGAGCTACTGAGGGAGACAGGGCTGCAGACCAGTGATCCCAAACTGAACTATAAAAGCCCATCCAGTAGTCATCTGCAGTCAAGGCAAAGGAGGCTGAAGAGCATTGCCGGGGCAGATGGTGTGTGGTAGGCAGTTTCCCAGCTGTTACCTGTGTGGCACTGTATCTGTGACAAGAATTCCCGTTGCCATGTCTCATCTGGGATTCCTACCTGTGCTTCTGCACATCAGGAAATGTCATGTGAGGTGTGACCGTTATGTGCATCAATCTGATCACAGTTGCTTCACAGCTGACTGTGCCTCCTCAGTCCCATTTTTCATCTGATGATGAGTGCCAGGAAGAATGAAAAACTGAGTCCAGCCCAAGCAGCCAACTGGGAGTTACTGGCGACGGTGACATTTGTCCTTAAACTGGAATATTCGCACAGAAGGTACCTTTGATCCTGTGGGTTACCTTCCTGTTCTCTGTCAGTTTCCCATCTGCTTGAGGTTTTTATTTTACCACTCTTTTCTAGTGTCTGGTATTTTTTCATATTTTTTCTTCTTGCTTTCTCTTCTATGTCCTCTCCAGTCTTGTGGCTTTTCGGACTTTCCTTTCTTAACCTCACTGTTCTCAGAACTACGTGCTGAGTTTCCTGTTCCTGCAACCCAAGTATGGTAGTTATTGGCCACTTTCTCATCCCTACCTTCCAGTATTTACAAGAGTGACGTGGATCTGCCCTTGGCATTGTCAACAACTTTTGGTGACTCAGCTTTCTCAAAATCCTTTTCATTTCAAAGATGAAATTAAAAAAAAAACAACAAAAAAACCAAACAACTTGGAAGCAGCATTTTGGAACACCGACCAAGAAAAGTGAACAGATTCACTCACTTGGGTTAAATTTTCATGAAGACCATGAAAGCCTCTTGCACTCCACTGCAAAGATATTTTTATCCTTTCAGTTATGTGTCTGTAGTTCTAAAATACAACGAAAGAAACACGTTCCTTGAAGTTTGGATGAGATGTGCTTTATAAAGAAACTGTGGACTCATGTATGTTTTTGAGTATTACGGATATATATTGTCCTAGTAGGTTACAAAGGTAAAAACTGTACCTTCTGGCTTCTTACAATTTGCTGAAACACTGGTCCTGTCCACAGGTCTTTTAATAAGCCAGTGGTTTTCATCATAAGGATACAGCTTACCTAAGAGATGCACAAGTGTGTGTGTGCATACTGGCCCAGGCAAAACTTGGCATAGTAAAATGCACAGGTGGTTTCTTTGATGGAAAATTAGAACTAGTTTATTGTAACTCCCAGCTTTACAGGACAATGAAACGGGACCACTTTCTTTGTAGATGTGAAAATGGACCTGTTGGAGCGAGTCCAGAGGAAGGCCATGAAGATGACCAGAGGGCTGGAGCACCTCTCCTATGAGGACAGGCTGAGAGAGTTGGGGTTGTTCAGCCTGGAGAAGAGAAGGCTCCAGGGAGACCTTGTAGCAGCCTTCCAGTACCTAAAGGGGGCCTATATGAGAGATGGACTCTTTATCAGGGAGTGCAGTGATAGGATGAGGGGTAACGGTTTTAAAGTGAAAGAGGGTAGATTTAGATTGGATATTGGGAAGAAATTCTTTACTCTGAGGGCAGTGAGACACTGGAACAGGTTGCCCAGGGAAGCTGTGGATGCCCCATCCCTGGAGGTGTTCAAGGCCAGGCTGGATGAGGCTTTGAGCAACCTGGTCTAGTGGGAGGTGTCCCTGCCCATGGCAAGGGATTTGCAACTAGATGATCTTCAAGGTCCCTTCCAACTCTAACCATTCTATGATTCTGTGATCTGGTTTTAGGTGCTGTGCTCATAGATGAGCTACTTGGGGTGAGGGGTTTGGAGAGGAGGGGCAGATGTCCCATACTTTATTTGTTCTATATGGACAGTTTTACAAAGTCTTACATTTTCCTGTGTTCTTTCTTCTCACCTGCTGCTTTTCTGCATGTTTCTCTCCTCTGTTGAAAGGGGGAAATGTTGCTATAGCACAACACAGTTTTGAGGGGGTTATCACAAGATGTTTCACTGCTGAGCATGTATCTCCTTGGTAGAGCAGGGGCTCTGAGGTTAGCATGATGAAAGATAACTGCCTGACTACTTTGTCAGTATGCTGCCTGCGTCTTGCAAATGCAGCTGGCGTTGCGCTGGGAGACTTAATGTCCTTGTTCACACTTGGAAAAGGAGGCTGTCCAGTTGCAAGCTTCAGGTGACAGCAGGAGCTCTCTTTGAGGGCCCTCCCGCTTCCTCTGGGTGTACTGAGGTGAAAGTCCGAGGCCTCGTGAAAGCTCGTCTCGGCTGGTTGATGGATGGAGTGGGAAGTGTTCACAGATGCCAGTGAGGAGGTAGTCCACACATACAGAACCTGTAGGGACAAGCTGTTGCCCAGTCATGCCATTTGCGTGAATATCTGGATGACAGAGTGGTCTGGACAGGCTACTGACTCCTCCTGAGCATTTGCATGTCCTGTGGTGTAAAGGGCTGACTTCTGAGAAACCACAGCTGTTGGCTCCATGCTGATAGCCTGCCAGCTGAGCCAGGAGGAAATGGATGACAGAGCAAGCTGCGTGCGCTGTACAGCAACAGGTCAAAATAACTGCTTCATATTAGTTTCTAAAGCTGCTAAATGGCTCATGAAGCATGTGGCCATGCCTGTGTTTTCCTTGGGCTTTTCCCAGGGGTGAGTTTCTGCAGGGCAGCTGTGCAGGGAGCCTGGCAGGACAGGCGAGGAGGGGCTGGCACAGGGCCGCTCTCTGTAGCTCAGCTACTTGGCGCTTCCTGGAGGGGGGCACGCTCTTCAAGGGGAAATGTGGTTGGGTTTCTTGGACCGCATCTCCTCCCCTTGCTGCTATTCTCACAAGTATTTCACAGAAGACAGTCAGGCGTGGCCTGAGGTAGCCTTCATTTAAAAGGGAACAGAAAGGCCCTACAGTCAAGGGCAGAGCCGTTTATAACCACGAGCTGTTCACCTACGGCAGCTGCTCATGGAGAAGCTCAATTCAGGTATTTACTTTAACTTTCTAATGTGACTGTTATCTCCTCAGTGATGGCCTCTTTAGCCTGGGTGTCATTACAATGATATAATTGCTGAACCTGTATATGCAAACGTGTTGTCATTACTCAATTATCTTACTGAGTGGGAAGCCTAATCTAATAATTCCTTTTAGAGCATGGATATTATTGAATGTAAGGGGATGGTTTCCTCTCCAATGCTTGCATGTTCACAAGTCAGTAGCACGTGACTAGAACTTGCAAGGTGACCATAGCATCACTTCACTGCTTATGTGGGAAGTTGGTAATTTGCAATTTCAGAATTTTCTGAATGAAAAAACAGATGAATAATTCATACCCGAAACTCCAAGTGCCTGTTCCGTCAGCTGTTAATCCGATTACTGATTAACATTGCTTGCTTCTTCCCGTATTACCTAACAGATCTGTTCTTACATATGACCTCTGGGCAGTCAACTCTTTTACAAGAATGCGGAAGCGCAAGGCAGGATCAGGCAATGCCAGAACTTCTTTAAAAGCTCAAGTTATTCTTTATCTGCTGTTTGTTTCTAGTAACAAATAGACCGGGTGGCTTGTTCTCTCCTTGCTCCCCTCTAATCCTTGCTTACTGTAGATGATGTACCTGATATCCACAGCTTTAGGTTTCATTTTCCTCTGAAATGGACCATGTGTTGGGCAAGAGAGGTACAAATTACTGCACTAATGGTTCCATGTTGGAGTGGGGATGATGCCCTTTATATCAGGATGCTGGCAAGCGTCAGCTTGTGCATATGTTGGAGGAATATTAATGCTTTGCTGTAATTTGGTCATCATTGGCTCTCTCTTACCTGCGGTGAGCTTAGTCTTTCTGGTTTAGTCATATTGGAAATAACCAACAGAGACTACAGAGACACTGTTCTACTGACAGTTGCCTTTTCTCCTCCTCCACCCCGGCCCCCCCCCCCCAAAAAAAAAAAAGGTGTCTTGCTCTGCATATGCTGAATGCCTGACATGCTGACATGACAGCTATCATGTAAGGGAAGGATGTGGGACCAGTGTTTTATTTTCTCCTGTGCAGCCGGGCAGCCTGGCACCCCCAGGTGGGAGTAGTCCACCTTTCCCTAAGAGACGGGTTCCCAAAACTGGGGTTTGGCTCTTGCAGCTGATGACATGGGCAGTATCAACTAAAATGCTGAGTTAAAGAATTTAAAACTTCTGTCCATTTTCTGTAATACTTAGTACCACTGTCTGAAAATCCAAAAGACCGCCTTCAGTACCTAGCCTTGTGTCAAAGTAGTTTCTTAGTCAAATCTGCAGATTTGTGTTGATGCAGTATTAAAATCTATTTGCTAAATTACATGTACTGTTCTAGGTTTGTTTAAGAAATGTCAATGTTGGTGGTGATGCCTCACTTGAACTTTACAGAGCTGCACATTTTTGGCTCTACTCTTTCTACAGCAAACGTTAAAGCAGCAATCTACTTGTACTCAACGCGAGTAGGCTTCCTTGCCATGTGGAGTTATTCACATACTTAAAGTTAAGCGTATGTGCACCACTGTTTGTGACAAAAATTTCAGCTGATTGATTCGCTAAAATTTTGTGGCTTAAAGCCTGTGTCCTGAAAGCAGTGTTGCCTTCATATAATTAATAAAATACCACTTAAATGTATAGAAAATATATTAAAAAAAATTGAAATGTGCATGACAAAGAATTTCAAATATCCTAAGTTTAAGTCCTTTTTAATAATAATAATAAAGTAGTCTAGATTTAAATTCCTGACTGATTTCTAGCTTCACTGTTTGAAACTAGCAGGACATGGAACTCCTAATAGATGCCTGCTTTAATGACTTGGGCTTTCTTCAGTTGTGGAAACTTGATGTACCAAGAGGTTGGGGGATTCTAGGTAAAACTTGGACTGTTGGCAGCTTCACCATAGGGATGCCACAGGTTAGTGTGGTTGATCACTTAGGTCTTTCTCATCAGGACTGAGCATTTTAAATAGGACATTTCTTACTAATATAAAAATTCTGCCAGTCCAAATCTGAGATTTTATCTAGTAAATAATTTGTACTGCTCTTTACAGATGTGTTTTACAGTAAGTAGTAAATAACAAATAAGAAATGTTGTCTTAAATCCTTGCCTGCTTCACATTTTTCCAAGGTTTGAAAAATTTTGGCTGTGAGAGACAGAGTTTTAAGAATTCATGTTAGTCTTCTGACAAGGGGAAGTCAGTGACTTTCACTCCATGTTTTGGGAGACAGGAAAAAAGGTGTGAATCAAGATGTAGAAACTATATAAGAAAGTGCTTTCTACTAAGTAGATACAAAATCGTTAGTTGTTTCCTTTCTCTAGTTGGGAAAAGTATTTCCTGGCAGGGGCAGGAGAGCTGTAATCGATTTTAATTCTTGCAAGGTTTTTGTGGGTTTTTTTCAGCCACTGATATCAGTTCAGTTTGTTTGCTCTCCCATCAATTTCCATGCTGTTACTGGGAAACAGGAATGAGAATGCTGTTTTGTACACACAGATTGTGGGGTTACGTGCGTTTACTTCTACTCTTGGGTCTTTTTTGGTAGAGTACTGTTGTTCTCCAATGCAAAGGTTCTGCCATGTTTCAGTTTTACTCTTGTATAGATACAGGACCTTATAGTTCTTGCTTGAGGAACAGAATCCTTTCAGACTATGCTTCATGTTGTATTTTGTCAACACAATAATGAATTTGGGAGTTGGAATGAGCAATATAAGCGGGATCCAGAAATGAAAGAAAAGTTGGTTTTCTTCATTTACTTTAGGAGCGAAAGACTGCTGCCCATCCTACAATGTACTCAGAGCACAGCTGAAGTCAGATGAATCCAGTTGCCAATCATTCTTATATTAGACATTGACATACTAATTTTCCTATCTAACATGAGAAGGGCCTATCCATCTCAGCAAAGAGTGGCATTGTTATTTGTTTCATAAGCATATTCAGTGCTACTCCAGCACTTTTGTATCTTTGTGAATTTTCCCCAGCAATCCCCTTAAGGGAACTAAAGAGGAAGTTCTGTAGTTTCCCTTCATCTAGATCCCCTTTTCTGACCATTACTTCGAGAAGAACAGCAAGTTCCACCCCACCACCTCCCTTGCTGTTTCTCAGGATGTATGTGTATGATACGCATTTTCACCAAAGCGGGGTGTGATCTAACAGGACTCCGTATGCTTTATTTTAGACTCAGGCTGCGACTCTGTGACTGATACGGAAACAGAAGACGAGAAGAACCCAGTTTACTCTGACAGACTTGCCATGAGTGAAGAACATGGATCATCCAAGAGCACTGGGGACCATCCAGTGGTGCAGCCTGACCGCATACGGTGTGGGGTACTGTATGTCCGCTCCTTGGGCTACATTCTTACTGTGGGCTGGTGCAATCCATTATGCTGCTCTGTAATGGTCAGCTTTACAGGCCTGGAAATTAGTTCCTAATTCCTTTTCTGTCACCTTCCCGCTCAGCCCACTGTCCTCAGTGTCTCTGTTTCATTAGCTCAGTTCTCTAGCCCCAGAAATAGCTTGGTAACATGCAGTGCCCAGTGTTGTCTAGGCTGCAATGTCACTTATTGACAGATAGTCTAATTAATATAGCAGCTTGTCTTGTGTGTTGTGAGGCAGGTTCACACTCTTGACTTCCCGTCTTCCATTCTGGTGAGAGTTAGAGGTAGCAAGTGGAGTGCGTGGTTGTAATGAACCAATTAAAGCCACAGCCTAAATGCAGTCTAATATGACAATTCTGGTGCATATCCTGCAAGTGACTCTGAAGAGCTTGGATCATGGCTTACTGTCTGAAAAACAGCATTTCTTGGTATAACATCCCCTCAGATGAAAAAAAAGTCAGTTTCTTCCTTTGTTTCTGTATAGAATGGGGCTGTGCTGCTTGAGGGAAAAGATTGATAGAATTAAAACTAAATAATTTTGTAAATCTAGCTTTAATCAGTTTATAAATCTAGCTGATAAATCTGGAATTTTATCAGTTTACATGCATGTATTTATGCTGGTGCAAGCTGTAACAGAAGCCACCTGCCCAGTTACTCCATGACTGGAAGATGCTTCTGAAAACCATTCAGGACCGTGAAAATGACAGATGATAATTTATCTGTTAGTTGCAATGACAATAAAATACCTCGAAAAGGGACTTAACAAAGTAAGTGTTCCTATGTTGCGAACCTGCATGTTGTAATACCTTTTCTCTTAGGTGCAGACAACAGTTTATATTATCATGAAATGTAAACTAGATGGTGAAGTGAAAACTGAAGTTGAGTTCTCTCCAGAGAATGCATCGTCTGTGCGTGTGCTGGCTGAGATGGAGAATGAGTACACAATCTCTGTGGAGGCTCCAAGTAAGCTGGGCTGAGTTTTCCCCCCACTCCTCCCTCCATTGCTTCCTCTCTATCTCAACCTGCCTGTCCTGAAAAGTGCCAGAGGGATAAGGGTAAAGGTTGATATGCAGGAAAACTTGAGGCCAGGAAATCTTGAACTTGCATTCTCATCTGTGATACTTTTGTGATGAGGAACTGAAATAGACTGCTGCCTGGGAGCTCTGTTTTCCCCTCAGCAGTGGCAGGGTTGAAGTGTGAAAACGCCTTACTGGGAGTTCTGAGCTCACAGCTTGTAAAGCACTGTGAACTTATCTGCGTATTATAACCACCACCACCTTAGCACTGGCAGGGCACCAAGAGAAGGTAATTGCCAGTAAATAATTGCATGGCTATAACAGCATGTGCTTAATGTGCAATGATCGCTCTGTGATCGGAGCTGAAACTATTTATCCTGGCTTGCCTTTTAATTTAGGTATGTTTTGTCACTCTGGATATTTACATTTACAAAACTTTAGGTTGTCTAAACTTTAGGTTCACTAAACTTTAGGGGCAAGATTTCAGAGCCTTACAGATTGATAGTGCTTTCCCAGCGTGATTTTATTTAATCTACTTTGGCCTATTCTCTTGAAGAGTCATTGTGCCAGCTCTGAGAATAGAGACTAATAGTCATGTATAGCAACTCTTGTAAAGTCAGTGAGGTGGACTGATTGAAAGAAGGTGACCTCACCTACATAAAAACGTTCAACTTAATCTGTCTCAAATAAAGACTTGTATTTTAAACATGGACCTGGAAACTAACTTGAACTTTGAATTACAAACATGACCTTCACCTTGATGGAGTGTACAACTATCTAATCTCTGCAGTTGCAGTTTCTAACAGTAAGAGAAATATATTTTTAATTCCTTTCATGACTGTAACTATTTCATCATTTCCTGAGTCGTTAACAGCCGAGCATATATACAGGGAAAGATTAATTTCAGTGGGATTCAAAATATTTGTGTTTCAAAGAGAAAGTTCAGACCTATGAATGCACACTGGACAAAACATCAAGAAGCTCCCAAGGTAAGAGATAAATCCTGTCCATGAATGAAGTTGCAAAGCTAGAATTCTTTTAAGTTGATTTCATTCAGAGACTAGTGAGGCTGACAGGGGTCGCAGAATCCCTAGTAACTTTTCTGTTTTCTCCCCCGCTATTCCCCAGCTGTCATATTTTATGGCATGGTTTAGAGACTGATCCAGAGAAAGCCAGAGGTGGAGAGATTTGAGGCTTTCTAGTTTGATGTGGTGTATTGTTAACATCAGTGGTCAAGACTAGTGTTAGCAGAGGACCTAGCAGGTCACAGGTGATGTGCATGGACATGGCTATGAGAAGGTAATTCCGAAGTACTTTCCTACCTCATGTTCAGACCAACATCATCTCCTTTTTTTTGTGACTCTTCATGAATTCAATACAAGAGAAACTGTTTTGGTATCCAGCTGGCAGTATCTCCAAACTCCTCCTATCGTCAAGGTATTTGATGCAGACTTATTCTCACTGTTTGCTCTTAATGGTGATTTCTTCTCTTTCTTTTCAAAGATTTAACCTCTGGGACCGTGCCTCTGCAGATATATTCAGGGGACTTGATGGTGGGAGAAACAAGCGTCACTTATCATACCGACATGGAGGAAATCAGCAGTCTGTTGGTTAATGCGGCCAACCCAGTACAGTTCATGTGCCAGGTAATGACACTAGCAAACAGCTGCTTTGGAAACCAGCTCTATCAGAGGCTACACAAGTGGACATAAACAAAAGCGCTTGCCATGAAGTAGCTCTTCTGCATTGAAGAAATACAAGTTTATTTTGGGATTTTAACATAATCTTAACATCCCCTTTTGTCAAAAGCATGGGTGCTTTTTCTGTCTCCGGAGCAAATAGCTGGCTTAGGTGCCTCAGGCTATCCAACTAACAAAAAAAAAAGCAGTCAATCAACACTCACAGTTAGACCTTGATGACTTGAAAAGATTGGAATGACAGAACTGGATATAACAGAAAGTATCGTAAGGAAATAAATTGTTTGGAAATTTGTACCTAGGCGTTCTTGGAAAAGATGTGAGAAGGTAGCAAAGATTCATACTAGCTGAATGAAGTAGAGTAACATAAAATGATTTGTTTATTCATAGAATAATAGAATGGATTGGGTTGGAAGGAACCTTAAAGATCATCTAGTTCCAACCCTCCTGCCATAGTCAGGGACACCGTCCACTAGATCAGGTCACTCAAAGCCCGATCCAGCCTGGCCTTGAACATCTCCAGGGAGGGGGCATTCACAGCTTCTCTGGGCAACCTGTCCAGAGTCTCACTGCCCTCAGAGTAAAGAATTTCTTCCCAATATCTAATCTAAATCTACCTTCTTTTATTTTAAAACCATTACCCCTCAGCCTATCACTACACTTCCTTATAAAGAGTCCCTCCCTGTCTTTCCTGTAGATTTAGAGACAAGGATGTTGTGCAGGACAGTGTCAGATGCTTCGCACAGGTCAGACAGATGATGTCAGTTGCTCTTCCCTTACCCACCAACACTGTAACCCTATTGTAAGTGGCCACTAGATGCATCAGGCATGATTTACCCTTAGTGAAGCCACGCTGGCTGTCACCTCCTTATTTTCTATGTGCCTTCGTATAGTTTCCAGAAGGATCTGCTCCATGATCTTGCCTGACAGAGGTGATTCTTAGCATGTATTTCTTTAAAGCCACTCCTGAGTTCTCATATTTAGCACAGTTGGGATACCTGAATGCTATCAGAGGGGTAAAGCGTGCACAAGCAGTTCTCCAGGTGTCTTGTCTTTGCTGCCTGCCTGCATGTAGCAGAAACCTACAGAGTAATGTTAGTCACCAGCATACCTGGGGCAGGGGGGACTGTCTTTCCCTTTCTTTTTGGTTCAAGTTGTGGACCAGTTAGTACTGGTCTGTGCCTCTGACTGGGGAATAGGCATGCTTCACAGTCTTTGGCTAAGAACCAGTCCATAAGCCAAACCCAGAGTGTACACCAAAGCAATTCAAAATGGAATAGCTCACACCTAGAGCAAGAGTGACACTTCATTGGAACAGTTTCCGTAGTAAGATTATACCTGTCAAGGAAGTAGGAATTAACAGTTTTCTGTGCTTCCAGTTGCATGAGTGACTTTCTTATTGTACTCTGTCTTCTCGTGGAGCATATGGTTCTCATCTGCTCATATTAATGATACTCTGTTTCTGGCCCAGGAAAGTATTCATGTTCTTTGCTTGACCTGAACATTGCTACCTTTTTGCTAACATTGTTTCTGCCTACGGTTGTCTGATACATGCTAAATAAAAAAACACCTTATAAATCTCACCTTAATTTAAGGTTAATTCACCTTAACTGAATGTCCAAACTCTCCCAAACAAAATCACTTTCCACTGTTATCTAGGCCTTTAAAATCGTGCCATACAGCATAGAAGCACTGGACAAACTGTTGACTGAGTCACTGAAGAAGAACATTCCTGCCAGTGGCTTGCACCTGTTTGGAATCAACCAGCTGGAAGAAGAAGATATGACAACAAGTAGGTTAAAAGATTTTTGGTTTTGTTTTAAACTTCATCTGTATCAGTTGTTTTACCTTGGAGCACCTTAACACTGCAGTGTGTGGTACCTGCACAGGTTGTCTCAAAAATCTTGGATCTCATCCAGGAAGCTAAATTTCTGATGAAGCCTGCGGAAGGGGGATTGTCATCTAGGCTGGATGATCCTTTTTTTAATTACGTGGATCAATCTCACTTCCTTGCACTGTGACAGATGCAGCTATGTAGACAGTGTCAAACACAACCAACGTGAAAAGATGATGCTCCCCAAAATGTCTCCCATATTTTCTCCCTTGTTCTTCTCCCAGTTCCATGTGGTATTTCTCCCCAGCTCCGTCCTTTTCCCCCAACCCCATGACTCTACTCTAAGGTGCACAGTGGGCACTCAGCAGTTGGTGTGGCACCATGACATGACTTCCTTACAGCAGATGTATCCTGCTGGAATGATGATCTAGGAGGTCCTTGCAAAACTGATTCTACATAAGTTAAGGTGTTACAGTGCCAGATTCCCCACTAAAGGTCATAGGACTCAAGCCTGGAGGTGCACTAGGTGCCTCAGTTAATTTGCGCAGTTAGCTCCATTTTGAAACAGTATATGTACTTCTCAGGGTTTTCACACCTGCTTTGGTCTGTACATTTGCTATAAATTTTGTGTCTCACCTGCTAGCTCTGTTGCTGCTAGAGAGAAACTTGGATTCTAATAGGCTCCTGTTCTCACAGATCAGAGGGATGAGGAGTTGCCAACACTGCTTCACTTTTCTGCAAGATATGGGCTGAAGAACCTCACTGCCTTGCTGCTTACGTGTCCTGGAGCACTGCAGGCCTACAGTGTAGCCAACAAATATGGCCACTATCCAAACACCATAGCAGAAAAGCATGGCTTTAAGGACCTTCGCCAATTCATTGATGAATACGTGGTAAGAGGGAGCAGCAGTCCTTCTACGTTGTCCCACAGCAGGTGTGGGCAGTAGTGCCAAGCTTGGTGTTGGGGGAGCAGGAGTGATGTGGTAATAAAGGGCGCAATGCGGAGTGGTAGGGTGTAGAAGACAGACATCCAGCCACACTGAAAGCTTGCAGGCTGGAGGGTTGGGTGCATCTCTGGAGCTGGGGAAGTTTTGGGGCTTTTGCACACAGCAAATAAGATGGAAGCAGAGACCGCCATGCTGGATTTCCTTATCATCCATCCATCCATCTAATGGAGTTTCTGCAGGGATGTGGCCTGTGCCTAGTGTACTCTTCTAACCTCGGATCTTGGCAAAGCTGCAGCCCCTTCATCCCATTACTTTAGGGAGTAATACGGGAACAGAATATGTTTGAGAAGCTGCAGTCTGAGGTGCTTTATGACTGCATCGCTTATTAGCTCATTCATAGTTTATCTGTGTAGTCTGCCTGCTCCACTTGAAATTCATTTCTTCCTGCATTAAGATGATGTCCGTTCCCTGCTTGGTCTCTCTGGGAGCCCAGTTCACAATTCAGTTCTCTTTGCACTAACCCTGTCCCCAGAAAAAAGCACTCTGACTTTTCCAGATTATGACACAGACCTGACTGCAGCTGCACCAGGCAATTGTTTCTGTGCTTGTGCATGGGGTTTATCCTTTCTTTTCCATTTCAGTTGTTTCCAGCCTTTGTGCTTCAAAATAACAAGCAGCTCCTTGACTCAGATCACGCGAATTCTTCAGCAGATTTTATTTGCCTTTGCTTTCAGTTGAAAAGTTGTGTGTAACTGTGCCTAGTAGTTGTCTGAATGGTGGGTGGTAGATCTGTCAGCTTTAGTGTGGTTCTGCCAGCCAATTGCAGTAGTGTTTAAGCCCTATTTAGGAGGCATGGGTGGTTCTTAGACTTGGGGCTTGCTTCTTCACATAAGCATGAATTTAGGATTGTACACTAGAGCTAAATAAAGGTCATTCCCTGTTCTCAGAGCAGGAGGGCTGCAGAAACTGTAAATTGTGTTATTAAAATCTTTGCATTGGGGTAAGTTAGAAATGTTTAGGAAGTCCTTCCAACTTCTTACTGTAGTACCGTGCTCCTCCTGTGTCCTCCTTTCCACCAGCACAATGACAGAGCTGTGTTGAGTGGGTCCTGCTTACTGACCATCAAGCTATATGTGCAGCTTAGTACCAGAGCACGCAAATGATCTGCACCAGCGTGTCTGCTGCAAGGTAGCTACTAGAAGCACTATGGATTTAGTAGCAGTACCAGAGTGGATATCTGAAAATACCAATAAACCCCTCACCTAATTTTCTCTCTAGTGAAAGTTGCTCTGCACCTTCCTAAAGCATCGTGTGAGCTACCTGCCTGACACATTTTGATTGTGGAGGGAAGCATGTGTAGACAGTTTTGACACACGTCCTGTGGATTGAAGGCCCATGAGGTGGCAGTTACGGATGGAAGAATATCTTGTAGTACTGCAACTAGTTAAGATGGCTGTGCTTGTGACACTGTTGGAGCTTGGGGAGGAGGCTAGGATGAAGCTTTAGATTTTGTACCCTTGCGTGCTTTGGTAAAGACCTCCATGGTTTGGTGATCTGCACTGCCCTCCCTCCACACCCAGCCCACGTTACAAATATGTGGGAAAGGGTTCCGCTGTCCTGTGAATCGAAAGTTGCCTGTGTTACATGAACAGCTGCCTGCTGTGAGGTTTCCTGTTAATCTCACAGAAAAGGGTCTGTGTACTCCCTCTCTGGGTGTTACGTGCTGCTGCTAACGCCAAGAAACTGAAACTGAATCTACACCAAAGCTAAAACTGCTTTCTTGAAAGTGCTCCGCATGTGGCATGCTTTCCCCCTTATGGTCAGCTACGCTTATCTGAAAATAGCCTTTGACAAGCGTTTGTATTTTTAGAATGAGCTTTGCTTATATTCTAGGAGTTTGCAAATATCAGGTAGGATGTGAAATTGAGGAGATGAGAGGCTGTAATGGCTATTCAGAATATGTTGGCATCAACTTGTTTCACCTCCGTTGTGTCTTATTACAACATAGATCTTGAAGGCTAGGCCTGCACATCTGTAGTGGGGATTTAATTCCTTTGAGAAGCCTTAGTTTTTGCAAATAGGCTACATTTAGAAGGTTTTTTCCATGAGCAGTGGGAGAGTGAGATATCTTTTGCTTGTTTTGATTCTCCAGATTCTTTATTTAAGTGAGACTTGAACATATTTTTTTTTGCCCTCCTTCCTCTCCAGGAAACTGCAGATATGCTGAAGACCCACATTAAGGAAGAGCTGATGCAAGGCGAGGAGGATGAGTCTGTTTATGAGTCCATGGCTCATTTGTCCACTGACCTGTTAATGAAATGTTCCTTGAATCCTGGCTCCGATGAAGAGCTTTATGAATCCATGGCTGGATTTGTCCCTGGTGCCTCAGAAGATCTCTGTATGTATATTCGTAGAATCACAGAATTGTAGGATAGTTTAGGTTGGAAGAGACCTATAAAGGTCATCTAGTCCAACTCCCCTGCAGTGAGCAGAGACTTTTTCAATTAATCACGTTGCTCAGAGCCCCCATCCAAGAGGGCTAAGCTGGTCTGTCTCTGTTATACATAGTAGCGCCTCAGTTGAGTTTTAGAGTAAGGGCTGGTTATAGCTTTTCTGCTTTCGCAACAAGGAAACCACGCTCCAGTTCTGATGTTAGCTGGCTGATAAAATTGCTCTAAACCTTTCTCGGATTGCCAGTGTACAAGATCAAGAGCTGTTTCCTCCATGCTTTGAGGATGAACTGAACCCTGAGCAAGTGAGTTAGCATTTGGAAGAGACCAAATTTTTTGCCATGTCCTGCTTCTCCCTCTTGAGACCCAGGGAGGTAGGGACACTCTGACTTACAGACACTGTTGGAAAAGAACACTACGTAAGATGTGATCTTACTGGCAACTGGGAAACTGAAAAGCAAGTGCTGAGTTTCTACCTCAACAGCTTGAGAACAAAAGAAAACGAATACCTTGAAATACGTGTACTGTAAAGATTATAGTTGAAAAATCGTTATTCTAATCCACTTGGTTTATTGCTAAAAATACAGAGCTAATTCTGATAAATATGCAGATATTTAACTTCTTCACCATTCCTTTAATATTCAGTGAGGCCAATTGCAAATATCAAGTTGAGTACCTATGTTAAGCACTTACTGAGCTGCCTATTTGGTCTGGCTTCATCCCACTGATATATTTTATGATTCCCATGATGAGCAGAGGATCTAGCTTATTGTAGATTGAGTACCTGCATAAGGAGTTCTAGTGTTTCTGCAGTTTTAAGTGTGCTGCTTCAGTGGAAAAGCTTTCTTACTGAAACACTTTTGCATATAGACTATATCTGTCCTGGGCTGGTTTTCTCCTCTTTCATATGATTTTATATGATCTGATCCTCTTTTATATGTTTCTCCTCTTTTTAAATGATGTTATAAAACACATTTTCATTGATTATGGAGTCCAGAAGACTTGGTCAGATCTCTGCCTGAAATCATAAACTCTCCTCTGCAGTTTTGCTTGACTGCTGCAAGGATAGTTTTGCTACCAAACCCAGGATTATTCTGCCTTCAGGTGGAGATAAGCAGTAAGGCTGGTTGGACTCCTTAGGAATAAAGCCGCTGCTGTTCACAGTGATGGGAGTGAGAGTTTCTAGACATTTGAAACTCTGCCCGCAATCAGCGCACCTCTGAATGGGGCTGATTGACCAACTCTGTGGAGGGGTAAAAACATGCTGAAAACCACTAAGCTCAGCTTGTCGTCTTCGACCCCTGAAACATCCAGATCTCCCCGAAACTATGCAGGGGGTATTGATGCAAATCAAGCTCCCTGTAATTTACCACTTTTGAACTGGACTCTGAAAATATTTTCATATTGGTTCAGATTTAGATCAGTGTTGCTTCCTGTCAAGAAAACCATTTGCCAGCTCTGCAGACTGTTGGTGGAAGAACTAATTGTTTTAAGGTGTCTGTTTCTTTTTCGCTGCTGAAGATCACCACCTCCCTCAGTGTGCTCAGTTGCTTGCATCCATGTCCTCTTGCCTGTTTCTGTCAAACAAGCCACATTAAGTTAAACAGTTCCAGTACATAGATTTTACTGCCCTCACTTACTCTGATTGACAGATCTCAGGAGGAGTTTGGCTGGTGTTTTGGATGAATACACAAAACGGAGCTTGCTTGGCTGACAGGCGTGGAGATGGAGAGCTAGGAAAAGTTGCCATGGGATGGGAAGGGTTGGGCATTTGCAGCCTAAGTCAGGGTGCTTTCCTTAAGCCTTCTCAGTAGCAAAGGCCCAACGGGCATTTGTCCTTTAGGGGGAGCTTTTGCAAGCACAGCCACATCAGCAGGGTGGCAGAGGTCTCTGGGAACAGCCCCAGAAAGTTCTGGTGTGCAAAAGCACTGCAGGCTCTGCAAGGCTAGTAGGATTAGAAAGGTAAAAACCCAAGCTGTCCCTAAACGTAGATACTTATAATTCCTTTACTGAAAAGCAGAGCTGAATGAGTTTGCGTTTTAAAATGTTTTTCTCATTGGTAAGATGATGTATATGGCTTATCTGTAATACCTCAGCAAGGAATGTGAGTGTGCTTCCTGCTTCTTCTGGAGTTCTCCCAGCGTATTGCTCCTGCACACAAATCTCTGTTACCTTGCATTCAGGAGTCTTTTACTGAAAATCTCTGTGTTTCTTATGTAGTCTGTTAGACTTTGCCTGAAGAATATTTACAACTTATCTGAGGAGTGCTTAAAATCTACCTATATTGTAACAGGTAAGGTTAGATTGGCACAAAGCTTGACACTTAGATTGATTCTCTCAAAGTGAAGTTGTTTCAATATTATTTAGAATACCAGCACACAGGCAAGCCCTCACTGAAATTAGTGGGAGTGCTGGCTGGTTTAGAAGTGCCATCACAAATAAAGGCTTCAAGCTTTTGTACAGACTTAAAGATTTGTGAGGACGAAGAACTCTCTAGGAAATTATAAATGACTTCTACTGAGGTACTTTCTCCAGGTCAGAGTAGCCCATATGTGAGTAGTTATGGCTGTGGTGTAGAGGACAATACCTGGGCTATTTTAAGTGTAACCATACTGTGGCAGCATGCCCATTTATTGTGCTCAAGGTGTGCTTCCAGCAGTTTGTTTCAGAGACTGATCAAAGGAAGGTTAGCTACCATAGGGTCAATTTGTCTGACAGGAACTGTTTCGAGAATAGGGTAACATAGGACTGGAGCCATTGTAATGAGTTACAAGTAGTAGCAAATATTAGAATATTGGATTGTTCTGTTAGTTCTTGTATTCTTCATTCTGCTTCTGATTTTTCAATGCATTTTTATGTGGTGTTCTTTTCTCTCTGCATTTGATCCTGGGGAAACATTTACAGAGAAAGCACAGAGGCTATGCAAGGGCCCAATTTTGCTTAAACTGATGCCGCATAAGAGTTGCACACACCTGTGTTGAATTGCTAGTTGTCCCTTTAAGTTTTGAGATAAATGATGGAATTAAAAAAAAAAAAAAAAATGGAAAAGATTTTGTTCATCTACAGAACACTGCCTCCCCTTCTGCTGGAGGGGAGCATTCTTTCCCAGGGAGGTCTTAATGCCCTGAGCAGCATAGATTATAAAGTACTCCTAACCAAAGTACTCCTCCCAAAAGTGGGAACTTAGTAGCTTCTGCTGTTACCTGGTTTGCTCTTCTTTAATAATAAGATTGAATTGCCTTATTTAATATTTTATCATTAATCTAATTGTTCTCACTTCAGAAGAGCACTTCCCTCTTATGACACTTTTCAAATACCTGTAAAGTTAAACATAGTTTTCCAGAATATGCTCCAGGTTGGTGCAGGTTGCAGCTAAATGTCATTTAGCTGAATCACTCACACACTGTAACAAACAGCAGCTGAACAGCTAAAAGGGAGAGTTATCTCCATCATATGAATCTGGTACTATGAACTACAGCATTGGATTAAGTGCTTTGCCTTTCCTGCTTTCCTTTCACCAGCACCTCCTGCTGGTTCTTTTTTTGCAAAACAGTATTTATAGTAGGCTGGAGTTATGTGCAGGAGGGGCTCTGAGAGCAAGGATTCTTGAAAGCGCTGAAAACATGTTTGATTTGTGTGACTATGAAACTGCCTGGTTTGTGTGTGTTATGATGCTGTTTTGCTTGGGGAAAGAGGCTGAATTTCCTCTGTCTAAGGTCAGGCAGTGGCAGTGGCCAAGGGCTGGTGGAAACAAGTCTGGACTCCTAGCACTGTTTGCATATCTATGAACTGACACTCAGACCCTAGATAGTGTGAGTTTCATGCAGAGATTTAATCCTTTATCCTAGAGAATTTTAGCTGACTGAAATCTAATGTCCTGTAATTCGCCGATCTCCAACACCTAAAGAGTAGATGTTAGTTCACATATAAGTAAGTTGTGATGCCCTTACTCTACTCACTTGCATATCCTCTCCCTCCTCTACCACTTTTATTCTCTTGAGACCAAGCTTTCAACACTGTCCTCTTTGTTTTGTTTCTTTTTTTTTTTCCTTAGTTAGTGCAAGAAACAGCAGCCTCCTTGTTATCCTTGAGTAAACTGAGGGAATTGTGCACAAAAATGTAACTGCTTATAAAGTTCTGAGTTGTGGTTTATGCCAACACATTGAAGCCTTTGTCTTGCATAATAAAGGACTGGCCTCTGCAAAGAGGTAGCTTACTTTGTGTGCAGGAATACCTGGTATCTAGTGTTTGCAAATGTTTAAAGGGGGAAGGGTGTTACTACTTTGTAAAGGGTGCCCACACATGGATATTTTAGCTGTTGGGAAGGGTCTGTAGATCATAACTTGTCTTCTGTATGTCTGTCTGTTCGCGCCTTGGTTGAGCTCCCTTCTGAAGCTTTAAACCCTGCAAAGGGAAACTGAAACTCTTTGCTTAAATATCTTTTAGCTACTAAATTCTGACATCTAGGAAATGCTTAGCCCTCTTCCTGCTAACCCTTCAGACCAACTTTCTCCAATAGCCTCTGGAAAATCTGGGGACCTTTCCTGTGATACCCAAAGTTTGTGTGCACCACCACCTTGTCACTTCTGTCTCACTAGCCTGTTTTTGCAGCAAGTGGAATAGAAAGTGTCATTGACGAAGTCGAGAACTTCTCTTCAGTTTTGGTACATGGGTGAGATGTTAGGTCTCATCTGTATGCAAAACAGGCCCATGTGCAAGAGGTTAGCGAGGTGGCAATTATGTCTTTTAAGGAGAACTGATTAGTTGATGAATTTAACTACATTGACTATGTGACAGAAAACAAATGCTGCAGTATCCTGTTGCACAGCTGGTTTAGTAATCCTGCAGAGCACAACCAAAACTGGCAAGACACTGTTCCTTCCCCAGAGAATGAAAGGAACTTTGCACACCTGTCACTTTCTGTTCCGTCCCCAAATCTATAAAGTAAGGGCTTTCCTCTGGGCCTGTATTTGCTACAGGTTCATTTCTAAAAAGCTATGTTAAAAATAATCAAGGTGGCTGCAAGGTGGGAAACGCTCTACAGAAAAATACAGGTCTGTAGCGCTGATTCTTTAGGATGTTCAGATGTCAAATCTGTGCTTCCATGTAGTGCAACGATACTTAAGTGAAATTTATATTAGGTTGGTGGCGAGCAGATTAGCTGCAGCAGCATGCAGCTTGGCATGGACTGCAGAGCTCTTGAGAAGCAGCTGGTGTCATTAGTCCACACAGCATGCAGTATTGCTGTGGCTACGCTTGAGGTATTCCTGGGAGGTTAAAGCTAGGTTGGGTGCATTCACGTGACTGTCAGTGGGTCCTTTGACAATTATTCTTTTTAAAAGAACCCTGCAACATTCTAACAAAGCAAAATATCGCTAGCATATGGTTATCCCTTTCTTGTGATCTCCTCAGCTTTGTAGGACAAAAATAAGAAAGTTCAGAAAATATTAAAAAGAAATTTATAGATAAATTTCATATTATTTCATGTAACCCAAACTATCTAGTTCACATAGTAATACGTATTTCACAATATGCCTCAACAATTCACTTATATCAATAAACCTCAACAGTTCATTTCTATCACTCTTGTTTTTAGTATCATTAAGAGCATGGTTGCCTAACATTTTATTTTAGTTTTAGGATTAGTTTTAGGGTTATGATGACGTTGACTTTTTTTAAAACCAGGATTCTTCATGTCAAAACAATGACTTAGCGAAGTATCTTACTGTTTGCTGTCACTCCTTTCTCAATACTAAATTATCTTTTGACCCTCTAAACACCTTCCAGTCCAACTAATTAACTCACCTAGCTGTTTTGACTTTTATCCAATAAACAAAACAAATACTATATTGTGTGTCATGGGTAAATTGCCCTTAATGTCTTATTTTGCCGTCACAGAGTTTCCACTCAGTTTGGCCTCTCAGGAGCACCGTGCAGAGGCCAAAACCTTCACCTGGCCAACACACTCTCAATAGTAGCTAATCCTCAGTGCCTGTTTGGAGCCTTGTTGGAACTTCTCAATAAGCAGTGTTAGTCACCCTCAAGCATAAGCATCAGGCAGCTGGCAAAGATCTGTGCAGAGTGGACTGAACATAGCAACTTAGGGGCCTTTTTTGAGGCAAATGTCTGGTCAGTTGCCTGGCTTCCTCTTTGGTTTTCACCATAGACCAAAGGTCCGGTCAGAAATCCCACATCATTTTGTATTATATTACATTCTTCCACGTGTTTAAGAGCATAATCGACAGGTTCATCTTCCTGATTTTTTCCAGATGTAGAGATGCTTCAGTCCAAACCAGACACACCAGTTGACAGAGATGAAGTTTCTCTAACTACGAAAGACTCAATGCTCCGCAAGTTTTTAGAAGGTGAGACCTGTTTGGAGGGAGGGATGGCAGCAGCACAGTTAAAGCAATTAAATGGAACTTGAGATTTCTCCTTGATCTGTTAAGGATAGCAGCTCATCCACACTGTTTGACACAGATAATAGCTTTGCCTTAGTGAGTACAAACAAGGCACAACAGAAAAAGCAGCTTGTGAGGTGATTTCACAAATGTGGTTAGTTTCTTACCAAAGAGGAGTGATTTCTAGTTCCATTCCCTGCCTACCAATGAGTGCAAGCACACAGCTGGTATCTATTCAGGAATGGCTGTGTTTTGTCCTTATCTGAGTGATGGGAATTAATTTGAGTGTCCTGATGTGGGTGCAGGCTCCCCTCATGGGCAGAGGCTGCATATAAAGTAGGGCAGCATAACTTAGTGATGAATTTTAATGTAGATGCTTTATTGAAAAGTCCATCCATTGAAAACAGCAGCCTGGAAAGAGGAAAATAACTACTGTCTCCCAAACCTGATCTACACTCTGTCTCTTCAGTGCTCCTTCTGCCTTCTCTGATCAAAGCCAGACCTTAGCTCCATGCTATCCCCTGATATCCATGCTGACTCACCAGGTTGCATGGGATACAGGCTCACTTTTTGTGGGTGACCCAGAGCAAGATTAAGTCTGGGGACCTTAACGTGTTGTTCTGTTTTCCCTGCCAACACCAATGCTCTGGCAGTCCTGTTGCCTTGACTCAACTAGGTGTTGCAACATCACTAAAGGAAAGTCAGTCCAGTGGTTAGGGTGTTCACTTGTGACTTGGCGACAAAGCAGGGAGTTAGCCCAGGGGCTCTTAGTTCTTTTTGCTAGCACGCAAACAGAGGGAAGCTAGCTTTTAAATCAGGTATGACAGCAGATGATGATTTTGCAGTCATGCTAAGAGTGAGAATAGAATGGAGATGATGAGGTGGTATAATGGTAGCTGGTCTTGTTTAGTACAGATGTGCATACCCAGCTCCCTCTGAGACACGTTGTTCTGAGATCAAATATATTGTCAGCTGATGGCGATTGCTCATTTCAGACAAAGGAACAATTCTCTGTAGTACTTTGTAGACCACCACAAGTAGCTTTTGGAAACCAGTGCTCTGATTTGTTAACTGTTATGATATGTTAATTAATTGGAATTAATTGAATTAACTGTTTCTCTATCAAGTCATGTCTTGAAGGGCTTTGGCACTTTAAGTCACTGCAAAACTGGATGGTTTTGCCTGTGAAATGGCTAGCTTGGTAAGAATATGGTGAGAATACATAGTGCATCTGGAGGGATCCAGTGTTCAGTGAAGTGGCCAGGTTGTTTTTCTTACAAACTCTGCTCTGTTACAGGCAGTAGCATAGATGTGCCAGATTCAGAGGAAGAAGTTTACCAGCGGTACGGTGAAGATGTATACTACTCAGTGGAACAAGATACTTTTCCGCAGGAAATGGCTAGCAGACCTCCAGTTCCTGTTCCAAGACCAGAATCCAGCTCTCCACAGCCGGACAATGAGCTGTACATCTCCAAAAGTGAGTTGGGTACCAGGACCTAAACTATATACTAGTCAACTGTAGAATGGCCTTGACACGGGCTCCAGTTGCTGAATAAATGCCAAGAAAATCTACACATTTCTGAGACCCCTGAATTATTTAGCTCTGGAGTCTTTCTCACTCTATAAGAGCTGGATTACCTTTGGGATCCAATTTTGATCTGTTTTTCATCTTCTGCCTACTCTACTCTGAAAATGTGGCAATGTTGTACCTTGAGGTCTTGGCCTGAGCTTGCTCTTAATGAAGGCAGTAGGACGACAGATTATCCCCAAATAGCATAAACAAATCCAATTAAATAGGAAAGATCCTGATATTATAAGGACATAATCAAGCTCTGTAATGGTATCATTGATTCAATAACATTTTTATAGGACAGGATTCTATACCTCAGTACCTCCCTCTGAGGTGGGGTTTAACTGAAACTGAAGAAAATTGTGCCTCTTAGTTTGCTAGGCAATTTTGGAAATCTTGGTCGTATTTCATAAACGTTCCATCAAGAACTACGGTAACATGTGGGAGAGTAATTTCAGCAACTTCTCCTTCTCCCCGTGACAGGACTGTTGGGAAAGTGTGTCCAGATTTCTCTTGGAGCTGGCAAGATAAATTCTTTGAGGTCAATAGAAGGGGAGGTCTATTGTACAACTCCTTGTCTTGTTTTCTTCAATGAACTTAGTAGGGTAATGGAAGCTGTAATGCAGTATAGAATTGTGTATGCTTCCCATATTTATCCTTGTAATTTCTGTCTTCGTGAGATGCATTTCAGTATCAAAGACTGTTTGTTTTACAGTTTTTGCACAGAAAGCTCAAAGACCTGAGAATCTCTATGTTCCTAGAGGAAGGGTTAAGAAAGGTAAGTCCTAAGTTCACCCTGAAAATTTTTCCAGTAATCCAAAAGCAAATCTGCTGAGATAGCTTCATTTGCGTGAAGTGTGACAGAATAGTCTGTTTTACAAGGCTCTGGGGATAATAGTCTTATATGAATGACCCAGCCTTTCTGACCTTGTGTGACGTTGGAAACTTTCTGTAACTGCGGAGTGTGAGAGGGGTACCCTTTTATCACATACTTGTACGTATCCCCTGTCTTGGAATTTATCCTCAATCAGTATCATAAGGATCATTGAAGTCCTTTTTTTATGTTGTGACCCGTACTACTTCATGGAGTCGGTGTCCCACTTTTGATCTTCTGGATATAGACACTGCTTGTTGATCATTATTGCCTGGGATTTAACCTCTAGTGAACTGCTTGCCATTAATCTCTGCACTTCCAAAACCGTGTCCTTATTCTTTCACCTCTTATCCTGTGTGCTACCAGAGTGCCAGGAACCACATCTGAGCTTTTATCTCATGTGTTGGGAGCTCCTCTTTATGTTGCAAATGAGTTACAAAGAGCCAGCATCAGCAGGGTGAGTTTTCACCTTTCTGTTTCTGGAGTTACGCTGTGCAGATTACCTAGGAAGAGTCTAGCTTTGTGACTGCCAAGGTGAAAGCTCTGTTCTGTGGATTGCTGAAGAGAGAGATGTTTTTGCAGTGGGGAAGCAGAGCACTTTAAGGAGTACGTTTGGTGCTGTTCACTTAAATGATGTTTTCAAGAACAGAGATTATCCCTGGGAGAGACTGGCATATGAGGCTGCCTCTCAGCTGGATTTTTAGCCCTGACAAATGGCAGGATGGCATAAGGACAAAACACTCTTACGGTTAGGGAAACATTCCATCTGTAATATTGATTTTTATTATATTTTTTTTGTATCTCTGCTATATCAAGCATGCTTGCGTTCCGTTGTACTCAGTGAGGACAGCGGATAGTATTCAATAATATTTTTGGTGTTGTTCTCTCTTCAGAGACAATAGTCAGGCCTGTAAGGGACCTGTCTCAATCAAGCATATACGATCCATTTGCTGGAATGAAAACCCCAGGTCAACGGCAGCTGATTACGTTACAGGAGCAAGTGAAAATGGGCATACTCACCGTTGATGAAGCTGTGCTTCATTTTAAGGAGTGGCAACTGAACCAGAAAAAGAGATCAGAATCATTCCGGTTCCAGCAGGTACAGACTTATTCCACTGTCTAAGAAGTACAGCTGTCTTTCTAGGAATACATCACAAGCTGTTCAGTGTAGGTACATTTCTTTCCTGGTTGGAGCAGAAAGCCTGCTAATGCAGTCCCCCAGCTAGCAGACTTCTCTCCGAACGCGGAGGGGCTGTTCCCATGCAGCAATAAGCAGGTACCTGTTTTACAGATCTGTTTGTCTTGCAGTAGTATTGATAGTTTTTGGAGAGCTGTACACTAGGAATTGGGCCAAATACACTTGGCTAAATTACCTTTCTGGAGGTCACCTAGCACCTACCAGCTGGCGGGGGACTTCTGTGATGAACATTTAGCTTGTCAGTTCTCATCCATTTTGGATCAGTGAAGACTCAGTGTCCCAGATGGTGTATTTGCTTTGAAGTCCTATCTTGTAGATGCTCTGATCCCTCCCCGGGTGTTTGATGGCTCCAGGACTACCTGTTCTTTGATGGGCAAGTTCTAGCAGCAGTCATTAGTGAAAGCACAGTGTTTGGGTGGCTTAGCTGAATGAGGGAGTCATTATGTTGACAGCAGCAACATAATGACTGGTGGAGCTAGCAGTCATAGTTTAAAATTTCCATTCTCAAGTGGGGGTCCCTCTTTAAAACCACTGCCTGCTGCTTTTGGAGCCTTTTTTTCATGCTGAAGCACTCTGCTCTCACACTTGAGCTGCTGGTCTCCAGCGTGTGACGCTGACTTGGGATTGTCAGAACAAAGCCAAGACTTTTCTCCTCCTGATTCTCACTTGGAAGGGTTCTCTCTACCCAGAAACAGTCAGAGGAATCCCTTCTGTCAATAAAGAGTGCAGTGATACTTTAGTAGATATCTGTAGCAGAGAAGAAGTGGCATGCTTGGTGCCCCATCCCATGAGCAGCTTTCAAATTCTCTGCTCCAGATCTTGCCTCATGGTACAGCAATTGCTCTGTCTGCTTTTACACGTATTCATGGGTTTCCTCCTCTTACATATGGATCTATTTCCCTGCTGGAAAAGTTGTCTCTTTTTTTTTTTTCTCTCCCCACTTTTCTTTACTGTAAGGTGCAGTATGCTGCCACAGAATGGTGAAGAGACTTTGCTCCCAGTTACATTTCCAGGTGTTCCCTCTTGCTTCAGTGGGAACATCCTGAACTCTTTCTGAATTGTCTCTCACACGGTGGGATGCATGGCAGCCTCCTCTGTCCCTGAAGTCAAAATTATCTGTTCATTAGTACAGAAAGCACTATGCAGTTACTTGAACGTGGGTCTTGTTTCTGTGCCAGTGTCCCAGTGGAAACAGTAAATAGAGTGAGTTCCAAACCTAACGTGCTGCTTATTTGCAACTGCCAGTGAGTCTGTGAACCTGACTGTCCTGGTTTGACACAACTTTGCTCTGAAAGGCACACATGGATTTCTGAAGGGAATAGATTAAAACCTGTTGACATAGTTTGGACTTCAGCCAGGTCTAGCAGGCTCTGTTAGAGCTTGGCTACAAAGTTAGCGGAAGTATAATATTGGTATTGTCAAAAAGCTGCTCATCCTCCTTTATCCAAAGCCCTGAAAAGAATATCTTGTGATGTTTTTAGGAAAATCTGAAACGGCTACGAGACAGCATAACCAGGAGGCAAATGGAGAAGCAAAAAAAAGACAAAAGTGCAGGTAACAGTCTCTGGTTATGACATTCTGTGGTAGTGAAGGAGCTAACTCAGACAGAAATGTCTCTGTGTGTATTGTAGTTATATGATGTCTTGATATTCACATCCATATGCCTGTTGGCTAAAACATAGGGAAGTTGCTTTACTCCTCAATTTTCCAGACTGAGGAAAGGGTGCCCACATCTGTGGAGTGCATCTTGATTCATTCATGTACAGTTATGATCGTGCTTATGGGATTGTGTTCAACTTTGTTCTGGGGTGCAAAGCTGTCTCTCAGAGGCTGTGCGTGCATAGACCCTTCTGAGCTGTTCATTTTCCCTTCCAGATTTGGAAATTACAGTACCAATTCGACATTCTCATAATACTTTGGGGAAACCAGAATGTGGAATATATGAATACGCTCCCAGGAAAAACTTTTTCCCACCAAAAAAGGAGTTTAAGCGAGGAGACTGGAAAACAGAAAGCACATCCAGCACAACAAGTAAGCAAACCCTGACTGTCACCCTCTCTGCAGAAAAGCTGGATGGAAAACACTTCCCCAGCCTGACTGGAGCCAGGTCAGGGGACAGTTCCTGAATCCCAGCACTGGCACCAGCACCCCAAATCCTGCATGCCTCAGGTTGGCTATCCTTAAAACGGCAAAAGCAACTCCAGGTGCATCATGTGGTCTGGGCATCTTGTGTCTGCATCTCTGCAGGAGAAGAACCTGAAAGCTGAGCGAAAGGTTCCCTTGAGCCTTCTCAGGGAAGGCATATCACCTGTCTTCAGTTCTTAAAAGTAGATGGCAGCTGCTCCCTTAAGAAAAAAGGATACTCTCTTGCTGTGACTCTCAGCAGGCAGTGTGCTCTTCTGGTCTCAAGGGCATAGTTATATTGCAGGCTGGGAAACATGTCGTTTCCTCAATTGTTATAGATAAAGGACAGCATTTCTCATTGGTAACTGTGGGACCTCTTGAGTGACGTAGACAGTCTGCACAATTTTATTATCTTTGGGTTTTACTACATTTAATTTGTGCAAATTAAATCCCTGCATTCTTGCTGTTACTTCAGACTGAGCAATTCTTGCAGAAATCATTAAGATCATTTTGGTCCTCTGAAAGGAAAACTGAGTCCCGGTGAGGTTACTACTTTTGTGGCTCTTGGCAAGATATAGCTGGCACACATCCAGAGTAGGTGCCAGAGGCAGGTGACTGAGCCAGTAACTTGCATATAAGCAGTTGTGAGAGAAGTGTTAACAGGCCTGCAGAGTTTACTGTGTGCACCTTGGCTCTTTCCCATGGCATGACTGTGAGAACGGACCCTAACACAGTATTTAGCACTCTCAAGTCCTGCTGTTTATACCAGCTGATAATGAGTTACCAAGGCTAGGGAGGGACTGCATCTTATAAGAGAACCTCTCTAGCCTCCACTTCAGTGTTTAGGTTTATGGACATTAGTGTCACAGTATTGCACAGCCCTATAGAACAGCATGTATTTATGACTGAGACCAGCTATAGCAGCGTAGGATATGTTTGTGAGTTGCTGTCCCCTTCATAGATGGCCTGACTGATTGCAGAAATACTCCCTACTCTGAGTCTGTGCAAGTTAAATGGGTTTGCATAAATGTTTGCTGATGGTTGAACAAATTCTTGATGTTTAGCTCCGAAATAGACTAGGAAACGTTCCTGTGAAGGGTAAGGATTGTTGTGAGAGGAGGTGCTGAACAGCTATTGGGAACAATAACCTCTCAAGCAGTCACTTATTCCAGGAATGAATGCGTGACACTGCTCAGAGACATCTACCTCTGTTCCGTTGTTAAGGATATGGGGACTGGTAATCTAAATATACATAAATGTTGGGTGTGTAACACTTGTGAAAATAGTTACCTGACTTACCAGCTGGTATTGGCACTGGCTCCTTTCAGTTAGATTATGGTTGTGAGTATTTAACCAGAAGCCTGCCTTATCTAGGGCAGAAATCTGCTAGAAAGAAAGCAAAACTGAATGGTTTGGCCCTGTGGTCTGTATGGTATGAAATTTCATTGTTTAGATTCTGAACATGTGAAAAATAACAGTGGAAATAAATTAATCTAAACTAGCATTAAATGATGCATGCAAGAGGTAGGTATGAGGTTAGGAGGACTCCTGAGTTAGTGCTTTGCAGTTAAATCACCAGGATTTAATTACAGTTTGTTTTCTCTTGCTTACTCACTCCAGGTAGTGCAAGTAACCGCTCCAGCACTCGGAGCATATTGAGTGTCAGCAGTGGAATGGAAGGGGACAGTGAGGTAAGCTCTCACCTCTGCTATATACTGGTCCATTGTTTGTAAGTACAGGGCTCTGTTTTTGTGCAAAAGAAAAGGACCTCAGGGGTGGCACTGCATTTGCAGAAATGGCAAAACATAGCCAGTTCTATTGTGAAGCTCACAAGAACCAAATTTTGCTGGTCCGTAACTCTTGTCTTCATTTTGTAGGACAATGAAGTCCCAGAAACAACTAGAAGCCGCAGCCCAGTCGCCCACCAAGCAGAGCGGATGCCTTTTCCAGAAAGGCCTCCCAGAGTGCCTCCTCGAGGAGCAAGCAGGTAAAGCTAAAATGCAGCTCAAACATGAGCTTTCAGTGAATTGATATGGAAGCCTTGGGCAGAAAGCAAGTGTGTCTTTCAACAAAATCTACCAGGCTATTATTTACAAACACACACTGTTAGGAATTTTAAGATCCTTGTTTCTCATCTGCAATGCTTGGTGAAATTGGTTTCCTAGCTGGTAACATGCCTATTGCAAGGCTGTTACTGTGGGCCACACACTGCAAGGGGCAGCGCAGCACTATTTGAAGCCCACAACACCTGACATAATAAGACTGACCCAGGTGGAGTAGCGTCCAGCCCCTGGCAGAGATTTAGTACCTGATCTGCCTGAGAAGATCCTCTTGGAACATACAAAGTGTAGTGCAGAGGGAATTCCCTTTTGGCATTCCCTTGAACTTTTCTTCTTTTTACAAATTTCAGATCTCTCCAAAGTACACTTGTTTACGTGTATGATTGGCCTCAAAGAAAGAACTGCACTGGCTTTATAAAAGGTTCTGAGGGGTTTTGCCTTGATTTGATCAGACCACCACAAACTTAAATAACTTGTGAACATTCCTTTAGCCCCAACCACTGCAAGTGTATGAAGTCCAGGCCCTAGAGGCTCATCTAAGTACAGATGCTAATAAAATTCTCCAACTTAAAACAGTAATTACTAATGTGTGGGTGCAGTAAGTCCTGTATGTTGGCTCGACTCTGGCAAGAATATAGCTGGAATTTATCTGTAGTTGGTTTGAAAAAAATATTTTGAATCTTTTGATCTCCTCCTATTGCCCTTCATCTAATTTTCAGGAGAAAGCTACTGTACTGTCAAAGTTTTACTCCAACCAAGTATTATAGCATCTCTTTCCAGTAATAATAGAATTACTGCAGCTGAAGAGCAGAAGAAAGAACTTGGAGAGGAACAGGGCTCTGGCACCTTGGCATCTGCTCTGTTGCTGAATCACTGATAGCCTATTTTACTTCTTGTATGACTATTGCTTATACAGCATTCTTAGATACAGTGTTATTGCATGCAATGTGTTGTTCCAGAACCCTATTCTCTACTATTTTTTTTAACACATTTGTATTCTCTGTCTTTTTATAGGCCTGTAAGCTGCGAAGGCTTTTATCCTCCACCTGTGCCGCCAAGAGGTCGCTGAATCTCTCAATATCTGTGGAATATGAGATTTTTCTGTTTGTATGTGTGTTTGTACAGATATTTTTGGGTTGTCTTAAATTATTTATCAGTGGGAGCCAAACGTTTTCTTCCCCTTCCTTCTCCCTAAAGTTCTGGTGACTTTTCCCATGATTTTCACTGAGACTTCTTGGCCTTCTGTAACTTTTTTGCTTGGAAGAATTTTGGTGCTTTGGGGACTTCAAGAAAAAGTATCATGGTTGGGAAGGAGAACGCTGATGCGTGTCTTGGCAGCCCTGCACCAACATGAAATTTCCCTTTGACCAAGAAAGAACACATGTCCTTTTAGAAACTAATTCCTGATAAGCATTGTTACGAAAACCCTCGATACAACCTACAAGGGCTTGACTGGAAAACATGCTTGAAAAAGTAAAGAAAATAATTTCTTTGAAGACTGTGTTTGAAGAACAATTATTGCAGCGGGAGCAGGTGAACTTACTGCTGTATGGTGTTACACTTTGGGTACGGATATACTGACTTTCCAGAAGGTGTAGAATCTCCCTCCAGCAATCATTAACCATGGGAGGATAAGAAGTTGCCTTTATTCGAGAATGTATTTTGCATACAGCCTTGAAAACGCCTTTGATTTTCCCCTTTCCCTCCCTGAAGAGGACAGACATTAACAGGGTGTTGTGTGTGCTGCATTTACCATGAAAATTCCCAAGGCAGCTGGTAAGGGACCTGCTGTATCACAGAACAACTGTACTTAAACTTTTTTTTGGGGAGAGAGTGGGTATGTTGTTACTTTAAATCACATGACTGACCTCTCAAATTAGAGGAAGGAATTGGCAGCAATGTTATGTTCTCTATCTCTTACATGTGTTCATTGTAGAAGCGTTTCAGTTCATGCTCTGGAATAGCATAGCGAGTCTCCAATTATAAATGCACACACCTCACAAACACCAGCTCTGTAGTTCGCCTGCTGTAGTGGAAACAGGCAGCCCCGAGACTGAACTCTGCTTCCCCTACTCTTCCTTTCTAGTGATATGAATCTGCAGCAGCTGTGTCCAGCCTTTTTCCTGCCTGCGGGCTTACACACTGAGAGCTTCCTGGATTGTCTCCCTGTGTTCCAAATATAGAAAGCATGTAAAGTAGAAAGTAATTTTGATTCCTCATCTGAAGGGACTTGAATGATGGAAGTGAGGTGTTTTGGGTTTGGGCTTTTTTTGGGATTTTTTGGTTTATTTTTTTGTTTGGGTTTTTTTTTTGTTTGTATGTTTGGTCATTTTTTTTTTTTTTTTCTTCCAAGCCTTGCAATCTTCTGTGCATATCCTGGCCCCTGGGGGACAAGTGTAGGGCTCTGGTTGTCCATGAGTGACACAGATGGGAATTCTGCAAGGTGACATTTAGGGTAGAGAATTAAGCATCATTGCCTACTTGGTTTTCACGATATTCCCCCTTTTCCAGCCCTGAGAAAGACATAGATACATCAGTATTAGGTGATCCCTGACGTACAGGTAGCACATGTAAAGGTTCTGTCTGGTCATGTAAGCTCCCCTCAATCTGTAAGAGGGCAGGGGGTAGAGTTGTAGCTCCTTTCTCTTGCAGGGTGGTAGAGCCAATGTGTGGAGCTGCAGGAGTGACAGATGGCAACTGTGACTCAGCCAGCAGTGAATGAAGGTGGAGAAGCCCCTGCTGCTCTCAGCGGTATAGACATAACCCTAAACATCGTCTACACATTACACTCATAGGGTATGACTCCAAGTGCAGTTCATATAGCCTCTCATTTTGATGATAGAGAGACGCAGGTGGTGTGCTGCAGGCCTACAGCTACAGAGGTGCCCTTTTTATTATTTTTTTTTTCTTTTTTAAAGGATTTCAGTGCCTTCTCCAGTAACTCTTGACACTACAGGCTCTCGCTGACAGTTTGCTATTTGTTCACGGTAGCCAGGGGAATGGTGAGGTGGGAGCTGCCTTCCTGTGCTCTTCTTGGAACAGAACAGAGTTCCCAGCACTATTTGGTCAAATTGGAAGCAGGGAAGGAGGTTTTGGTGCTGAAATGAGGAAAATAGTAGCATGGATAAGTGAAGGAAACAGGGATAAAAGAAATAAACTAAAAGAGGAAATTCAGCAGCTTGATTGTCTTCAGCTGTCACACATGCTTTGGTTTGCATACAGCTCCTGGTTTTTTACAAAAGTTCCCCATCTCCTTAGTGCTGGCTGCAGCTGTGCTCCAGAGCTTGGAGCTGTGATGTGGTAAGAGGAATTCATCTGCTTTCACATCTGCCAGGCACAACATAAGGTAGAAATGTAGGATGTAGGGAAAGATATAACAAGGCAGGAAGGGAAAAGCAAAATATGAAAGTGTGTCATGCAGAAGATTTCCTTTCAAAGCTGTCGGACTGAAGCAGCCCAGGGATCTGTCTTCCCCAGCTAGTTTTTAATTCTGCACTCCCTGCATGCGATAGCCAAATGTCTTCTGTGGGGAGGGGCTTATCTGAACTTTATCTGAGTGTTTGCCTTTGCACAACCCTAATAACATGGCTGTGAACTGGATTTTTATTGCTAGTGCTGCAGTGAGATGGTTTATATCTGCACTGCTGGAAAGTAGCTCATAAGTAGCCTTTCAGTCCCTCTGCAGCTTAGATACTTCGTGAGTCTGACCTGATCTATCATACAAAACCAAACGCTAGTGGGGCTCTGGTTTGGAGGAGAGGTGAGCGGGGACAGGTGGGGCTGAGTAATATTATAAAAGCACTCTGTTCAGGCCCCTTCTGCACTGTGTAAGGGGGGGGGGCGGGAACTGAAGACACAGCTGTAGTCTTAGGCATTCCCTTCTCACTTTCTCTTTGTAACTTCTCCTGGATTAGTTAGGGATCTCACTTACCAGCACTCACAGCAAAACTATTGCCCTGTCAAGGAGAAATGGAACTGCACTAAAATGGCTTCACTGTTAAATGCAGTTAAACAATTGAGATGCAGGCATGACTTTCGTGTCTCTTGCAGGCCAGCAGAGATGCACCTTCTTAGCTGCCAAAATGTGCGTTCCCCATTGGTTTGGTTTCATTTAGTTGCTTTAATCCTGTTACAGCTCAGTGTATGGACTCTGTGTAGACTCCAGTTGTGCTGGTGAGCACGTGGTGTGCATTGCTTCCACCCAAGATGAGAAGTGCACTGAAACAGAAGCTCAGAAGCCACGAGAGAACAAAACTGCATGCAACCAGATTGTTGGTTACTCAAGGAATATGGTTGGGGGTGGGAGAGTGGGAATGAAGCGTGTTTCCGTCAAACATTAGAACTCGAGGACTGAACAGATAATAAAATTGCTGGTAAAAAGTAAATGGCCTGGCCACCTGTAGAGGCATCAACCAATCCACTGAGCTCAGGTGGCAGCTGGCTGCCCTGGGGAAAGTGTTTGCTCTTTGCACAGCCTGCCTCACAAAACTGCCATAGCAGATGGCTCTGGCTGGCCCCATTGTTGACTGAGAGACTTAAGCACTGAATAAACGGAAGATGTTGAAGCCTCCTCTCTCTGTCTCCCAAGGGTAAGCTACTCTGTTTTGGACTGAGATGCAATGACTGGAAAGAAACATATGGTGTTAGCAAAGCTGTCTAGTTGTGTTTATTTGGTTGGGGTTTTTTAAGATAAACAGGGGTTTTGAATGGGTTTTGACAAGTATCTCACTCTACAGAGACCTTGCTTCTACTGAAATAAGGAGGAGACTGCAAATGTACTATTTGGAAAAGTCTTCATATAAACATAGCTTGCAAAATTATGTTCGGGGAAGGTAGGCTGAATGTGTAAGACCACAAGGGGAAAACCTTTTCGTATAGGTGTGGTGGAAATGGTGAACAGGGAAATCTGTTTTTGCATCGTTCCTACAAAGCATGGGTGGCGTGTAACAGCACGGAGCAGCTCCTGCATTCAGCTCATGTCCTTCACTGTCTATGTATTTGTTGGCTTGTGCAATATTTGAGAAGATGGTGTAGCCCCTATTTTTATTTTTTTTTAATATTATGCCTGATAGCATCTGAAAATTTTTTCTGTATTTGTTCAGTTTTAAATGAACGCTTAACACCGTGAGCTTTTTGGCTTGTGGGATTTTTTTCGTTTGTTTTTTTTTGTGTTTTTTTTTCCACTTTGGACTTGCAGCTTGATAGAGTTCTGAGTTCACAGAGAGGTTTTTGCAGGCTTTCCCTTGGCCCGCGCTGGCTGCAGCTCTGCCGCCTCCGGCCCTGCCCCCGGGGCGGGCGCAGCCCTTCGCACTTCACCCCTCCCGAGTCTGCGCCGCCGGTGCAGGGGGTTACACTTATTTTTGAGGGTACTTGCAGGCTGTTCTAAAATAATTCTAGATTTTCTCATTCATCCATATGTTATGATTTTATAAAATTCCATCAATTAAAAAATAACCGAGATACCAACACGCTCACGCTGCAGGCCGCGCTGTCCCAAACGCCCGCAGCACCTGGACGCTTCGGCTCCCGACCGCTCCCCGCTTATGTTTCCGGGACCCCGCTCCGCGCGCGGGCACCGACCCGCCCCCTCAGCGGGGGAGGTCGGGTCCGGCGGACGGGCTCGGCGCAGCGCTGTCCTTGGCTCCCGGCGGCCGCCGTAGGCGCCGGGCTTCCGGTGTGCGGTCGGATGACGTGGCCGGGCGGAGCGGAAGTGGCGTCGCAGGTCGGCGTTGGCGGCGGGGCGCGGGCCGGCTCCGCGGCGGGGCCTGCTGCGTGCGCGGAGACGCCCAGGCCCGAGATGGCGGCGCCCGGGCTGCGGCTCTGCGCGGCCGCCGCGCCGCTCCTCCTCCTCCTTCTCCTCCGCCTGCCGCTGCGCGCCCGCGCCGACGAGCACGAACACACGGTGAGGCGGGTCCCGGCCTCCCCGGGGGGAGCCGCGACACTCGGGCCGCAGCCCCGGCCTCCCCGCCCGCCGAGGGGCGGCGGCCCGGAGAGCGCGGCCCGGCGAGCGGAGCGGGGGGCGCCGGGCCGCGGCCTGAGGTGGGGTGGGTGGAGCGGGCGCGGCGGCGGCCCTGACGGCAGGCGGGCGGCTCCCACCCCGCGGGGCTTCTTTCCCACCGTCTGCGCTGTGATTTGGACGGCGCGGGGCGGGTTTACAGGGGATCGGGTCCCGTTCTGTCTTAATTCGGTATGAGCGGGACGCTCCGGGAAGGGCCGCCGGAGTTCTGGGACCCGGTTTGGACATCCGTGTGTTAGCCGTTAGCGTGGCAGGCGGGCGCTGCGGCGCTGGGCCGGCTGCCGCGGTCCCACCTTTTCCTGGAGCAGATAAAAGCCGCGGGAGAAGTGCGGGCCTTGTTTAGCCAGGGCCGCGTCGGTGTTTGACTTGCTCTCTGCGGGAGCAATCATTTGTTCCGGGAGGATGTTTGCATTCGCTTCGGAGCAAAAGTCCAAGCCGGAGCGCGGCTCTGCCCCGCCTGCGTGGTGACAGCCCGGTGGGGACACGCTGCGGTGGGACAGGTTGCCTCTGGGAGAGCGAGGTGTTAGCGTGGGTCTAGGCTGAAGAGCAGGAGCAGGGCATGAGGCTCTCAGACTTGGAACGCGGACGTGGACTTCTGAGGAAAACGGGTGCAACTCCTGAGGAATATGGCAAAACTGCTGACCTGAGCGCTCACCTTTTTGTGTGAGGGTACTTTTCCTTAAGTGCTCGCAATATCACCCAAAAGACTATCTAGGAAGTAAGTCCCAGCGCTTCATTGGTTTCTGATTTTTCTTTGGAGCGTTGTTTCCCACACCTTGTGATGTGGGAGGGTGGAAGTCTGCGCCATGAGCTGAGATGCGATTTTGGAAGGTTTTGCTGAAAACCATCCCTGTTTCCTCGCAAGCAGAGTGGATCAGAGGGTGGCTGCGATTAAGCACAGCGTCTGTCTGTCTGTCAGAACTTTTGTGCCGTTGAGCAGCCTGGCTAGTAAACACTTGCAGAGTTTCTTGACATAGCTTTCTCTGGGTGTGATATGGTAAGCTTAATACGTGTTTTTAATAAAACAGATAAATGGCATCAATAGTTTTTGTATAAGCAATAGTTAATTAGTTGCGGAATTCCACAAGACTTGAAAACTGTTTAGGATTGTCTTTATTTTTTTAAAAACTAGTGGGATTTATCAGTGCTGCAGTCAATGACAGAAAAACTAATATTGAGTACTTTCAAAGAACAGATATGCTTTGAGCTAGCTTAGGTCCTGGTTTTGTTGCTGAACCTGCATATTAGGGTTAGGTTTCAGCATAGCACTCTGTTTGTTTTAAAGGCTGTGTGACTTGAGGGATTCCTGATTCATTTAATATTGATATTCTTCTGAGGAAAAAGGGATTTCATAAAGCAAGTCATTGTATTTATTTATTTTTTCACTTCGAAAGTTAATTCTGACTGGTTGTAGGTCTTCTGAATGATTGCTTAAACAATTACCGATGGAAATAAAACATTCTTTTGTAAGGCTTGTTATTTTTTCATCTAAATTACTCAACTCTTCAAGATTATAACTCTATCTTTTGGTTTAGTATTCTTGTTCGCATGGTGTCTAGTTTAGTAACATCATGTGATAGGTTAGGAATAGTTGATGTAGGCAGACAGTTACTTTTTTTTGGAAGGCTGTCTCCTTGCTTAGATATTTTGGTACTTTAATATTGTACAGGAGATTGGAGTGAAAGCATTAATAGCGTGAATGAAACATAAACAGGGTTTTGTAGCAGTACACTGATTTTGAGATTAAGAACCTGAAGGAAACATTCCTTAAATATTGCATTTTAATGAAATTCAGTTTTGAATATGATCACAGTTGAAAGATTAATCTTTCTATAACCAAAGTGCTATATTGTATGTTGGAGGTTCTGCTCCCTTTTGGGGAAGTAGAGGGGAAATAGTAGTACACTGATCCAGGACTTGGTAACTTCAAAATGGAAATCTTCGCTAACTTTAAGACTTGACTCCTATTGACACCATTATGCGCTGCTGTTTCCTTATTAATGCTTTAGTGTGCCGCTTCTTGTGCCCGAGCAGTTGGTTGTATCTGGATGAAGGTGTGTCATTATATCTTGCCACAGTTTACTTTTAACTGCCAACATGCAGGGCCTTATCTGTACTGAGCATGCTGAACATT